>NW_026962013.1:16265452-16909272 GCF_032445375.1 Bacillus rossius redtenbacheri
GTGGAGAAAATGAGCCCACGCAACTACAAACAAGTCTCCGTGGATGTAATCTCACCAGAAATATTCCGTGAACCGTGGCCATCATAAAGCTGTGAATAGCGGTGTTTTTCTTCCCCTTTCGTAATATTGTGCATTACCCAAAGGGGCCAAGCCAGAAGAAAATGACTAATATTTCTGACTCGGAATAGTGGCGGGAAGTATAAAAAAAGAAGTGAACAAACGTGCAAACTTTTGTTTATTTTACAATAATATATATTTTTTAATTAAGTGCATTTATAATTTTAACAACAAAATTCCTAGTAATTTTATTGGTTGCACGAGTACTTAATTAATAATTAACATGAAACGGAGTGTGAACCAAATTTCTGTCGTTGATTGCATAAAGTAACTTAAATTTACTTAACGATTATAATAATATCTTAAAATATTTCTGTCGTTACCTATAGTACATAATGTATGATTTTTTATCGAGAGACTCGCGTAAATATCCTAACGGTGGTTTTATTAATTACTAATATCAACGTGACTAATAAATAATTACACTTAAAAATGTCCGATCATCAATCACTGGCCCATAAAAATGTTTACTCGCCAAGTCACTCAATGTCTGTCAAGTTCCTCAGTTCACATTCCTCACTGGAGATCGGCTCAACAGTGGTTCGCCCCTTACCTCGCGCCACTCGGATGCACTCTCTCGATACCGTCGCACCACTCTCGAGGGGGTCTCTCACCCTCTTCGCTGATGTCGCACTTTCCTTCACTCGCGGAACTCTCCCAACTCGCTTGGAACTGTCGCGGCATTCTTGCGGCACTGCTGCGAAGGCCAGCGTCACTGCTTAAATACCCGTGGTGCTCTTCTCGAACCGACGAGAGCGGCAGTGACGTGTCGCGTCATCCCGGGCCGAGCTGACGCCAGAAAAGTCCAGAAAGGCGGCTCCCATTCAAGCCACTCCGCGCGGCGGCCCGCGGAATTTCCAAGGCCGTTCAGCGATAGATAACAGCGCTGAAGCAGGATCTTGCTAGCGGCGCGGAGGGGGGAGGGGGGTAGAGACGACCCTTGTAATCCGACCAGGCACGTGTGGCATGCCTCACGTCAGTGTACAGCACGTGACACGGTGCGTAACTCCAGTGGCCGTGCTTGACTGACAGCCAGCTCCGAACCTGGCACCTTGGTCTCGTCTCTCGCGTTCGTAAAAATTTATTACAGAGTGTACAGGATTTTGGACGTCGCATATTCGTGTTTCGAGACATTTCCTGCATACATTTCAGTGTCGTGACCGGTTGGTAAATTTTTTTTTTTTTAACCATGCAACGTTTTATTTCCCACACTCTAAATTAGGAATATTTTGAATCGCTCCAAATCAGAGGAATTTGACTACAAGCTGGTTTCAAAATCGTTACTTGAATAGTTTATTCTTAAAGTATGTTTCATAGAAAATATATAACACTCAGCTCAGCAATAATTTTCAATGATTTTACAGTCCATTTCAGTCTTCAAAGCCAGTTTTTTTTATAGTATTAGTGGTCAAATTTCAATTTTCTCGTATCCGAAATTAGAATTAGAATCACAAAAAGTACTTAGAATCCACCCATCGAATCCAACTCTTGGTCTCTATAGTAAAAAAATATAATAATTTAACAAGAAATAATAAATATTAAGCATGGTGGTTAAAAACTCCACCCTTAATATTTTAGTTTCACTATTTAAGTTAACCCTATGAGTATGCCTACATGTGGTAATTTTATTTACTTACATAGGAACAGGGAACGATAATATTACGAAAGAAGAAAAATATATTCAACTAATAAACTTCAGGAATGTTAGTGTAGAGGTTTTGAATTTACCACATTTCCTCCAATATTTATTGTATTGATTTTTCATGGATACTCGAATATTTCAAACACTAAGATTTGTCGTTATTTGAGAGGTTTGAAGATTCAAACGACTCATCTATAATTTATAGTGAAATTTAATAAATAATATAGTAATAAATGTATATATTTACCAGCCAGCAAAAATTCCTTAATATAATTTTCTGTTACTTTCATTTCACTGAAACCAATCAAAGTTTTATCTTTATGGTGCAATGCTATTGGTAGCCTAAACAGTATAAAAGTTACTAGGTGTTCTTCCCTTGAAAAAAATTTTGATCGGGTAGTTGAGGTTTTGAGCTTTTATCACTCACTGAGTAGGAGAAATCTTCCCCTGATCTTCCTGTTTAAATAAAAATTATTTATTGACATACGGTCAGTCCCGAACATATACAAAGTTCGCATTTCGCTCGTGTAACTTCATCGTCCAATCGCAAAAAAAAAAAAAAAAAAAAAAAAAAAACATACACTTTCGCAATTTTAGAGCATTTTAAAATTTTCTGATCCAAATATTTCAGTTACGAACACTTAGACTGGAGAAATCCTACCTCCTGGGAAAAAAAAATGAATAAGGAAGAGATATTTTATATATTTTAATAAGTTTTATTTTTGTAACTGAACTGATATTAGCAAACTTTCCATTTCAGATATGATCACCAAAACAATAAATATAATTATTTGTAGAATTGGATTTACATAAAACATATTACGTGAAATACCTTTTACTTTTATAAAAAATAATAATCCTAATATGCGCGAAAGAATGTCTGACTCGGGATCAGTGAAGGTGTGTCTGATCCGTGTTGTCCCTGTTCAGTAACGGGAAATGGAAGGGTTTCGCCCTATTCTGCGAAGTACCAGGGCACTCCGACGTGCGTTAATTAATTCAAGAATCACAGGGCACGCCTCCACACGCGAAAGGGTGCGCCGGCCATTTGCGAAATTAATGCCCCGCCCTGCCTCACGCACTCCGCCGCCAATTCTGTCTCAACCCCTCGGACGAGAACAGCAACCCCTCGGGCGAGAACAGCAACCCCTCGGGCGAGAACAGCAACCACTCGGGCGAGAACAGCAACCTCTCGGGCGAGAACAGCAACCACTCGGGCGAGAACAACAAACACTCGGGCGAGAACAACAAACACTCGGGCGAGAACAGCAACCTCTCGGACGAGTACAGCAACCTCTCGGGCGAGAACAGCAACCACTCGGACGAGTACAGCAACCTCTCGGGCGAGAACAGCAACCTCTCGGGCGAGAACAGCAACCTCTCGGGCGAGAACAGCAACCTCTCGGGCGAGAACAGCAACCTCTCGGGCGAGAACAGCAACCACTCGGACGAGTACAGCAACCCCTCGGGCGAGAACAGCAACCTCTCGGGCGAGAACAGCAACCTCTCGGGCGAGAACAGCAACCACTCGGGCGAGAACAGCAACCCCTCGGGCGAGAACAGCAACCCCTCGGGCGAGAACAGCAACCCCTCGGGCGAGAACAGCAACCTCTCGGGCGATAACAGCAACCACTCAGGCGAGAACATCAACCCCTCGGGCGAGAACATCAACCCCTCGGGCGAGAACAACAAACACTCGGGCGAGAACAGCAACCTCTCGGACAAGTACAGCAACCCCTCGGCGAGAACAACAACCACTCGGGCGAGAACAACAAACACTCGGGCGATAACAGCAACATCTCGGACGAGTACAGCAACACCTCGGGCGAGAACAGCAAACACTCGGGCGAGAACAGCAAACACTCGGGCGAGAACAGCAACCACTCGGGCGAGAACAGCAACCACTCGGGCGAGAACAGCAACCACTCGGGCGAGAACATAAACCTCTCGGGCGAGAGCAGCAACCTCTCGGGCGAGAACAGCAACCACTCGGACGAGTACAGCAACCCCTCGGGCGAGAACAGCAACCTCTCGGGCGAGAACAGCAAACACTCAGGCGAGAACAGCAACCACTCGGGCGAGAACAGCAACCACTCGGGTGAGAACAGCAACCACTCGGGCGAGAACAGCAAACACTCAGGCGAGAACAGCAACCCCTCGGACGAGTACAGCAACCCCTCGGGCGAGAACAGCAACCGCTCGGGCGAGAACATAAACCTCTCGGGCGAGAGCAGTAACCTCTCGGGCGAGAACAGCAACCACTCGGACGAGTACAGCAACCCCTCGGGCGAGAACAGCAACCTCTCGGGCGAGAACAGCAACCACTCGGGCGAGAACAACAAACACTCAGGCGAGAACAACAAACACTCGGGCGAGAACAGCAACCTCTCGGACGAGTACAGCAACCCCTCAGGCGAGAACAACAACCACTCGGGCGAGAACAACAACCACTCGGGCGAGAACAGCAACCTCTCGGACGAGTACAGCAACCCCTCGGGCGAGAACAACAACCACTCGGGCGAGAACATCAAACACTCGGGCGAGAACAGCAACCTCTCGGACGAGTACAGCAACCCCTCGAGCGAGAACAGCAGCCTATCGGACGAGAACATAAACCTCTCGGGCGAGTGCAGCAACCTCTCGGACGAGAACAGCAACCACTCGGGCGAGAACAGCATACACTTAGGCGAGAACAGCAACCGCTCGGGCGAAAAAAAAAAGCCACTTGGACGGGAACAGCAACCACTCGGGCTAGAACAGCAACCACTCGGGAGAAAACAACCGCGCTCGGGTGAGAACAGCAAACCCTCGGGAGAGAACAGCAACCACTCGGGCGAGAACGTTTTAGATAATTTTTTATTACATTTATAATTACCCGATACTTAATAAGGCAGTTTGGTTTGTTTTAGTCCTTTAACCCCTATATATTTCACCCTTAAAAGCAATGGTAGCTTGTATCAAAAATTGTTTTAGATACAAATTATAAGACTTACAACAAAGAATTCGAAAGGAATCTATTGTGTAACTACTAAGGGAGTTATGCATTTGTTGTCTTCCGATCCTCGTTTTTTCCATCTCTTGGAGTTGACGATGGTTTTGGGTCTATGGAACATGAAACGTAAAACTAAATAAAACTTTTTCGGAAGTCGCACCTTTTTAACGGCTACCATAGATAGTATTTATTCGAAATATACCTAAAAGAATTTTAGAGTTGTTAAATATATTATAAATTAAAATTAATTTATGTGATTGACATTTTTTTAAAAATTAGGAATAAACGTGATTATGAATTTACGTGACTCCCAATTAACGAAAAAAAGATAAGAGAATCAAAATCCTTTTTTTTATTAAAACCACGTCCAGGTTGTCTTTTCAAAACAATATCGGAAATGAAGTTAAATTATGTTTTCATAATCACTTAGGTGTATTTTAGATTGTCAATGTATGGTTATTAATAAAGGTGTTCAAGATTACACTTAAAAAATTTTACGAAAAAATAATTCACCCATGGATAGAGAATTTGTAGGTTAATTCAGTTCCGTTACCTAACTTCACCGACGCTGATTAATTTCAAAGATACTTTTGAAAACGAGAGGAAAGAGAAACGTGAATAACATATCTCGGGGAGAAAAAAAAAGTTTCGTGGAACGTAGAGTATTTTTAATTTTTATTTTTATACTGAATAATAACTGGTGTTCCTTCCCCGGTCCGCTTTGAGAGCGCGTTTCCGCGCGATCTTTTACTGTCCGATACACGCCCGGGCACAGGCCATGTCGGCCGGTTCGCGAGGTTAACCTACGCCCGGCGACCAGGCTCGTCAGCGCCGGGCCGTTATTGGCCCTCGTCTGCGCCCGCATAAACGCGCCGTAAAAAGGGTCTACTCCCGGGCCTCGACGGGCGCAGTCAGTCTACTGCCCGCGTTCCGCTTCTGCCTTGCCGTCGTAGAAACTTTACAGGTTTCTCGGCGCCGCGTGTACAGCATGGGCCCTCCGCGACACAGACTTGGAAAAAAAAAAGAGAGAGAGAGAGGAAGAAAATAAAACTATGAAGTTGACCACGCCGGGATTGTGTCTCGTTTCAAGCCGAAACGCAACTTTATATAAGTTTTGGTGGTGATGTCTTCTGTCCACTCTCTCTCTCTCTCTCTCTCTCTCACACACACAGACACACAGAAGGCGCAAGAATTAGGTCTTCAAAAAAAGTTTGTATAGTTCATTACGTCTCGTTCTCAGCAATAGTATTACGGACCAGCATATGTAACAACTACAGTTCAGAGATATGTCTGGGTAGGCTGTATTTTCAACTACAGGGAGTTTGTTTCATGAATTATCGGTGATTTTAATTATCTTTGAATGTGTCTTTTAAAATAAATTGTCTATTTTTTTTTTGAGAATGTTAGTTTTTCAGCTTACGCAGTCCCTCGATACTTGTAAGGGGTTATACATACTGGTATATAGGTACCTAGGAACTTTACCTAGTTTGAGCAATGTTGTTTTAGATAGACGAGCTACGAATGGTTTGTTAACAACCCCCCTGCCCCTTCAAAATACGATCGCGACAATATCATTCTTGCAATATTACAAACTATTCCTTGGCAACCGGTTTCCATAGGAATCTTTTGATAAATAAAGAAAAAAAAATCTGTGTAGACAATGAACATCTTTTATGAAGTGACGAGTTGTAAGAACTTAAAAAAATACATTAAGTGTACAAAATTTTTAACGTTTTAAAAATTAAAAATTTCAAAAGTTACAACCCAAATGTGTCCATTTGTCAAAGATTTTAAAAATATATGTTGTCAAACAGAGAATTTAACTTTCCTTCGTATTGTGCAAGCGAACGTATTGCAGCCTCAGTACACATATAATTAGAATTTTTGTACATTGTAGTGAAAAATGGGCAAAACACAAAAAGTGAAATATATACAGAACGAAGAATTAAAAAATAACAAACACAGTTTTGATGCTTTTTAACTGTACAGTTGAGTATTAGATTTTGGCCAATAGGAACTGGGAACAAGATACAGTTGTAGTGAGCTCTCGGGAGCACCGGCGAAGAGCGGCCTCAGGACATCTGTATCTAGGCTGAGGAATCAATAATTTCACCAAACTAGTTTTTGTTAAAAAAAAAAGGGAGGTTGTAGGGGGGTAATTTACAGTTTGTTCCGAGATAAAAAGCGAATGCATCAAAGCGGACTCCAAAAGCGTTTGAGAGGAGTATACGGTGAAGAGAGACGAATAGACAATGATACAAGCTAGGCAGAAGGGTTGATTCATCCCATTACAAAATCCCCGAGCTAGGAAATGTGATTACCGCAGCTGCTATCGGAAAAGAGCCTGGCGTGGAGAGAGGAATGGGCAGCAGGTATGCGTGACGGCATTGCATCGGGAGGTAGACCCCACGCACGCCGAACACAATTTTCGAAGCTTTACAAAGTTAAACCGTCGAGAGAGAGAGAGAGAAAGAGCGAGAAATCTGCCTCGATTGACGTGCGGGGAGAAGGTAATGTTATCCGGTGAAGAAGTGTCAGTCAGTGTCCGAACACAGGGTGTTTCGGAACACCTGCGCCCTCGGGGTGGGATTTGCTCATCATTGTCACTATGCAGCAATCAGTAGACGTTACAGGCCGGAAATTTTAAAACTCCCGTGCGGGGCTGGAACAACATCGACACGCTCTCCCTAGAGCCACAGGGAAAATAGTTAACGCCATTTCTCATCGCAGCTCGGACGTGTTTGAAGAGGAACTACGATGAGAGGCTGACGCATACCCATCCCAGCATCACTGACACCCACCCCCGTTTAACCTAGTTCAGCTAACTCAGAGGAACTTCCCCGTCTTAACCGTATCAACAGATCTGTCATACCTCAAGACAAACGAAAGAGAGCCTGATGTGATCTGGCCGAAGAGCGTCCGACTTCTACTAGCACCGGAGATGTTTCGACGCGCACTGCGTCCACCCATCGTCAGAGAGGGGACTCATTCAGGACGTTCCTTCAGCGATCAGAGCCACCACGCCGAGCGACCCGTGTCGGCAGAGCGAGCCTCAGCGGCATCTCCCAACACCAACAAGGGTCATCACGCACTGCTGCCTGGATTTGACATGGCCCTTGCGGGCTTGTACGCTGTTAGAAAAAATCCTGTAAATTATTTACGGACTTTTTAAACGAAGAAATTCCCTGAAATAAATCGAAGATATCTTCATGAATTCCAGATAGCTGAATCTTCGTCAAAACTACGCGGTATTCCAACTTCCTAGTTCCGTGTCCTTCTGTAAACAGGGTAAACAGGCAAGTGCAATGAAGAAGAGTGCTCTTTTCGTTGACTTATACCAAGATTATTCTTGTGGATTCGTGAAAAACTCATGTTTTATCATTTTAGCAAACCTTATTGTTATTGACTTACGAATTATATATTTAAATTGAAGAGTTTAAACCATAGGTTGCATACGAACGGTTATTCTAAAATTGCATACCATACGATTTCATGCCTTCAGTACATTCCAAGATTACATAAATATTTGCTTTTAAGTTCCTTTAACTGGTAAAAAGGAATTGAAAGGTTATTAATACATTTTATAAACATATAAATTTGGTTATATTAAATATGTGAAAAAAAAACATCATTAGAAAAACACTAAATCATAAAAGAAAAATAATTTAGGATAATATCCTCTTACCGGAGCAAGATAATTATTTCGTTGAGGGTTTATCAACGGCACAGAGAGATATCAGTAAGAAGACCAAAAGTCATTTGACCGAAATGTCGGTCTAGTGCCTGTCAGCCTAGTGCTTTTCGACTGTCTTTTGGTCTAGTGCATTTCGATTAAATGACTTTCGGTCTAGTGCCTCTAGATCAAACGAATTTTCGGAAAAATGACTTTCAGCCTACTGCCGTGCCACCGCACAGAGCGATTCAGGTAAACTGTGGGCCCAATTCATGGGTATCGCAAGGGTAAACATATTTGAATTCTTTTATTTCCAATTTTTTTTTCACTGAAACGCTTCATTTGTGTAGTTTAACCTGGAAACAAAAAAAAATGTAACGTATTTGCAATTTGAAGTCTGCCCTGTACTAATTGAATGCGATATTTTTGCTAGGTAGCTACACTGCAGACTTCTTGCCGGAGCTGGGTTCAGTGATGTAGGCTTCGACGTGGTTACCAGGATGCGTAACGAGGTAAGCGTTTAAAATCTCTTTAGCGCTTACGGCGCAGGAGGCCCGTAAACCAAAACACTCGCGCGTGTTTTGCGCTGATACGTGTTGAAAAGCTTTAACATCATCAGGCGTGAGGCTTTGCGAGGTACAGTATTCACCACCACAGGAAACAGTAATTTGCAAAACTTATAAAAAATAAAATTACACAAACTCTAGGTAAAAATAGTAAGTATCAATGGATACATAATGAACAAATGTTTTGTTTTTGATCTACACTTCACTTTTTTTCAATTCGAAAATGTAATAAATATTGCGGATTTTCCTTCTAGATCACGTTGAAAAATACGTAAACATGTGTTTATTTGACCTCTATTACCTAATGAGACCAGAAAAATTCACGAAATAATTTCGCGATAGGCTAAAATAAAAAAAAAATGTATGTCTCTGTGCCCCTTTAATGGCTGGACCAAAATTTGTTTTATGGAGAACTATGAACCAATGAGAAACACTAAACCAAGAAAATGCCGAATTACTGACAACCTAAGTTCAGACGTCTCACAATTCAGCAGCCAATGAACAAGTGACATTTGCCCGAGTATGCAAACTGTGAAGTCTATCTTAGAGGTCAATGAACCCACGATATTTTCCGGTCTCTACCTTTTATATAAATATTTTTTTTTCTATTTTATCTTGTTTGGGTAGAGATCACCATGGTGTGATGTAAAAAAATTTAAAACGTAACTTCAAAATAGGATAGTTAAGACCTTACGAGTAGTTATAACTCACTTGCTTACTGTTCACTTTCCAAGAAATGGTACAAAATGTATTATTAGCAATGTAAAAGTGTTTATATTGGTTTCCTGCTCGGAATTTTCAACAACTCAGCTATTTTAGTTTTTTAAGCATAATTCAATCAAGCACTGGATCACAGAAAATACAGCACTAACAAAATCCAGCTTGTGTGAGTGCTATTAGTCTAATTTATGTATACGTGTGGTATTTTCTACTATACACGTTGTTCTATAATGATAAAAACTATTATTATTTATTTTAAATGCTTTATGTATTAAAATGCAATAAATATTTATGTAAGATAAAGTAATAATTAAATTAAAATAAACCAATTCAATATAAAAATTGAATAAATGAAAATTAATATAAATACGTTTACTTACTACAAAATTAGAGAAATCACATCGTTAGTTAAAATATCCATCCATGGATCGATAAATTCTGTCTCTAATGTTTCTTATATTGACAAACATTTACTTAGAGTTTATTATAAAAATGGTATAACTCGCCTCGTATTGATTGGTAGATTATTTAAACAATTTTATGATATTACTTAGTTTCTGGAGCAAGTGCTGTATTACAACGAATCTAACCTTTCATTTTTCCTTACGCATCGCGAAGCACATGAAACTAATGAGGGTCCTAACGTAGAAAGAAGAAAATTTGTGTTTCTACTTCATATTGAGAACTACTTATCGTCGAGAACTTGTCGAGAACTATGAGTTTCTATGAGTTAAACGGTCGTCCTCCACTTACCTACTAAAGTTTCATATTGAATGGAAAGAAAACATGCATTATCTGTATCTAAAACAAAAAAAAATCAATTAGTAAATCATAAAACTTTTGACCAGAATCTTCTTAAGCTAGTAAATTAATTTTGTTGAGTTATTCAGAAACGTTCCATCATTACAATGCCTAATTACACGGTATTTTCTAATTTTAATATTTCAAGCATTCAGCTTAAAAAAACGTAGAATTTCACGCCTACAGTTACATATATTGGAACCACCTCGCGCTTAGTTCATCTTTAAAAAACATGTCAAGTCCCAAGACCTGTGATCTCAATCACACAACTGATGGTAGTGATTTTCACAAACATGGGGATTTGACTGGCCTTTGAAAATTGTTGGTTTGAATGGAACGTTAATGAAATAATTAAATGCCTTTTTTTTCCAAATCTAGAAACAATTCATGTCAAAAAAATAGATATATAAAAATAACCTATTGGGGGGGGGGGGGGTGACTCGTTTTGGTAAAATCAATGCAGTAATTATAACGGCGGTTGTTTATTGACGTGGAAAAGGGTGGGGGCAGTATGATTGGAAAAGTTAAATTACATTCGGCACATAAATCATACGGGCTGCACCATTCTGCGAATATCAATTCCTAAGAGGATACCGCACCAACGTCTGCCTCTCACCTCGCGAATCTTTCTTGCTACACAAGTTTCTCTTCTTCCCCGTGTTTGTGATTACACTTTCATCGCTGCCCTCTTTTCTCCGCGGAGGGAACAAGGGCCGTGTCTCATTATTGTAGAATCATTAGGAAACTGTTCTGAAAACTTCTGAAATCAAAACTCTGTCTCTCTCGTTCGTTTCGCTTGCCTTCTCTGTGACGAAATTCGAATGGTCTTCAAATAAGAGCTTTTGGAGTTCGAAATATCGGTGTGAGTTGTGATGAGGTTCTTAACCTTTTGTGATCCTTTTGTATTTGGCTCTTTGTTTGCATTTTTTTTTGCTGAGATCTTGTAGCCATTGATCAGAATATAATAAGTTTTTAAAAATAAGATTGATGCAAATCCACTTCCTTGGGCTCTGTAAAAATGTATTTCAAGATGTAAATAAATTTTCAAGTAATATATATTTATAAATGAATAAATTTATAAAACGTTTCGTGAGACTGTTTGATTGTAGAACGTTGCAGGTAAATATTTAAATGAGATTTCTTGGTTAAAACCTCATTATTATCATTCAAAATTAAAAATGACAATATAATTACGATAGACTTAGTATAAAATACTATACAGTTACGTTAAGTTCCTATTGAATTTTTTTGCATCAAGCTAGGTATTATTTACTGAAATACAAGAAAACATGTGGAATTAGTTTGAACTTTTACAAATTTAAAACTAGAATTAATTTAAAAAACACGTTAATAATATATTCTGAGAGGCATATAAAATAACCAAAACATCGGAAACCAACCAAAAATTTCATTCTTCACTACTTACTGAATGTATTTCAAAATAATGTAAGCAATCGAAAGGTATTACCAAAACACTTGTTTTATATCAGGAATCAAAAAATTCAAATATGAATGGTATAACACATACATAATTAAAGAATATTATTATACAACATGAAATATTTAGTAGAAAATAAAAATATATTTCAATACATAAAAAATTCTTTTAAATATGTATTTTAATTTTCGTATATCCGGGAAAATAATGCAATTAGCTATCGTAACGATTTTTGTATGAGTGTTGTATGTAAGCCAGCTTCAGTTAATTATAATTTTATTTACAGTTATATATTTTTTACGCGGGTTCTACTCCCGGCCACGCCAAATTTTTTTTCTTCCGGTAAATTCTAAGATTATATCCATACATCTAACTGTAAATGATTCGGAGAGACTTTACCATTTCTTTGTGACGTTGCAACTCCAAATAGTTATCTCAGATGGTAATAGGTAGTGTCGGTAACTCATTTCCCTATGATAATTATACATAAATATAGTTTAAAAAACTAAAAAAACATGCTTTTAATGAATATCAAACTAAAAAGTTAAAAATAAATATAGTTTAAAAAACTAAAGAAACATGCTTTTAAAGATTATCAAACTAAAAAGTTAAAAAAAATTAATTTTAAAATTTAATTTATGACAATAGTATATAAGCAATACTAGTATAAACGAGAAAAAAGCATGGGGCGCTTAATATACAAAAAATATGGCACAAAGCGCCTCAAGCTTTTTTCTCGTTTATACTAGTATTGCTTATATACTATTGTCATAAATTAAATTTTAAAATTATTTTTAACTTTTTAGTTTGATAATCTTTAAAAGCATGTTTCTTTAGTTTTTTAAACTATATTTATTTAACTTATCTGCTACAATGGCAGTATAATTTTACCGTTATATTATTAACAATTTATTGAGTATGCTTAGATTACTTAATTTAAATTTAATTTTTATATTTAATTGTGTGAGTCAAAAATGGTTATACCTACATTAATTATTATTACTGAGTAAAGCTCACTGTAAGAATATTTTTGGCATATTTTTTGTAAGCTCTAGGTAATATTTAACAAAAAATTTATTGAGAGTTTTTAAACATTAACGTAGGAAATTAAAAGATAATGAATCTACGATTATACTGAAGTCAATATTGAATTAATATTCATCTTAAAGTTTAGTGCAGAAACGTAACTTTTCAAGAAAGCTCATTTACTCACCATAAAAAGCCGAAATCATTAAAAATAATTAATCGTTTTTTATATCAAGTGAATTGATTTATTTTAATAAACATTGATGTTATGTATGTTTTTTGGTTGCGTAATACCATTTTGTGATAGAGACACTGTGAATGTAAATGTATGTTTTCACATTTCAAAAATTTGTTCCAAAAATTGTTATGTTATTTAGTAGATTAGTTTTCTTAATGTTATGTAACATATAATTATTCAGGGTATGATTTTGATTAATTAGGTTTCTAGTTATCAGTTCTTCTGATAAAAATATTTATACAGTGAAACGTTCTAACCGAACGTACTCGGTAGTTGAAAGCAATCCTATATGGTTAATAAATTAAACTACACTTGAGTTTGGCAGAATAACGTAGCTGGGCATAATAAAGACCAAAAATATATTAGTATGCTGTAATAAAGTATCACTTCCACCGAAATCCAAATAAATATTATTGCGAGTCAATTTACAAGATCCATAAAATTTATTGTCATTACATATACCTACCATATGTATCAAAAATAAATTTTCTTGTCCAGGAAATGATGTAAATTTAATATTACTGACACTTTCAAGTATGTTAAATTTTCAAAGTTAAATAACTACATTAAAAACAGTATAGGCCTAGCATTCGTTTTGACGTTATTGTAGGTACCTACCTTGTAGCCATATTTAATATATAAAATAAATAATAAAAGTATATAATATATATAAATTTTCCCCATGAGTCCAGAGGGTTGTATTTCTTGGTCTGCTTCCTAAATCCCCTTGCCAGAATCTGGTGAGCCTCTGGTTTCTGCGCGATTTCCAATACGGCCAACTTTGGAGAGCGGAAGTTCCTCGAACGTGATTTACCACGTTTACCAGGTATTCTTTTTACCCTTCTTGTTTCGCGGCGTTCTCCTTGTAGCGGTTAAAAAAAACAAATCGAGTAAAAAAAAAGTCGTCTATTTTACGATCGGCGAAAACAACGCTGATAGCTAGGCCGCATAAACTTGTTTCTGGGCGGAAAGAGGAAATGGAAAAGGAAGCACGCAAAGAAAAAGAAAACTAAAGCGTATATAAACCAGTGCTCGGAGAAAAATAAATTCTTATTAAAATCGAACCATTTTCTTTTGCAATAAACGATCCGGGAAAGGGGGGGGGGGGGGAATATTTTATTAAATTTCTGGAAATATTTCGTTGGGAAATGAAGGCATTTTATTTCAAGTCTTTCACAACAGTAAGAACGTAACGCACACAACGTAACGTAACGTTAAGTAGAACCAAGTGGGTTAGGTCATGCGTTAACGCAAGTATAGCCAACCAATAAATATTTAGGGCCAAAGAAAAATATGTAAAAAATCTAGCGTGCCAATTTGTATTATTAAAAAAATACGAGCTCTCTATTTTTTTTCGAGCTGATGCAATTTTTTTTTTGTGTTAGAATAATTGTACGTACAATAAGTTGAGAAGCATATGACAAGTATTTAAAGCATATAAAAGTATGATTTTTAAGAATGTTTGCAGGCTTTCATGGCCATTGTCTGAAGTAGCTTGGCTTCTGAGTTGTAGCCGTGTCCTTGGCGAATAATTCACCGACGTTTCGGTCAACATTGCAGTCTCCATCATCAGGGAGCAGTGTAGGTAACTGCTCCCTGATGATGGAGACTGCAATGTTGACCGAAAAGTCGGTGAATTATTCGCCAAGGACACGGCTACAACCCAGAAGTCAAGCTACTATGATTTTTAAGAGTTGTAATTTTGTAAGAATGTGCTCTTGTTTGGTTCTGATTGTTGTTAGGAGTCGAGCAGTAATGTCTTCAGGGTGTGGTAGGCCATTGCTTAAACCTTGGAGGTCCAAAAATGGCTTGGTCACTAATGGAAGTAGTGTGCTCAAAGAATTCGAGAGAGGTTTTTTTTTTGGGACAGGATTAACTCCTGCCAGCTTGCACTAGGGTGACTATGTCTTAAATTGATTTTACATTCCCTGATTCCCTACGTTTTTTTTTAAAGGGGCCTCCTAATTTCGGGGGCCCGACCAAAAAAATAGCATAATTTAAAGCTGAATAAACAAGTTACACAATACAGGAGACAATAACAATGACACTGTACAGAAAACATGGCCCACTATGGGCTAGATGGTGACAATAAGTAAGTGGTGATCTCAAGGCTCCTCCGACGATGCCGTTTAACACAACATTTTCTCATTCAATGCTTTTTTTTTCTTTGCAAAAATGGGAATGAAGCTGTCAAATAAATATCAATTAAAATATGTACTCGCCAGTGATGTGTAAACATCCAAACTCAGTAACGACCAAATCAAAGTTTTCTCATGTTGTTCAAGTTGCAAATAATCTTATAATATGAAATTCGGGCACGAAATTTAACGTACAATTCTTTAATACAATGCCGAGCGTGATAAATAAAAGAACCGCTTTACAAATACCAAAATTTCTGAATGCTTATCACAAACATACTTTCTGCGCGCGCCGCTAGAATTCGCTGCCTGAATCGTAAGCGTTGCTTGCCAGCGTCAAACGCAGATAAAAATTAGCAGTACAAAATAAAACGTAAAGTTTTAACTATTCATTAGAAACAGCTCTGATAAACACCGGATTTAGACATGATTGTCGACAAGGAATTGTATTAAAATTCTACCCATATTGTCAAAATTCACTAAACAGTTGATACTTTAAAGTTTCCGCACACTTTAGAAGTTATACTTGTATTGCATTACTAAAATATTAACATGAAACATTTTAAAACACATATTATAACACTAAGTAGGCATTTTTTTATATATTGGATTTTCTTTAAATTACTGAAATCAGTCTAAATATTTCCTACAAACCCACCTTAACTTTATTCAGCAGATTTAACATTGCTATATTATAATGCTATTAAAAAAGTATAAAAAATACAGTAACGAGATTTGAACTTCTCGCTTGAGGATTCCATACGCGCGCTCTGCCACTGTGCTGATAGGGCTATTGGGAATCTATATGGATAATATGTATTATAAACATTGTAAAGCCTGTTTTCTTAGGTATTTTAAAACTTGAGGTTACGTTTTATAATGACTATTTTGTTTATAAAATATATTTAAGGGTGTTTTTACTATCATTAATTTTTATTTGCCAAACCAATACGTTTGGTGTGTCCCCCAATGTTTACGGAAGTAAATATATACGGTTTTTTTGGTTCTGCCACCGTTCATCGAATTCCGTTCCATTTTAAAGAAAAATCACCACTACCAAATGCCGCATACCGAGAGCTAAGATGTTTACATATTTAAAAAAATATATCTGGAGACGAAATACCAACTTCATATCCGTCTCGACATCTCCCTTGTCCCGACTGATGCGTCGTGAACGCGCGAGAGTCGTCAACGAACCAGGCCGGAAACATGTGTGGAGCGCTTGAGAGACAGAGGCACTGCGGTATTCCCCCCTTCCCCTGGAGGTTAGACTACCCCGCGTCGCCGCGAGGTAAGCATTGTTGCGGGGACGAGCCCCTGGATCGCCAGGCAACCTCGGGGATGCTTATTCTCCTCCCTCTCCGCCCCTCCTCCGACAAACACCCATTTTCCGCGCTCGCTTCTCCTGAGCCGCGCCTAATTAGCGGCGCGCGCGGCCGTTATTTGCTCGCGTGTTTGAACGTGTTTGATAAGCTCTTCATCCGAACTGCGGAGCAAGTTGGTGCGGCGCAGCGAGGGAGGAAGACGTGCGAGGAAGAGAACAGGGAGGCGGGAACTTGGGTTCAGCTGAAACTCCGCCCCCGAGAAGATTGATGCCAGTCACAGCTTACTTGTTTCAATCGTCTCGTGCCTAAGTTACTCCCAAATTAATTTTTTATTTATGTTGTTGAATGTCACACGTTTTAAATACCCTCTTAATATATGAGTACATCAAATACCGTTTGTACGTTTGCTTTTTAATTCAAAGACATGCATAACTTATAGAAAAAAAAATTTCAACATCTGTCAGAATCACAGTTACATATTAAAGAAGAATATTTTCGTTTGATCACAACTCTTAACATTTTTCACCAAATTGTTATTTATCGCTTACTAACAGTCATGTTACAATTAATTAATACTTTAGCGTTTCATTATTACACTGCGATTTCAAATTTTATCATTTCGGTAGTAATTTAAAACGAAACTATAAACACAAATCTATGGTAGATTTTGAAAACAATTAATTATCTGAATTGTTTAATTATTGTATAGTAAGTATTTGAAACAATGTTCCTAATAACATGCGTTGGTGTTAATATCATAGCTTTTGTGTTTACTTAACGAAAAAATAAACAAATTATCATTTTAAAATGCATCCATAAAAGTGACTAGTAGACCAAAATTATATATTCTGACTACAATGTACCAAAAATCTGTATGAAAAATAAAATTAAAAAGGTTTTCCTGGATGATTTATTCATGCCAAATCAAGTAATATTTCATTAGGTTTTCATTCAAAGAATACGGATTAATTATCTAAATGGGTAAAACGCAAGAAAGAGTTGCTCATCCTTTAAATCATTAAAAAAATAACTCCGATTCGTTAAACAAGCACAAAGCCAGGCGTATACATTCAAATATCATGCGAATACTTGACTGACGTAAGTGAAATAATAAAAACATTATCATATTATAATATGATTGTTTCTAGTTAAAGTAGAGTTTGTCAACTCTTCTAAATGTAATATAATCCTAAATTTAATGTTAAACCCATGTATGGCTTTTCCTGTTAATTCGTTTCCTTTTTTTAATGGATATTAAAAAAAATAACTTGCATCAGTAACATTCTGTTCAGTTATTTAAAAAATTTTAAACACAAAATTGAATCAAACTTTTAATTATTTGCCTGAAGACCACATAAAGTAAAAGATTTCAATTTAGTGGGGTTGTTTCCTACAGATAAAAACAAGCCAAAAACCATTTATTTTTATTTTTTAGCAATTTTTTTGTTAATTTTTACGATAACAAGAATATATTTTTTTTTTTTGCTAACACACTATGCTTGTATTGCACAGCGGAGATATCCAGGTTACAGGCAGACTCCGAATTGCATAAATTTCATCTCCTTGACGGACGAAGAAGGGGTTGGTTTCGTTTCGACGAGTCTTAGATATAAATATAAAAAAAAGCTTTCTCCACTCAAAGGGAGGATTGAGTGATAAGGAATTCTAAGGGTGTGGGGTGGGGGTGAGATAAAGTAAGGGTATGGATGTTAAAAAAAAGTGGGGACTTTCTCCAGAACTCGAATGGAGGAAGCATCTTTCTCACGAGGAGGAAAAGGGGGGGGGGGGGGGGGGGACTCGTAGCAGACACAGACGTCTTGAGGGACCTCGGCGCCAGTGGAAGTTTATTTCCACGGAGAAAGGGGCCAATTTCTGAAATGAGAACTTTAGGTTTTGCGAGCAAAAGGAGGAGGGTTAATATCAACGCGATGGTTGGTAACGGGAGAAAAAGAAGGAGGGGTGAACGAACCTGCAGGAGGGGAGAGGGGGTTTTCCTTGTAGGAAAACCCTCCCTTCTATTTTCCTTCGTCTCGCTTCCCTTCAGTGGCAACACTCGTGGTGGAGAACGGAAACAGATTTTGGCGGGCGTATGCCAACGAAATATTTACACTCCTGCGAGTAAAAATAATAAAAAAAATGTGTGTCCACACGCAACCGAAGTGAAACGTCTTGCTTTTGAAGTATAGATAGAAATAAATTATTAGTGATTTTTTATCGAACAAAAGATAATGATTGAGTAAGGGTGCGGGTATTATCTCAAATGGAAAAAAGAAAGCCTTTTTCCGCAACCTGAACTCTCGCACCTGTTCACTGGCACTTTTCGGCGCCTCTTTTGGAGGTTTATTTCCACGTTGTCTTTGATAATAACTCTTATCTGCTTCTGCCGTTTTATTATTTTTAGATATGGTGTTAAAACACTATCTCCAGCTGATTAAAATGAAAGAACAAAAAAACACTTCAATCTAACATAAATTACACTTATAAAGTCTATCTCACAAAACTATAAGTAATTTTGGCTTTAATAATCACAGTATTCACATACAAAAATTAAATTACACTTATAAAACAACCTCCTAAGTCTACACGCATTTTTTTATATTTTCAATCACACTATTTACATAAAAATGAATGATACTTATAAAGTTAATTGCAAAAATCCATAATTATTTTTCCCCATGAATAATTAAATTGTAGATACTATAAATAAAATAGAATTAATATGGTAGCGTCAATCGTTAGCCGTTACGAAAACTGAGGAGTGGACAAACACAAGGGGCGTTAAGAGTTCCGTAACATCACTGCTGCGTCTTTTCTACCTATCCCCTGCTGGCCATTACAACTAGCATATAACATGCTCCGCTACGTACCTATCCCCCCTTTGTCATCTTCCCATTCAACTGCTAACGCATGCGTTTGAGTGGCGTCGCCGCTGACGCACTCTCCTCCTCTACCGGTTCCCCCACCACGTACCTAACTATCCCTCATGCGATCGGAGTTTTCGTAAGGTTCGAAAACTGGAGCCTCCTTAACAAAGAAGTTTAAATCCAATAGATTACTCCTAGAACAAACGTTACAGAAGGGTGAACAAAAAATACAAATTCAGGGTACGCTAAATATCTTTCTCTTACTACTTTTCCCGAAAAAAATTAATTGTTATCACGTCATACCACATCGAAAACACATATACTATTATTTACATGCTTTTCATACAATTTCAAGGATTTCATAAACCCAGAATCTTCTTTTTCCACCAGACCCCTATGGAGAAGGTACATGAGAACTGCTTGGTCATCAAAATATCCTAATTTCTCATTTTTGTTTATGAAATATGAGAATTTTTTTCTAAATACCTACTAAAATTAATACACATATAACACATATTCAAATTTATTTGGTGAAGATTAAATAAAGGTTATCGAAAGTTAAGTGCTATAACACTAAATTTATTACATAATGGTTACCATTTTTCATCCGATGAGTTTTGTCCACGTGCAGTAAATCATATAAATAACAAGTGGTCTATTAGCTCTCACTCGGGAGAGTTTATGAATGACACAGGAGTGTAAAATGAATACGATACTGACGTCTCTGATGATCAGAATTAAACGTTCTGGTGCCTGTTTAAATATCTGACATTTCGAATCCGTTGTGTAATATGAGCGTTGGATACAATGTTCTATCCTTCAATGCTGACATCACAGGGGTAAAAGTAGATAATACATTTTTAATGTAATATTCAGGTAATACATCTTTTTTTGGTTCGTACGTTATGAAATTCGTTTGAAGTATTTCCGCTCTAAACTGTCAAAAAAAAAAAGTAAACGAGGCGCGATAATCGATTACTTTGTTTCGTCGAGTGACGTATGTTTCCCATCTACCATGAGGCCAGAAAACGTAAATGGTGAGAATCGGCACACCACTTTTTTTTTTTTTTTAACTTCTAAGAGAAATAAATAAAGTGTGACCAAATGGAATGAATGATGAAAGTAATAAGCACTATCAGCTCGTAGGGCAAAAGGCAGAAAGGGGAAAAAAAAAAAAAAAAGGCGGACGGATGATTTCGAAACTCGCGAAAAAAAAAAAAATTAACTCCCAATTCCCTCCCTTCTCCACTCATCAACCTTTCGCACGGAAATGTAATCCTCCAGTAATTCCGGCGCAACATGCTTTATAAATGAGCCTGGCGATAAGTTGGAACACAATCAAACGATATCATCATCCGACCGTTCTTTATGGGATCAGCGTATCGGGAGGGTCCGTGGTCCGAAGGCCATTCGTCTCTCTCTCTCTCTCTCTCTCTCTCTTTCTGCGTGGACACAACGCGTCACACCGCACTCCACGAATACCAACGCTTAGAAAAAAAAAACATTTTCCCCCCGGTGCATAGGTTCCGCTAATGTGGAGCCGTGCAGAGAGAAAGCTGGCAGGCAGATAACAAAAGTGATTTTAAAAATAAAAAAATAAAACAGTGTGACTGACGGTGATTGGAGCAGCCGATTGGCGTGAGAGATGATTGGAGTGGTCTGTGTCGTATCCGGCTGGTGCACATATCGACGCCGGGTCTCGCATCGAACCAAAGGCGCAGCCGCGTGAGGGGAGAAGTTAAATGGGGCACAAGCCCTTCTGAAAAATAACTAAACTGATAGTTAACTACCCACCTGGCACCAGTGATATCACAATTGCATGTATAGAACTTAAAATGAGTATGGTGGCGTAAGCTAGGCTCACATTTTATTTTTCAAATGGTAGAATCATAAGATTTATGTTCTACGTAAACTTATTAAAAAAGGATTTTAAAAATATGTCAATTTCTTTTGGCATCTTATATCAATTCCTTGATTTTGGTAGTTTGCGCATGTATAAGCTGTGTGTTCAGTGACTCAAAAACTTTCGAAGTGTCTGTCTTTTGTGTATGTGTTTATTATTTGTTGAAAACCAATTATAACAGTGAATGGTTTCGACGTGTCTGGAAGAATTTTTTCTTAATGTATAAATATATTAGTTCTCGGTATAGTGCATTTTTGGTGGGAGTAATTTTGTGAATGGAACGGAAGATGCATGGAACGGAATGGTGTAACCACGGTACTGTCATCTTAGACGGATGACTTCAACCAAAGTTCGCAAATTAAAAAAGAGAAACTTTATAGTATTAAAGATTTAATTAATTTTAAAAAGATTGCCAGTATTATAATAAAGTCCCTTGTCGAAAAATAATTCAAAACTCTATTTATTATTTTTTCAACAAGTCTTTTTTCTCTTTTGTCGGAGAAGTTTCATTATACATTATATATTTCGCTCTTCAAATTGAATGATTCGATAGTCGACGTAGCTGCTCCGGCAGCGAATTCTAGCGGCGTTTAAGGAAACTACGAGTGATTCGCGTTCAAAAAAGAAGTTGAAAATATAATTCGCGTAAATTTATCAATCTCGGTATTATTTTTCATGATTTTATGTTATATTTCGTGTGATCAAGTTTAATATTATTAGTGCATTTACATTTACATTAAGCCCACCTGACACGATGCCCATTTTCTGCTATAACTCTGGGTATACCCATGGGTATAAAAATGTGCATAAAAATTTTTGCAGCAGAAGAGAAGAAAGAATTCTTAACTCCAGACACAAGATACCTACAATTCTTACAGAAAACCAGCCAACGTAATTTGCCGACCACAGAAAGCATGTCGGGAAAGGTAAACATTTAAATTGAACAAAATAGTGAAAAGAAATATGAAAATTGTAGCTGTTTATGTTAAAAGTGATTTAATATAGTGAATGATTCTTTTGATATTTGATCTTCTCTAGTTCATTTGAGAAATATAAAAAAAAAAAGTTGTTTTATTATTCAAAAACAAATACAGAGCAAATTGCAATTAACGACTTTGTATTTTTTTATTGGTAGGTTAGTTTAAAAATATAGTAATATAAAATTTAAAGGATACACGGGAAATATATTTTGCATTAATAGGGTTAATTTATAATAAATCTATAATATTACATTACACAGACGGTTAATCTAGCTAATTCACAGTATTAATTGTGCTAATTTCATTGAAATAGTAAAAAATGCTACCGATTCACATATTTTATATTTGTTACTTGATTACTAACTTATTTTACTACTTACTTATTGTAACTAAAAAATTAAGTAACACACCGGGACAAAGAAACCCGCATATTTCCCATAATAAACTTGAATATAAAGTGAAAAAAAATTCATCTCTCATTTTAATTCACACTAACAGGTGTAGGTTTATATGAGATTTTTAGTTTATTCATCAACAATGTATGGACAATTAGTACTAATAAACGTTGGAATTTTAATCAGAGATTTTTTTTGTTTAAATGACTTGTGAACATACACTTTTATTTTATTTGAAGTAGAAATAAATCTAACTAGTAACGAAATAATAAAACTAATGTAGACCACTATGTAATTAATAATATTATAAAGTTAAGATAAAAAAAATATATTCATAAATATTTTTTACAGCATAACAAAAATAATTTAAAATTTTTTTACGTGACAAGGTTTAGAACCACATCAAAAACAACGGCAGTTCTTACCTATCTACGCGATGCGCTATATCACTACGCTATCAAGACACCCTGTTATTAACGAGGAGACTATGGGCTATTAAATTCGTCCGTAGCAGAAGCCTGGGTCCTTGTCCTAACTTGGTTTGTGTTACTGGGTGGACAAGTGCTCGGGTTGCTGGCCCCGAGTGTGGGTCCATTTTAAAACTAGCGTGGTTTCACCATCTTGAAGTCTTTCACTTGTTGGTAAAGCAGAAAAATAGAACACGTTTTATTACGGTTTTGGCGAAGACTTCGGTTATGAAAACTTTTATACACACAGCCAGACCCCTCCGAAGGGTGCTGAAATGTTACCTACACGAGATGAGACAGAAAATAGGTATGAAAACTTCTAAGGAAATTGGTATCGTGTGGGGCTGGCTTTATCGCGGTTAGATGTTACTCATCTCTGGCGAGTACTGAAAAACTCAACCACACTTATATTTTATTTTTATTTTAAAATATAAATGTGTTAGCTCTCTACCCGAGTCATGATTTTTTTTCCTGTACGTATACAACCTTGTAGAAATCTCCTGCAATGTTTTGCGAATGGAACAATATGCGATGATTCATTCTAGTTTTTCGCCACGACACTGCTTATACCCTTCCCCTTCCTGCACAACACACTTGCTGTATTTTGCCGAATATCCCCTCCCCCCCCCCCCCCCCCAATTTGACCGACCCCTACAAAACACGCGATTGCACACGTGTTCCCGAGCACGTAGTCAAATGAACCGTGATGCGGTGATGCGGGCGGAATTTGGTTCCAAATTGCCTCATTCGACTCCCCATCCCTGCCATGTAGCCACACTTCTGAACTGAGTTCTAGAAAATGATTTACACGTCTACATGCCTCGGTCTCACGCGCCGAGTTGCTTATTCTTTTTTCGTAACATTATTTATAAACTTTTGGGTTTTTCCTGGAAAATGCATGCCAATAGCTCTCTTGGATTTTCTGTCGGATAACAAATTTGCTCGCCGAATGTTTACTAAATGTTATTTTCTAGCTGTAGTAGATAACACAACTAAAAATTATTATTTTAGAAAGTTTAATATAAATATATATATATTGTCTGTTAAAATTTCCTTTTTTTTTCTTGAGGGTGAGCCCCTATTGTAGCAAATTACCAAAACGTCTTTCCTCACCAGTCGTATCTGTTTACACTTATAAACACTTAACTTATTCAGTCTTAATGAACGCTACAATTTTTTAGCGTTACGAAAATTCCGATCGCATGAAAGGTATAGTTAGGAACGTGGTGGGGGAAACGGTAGGGGAGGAGACGGCAGGGGAGGGATAGAAATGACGCAGCATACTGGCACACTTGCTGCTTGCACACTCGCTTACTTGCATTCTTCATTCTTTCACACTCACAATCTTGCATACTTGCGCAACAGCATTATTTAACGCTCGCATAATTGCATATATTTTGTTTTCCTCTGCGACCTCAGCGAATAAGAAGTATTTTTTCCTCTACCCAATTAACATAATGAGAAAGAAGTTTCACTTCTGGCGCGCGTGGACTTCACGCACACATTTCTTTTAAAAATATTCCTTCGTGAATAACCTTTGGAGTTACAGAAACATGATCAGAATCTCGGCCATTGGTTCGCAGCGAGAGGGTGAAACGCCGGAGACTGAGCCTAACGCTAAGCCCTGCGCGGGTGGCTATTGCTAAATTATCGGGTCCTTCCGAGCAGGTGCGGCACGATGTAAGGGACACACCGGACACCTCCGGGGTGAACTAATTCCCTCCCACCATGCGGACGCCACGGCCACTACCGTCGATCCTTGCCGGGAGGGAATGCGGATGAAGTGTTTTAGGAGGGGGAGGAAGGGAAAAAAAAATATATATTTCACGTCATTACTCCTGCTGTAGTTTCCTCCCTCCTACCCGCGGTAGTTTCTTTGCCCGAATCTAGGGTGCAGGTGTAGGCCCGTTTGCGGGGGGTGGGAAGAGGGTAAGGGGGTAGTTCGGGAAGTCGACCTGAAGGAACGCGAGGTAACACGTGGCTCGAACGACGGTGTCGCCGACAGCAGAAGAGAAAAAAGGCTCGAGCTCAGTTCGAAAAGCGGCTAAGAGCACTCACCTCGCGCCAGAGATCTCCGTGGCCTCAAGTGGCGGCATTACACCGTACAAGTATCTTCACGATATTATTTTATAAACATTTTTTTTTTTTTTTACCTCAACAAGGATCGCTGGCTTCCGCAGCGGCCATCGCCTGAAGTTGCTTGGCCGCGTCGAAGATGAAGATTTCACCGACGTTTTGGTCAACTTTGCAGTCGCCATCTTCAGGGTAGCAGTTACCTATTGCTACCCTAAATATGGAAGTTGCAAACTTTTCTTTTACCTTTCCAATAAAAGTTATGGATTGCTATATAAACGTCATGACAACTATATTTCACATCACACAACATACAATATTTGAAATAAAAAGTAAAACTTGGGATTAAGACGTAGCTGCTGCTGTAGCCAGTCTAGCGACATAACATACTATTTTGAATTTTGATAGAGAGAATGAGAGAGAGAAAAGGAAACAGTATAAGATTGTGTACGGGTGTTCGTAGAACACCAGAAAATGTATCTTACGTTTCCATGTGTTTTTTTTTAAATTTTATGAACATGTAAACTGACAACTTAGTGTTCAAAACTACACCACACTGGCAGTGATTACCTCTAAACTGGAATGTTTCATTAAAAAAAACAGACAGTAACGAAATATGCTACTTTTCGAAAGCATTATTCATACTCTTGTCATTAAAATTAAGATAAATAACTACAGTTCGTAATTTTTAAAAAATAAAAATTCCAAGATGGTGGCTACTAACTTCTCTTTACACTTTACTTGCTCTTTAGCGAATAAATGATGGTGTATACAGTTTAAAGTTTTCTCTTGCTCACAGCGTTACCCACTGCATAGCGATTTGCCAACAGCACACTGAAGTACCAATTTTCACGTAAAAAATGTTACTAGAAAAAAGAAATGATAGTCGTATCTTAACACGATTTCAAAAAGTGATCAGTCAGTTGAATAATTCAACGATGTGCCGATTGCGTCCGAAACGACTTAACGTTCGTGATGTTTCTAACGGTCGAGTCTTTGAACGTCGGGGGCCCACGAATGCGTTTGCTGCGCAGCTCGCTCGCGCCGTCTAACCCAATGGATCGATCCGGTCTGCATGTGGCTGTAGCTTTGTGCGGCCGCGTCAGGAGTCACCACCTGCATGCAGGAGGGGGGGGGGTGAAAGGAGGGAAATAGTCCGCGCAGTTGGCAGCGCTGAGAAATGACGCCTGGCCGCCACTGGGGGGGTAGGGGGGGGAAATCCATCATTTCACATACGAGAGAGCCACACCCGAAGTTCCCCGAAGTTCATGCTCGCTTTTTTTTCCCCCCTTTCTAGCTCATTGTATAAACCGGTGTGGCATTAAATTTTGCGGTCGATTAGGATAGGTTAGTTACATTATAAATACTTTAAAACATTTTGGATGGTTGGTTATATTAGGTAAGTATAGCTACATTAAAAAATACTGTAAAATCATTTTATGGTTGCCTTAGCAAATAACTTTTTTAATATGTAGCTATCCAGGGCTAGGAAACCGTTTACACGATTTCACATTATCTTTAATGTAGCTATCGTAACCATATCAACCGTCCACAATGTTTTAAAGTATTTATAATGTAGCTAACCTAACATACAAAAAAAAAACCGAAGATGCACGATCGGGCGTTTGGCTCTCTCGTCTGTGAAAAGAAGGCTTCCCGCCGCGGGGAACATGAGTGGAAACACTTCTCGCCTCTGCGAGCCAGTTGTCCTGCCGCGTCAGTGTCCTGGGCACCGGGAGGGAGGGGGCGGGGTGGAAGGCGTTGCGCGATTGTGTGGGGGGGGGGGGGGGTGTGGAAGGCGTTGCGCGATGGTCTGGGGGGGGGGGGTGGAAGGCTTGCGCGAGGGTCTGGGGGGGGGTGGAAGGCGTTGCGTGATTATCTGGGGGGGGGGGGTGTGTGTGGAAGGCATTGCGCGATGGTCTGGGGGGGGGGAAGGCGTTGCGCGATGGTCTGGGGGGGGGGGGTGGAAGGCTTGCGCGAGGGTCTGGGGGGGGGGGTGGAAGGCGTTGCGTGATTATCTGGGGGGGGGGGGTGTGGAAGGCATTGCGCGATGGTCTGGGGGGGGGAAGGCGTTGCGCGATGGTCTGGGGGGGGGGGGTGGAAGGCGTTGCGCGATGGTCTGGGGGGGGGGGGTGGAAGGAGTTGCGGGGGGGGGGGGGGGAAGGCGTTGCGCGATGGTCTAGCGGTCATGTCACCAGGGACCAGATTACACGGTGAATTGCGACGAAACTGAAATGACACCAAAATACATGTCATGGCAAAACACCTTGCAACACCGACTTGCAAGATTGTATTCACCATGTAGCACCAAAATGCAAGTTGTATCATGGAATTAACTACCATTAAAAAAATAATAATTATAGAAAGCAATCTTTTATTTTTTTTTAATTCAAGGAATATCATTTCCAGACAAAATTTTTTTACCAAAATGCATGGATCAGAAAAGTAAATTAAATTAATTTTACTATAGACTTATCTCTAATTGGATCACTTTTAAACCAAAAAAAAACTTGAATTTATTTTTATTGTTCTGGATGTACCTGCTTAAGAACAATCTATAACAAATTAAATTATTTCATTGTAAATTGCGGTATATAAATTTTACTACTTTTTTGGTGGAGCATTATAAAACAGCTTTTATAATAGTAAAAAAAAACTCCGAATTCTTCTGTTTTTAAAACCAAATTGGGCTTGAAAAAACATTTATTCTTGTCTCTACAGATCACGTGACGAACCACCCCCCTCCCCCCATCCTCTTTGACCAAACAGATGGAAACGTGGTGGACGTCGCCGTAAGAAGGCAGGTTTCATCGAGGTTTACTGGTTTACTACCCCGTTCCCCAAACCTATTCATTCCTTCAACGTTCTATTTTCTTCTATCTCATCGTCCCTACTCGTATCTAAAGGAGCGTTTACACGGGTAGAGTAAACCGGCGACCAACTAGGGCAAGTAACCGGATATATTATTCGAGTACAGTAAATGGGACAGCAATACTTACCCTATTTACTATCCCATTTACTCTTTTGTGTAATCGATATTGTTACTTACCTTAGTTATCCCGTTTACTCCACCCGTGTAGACGCTCCTTATTGACCCTAATGTTTTTCTGTCACAGCATTACTAAGAAAACACTGAGCGAACATATGGACTGTAATAGCTTTTAACCATAACTAATATTTTCTTATTTTTGTGCATTAATTTATTATTTATCCTTGAAACTTAGGTTCGGTTTCGAGGGTATATTCAAGGTAGACGTTGGGATTCGAATTCGAGATTCGGAAACGTGAAAAGGGGGATTTGGGACATCAGTTTATACACATACACACACACACATATATACACACATACAGGATATGCCAAAATAAGTGTCAAAGGGGTTACAACAGTGAATAATATTTGTATTTAACATTATTTTCCATTGATTTTCACAGATTTAAATACGAAGGATGGGAGATTGATTTACCTATGTATGGAATACAATTCGTGTTAATGAATGGAAAATAAAGATAAATTAAAAAAATTGGTTGTCT
Source organism: Bacillus rossius redtenbacheri (assembly GCF_032445375.1). Classification (NCBI taxonomy): domain Eukaryota; kingdom Metazoa; phylum Arthropoda; class Insecta; order Phasmatodea; family Bacillidae; genus Bacillus; species Bacillus rossius. The sequence goes on from NW_026962013.1 coordinate 16,294,342, forward strand.
GTAAAGTCGGTTTACGGACGATAGTTTAACGTTACAACGTCATAACAAAACATAAATGAAATGATTGCATAGTTTTATAAATAAAATTTAATTATTTTTATTGAATTATAACTATTTTGTATGGATACGAAGACGGAGTGAAATGAAATCTACAATTCGATGATAGGAAGAGTATGAAACGAATGGGAGTGTTCAAAGTTTAATGTGCCTCGAAAAAAGTCAAATCGATGGTTGTTCCAATCGAGTGGAAGAGAGATAGATGCGGCGCAAGCGTACAATGAGCGTAACGGGACAATGTGCGTAACAGGACAATGAGTCATTCTTTTTTCGTGCGTGCAGCCGGCGTTCGTCGATTTATTAGACGTTGTCACGTCAAAAAATATATATTCTTTGTTATATAACCCCTTCGTGACTTTTGGCCCGTTCTGTCCTCCGAAGCGCGTCGGGGGGGAGGGGGTAGGGGAGTGGTCGCAAGGCATACACGTCCATCTGGCGCTCCGCAAGCAATAAACTCGAAGGTCCGCCCTCGCGCCGATACTGGAAGCACCGTCCGTTGTTTTACGCGCCGCGCGAGCTACAAGCAAACAAGACGTCAGAAATCTCAGTTCCGCGTGCCAACGGTTGGGGGAGGGGTGGAGGGGGGAGGGAGTTAGGAGAAGAAAAAAAGGTGGGGGAGGAAGTGTATGCGATAGGAACAGAGGAACGAAATCAAAAGCCCGGGAACGATTGGGGGGCGTGAAGCTCCCCGTTAAATGAACAGCCACGATCGATTACGTTCCGTAATCGAAGTATTGCTCGTGGGAAGGTTTGTACAAGGGTTTTTTTTTACAGAGAAGTTAAGGGGGAAGAGAGAGAGAGAGAGAGAGAGAGAGAGAGAGAGAGAGAGATCGTACACGCCGTGGGTAAAAGAAAGGAGGTTTACACAGGGGCATGCGAAGAGGGAAAGGAGAGAAAATGGAAGAACTGGCACTTACGCTCACTGCAGGTCTCGTAAATATAATGGAACCGATACAGCGGGTGGTCCCTTGGATATTGCCTGTTTGGGGGCACGAGCCTATACGGGGTTGTAAAGGAAAAAATATATATATACACGTTGAGTAAGAGGGCGGGAGGTACAAGGAAAGAAGAAAACAAGAGGTGTGGGTGGAAAAGCAGCTCCTTGGACCGGCGAAAAGGGGGGGGGGGGACAAAAGAGCCTGTGTATCAAATCCTAGCCATACCGGACAACAGCTCTCCGTTTTCAACCCATTTTCTTTAAAGGGCTTACGCGAGCCCAACACAAAAATCAAAAACCGTATTACGCGGCGAAACATCGCAAACAGTTCTGTTCCACTCTTCATCTCCAGCTCCTCGATAGGCCTACGGTAGGGTAAGTGGTTCTCGATCCCAAAGAGTGGCCAGGAAATGGTTCGCTGAGCGGTGACGCGGGCGGGACAAGTCGCCGCAGTTGATAGCGCACGTCCTCTCTCCGTGCCGCCGCATAACAACAGCGGGATTATTACATTTCGGGTGTTCGTGATTACGGAAAGGGGGTTGGAAAATGAGTGGGGGGGGATGGGGGTTCGGGGGTTGGTGCTCCAGCGGAAATGGCGGCGATAATGTTAACTGATTTATCGTTGAGACGGACCAGCGGACAACCAGCTTGCAAACCTCTGTCCCCCCCCCCTCCTTAATTCCAACCGTTCCACTATCATTCACCCCCTCGCCGCACGACCAAAAAAAAAAAAATTAGGGGGGATGTTGAAGAGGGCGAGAATATTATTATTAAAATTTGCAAAGAAGGGTTTCCAGTAAAAAAAAAGTAAAAAAAAAGAGCCACGTATACAGTAACATCAGAGGCGTATCGTGGAAAGTTTATGGTGCAGCGAATTATTTCCTTCCACGTGACGTAGGATAAAAAGAAGTATTTAAACATGTTATGTTAATATAATGCACGTTTTACAAGTCTGTTTGAAAATAATTAAATAAATTCTAGACTGGATGCTACTAAAACGTAGGGTCTGTTTATTGTAACAGATTATTCAAGGCTGATTTGTGACTAACAAATTTGATGAAGAAAAATTAACAGTTTCTTTAAATAGGTTTCACTTGCGTTAAAACTAACTACTAAAAAAAATTCTAACAGAAAATATTTATTTTCAAATTCTTAATGCTTCAACAATAATAAAATTGATATACCTACATATATGTTGTAAGTAAAGCTTAATAAACTGCTAGGAAGAAGCACACTCAAGCATTACTAAGTTAATATGTACTTTAACTTTGCGCTTCGAAGTCTGATGGAAAATAATGCTCGTAAATTTACCGTGGAGAGAAATTTTGAACTCTGAATGTTTCAACTAACACGCTGTTAATACGAAAATAGGCTTAGCAGAAACACGCTCGATGCAAATAGGCTTAAGACATCGCAGAACCACACAACCGTGAAATGGCACCACCCATACCAATAGCATGAAACAACCCCTCATATTTTCATGTTTCCAAATAGGTTCCTCTGGGCAGCTCGGAACAAAACCGAACTAACTAACGAACGCAAATTCAACCAAGAACAACATGTGTATATACTTCTTTCTATATCTATTTCTCGTTATCTGTCTATCTATAAATACCTATCTCTCTATATCTCTCTATCTCTCACTAATTATTTATCTCTAGATATATCTATCTCTCGCTATATCTATTTCTCTACCTATCTCTATCTCTGTCACTCTATCTATTTATACCTCTATATCTCTATCACGTTATCACGCGTTTGTATTTAATTCAATTATTTCATGCGTGCGCACTAATACACCAAAAAACACACGAACAGCCACAAAATTATATGAAATACACACATTTGTTAAAACGATTCGCTCGCCAGCTATTGTTAAACAGTTGTACTAACTCAGAAAACTTCGCGGGCATGAACATAACAACTCACTAAAGTTTCATCGCAATCGGATGAATGGTGCAGAAACGCATACGGGACAAACAAAAACAGACACACACACACGTATATGTGTGTATATATACGTGTATATATATATATACACACACACACACACACACTTTATACGGCTAATATCTGTTTTGCTATCCAATTGACTTCAACTTCAGAACACATACCTATTCCATAGACTAATACCTCCATGGATAAGATTTTCGTGCCATCATTATTATTCGGACCATAGAAAAGAGGAACTGTCATAAAATATCAGATACGACTCACGCGCCACCAATTGCACGTTATCTCACCTAGACAGTAACCTTCCTCGTGTTTCCAAATATTAAGTTTGCAAAATTTTATAGAGATAGGATGAATGATGCGAAACAATGAAATGGCGAAATATCTTCAATAATATTTATATTCTGCTTTAAGTGTTGGGTTCATCGAAATCTCCTCACCTAGACAGTGAGTTTTCTCGTGTTTCAAAGGTCAAGTGTGCAAAGTTTCATTGCAATAGGATATATATGCGTTCCTAAACCATATATATGTATATATATATGTGTGTGTGTGTGTCCAACATGGAACATATACACATACAGACCGAACGATAAAAAAAGTTATCGCATGAAAGCAGTTGAAACCAATATGGCGTCTTTCATTTCCTATCTTTCCCCGTTAATGGAAAAGAAACGTCGACGGACGTCTACGCGCCCAGAGAGACCGCGACGTGAAATCATACGGAAACTGTCACTGTTGCCGTGCTCGAACAGCCACACAAAGTTTGTTCTTTCGCCAGATAAAAAGCTTCTGCCCCATCTCCTACGAGTTGGAAAAAAAAAAGTCAAATAACTTCTGTATTCTACGCTACAGCTACATTTGTTCTTCTAACTACCCAGGAAAAAAAATGACAAGAATAAAACCACATATCCAAGAAACTATACTGAAACTGCATTAAAGACAGAAAAAGAACAGTCTTCATGAACAAGCGCCTGTAAGTAGTAAGTAAATAAAATACCAAAAATGAAAGAAACGGCAAGTTTTATTTGTTATATCTTGGTTTGTCGGAGTTATATCGTGATTTGTTTCAATGTCGAGATTCAAAACTAACTTGAAAAGAGTTACTAAAATGTTTTACTTTATTCACAGATACAAAATACACTTATCGAAAAAAAACTAATTAGAAAATAATTTTATTACTTTTTTTGATTGCTTCTTGTAACCGCTGTCGTTTTAAACCCGTGTAGTCTTGCAAAAAATGTTTTATCTTTAACATATATTTACACCTTAATCTGGAATCTAAACTCAGAAAAACAGTGCACAAATATTTGGCAGTTTGCATGAAAAAAAAATTCATGTTAAAACTTTATAGAATAGTGATTTTATATTTTTAAAAATACGTCGTTGGAAAGTTCTTATTCTTAATAGTACAATGACGTGAGTTAATTTTTTCTTAATACACCACAAAAATTGGAATTTATAATTGGATTAGCAGGTGATGTCACTGCAAGAGAACTTGGTGGATATAATCGCATATTTATTGGCCACGTTTATGAATAACGTGGATATTTAAATAATAAAATAATATTTTAAAAAAATACTAATCAATTTGAAGCCCGTCCCAACTGGGACCCTTATGTTTGTCTACTCGTTTACAGAGGTCATGAGTTTGGTCCTGTTTTTGAACGGGATCTTGAACATACAATGGATGTCGGGGGAGGATCCGACCTTGGCCTGTGAAGAGGAACAATCCCAGCTTTTGCATGCGATTGATTTCGTTGGATCCTTGGGTTAGGGGGGGGGGGGGGAGGTTCCGATATCAAGATGATTGGACCGGACGCTAGTCCTACAGAACGGCCCAATGTCTTACCGCTACTTCGTCTTCCTGCCTGCCTGCCCGAGGACAAAAAGTGAGGGGGCGCTATAAGGGCGACACCTGCTCGCGGATCACACGCCTCTTCGCCTCTACGCGCCAGGCACCTGGCGTGCGGTTTTCTCGCCGGTAACCCGCCTCTAAGGGGTTTTATGCGGCGATCCTGAAATTTAAAAACGAAAAATCAAAGATAAAGGTTTCCTGCCAGAGATTAAGGATATATACACATGGATCATAAGATCCGATTCTTGGCGATAAGGGATGAAGCCAAAAGGGGACCCAACGTACCAATATGGCAGCCGTTTGTTTAAAAATGTATCAGCTGTACCTGTATTGGAGTTTAAGATTGAAGAAAAATGTGAACTCAATATCATTACATTCGTTTTATGAAGATTCTTTTCGAACTTTTAATATATAGTATAAACATATTAACCAGTAAATTCTTGATGTAATTTTCTTGCGAACAGCTTAATTACAGTCGTTAATGAAAGCAGACTAGAACAGCTGACACAAATATAAACAAAAGTTCGCCTTATTGGTATGTAAAAACCATTAAAAAAGCTATAAAAACTGCTTCCCGTATGACGGATAATACTATATGTGTATTCCTTTCCTTATTTCTGTTTCATGCACGTCCACATACCACCTAAAATAATGTTTTTAAAATTCCTCGAGATTGAGAAACGTAGCGGACGTTACCGTGAGCCGGGGAGTGTTTTCTCGGTGTACTACAATTTCCCCCTCCCCGCCTGCAATTCGGTCGATGCTCCATTATCATCTCAGTGCCCTTCATCGTCTCGAACGAACTAGATTTCTTCGAGACGTCAACCCATTCTTCATTCAATCATTCATTCATTTAACCAAAATTAGGATACATACAAAACGTATTGGTGAGCCAAAAAAATTTTATAATAGTGAAACTAATATTTTAGTAAACTCAAATAGTCATAGTAAGAAGTAATATCAAGTTTATAATACATCTAAAAAAAACTTCTTGCAATACGTAAACGCACTTGTTAACCTCAAGGACGTTGTTCGAATCTCGTCACTGTTTGAAACAGCTCAATAAGATTAAGGTTTGTTTGTCATAATTATTTAGAGACAGATTTCAGTCATTAGAGCATAAACAAATACCTATACAAACATATACTTAGTATTATAATATGTGTTTTTTGACGTGACGTCTAATAAATGGATGAACGCCGGCTTCACGCACAAAAAAGTGTCCCGTAACGCACATTGTCCCACTACGATGTGTCCCATTACGCTCATTGTACGCTTGCGCCGCATCTATCTCTCTTCCACTCGATTGGAATAACCATAGATTTGACTTTTAAATCATGTTTTCGTCATTTGAATTATTAATATAATGTAATTTAACGATCGTCCACCGATTTTCAGCACAATCGGTACGGTTATTTTAAAGTAATGTTGAATTTTAAAATACGTTTTTGTACGAACAATGGTGTTTTACAGTTACACATAATAATTCAAATTACACCCGAGATATTTTGCACAATGTTTTAAAAAATATTGTAACATATTATAAATAGGTTTGGTATATTTGGGATACGTATTTGTTATAACATCGTATTATAAAAACGAAATAATATTATTCCCCTACTGTGCTTCCATCTACGGTGACGTACTTGAACCGAACTAATCTCGCTATCTATCCTCTTCCGCGGCAACCAGGCACTCGTTAATACATATTTTCCTTTGTTTATTGTGAGGGGCGTTATTATTAATGAATTATAAATAAACTTTCGTGCCCGGGGCCACAATTGCATATCATTTTGAGCACTGGAAGACATAAAAACGTAAAATCTGTGAATTTCATTGCTTATTACAACAACAATTTCGGTAATAAAGGTTAATTATTCTTGAATTTTAAAAATCTGATTACTAGTATAATTTCAAGTATTTATCCTTTTATTATTAAAATAAAAATGATTCAATTTTATTCATAAAAGTATGCAATCATTTCATCAATGTTTTGTTATGACGTTGTCACGTTAAACTATCATCCGTAAACCAACTGTAGAGACAACCATTTTTTTTTTAATCATGTAGAAATAAAAAGGAAATTTTATGTCTGGTACACACATACATATATAAAATACGCGTGTGTGTTAAAGACGATCTTCCTGATTGAAAACTATGTGGTTTTTCAGAAATAATATTTTCAGGAATAAAACTCATGTGCCTATAAATATTATTTATTCTAAAAATTCTAAAATACTACATAAAAAATTGTTTGACTAAAATTTTACTCCAAGAAAATATATACCGATAAATGACTGATACACACTTAATTCAAATATTTCATGTAGGGGAGGACGGGGCAAGTTGACGTGCAGGGCAAGATGACGAATGACTTAGTTCCACGTCATGTTACTAGATAGCACCACCTAACAGACACTACTAGCGCTCCACACTGGTGGGCACTAAAGAATCGCACAATGAAGCCGCTGCCATCATTTAGTTGTTTGTTAGATGATGTTAGTACATTTGGTCTGACGTATTGTAATTTTCAAGAACATCTAAGTAATATCTCATGGACAAACAGGTAAGATATTTGGTTAATCAATGCCACACATTATTACCTTAGACAATATACTTTTCTTAACCACTATATATTGTTAACCTTTTATTTTTCTTCCTAGCGAAAAAATCCAATACTAATAACATTGCTGATCGGGGCAAGTTGACTGGGGCAAGATGACGACTCGTCATTTTGCCCCAAGTGCTTTTTACAGTTGTGTCTTAATTGTTCATGCCATACAGGCTTTCATTAAACAAAAATTCTAATTAAAAAGTATTTAGCCTACCTAATTGTATTTTTTTTTCTAGGAAATGCCTATTCATGGTGGAAGATTTTGAGAAGTTTCCATTGAAGAGCAGCTAGAAGATTTAAGGAACTACTCGACAGCAACGGATAACATGTTTTTTGGGATGACAAAGCAGCAATGTAGAAGACTTGTGTTCTACTTTGCAGAATATAGTGGAAATTCGCATCCGTTCAATGTGGAGACCAGGATGGCAGGTGAGGATTGGTTGGCTAGTTTTCTGAAAAAAATGTAAGTTCAGTTTTCGTAGACCAGAGGAAACATCCATTGCTAGAGCAATGGGCTTTAACAAGTTAAATGTTGACAAGTTTTTCTTAATTTTGAAAGAAGTGCGGGAAAAACATAGATTTCCAGCTTCTGCCATTTACAATGCAGATGAATCTGCACTTTCCACTGTACCTAATAGGCTACCAAAGGTTATTTCACCCACAGGAAGTAAGAGAGTTTCCAAGATCGTTTCGGCAGAGAGAGGAAGAAATGTTACTATTATTTGTTGCATTAATGCTTGCGGATATTACCTGCCCCCTTTTTTGGTTTTCGTAAGAAATCGGATGCGACCTGAACTTGTGGAAAGAGCCCCTCCGGGAAACGTTGGGCATTGCAGTGATAATAGTTGGAGCAATGGAGAAATATTAGTGTTGTTTTTGAAACTTTTCAAACTACATGTCAAAGCAACCAGTGATTTTCATGTGCTGTTGCTTGTTGACAACCATAAACCACACGTAACACTGGAGGCTATAAACTTTTGCCGGGAAAATCACATCGTTATGGTCGGATTCCCACCCCACACTACCCATCGTCTTCAACTGCTGGATTTTTCCTTTTTTGGGCCATTAAAAACCTATTACAGTCAAGCTTGTGACAACTTTATGGTCACTAATCCAGGGCAAGCCATAACTGACAAAAAAATTGGTGAGCTACTGAGCACTGCTTATTTAAAAGCAGCTACAGTCGGTAATGCAGTCAATGGGTTCCGAGAATGTGGAATCGAGCCTTATGATCCCCTTGTGTTAGCTGAGCATTATTTAGCTGCAGCGAACCCCACCGATCATGATCTTGCTATGGAAAAAGCAGTAAATGAACATCAGGCAGAGAAAACTGAAGAACCAGGACCTTCAAGAAATGCTACTTCCATTGAGCCAGGACCTTCAAGAAATTCTACTCCCGTTGAGCCAGGACTTTCAAGAAATGCTACTCTCTTTAAGATAGGGCCTATAAGAAATGCTACTCCTGTTGAGCCAAAAACTGTGCCGAAGTGTTTTCGATTTCAAACCATTGCCTAAAGAAAGACCATATGTGATAAAAAGGAGAAGTCACAAAGCAATGTGCAAGTGTCATCACAAGCTCACCCATGAAAGCGATGCTGGTTCAGAGAAAATCTCAGAGGATAGAACAAGAACGTTTGAAGCAACAAAGACATGAGTCTCGAGATGCCAAAAAAGGAACTGTTACTAAGAAACTGAAGTTCGATTCTCGAGAAAAATCCAAGAAGCTCCAACTTTCGCCAGGCATGACTTCAGCTCAAATATCCGAAGTGCAGTGTCCTGTGTGTGATGAGATTTATGTCGACCCTCCATCAGAAGACTGGATCGAGTGTTGCAAATGCCACGCATGGTGGAACGAGGACTGCTCGAACTTTGAAGGAGGAACATTTGTTTGCGATTATTGTTTATAAAAACACCAAATCTGAATTAGTTATGTAAGTTAACTATTAATTGTAATTTTTAACAAACTAAGCCTTTAATAACATGCCATATATGTAAAAAAGCATGTAACAATGTTAAATTAGTTAGTTTACAGTAGTTTGCATTCTAAGAATAAATATGTTTAAACTTGTGTCAAAAATGTCATCTTACCCCGTAGTCAAAGTCATCTTGCCCCGGTAACGGGGCAAGATGACACATTTGCATTATATTTTTAAAAGGGCAGAATTTTTGAGATAATATAGAAATATAGATTTTTCCACGTAGTTACACCACGACAAAAGACTATTCTAATCGTGTATGGAAAGAAGGAAATCGTATTTCCAAAATTAAAATTATAAACAATGGCGAACTCTTAACATCGCCAACTTGCCCCGTACTCCCCTACAAAAGCAAAAGATTTCAATGTCTGAACTTTATTTATAACATATTGGAATGATAATTCTATAGTTACTAAAAAATTAAAAAAACAGAAAAAAAATATTTTTTCAAAACTCTGTTCCCCCGGAGAAACCCCCGGAATGGCCACCGCATGTGGAGCCCAAGAAAAGAAACGGGCTCCCCATTTGGAAGCCACCTGGAAGGTTTTTTTCTGTTACACCCACCATTTCTTTGGTAGCCTGACTTGTTACAAGGGATTGTATTCATACCAGAGAAAATGACACCATTTTGCCTGGGCAATACGCCTTGGAGGAGCCGGGGCGCGAACCCGGGTCCTACAAGTCACAAGGCAGGCGCTCTACCCCAGAACCAGAGTGGTAGACCGGATACTTGCACTGACATGATGATATTCCACGAGTTTACTGTAGTTTAGTTTGGCACTAACATGTGCAGTACCATCTAACTTCGGTAACGAATGTTGTTCGTTCAGCATGAATTATGCAATTTCATAACAGTGAAATATAATTTGTATAACTAGTCTGGGAATTATTTAGTTCATTTCCTTCAAACAAACTTACTGTCCCGCTGTACAATAATTATATAGAAATATAGACTATTAAAAAAATATCTAAGAGCTTGCACTGTCAATGGTAAAGTTATTTTGAAATAAATGTTAGATATTAAAAGAGTGTGTTTAGTTAAAATATGTGCTTACAAGCATGAAGTTACTGTATAAACATTTTATTTACTTGGTTTTAAAGATACAGAAAAGTTATTTTTTTATATCTTTTTTGGCTATTCAAACAACTGATTTCAAATAACTTAAAATATTGGAGGTACTGGGGCAACAAAAAGCATAAGAGGTAACATTATTTTTTAGTGATACAGTTATTTTCATGTAACTGTACAAACTAACAAATATGTAAGTTTACATGAATATTTCTGTTCCATTTACAACGGCAAACAGACAGAATAACTCAACAATAAAACTTAACAGATAAAAAAAAAACAACGGCTATACAGAGACGCACAGGTGAATCCAGCGATGCGAAATAAACAGTGACAACACAGACGAACAATGTAAGCAACAGTTGAGCGAAAAAACAGATATGTTGAAAACCACAACAATGATAGCACAAACTAACAGAGTATATGATACCTAAGAGAATAGTTGTGACGTTTCGGGCAAGAGATATATTTCCTTCTTAAGGCACAAACAGACTGAGGTTTGTCATGACATACAGTTTAATGAGTATGTCCGAAACTACATCTTGAATTAATTTACCTATTATTTAAAATGTTGTTAGTCATTGAAATATTATTTAATGAAATACACTGAAATTGTTGAAATTCACATAGCTACTGACTTTCTTAAAACAGATTTGTGTTATGTATATATATATATATATATATATATATATATATATATATATATGTTTACACTTCTGTTAACAAGGCACAGGTATCTGTTTCTATAACAATAAGTGTCAAGAGCATAGTAAAAAAAAGGGAGGAAGCAGGGTTGCCAGATTTGTTAATGTTTCAGGTTAAATTTTATTAATACTAGAGAAGTATTACGTCTAACGTGTGCGAAAACTTGTAAGTAAGTAACCCGGGGGAAGATGCCTGTCGGGGGAAGATGCCTCAGGCGGACGTATTTCCGAACAAAAACTCAGATAGCAGCTCCAGCCGCGTAGCGCAATAGCGCTGAATGTGTACAAGAAGCCACGAGGAGTCACGGCGTGTAGGACCGTTTTTCATGGTTTCATGGTTAAATATTCGAAGATATTGAAATGTGAGTACGTGTCTTATAATATTTTATTACCATCTCGTAAGACATAAGAAATTTAATTTTTATTTATGCATAAAACTAGTGGTATACAAAGATTCAATACTCTTTAACGTTTTTGAAGTGAAGTGTGGCGATTCCCGTTGAGAATATTGGAGTAAAAAAAATGTCAGTGGCGTGTTACCCCAATACGTGGGGTAAAATGCCACGTCAAGTGGCATCTTCCCCCATGATAATGTATTATAATTCCATGTTGATAACAATCAATATTATTTCTGTGCATTAACTACTTTTTAGCAAAGCTGTTAATTCTACACCTTTTCCCAAGCAGATTATGCCCCGCAGGTACGAGAGGAAAACGAATCTTACGTCCTGGTCGGAAGGAAACTTACTTCTTGCTTCTGAAGATGTGAAAAACGGGAAAATGAAAGTATGGGATGCGTCCCTGTTTTATCATATACCCTACAGAACATTGAAAAGACGAATTGATGCTGGAAATGTTAGTAAAGGAGCACACTGAAACGAAATTAGCTGGATACGACTGGCCACAACTGTTTTTGAAACGTCATCCTGAAGTAACACTAAGGAAGGCACAGGGTATCTCCATCGCATGTGGACTTAGAATGTGCCGTAAAGAAATTGACAACTATTATCAAGTGCTTTTGCATGTTTGTAAAGAAAATGACTTTCTAAGTGTCCCAAGGAAGATTTACAACATGGGCGAGTGTGGTCTTGAAATCAACAATAATCCAGGTCGAGTGATAGCTACCAAAGGTAGTAGAGATTTTCACCACGTTACATCTGGAGAGAAAGGTGAGACGATCAGCATAATTGCTTTTTGCAATCCCGAAGGGAACTTCTTGCCCCCATACAGCATTTTTAAAGGAAAAAGAAAGAAGCCTGAATTTGAAGACGGCGTGCCACCTGGCTCACCTGTCAAAATGAAACAAATGTCTGCTTATGTAAATACTGAGATATTTTTTGACTGGTTAAAAACATTTTTTAACTCGAAAAGAAGCAGGAAAGTGTTTGCTTGTTTTGGATGGTCATAGTTCCCACTGCTCAGATGTTGATGTACTGGACTTCGCTGCAGAAAACGACATAATACTAATCTGCCTTCCAAGCCACACAACCCAGTATTTTCAACCCTTATACCGGTCGTTTTTCAAACCTTTGAAGACATTTTAGCAGCAAGCTGTAAACACTTGGATACACGGCAACCCCGGAAGAAAACTGACACGTCTCCAATTTGGGACATTGTTAAATTCAGCTTGGAGTCGAGCCGCAACAATTAGCAATGGTAGTGCAGGATTTTCTGTTTGTGGCATCTATCCTTACAACCTGCAAAACATTCCTGCACACGCTTTCGCTCTATCAAACAATGCTTCTGGTAACAACATAAACGCAGCAGCATGTGCTGATAATGTTGTTACAAGTGAAATTTTTTCTACTCTTGCATAAAATGTCCCGATGCCTATTGCATCGAAAACTGCTTCTTGCTCCTATTCTCCTGAAAATGAGACAACTGATACTGCCAATGATGTGTCAAAACATTCCATAAATACAGATAGCAGCATGAGTCCCTTCGAAGAAATATCGCCTGTTCCTGTTCTTAGTATGCCTAAGCCAACTGGTAGTAAGAAGCAAAGAGCAGTGGTGCTGAATTCACCAGCAAGACTATGGGACATGCGGAAATCACAACTTCAAAAGGAAATCAAGATAAAAAAACAAGATGAAACAACAAACCAAAGAAAAAGCGACCAAGCGTGCTCCCCAACGAAAAAGAAAGAGGAAATTGAGCTCGTCGACTTCGTGTAGAGACGAAACTTACCAAGATAGTATGAGTGACAGTGAACTAGATTATATAAATGGTAGTGATGATTTTTGTTCAGTATGTAATGGGTACTTCTATGCTAAAAAAAAAAGGTCCTAAGTGCGACTGGATCCAATGTGTTGCACGTGGAAAATGGTTGCATGAAGATTTTAGTTCACACAATTTACAGTGTGATAAGTGTTAGGTATGCCATGATGTTCTTTAACGGAGTTTTGTAACCCAAGCGTTATTTTGTGTAATTCTGTATGTTATATTTACTCTACAAACTAATATAACAACTTTTTTTTTAACGCACTCATCATATTTTAATAAACACTATTTAGTTGAAATATGGTGGCATTTTCCCCCATATCAAGTGGCATCTTACCCGCACTATTGGGGGAACATGCCATTCATACGGGCTTTAACATTTCGTTAACTTTTATTTCCATTTATTTTTTAAGAAACTTTTCGTTCATTTCTGATGTACACAAATGTCCAACGAAAATGGTATCATATTGCTAAATTGTTTGGAGAGTGTAATTCAAAATTTGTGAAGGGAAAACCCCTTAAATGTGGCATCTTCCCCCGGGTTACCCTTTTTAATTAATTTATTAATTTTAACCATATAGACAGTATTTTAATAAAATATGTTTTCTAAATGTTTTTTACAACTCGAACAACATGAGAACACATGAATTTACTCGTTACCGAGGTCAGATGTTTACACATTACTCGCGAGTACTGAAATACTCACTCATATTAATTTAAGTTATACTTCTTTAGGCGCGTTATTAAAAATTGATATGAGTGATTTTTACATGTGCGTGCACCATGCAACGATATTTTCATAAGATGAAAAAACGATAAACAATTAAAAAATTATACATATATGTTTTCAAATCATATACTTTAGTGACTAATACTGTATTTAGGGGCTATATAATTAAAAATATATATTTATTGTGAATATTAGTGATAGCAATTGGTTTATAAACATTTTCAAGTGTATTTATATAAGTGAGATTATGTTCCCGAATGTATAATTTATTTGCATTATAAATTATTACATTATTAATTAATAGGTAAAAATAATAAATTTAAATAAAATACAACATATTTATTTATTTTCATTACTAAATAAAATTTATCTAATTTATTTTACAAAATTAAATAATTATTTTTATACACGTGTTTATATTTAAATTGAATACTGGGTATTTACTTAAATTTTTAATTCGATTGAATGTATACTTTACCAACCGTATTTATAATATCACTCCATTCCTTTCATTTTTTTGTTTGTAATCATTATTTCATGCAAAATTAAAGTTAGTTTTTTACTACACCAAGTAAGTGTAACTTCTAACACGCGGACGTAAGTACATGGACCCATTTATTTATTTATTTTTGTTACGTGGAAGCGACGCGACGTGAGAGTTTTCTCGCAGTGCGAAGAGGCAGTTAGTCACTTGTTGCGGAAAGCCCTTCCTCTTGTTTCCGTCGCTCTAATTTTCGGCCGCGTGCAGAAATGCAGGATTACCGCCACGTAATCTGGAGCGCGTTCTCTTCGGTGCACGAGGGCAGATTACGCCGAAGGGGGGGGGGGGGGGGGGGGGCGTTTTCCGCACAAGCGCCACGTTCGAATGCGAAGCGAACGAACTCGACACGTCCAGAGGAATTATTACCAAAAAATATTAGTAGGTTCCGGAACGAGAGGAATGAATCCTTTATAAATATAGTTAAGATTTTTATGTGGTATTTTCGAGGTATAAACGTGGGCGTTGTTGTTCACCCAGGTGTACTTTGGATGAATTTAAGGTCTTCGCACCCTGCTATATGCTAATATGAAAAGTAATTTTGAGCCTATGGTCTCTTCCATGTTTTTTATGACAATTTTAATTGATACATAAATATTAATTTAAAGAATATTACTCCAGAGCATTATAAAATTCAACACACCTAGTGAATAAAGAATTGAATATCATAAAAAATCTTGGCCTTAAATGCATATGAATTACGTAGAGTGAAGATTAAATTAGGAGGACTAGGGTGGTTTGTTTTTAAAAATATCATGTAGACAATAATTTTCTTGTTACTTTTGAATGTCAAGTTTTAATTTTTTTTTCCAGAAGTAAAAGTATGGGGTGATTTTTTATTTATTTTAAAAATCATATCTCCGAAACTAACAAACGTAGGTCCTAAAATATTGTGTAGGAATTATAAACATAATAGAATTAAATATGATTTGTTTGCCACTTTGCGAGATTCCATCTCTAAGGGTTTTAAAAGGGATACGTTTGGATTAATAAGAAAAATGCATTCTTCCCAATCTTCAAGAAATAGAGGTTAGAAACTAAAAATGAACATAAAGCATATAGATTTAAGTATATTTGCATTTTATCCCTCATATTTTAAAACTTCACATATATTTAAGTACATTTGCAATTTATCTCCATATTTTAAAACTTCATATGTTAAGATAATGAAAATAATTAAGTTTTATTTTATAACAAAATCACATAAGAAGCAAATAAAGTGGGAGGTAAGAAACTATTACAAATGAGGTATTTAATAAGTTACCTTGCATGTTTTTATATTTTGTCGAGATTCGAGTACAAAGGGGGTCAAATAAGTGTAAGTTAAGTTTTACAGTAAAAATTATCCTCCGAAAAAAAAAAAAACTATCACGAGAGGTGATAAACTGAGAAAGAATAACTTGCTTAAAACATAATGTAGCAGGTTTTTACTTTTTTTTCAAAAACCGTTTTGAAAAGAATGAAAATGGGAAAAGTTAGTTTTTAAAGTAATAAATGATATCGCTGAACCAAATAAAAGGGGAGGCAAGAAACTAAACATGAATAATGTAAATTATGAGCACCGTAGAGTGATTTTACCATATATTTTTTTACGAAATTCTACCTCCAGGGGAAATAAAAACACTGGTACATTTGGCTTAGTAACAAAAAAAATATAATCCATTAAGCAGGAGGTAAGTAGTGTGTTTTTACTATTTTTAGAAATTCGACCCCAAGTGTAGTTAAAAAAAGGGGCAAATTTGCTTTTATGGTAATAAACCATATCACCAAGCAAATCCAGACATTGAGAAACTGAGTAATAATTATCTCAATAGTCATTATAATAGCATTTATCGCCCTTTTTTGTATTTTATTTCAAAGGAAGTGAAAAAGCCAAATGCTTAACTACAAAAATTATACTAACAAATCAGCTAGTTATTTCTGCATACACAAACATGTTATTTTATCGGACCTTTATTTAAGATTTGATTATTAGCCACAACTAATTAAAAAAAGGATGACTACGAACAATAGATTTAAATAGCGCACTCTTATTAAGAGAAAGTTACCACCGCAACGCAACTCTTAAGTATTCTTCAAAAATGTGGTTGCCCCATAGTTACAGCGATAAGCACAGAATCTAATAATGGCTTAATCAGATTGTTTGGTAAGTAAGAACTAAAATAGCTGTCACAGCCATTTCCTACAGAGATGGGACGAAAAAATAGAAAAAAAGGAAACATTCGTGGATTCATCTTGCTATAGGCTAAAAATAAAATACTCTTAATATAATTACCGGAAAGCTCTATGCTATCAACACAGGTGAGGAGACAAATAATCTTGCGGCATGGCAATTTTTTTTAGCTAATGATTAAATTTTTTTTTGACGTGACAACGTCTAATAAATCGATGAACGCCGGCTGCACGCACGAAAAAGTGTCCCGTAACTCACATTGTCCCACTACGGATGTCCCACTACGGATGTGTCCTGTTATGCTTATTGTACGCATGCGTGGGATCTCTCTTCCACTCGATTGGAACAACCATCGATTTGACTTTTCAATCATATTTTCGTTATTTGAATTATTAATATTATGTAATTTAACGATCGCCCACCGATTTTCAGCACAATCGGTACGGTTATTAATTTCCCGCCTACCACTATAAGAAAAAAACATGGCGGACTACATACGTTTTTAAAACTTCCACAACACAAAACAAAATCTTTATAAATATATATTAAACATCTGAAACAAATGTTTCCAATATGGCCTCGAGGCCGTGCATTAGCATCACTGACTACAAATGCAAAGGTTGACGGATCGAATCCTGGCAACTGCGATTCCTTCATTTTTGTACTTGTAAAAATAAATACGGCGCGCGCAACACTAGAAAAGTAATAAATATATTTGAATTAATGAATGCAAATAAAAGTAAATTTATTAATTAAATTGTAGATTTCATTTCACTCCTTCTTTGTATCCATACAAAATAGTGATAATTCAATAAAAATGATTCAATTTTATTCATAAAAGTATGGAGAGGTAGATTTTATCATACAACAGATAAAAAAATTTTAAAAAAATTTCTTCCTCAAAGAATATAATATTTTTAATGCCTAAATGGTTTGGTTACAAAAACCTATTACGGCTCAGTCTCAGGCCGAATATATTTCATTTTCTTCTGGATCAATCAATCATTTTATCAATGTTTTGTTATGACGTTGTCACGTTAAACTATCGTCCGTAAACCGACTTTACAGCCAACCAATTTTTTTTTTGCAGAAAATCAACTAAAGAATTGCAAGACTAGTTATACAAATTATATTTCACTGTTATGAAATTACATAATTCATGCTGAACGAACAACATAAAAACACACAAATTTGTTCGTTACCGAAGTTAGATGGTACTGCACATGTTAGTGACAAGCGAAACTACAGTAAACTCGTGGAATAACATCATGTCAGTGTTATAAGACTGCAAGTATCCGCTCTACTACTCTGGTTCTAAATGGCATTTTTTTTTTTTTTTTTTTTGCTTTTGAACTGTAGAATTAATTTCCAGAGTTCGGACATAAGAAAATAGACATTGTGTATATTACAAACAGGTAGTATTCATATGGGTCCTAACTATTAAGTATATGGTTGAGGTCTCTAACAATCTCTCGCAGCATTAAAAAATGGAACGTATCAGTGATTGTTCACTTTTAGGACTCATGAAAGTCATGACGTCGAGGTGTATATAAATGCTGTGCGATATAAAGTCGATTGCAGCTAAAGTTATTGAACTCATGTTTCGCGACCACGATACATCTAGTATAATACACATTTCGATATCTTGGTCATGTTTTTAAGAACTCGGATGAATTTTTTTTATATCTGGCCTATCATATTTACGTTCCTCGAGTTATAGTAATTTAAATATATAATAATGTAAACAAATTTTCTAAATGTATTGATTCAGGAAATTTATTTGGCAAAACTAACTTTTAAAGAGTTTAATGTTTTACTTTAAATCTTGAATGATAGTAGTATAGGATAGCCGGAACTGGGACATGGCGCTGGCGCGTGGTGTGTGGCCGGTGGTGTTTTCCGCCATCTCGGATTGTGACGTCACGGCGGCCATCTTGGATGGTTGTGACCTTGACCTTTGACCTTCAAAATGTGTAAAAATCCGCCAAAATTGGGCAAAATTTGCCCAAAATTCCTCAAAATTCGCCAAAATTTACATTTCTTAGGAAAAAAAAATTCCGCCAAAAAATCTCAAAAAATTCCACAATTCAAAAATTCCCGTTTTCGAGAGAAAAATTCCCGTTTCGAGGGAAAATTTCCCGTTTTTAGTCCTTAAAAATCCCAGCGGCTAGAAATGTCCATATGTAGGCTTAAGCATCCATGACTACAGCCTACGATAAGCCTCTGACGACATCATGGATTATGACGTCACCGTTGCAATTTCCGTTACGGCCGCCATCTTTAACTTTTTTATTTATTATCCGATTTTAATGAATTTTTTTTAAAAATTAATAAAAAAATTACTTAATAAAATTTTAATAAAATACTTATAAAAAACAAACATTTACGACACGGAGTTCGAAGTCCTCGGTTCGAACCCGACGAGTGCAAAAAAAAATTAAAAAATGGCGACCGATCCTTCCCCCGTGGTGGGTGCTAGCAGACTGACTCCCACCACTTTTTTCAAAGCATATATATCGTCACCTAGTATGACGTCATGTCCGCCATCTTGTCTTCGATGCTGGAAGCCATCATCATTGTATCGTCGGCGAGAGTGCGCTGACGTCATGTTAGTTTAGTTTTTATCCGCTAGAGTACAGTAATCATTTATTACTATGACACTCGCCATCTTGAAATTCGGCCGCCATCTTGAAAATCCGTAATTATTTAGCTAGAAATTCGGGAAAAGTTCCAATATTCATTAAATAAATCACTCATTAATTTACATATTGATTCGATGGATTCCTGTCCTCGGTTCGATACCCGATCGATGCAATAATGTTTAATTTTATGTAAAAAATAATAATTTCAATAAACCATGTTCAACATTCGTAAAGAGACTCTAAATCCTCTACGACCATCATCCTATCAGACATCAAGACCACCATCTTGGAAATCCGTAATTTTAAAGCTAGAGATTCGGGAAAAGTTCCAAAATTCATTAAATAAATCACTCATTAATTTACATATTGATTCGATCCGCTCCTGTCCTCGGTTCGATCCCTGGACGATGCAAAACATATTAATTTTAAGTGAACTATAATAATTTTAATAAATAATCATCAAAGTCCTAAATGAAGCATAGTTTCCAAATCAACCATCATCCTATAAGTCATTATGGTCACCATCTTGGAATCGTGTAATTATTTAGCTAGAGATGCGGGAAAAAGTTCAAAATTCATTAACTTAATGTGGAATCTATATATACTGATTGATTAGATCGAATAAGGTCCTTGGTTCGATCCCTGGTCGATACAAATCAACTTTAATTTTAAAAAATACCACAAAAGCGACAGGTTTGAGAAATAAAAACACCGCAAGTTCTTTTAAAAAATTTTATTACATAAATTCAATACACTACTACAAGTACAAAAAAAAACACTGACAAATTAATAAAGCCTTTTTGGATTCCTCGATTCAAACAGTCTTCTTATTGTACGGACTAAGCCTTTTACATGACTTTAAATGTCTATCCGATCCGTTCATCGCCACAGCCAGAGACGGACTGAAGTTCATATCACTTATATATAGTCTCATTAGCCGGTACAACACATGAGTCAAATCAATAACCATGTTCATTATACGTCTCGGAGCATTTTTTATAATGACGATGTAAGCTATCGAGACGTGAAATTAGTTTATTGCACTTATTGCACTGAAATTGTATTCTTTGAACATTATTAGAACAACCGCTTCTTTCATGTCTGCGAGCATTTGAGGTGATAGTAAATGATGCACCACAGTATTTGCACTGATGCGAAGTACGCTCTTCATTAATTGAAGTATTCAATGCTGATGAAACTTTAGCTGATGGTGGAACAGCACATATCGAAGTCTCCTCCAGTGTTGTCAGAGGCGTTGCCAACGTGATCTGCTCCAACATCGTCGGCGCTGACGTCATGGTTCCCGTAGTCGATGGTACAACCTCCGAGTTCAACGTTAAAGACGGTAAAGATGCCATCGAGTTCGCAAGAACAGGTAATTACGCGATTTATGCACCAGATTAAACAATCTAGGTGATCCTTACACCGCAGTCGTCAGAAACAAACTGAGCGTCCTGCTGTCTAGGACTCGCTTATATACATGCGCCGGATGGAATAATACGCTAGTCAAATCAAGAACAATTTATTATAATACTAGAGTCAAAACAACATTAAAAAAATAGAAGCACCATCAAAAAAAAAAGGAAGCACACTTGGAAGCGCCGACAACGAAAAGGCAGCACATTTGGAAGCACCGACAACGAAAAAGGCAGCACCATCATCGAAAAGACCGCACATTTGTCATTGGCTCCAATATTCATTGGCTCCAATATTCATTGGTTCCATCAGTCTATTGATTCTATCAGTCTAGTGACTCCAACAGTCATTGACACCAACGGCCTTTTTCTTCATCAGCTCCAATGATATTTGGCTAGAATGCTACGAGTCTAAGAGACCATGAGGCTACAATTCTACGAGTGTACAAGACTCCTCCAACTACCTTCAAGTGTATAAAGCTCCAAATGCTCCAACAGCTCCAACACGCAATGTACGCGCAATACATGTAATTTACACACAATAAATGTAATGATTACACAGTACACACACAGGAAACGGAACGTACACACAGTACACACAGGAAACGGAACGTACACACAGGAAACGGAACGTACACACAGGAAACGGAACGTACACACAGTACACACAGTACACACAGGAAACGGAACGTACACACAGTACACACAGGAAACGGAACGTACACACAGTACACACACAGGGAACGGAACGTACACACAGTACACACAGGAAACGGAACGTACACACAGTACACACAGGGAACGGAACGTACACACAGTACACACAGGAAACGGAACGTACACACAGTACACACAGGAAACGGAACGTACACACAGTACACACAGGAAACGGAACGAACACGTAATATTCACGCAACTGACACACAGTACACGCAGAGTACACGCAATTTACGCAAAGTACACCCAATGTACGCAATGTACGCAATATATATGTAATGTACACACAATGACTACGCTTCGTTCGCGCAGGACAAGCATTTAATGAAAACGAAGCACGTTTGGACGGAAATTCTATAAAACGAAAGCTCATTTAACGAAAAGGAGGCGCATTCTCTCGTTCATTCAACTTGGTAGGATACGATTTTCAATGATAAGTTAGGATATAATCTCTCCATCAGTCTATGAATCCAACAGTTTATATTTCCATTAGCCATCGACTCCAATAGTCATTGACTCCAACAGTCATTGGCTCCAACAGTCATTGCCTCCAACAGTCATTGTCTCCAACTACCTTCAAGTGTACAAAGCTCCAACTACTTCAGCAGCATTATGTTATAAGATTACATGACTGCTTGTTTACATAGCTACAAGTCAACGAGGCTACTTGGCTACGTAGCTACAAGTATACGAGGCTCCAAGCCATCATGACTACGCGACTACGAACCATGAGGTAACGAGACTACGTGACTACGGGTATTCAAGCTTACGATACTGCGAGGCTACAGAGCTACGAAGCTTCTAGAACATAAGTTCACGAGACTGCGAGAATACAGGACTACAAGTGTACACGAGTACTTGACTACTTCTTAGCTTCATCAGCTCCAAATGGCTCCAACAGGTCCAACAGCCTCCAAATGCTTAACACAGCTCCAAATGGCTCCAAATGCTCCAAACGACCTCCAAATGCTTGACAGCTCCAAATGTCTCCAAATGCTTAACACAGCTCCAAATGGCTCCAAATGCTCCAAACGGCCTCCAAATGGCTCCAACAGCTCCAACAGCCTCCAAATGCTTAACACAGCTCCAAATGGCTCCAAATGCTCCAAACGACCTCCAAATGCTTGACAGCTCCAACAGCCTCCAAATGCTTAACACAGCTCCAAATGGCTCCAAATGCTCCAAACGGCCTCCAAATGCTTGACAGCTCCAACGGCCTCCAAATGCTTAACACAGCTCCAAATGGCTCCAAATGCTCCAAACGGCCTCCAAATGCTTGACAGCTCCAAAAGGCTCCAAATGCTTAACACAGCTCCAAATGCTTCAAAAGGCTCCAATTATCGCATCTGTCTTCGTCGGCATTTTCTCTTTTGCTCCCACTGCTCCAACAGCATTATGTTATATGATTCCATGGATACTTTGTTACGTAGCTACAGGTCTACGATGTTCCAATGCATCATGTTTACGAAGCTTCCAGAACACAAGGTTACGAGACTGCGAGGCTACAGGACTACGAAGCTTCCAGGACACGAGGCTACATGGCTACGAGACTACATGACTCTAACTGATTACAATAGCACCACTCAGTGGTGAGAGTTAGGTTATCTCATGCAAAAGTACTTTATGCATGTAGTTCTGCTTTTCAACAACAGATGTCGCCACATGTTGCTTGCAGGTAAATAATATTTAGTTCTTTTATTCGGGATGCGGGATGCTCACTAACGATCGCAAAAGAAGGATGGCTTCGCTAGACTCCAAGGAAAAGGAAGTATGTTGGTGCTCCACAGATGTCTCATGGCGTAATATTAATTTGACTGAGTAATGATATTTGTCAATTCCACCTGTTAAAAATATTGCAAGTTTTGATTTAGTAGCAGAAATTATCGAATTAAATGTAACTCCAATTAAAATGACATGTCTCAATAGACAAAAAAAATCCATGCAGAGAGTGGTTCCTCAGAATAGTCAGAAACACTTGAAGAAACCACAGGAATGATTGCAAGAACACGGGAAAAACCATCAAATTATTGACATTAATAATCAGGAGCACACGGAGAAAACCATCATAATATTGGCAATAATAATCAGGAGCACACGGAGAAAACCATCATAATATTGACCAGATTAATCAGAAGTACTCGGAGAAAACCACCACATGTTTTCCTTGATATCATAAAATTACAGGAAAAAAATATTTAAAAAAAATAAAAAAATATTTAAAAAAAATAAAAACGAAAAAAAAAATGCATAAATTTCTGGCTTGTACAAGAACTCTATCTTTGCTCAACAATGATAAGTTTACAAGCTAGCAGAAACTGTTTATGCATTTTTTTATTTTTTTTATTTTTTTTAAATATTTTTTTATTTTTTTTAAATATTTTTTTCCTGTAATTTTATGATATCAAGGAAAACATGTGGTGGTTTTCTCCGAGTACTTCTGATTAATCTGGTCAATATTATGATGGTTTTCTCCGTGTGCTCCTGATTATTATTGCCAATATTATGATGGTTTTCTCCGTGTGCTCCTGATTATTAATGTCAATAATTTGATGGTTTTTCCCGTGTTCTTGCAATCATTCCTGTGGTTTCTTCAAGTGTTTCTGACTATTCTGAGGAACCACTCTCTGCATGGATTTTTTTTGTCTATTGAGACATGTCATTTTAATTGGAGTTACATTTAATTCGATAATTTCTGCTACTAAATCAAAACTTGCAATATTTTTAACAGGTGGAATTGACAAATATCATTACTCAGTCAAATTAATATTACGCCATGAGACATCTGTGGAGCACCAACATACTTCCTTTTCCTTGGAGTCTAGCGAAGCCATCCTTCTTTTGCGATCGTTAGTGAGCATCCCGCATCCCGCATAAAAGAACTAAATATTATTTACCTGCAAGCAACATGTGGCGACATCTGTTGTTGAAAAGCAGAACTACATGCATAAAGTACTTTTGCATGAGATAACCTAACTCTCACCACTGAGTGGTGCTATTGTAATCAGTTAGAGTCATGTAGTCTCGTAGCCATGTAGCCTCGTGTCCTGGAAGCTTCGTAGTCCTGTAGCCTCGCAGTCTCGTAACCTTGTGTTCTGGAAGCTTCGTAAACATGATGCATTGGAACATCGTAGACCTGTAGCTACGTAACAAAGTATCCATGGAATCATATAACATAATGCTGTTGGAGCAGTGGGAGCAAAAGAGAAAATGCCGACGAAGACAGATGCGATAATTGGAGCCTTTTGAAGCATTTGGAGCTGTGTTAAGCATTTGGAGCCTTTTGGAGCTGTCAAGCATTTGGAGGCTGTTGGAGCTGTTGGAGCCATTTGGAGGCCGTTTGGAGCATTTGGAGCCATTTGGAGCTGTGTTAAGCATTTGGAGACATTTGGAGCTGTCAAGCATTTGGAGGTCGTTTGGAGCATTTGGAGCCATTTGGAGCTGTGTTAAGCATTTGGAGGCTGTTGGACCTGTTGGAGCCATTTGGAGCTGATGAAGCTAAGAAGTAGTCAAGTACTCGTGTACACTTGTAGTCCTGTATTCTCGCAGTCTCGTGAACTTATGTTCTAGAAGCTTCGTAGCTCTGTAGCCTCGCAGTATCGTAAGCTTGAATACCCGTAGTCACGTAGTCTCGTTACCTCATGGTTCGTAGTCGCGTAGTCATGATGGCTTGGAGCCTCGTATACTTGTAGCTACGTAGCCAAGTAGCCTCGTTGACTTGTAGCTATGTAAACAAGCAGTCATGTAATCTTATAACATAATGCTGCTGAAGTAGTTGGAGCTTTGTACACTTGAAGGTAGTTGGAGACAATGACTGTTGGAGGCAATGACTGTTGGAGCCAATGACTGTTGGAGTCAATGACTATTGGAGTCGATGGCTAATGGAAATATAAACTGTTGGATTCATAGACTGATGGAGAGATTATATCCTAACTTATCATTGAAAATCGTATCCTACCAAGTTGAATGAACGAGAGAATGCGCCTCCTTTTCGTTAAATGAGCTTTCGTTTTATAGAATTTCCGTCCAAACGTGCTTCGTTTTCATTAAATGCTTGTCCTGCGCGAACGAAGCGTAGTCATTGTGTGTACATTACATATATATTGCGTACATTGCGTACATTGGGTGTACTTTGCGTAAATTGCGTGTACTCTGCGTGTACTGTGTGCCAGTTGCGTGAATATTACGTGTTCGTTCCGTTTCCTGTGTGTACTGTGTGTACGTTCCGTTTCCTGTGTGTACTGTGTGTACGTTCCGTTTCCTGTGTGTACTGTGTGTACGTTCCGTTCCCTGTGTGTACTGTGTGTACGTTCCGTTTCCTGTGTGTACTGTGTGTACGTTCCGTTCCCTGTGTGTGTACTGTGTGTACGTTCCGTTTCCTGTGTGTACTGTGTGTACGTTCCGTTTCCTGTGTGTACTGTGTGTACTGTGTGTACGTTCCGTTTCCTGTGTGTACGTTCCGTTTCCTGTGTGTACGTTCCGTTTCCTGTGTGTACTGTGTGTACGTTCCGTTTCCTGTGTGTGTACTGTGTAATCATTACATTTATTGTGTGTAAATTACATGTATTGCGCGTACATTGCGTGTTGGAGCTGTTGGAGCATTTGGAGCTTTATACACTTGAAGGTAGTTGGAGGAGTCTTGTACACTCGTAGAATTGTAGCCTCATGGTCTCTTAGACTCGTAGCATTCTAGCCAAATATCATTGGAGCTGATGAAGAAAAAGGCCGTTGGTGTCAATGACTGTTGGAGTCACTAGACTGATAGAATCAATAGACTGATGGAACCAATGAATATTGGAGCCAATGAATATTGGAGCCAATGACAAATGTGCGGTCTTTTCGATGATGGTGCTGCCTTTTTCGTTGTCGGTGCTTCCAAATGTGCTGCCTTTTCGTTGTCGGCGCTTCCAAGTGTGCTTCCTTTTTTTTTTGATGGTGCTTCTATTTTTTTAATGTTGTTTTGACTCTAGTATTATAATAAATTGTTCTTGATTTGACTAGCGTATTATTCCATCCGGCGCATGTATATAAGCGAGTCCTAGACAGCAGGACGCTCAGTTTGTTTCTGACGACTGCGGTGTAAGGATCACCTAGATTGTTTAATCTGGTGCATAAATCGCGTAATTACCTGTTCTTGCGAACTCGATGGCATCTTTACCGTCTTTAACGTTGAACTCGGAGGTTGTACCATCGACTACGGGAACCATGACGTCAGCGCCGACGATGTTGGAGCAGATCACGTTGGCAACGCCTCTGACAACACTGGAGGAGACTTCGATATGTGCTGTTCCACCATCAGCTAAAGTTTCATCAGCATTGAATACTTCAATTAATGAAGAGCGTACTTCGCATCAGTGCAAATACTGTGGTGCATCATTTACTATCACCTCAAATGCTCGCAGACATGAAAGAAGCGGTTGTTCTAATAATGTTCAAAGAATACAATTTCAGTGCAATAAGTGCAATAAACTGATTTCACGTCTCGATAGCTTACATCGTCATTATAAAAAATGCTCCGAGACGTATAATGAACATGGTTATTGATTTGACTCATGTGTTGTACCGGCTAATGAGACTATATATAAGTGATATGAACTTCAGTCCGTCTCTGGCTGTGGCGATGAACGGATCGGATAGACATTTAAAGTCATGTAAAAGGCTTAGTCCGTACAATAAGAAGACTGTTTGAATCGAGGAATCCAAAAAGGCTTTATTAATTTGTCAGTGTTTTTTTTGTACTTGTAGTAGTGTATTGAATTTATGTAATAAAATTTTTTAAAAGAACTTGCGGTGTTTTTATTTCTCAAACCTGTCGCTTTTGTGGTATTTTTTAAAATTAAAGTTGATTGTATCGACCAGGGATCGAACCAAGGACCTTATTCGATCTAATCAATCAGTATATATAGATTCCACATTAAGTTAATGAATTTTGAACTTTTTCCCGCATCTCTAGCTAAATAATTACACGATTCCAAGATGGTGACCATAATGACTTATAGGATGATGGTTGATTTGGAAACTATGCTTCATTTAGGACTTTGATGATTATTTATTAAAATTATTATAGTTCACTTAAAATTAATATGTTTTGCATCGTCCAGGGATCGAACCGAGGACAGGAGCGGATCGAATCAATATGTAAATTAATGAGTGATTTATTTAATGAATTTTGGAACTTTTCCCGAATCTCTAGCTTTAAAATTACGGATTTCCAAGATGGTGGTCTTGATGTCTGATAGGATGATGGTCGTAGAGGATTTAGAGTCTCTTTACGAATGTTGAACATGGTTTATTGAAATTATTATTTTTTACATAAAATTAAACATTATTGCATCGATCGGGTATCGAACCGAGGACAGGAATCCATCGAATCAATATGTAAATTAATGAGTGATTTATTTAATGAATATTGGAACTTTTCCCGAATTTCTAGCTAAATAATTACGGATTTTCAAGATGGCGGCCGAATTTCAAGATGGCGAGTGTCATAGTAATAAATGATTACTGTACTCTAGCGGATAAGAACTAAACTAACATGACGTCAGCGCACTCTCGCCGACGATACAATGATGATGGCTTCCAGCATCGAAGACAAGATGGCGGACATGACGTCATACTAGGTGACGATATATATGCTTTGAAAAAAGTGGTGGGAGTCAGTCTGCTAGCACCCACCACGGGGGAAGGATCGGTCGCCATTTTTTAATTTTTTTTTGCACTCGTCGGGTTCGAACCGAGGACTTCGAACTCCGTGTCGTAAATGTTTGTTTTTTATAAGTATTTTATTAAAATTTTATTAAGTAATTTTTTTATTAATTTAAAAAAAAAATTCATTAAAATCGGATAATAAATAAAAAAGTTAAAGATGGCGGCCGTAACGGAAATTGCAACGGTGACGTCATAATCCATGATGTCGTCAGAGGCTTATCGTAGGCTGTAGTCATGGATGCTTAAGCCTACATATGGACATTTCTAGCCGCTGGGATTTTTAAGGACTAAAAACGGGAAATTTTCCCTCGAAACGGGAATTTTTCTCTCGAAAACGGGAATTTTTGAATTGTGGAATTTTTTGAGATTTTTTGGCGGAATTTTTTTTTCCTAAGAAATGTAAATTTTGGCGAATTTTGAGGAATTTTGGGCAAATTTTGCCCAATTTTGGCGGATTTTTACACATTTTGAAGGTCAAAGGTCAAGGTCACAACCATCCAAGATGGCCGCCGTGACGTCACAATCCGAGATGGCGGAAAACACCACCGGCCACACACCACGCGCCAGCGCCATGTCCCAGTTCCGGCTATCCTATACTACTAATGATTGTGATTTTTTTTAATTTCTTGTGCATTAAATTCATTTTTGAGTCTTGAGAGGTAAATTCTAACTATAGTGTGTTATTCAAGGTATTCTTTATGATTTGTATTAGAGATGAGGATTCGGGAAATTTCGTTTTCGATCCATCAACAACGAAAAAATATATATTCTGAATCACTCTGCTGAATTAGATTAGGTACGACCGCTTCTGGTAGCACACCCTTAGGAATAATAATAATAAAAAACCATTATTTGTACGTACTATTGGAATCCGTTTGTAAGTGCAAAGACAACCATTCCGTATAACCAACCTGAATTTAAATGACAGTCAGGCTGGGCGAACGCAATGTCCGCAACTGATTTCCCCGCACTAGAAGTGGCCGATCACGTAATTGTTGCCAGCAACTGTGCGGAACAACTTATTTCGCGTCCGCGCTTGAAATGTTTGGCGTGTTTCGAAGCGATTTATAGCGGAGTTCTCCGCATAATTGCTCGCGATGCAACTTGCAGATCATTAACATTCGGCCGCGCACAGGGTCGTTCCCCCGAATCGAGAGCATGTGACGGGAATAAATGCCTACTTAAGAGTGCGTCAACCGGCATCCGCCAACCCTGATCACTGACGTAATTGATTCATTTGCTCGAGTGCTCGTTCCATGGAAAAGAGGTAGACCATTGCTTAAAAAATAAACTTTTATTATCTTAGTGGCTCATATAGTGGATGGAGTACTATATCTATGTAACTAAAAAATTAACAACAATGGTTAAATACAAAGAAAATTTTCAATATTGTACAATTTCCCGCTTGGGTTCGTAAAGGATAGCCCAATTAAAGATTTTTATCAAACACACAGTTTTATTTATTACCACTACTTGTCACTTACAATTAATCTTCTAAGATGGCAAATAATAAACTACACTTAAAGAAATGTCTATTCCCTAGTCACTCGTTCCACACACCTCGCTGGGCCGCACCTCTGGCGCAACTCTCGCCGCAGCACCCCTCGTGGGTCTCCGCCGCGGGACTCCGTCGCCGCACTCCGCCGCCGCCGAGACTTACTTCCTCTTCACCGAGATCCCACTCGACTCCTCGCTCGCAACTTCGTTCGGGGCTCCGCCGCGCCCGCGACTCTATCTCCCAGAAACTCCGCCGCGGGAAAACTCCCGACTCCACAACTCACTCACTCCCTGCCCTGGAACCTTCGTCCAAGGACTTCACCACTCTGTCGCACCCGCGGTACTATCGCCCGGATCTCCGCCTCGGGAGAACTCACTCAGTCTCCGACTCAGACTGACTCGAAGGTCGGCCCAACCTCCTTATATAGCCCTTGGGTTCCCGTCCAGAACAATCGGGCATGTCTCCGAGATATCGCGCGACCTTCGCCGTCGAAATGTCCAGAAACGCGTCGTGAGTCCTGTCGAAGGAAGCGGCGGCTGCTCAAAGAACGCCGATAAACGCAACAAGTATCGGGTTCCCACAAAACGAGCCGATAAACATGTCTGAGTCCTTTTATTCCGCAGTGCGGCCTCTTTTAAGTAACTCGATCTGAGGCAGGTGCGCGCTGCGACGGTCAGGATGTTGCGAGATAGTATGACACGAGATACCAGGGAGAGGATGCGGGTGGAAGGGAGCGCAGACAGGCCGAACGAGCGCGGTGATGCAATGCACTGCAGCCAAGCGCGATCGTAACAATATGTTAGGTTCACAACATGCTACAACTTAAAATACAGCAATGGTGTTAAAATAAAAGTCACACAAGTTTTCATTTCCTCTCTAAAATAAAAATATTTTTGTGCCTTGTTATAGTGGGTACTCACCCCACGATATCGCTACAGAAATTATTTTTATTCTATTAATTTTTGATTTTTCAGGACCAACCCAGAAGATATACTAAAGAAATAACCAAATTGAAACTTTCCTGGTTAAATAAATATGCTTCTAGCAGGAATATATATAATGAGACAAATTACCGTTAAGTGTACTTTGATGCTAAATCCGTAATAAAATAAAATATCATTTATTTCAAGAGAATGAGTTTATTTTGATATGGTTTTGCTATTTAGGTAATTAAAATTAATGATTTATCTCAAATTCACCCTTAATTATGTGAGTTTCTAGGAATTGCAGCAAACAAATTCTTAGGGTTGTGCAAAGGCTATGCTTGCAACAATCGTGTTGGTATACGTTAATTGTAATTGCCAGAAGAAAAAAAATTCACACATTATTTTCAATCGTATTATTTTTAATGTAGTTAAAGATCATTTCGCTGATTTAAACACACGACATCAAAAAGTAGTTTTAAATTGGCAATTTGTACAAATTAAATGATTGGAAACAAATTTTATATCAAAAGTTCCGAAAACTGTGATGGAAGCCTTGGAAGCTACCCAGCCAACGGTATGGAAAAAAAGTGGATTGAAATACCATGAAGTTAATGCTTCGTGAATGGATGTTTGATCCTGAAAAAAATAAATTGCCAATTACGCCTCAGGATTGTATTTGATTAAGCGGAATGTTTTCACATTCAAAGAATGATTGTGGGAAAGGTTGCGTGTGAAGCGTTTAAAATTGAACGTGTCTACGGAATTTTAAGTGGAGTAAACAACAATTAAAAATATCCATTCGAAGAACGTACCATTAAAATGGGCTGAAGACATTAACAGAAAATTCTTCAAAGTATACTAAATTCTTTTTTTATACTGTGTCATTTGAAACATAAAGAGGAATAATTCAGTATATTTAAATGTCTGTGGCAAATATATTGCAGCTTACCTGTAATGTGTTCGGTAGAACCTCTTTTTAAGCTTTTTTTTCCTTTTCATTATCTTTTCATCGCTTTAACTAATTTAATATATAAAAAAATACTTCAATAAAATAGCAACAAAGGTTATATCATTATTTACTTAAAATCATATCAAATAAAATTTTAAAATATAATCGCAATAAAATTTATGATTCTACCCTCTTAAGGAATGAGTTTAATATAAATTCTTCAATCGAGGTTAAGCATTGCATTCGTACACGTAAGTGATAATAACTTAATTTCTGAGGGATTTCAAAATGTGTGGAAACAAATGTGATAAAATCAAATAATTTTCCGGATGCGTTTCTGCCGGAATGAACGGATTCCCATCGCCCCGAGCGACGCACGGGCGAAAAGTATTTCTAGTAATCTACTCGGTGGAACGGAAAATTTCAGCTGCCATATGCAGTGCGCTTTGGAGAACAAACGAACACATTTTAGTTCATCGATTATATAATAGGTGATTGGTTGGTTTAACACGCAAAGCGGAAATAAAGTATGAATATTCACCAGCCGGGAAATATTTGCCAAAAACTAAGGCATGTGTTAAAACTCCCGTGATAAGGTTTTGTTGTGGTGTCAGTAATGTGTAGATTAATATGCGTGAACGTGTCTGGGTTGTTTTAGAGAATTATTCAGTCGTTTGAGAATTGTCATTTCATTTACTATTACCAAGCATGTTTTAATTAATTTTAGGATTGTAATATTACTGTAGTATTTTTAATATTTTTTATTTCGAAATCCTAGTACATTTTGTGATAATACATACTTTATAAAATTTACTTTTTAATTTATAACTAAACCTAAAAAAAATTATTTCAAACTAAACAGAAGTAAACATAAAATAACATCCTATCATTTAGACGAAATACAATAGTGACATAATATTGCAGCATAAATGAAGATGATTTTAAAATATATTTTTTTCGTATATAAATATCATGTAAATATCTTCTGTAATCGACCAATAATTTGTAAAGTGTTTGTTTCTATATTTATTCTATAAACTCTTCAATATTTTTTTTTTTTACGATATGGACATTATAGATTGTTTACGTTACAGGTCTAGCCTACTACATGCACAAATAAGTTACACTTGTTTTTAAAAGTTGTAAATCAAAAGAACAATCAAATTATGAATGGACGGGTACCTAGACTAAGGTGAGAAAGTATGTTCGTATGAGGCGGGGAGTTTTTCTGAACTGCGCTCGTGCGCGCGAGGCAGGGATATCGACGCCCACGTCACACGGGCGGTGACCTGGGCGAGGGAAGCCTAACGTACCAGCACCGTGGACGTGGCGATGTGACGTCACGACCGCGCGTGCTGCTGGTCATGTATGGACGAGGTAGCCTGGAAGGGACTGAGGAGGGAGGGGGGGGGGGGTGGGAGGTTGGTCAAAAATAACGGGAGAGCCGTATGTGGCCGGAGCTAGAAACCTAATTTGCCACACGGCGGAGTTTCGAATATACTTCAGTGACTTTGGGGCGATAAATTATGGGCGTACGCTATTGTATGACATATTTTTTTGTCGCATAAACTTCAAGACTTGGCGGGGGAAAAAATATTCAAATGTTAGCTACTGTCGAAAGTATTTACAACCAAAGAGAAATAATTAATTGAACCAAAAAAAAAAAAATTACACCAAACCCTAGGTTCACTTAAACATGAAAACGAAATTTTCTTTTCTTGCGTCTTTATACCCGTTTATAGTTCAACAAAACACAGAAAACTAGAAAAAAAATGTCATTATAATTATGCGTACACATTGATTTATATTTTTAACTGTCTAAATATTGACTAAAACTATTGTTAAACTAATTTTTTTCTTTACTCAATTATTACTGCAAGGGATGGAAATAAGGTATGAAAGTAAAAAAAAAAATAATCATTTCTTTTTAAAAATAGATATACCTACTATCATATCCGTTATAATTTACTGCAGGAAACCTAAACTTCACCTAAAATTTTCGCTGAAACCATTTTTGAAAAAACGAATCATTACCGTAAAACATGAGTGAAATTAAAAAAAAAGTCTTAACTTTCTTAATATCAAATTCGTTTGAATTTATTTTAAACCATCTTAATATTATATTAAACTTTGGAGCAAAGCACCGATCACGGTATTAGGGCAAGTGATGAAAAATAGTGTTTCAAGTTCAAAAAAATTAAATAATTACATTAGTTGGCATACCTATTATATTAAATTCGTTCTAAACATTTTGAATGCTCCGTTCTAAACTATTAAATTCTGCGTTCTAAATTATTCAATGCTGGATGAATTGTGTTAAAAATATTCGTAATATTTTCGCTGCATGGGAAATTAGCAGATATTTAATAGACCATCTCGTAATATTGTAGAACTTAGCTAAGTTATGTACATTAAAATGTTCCAGAAGTTTATAGAAGTTTCCGAAATATTTCCAGAATAAATCTACCTACGCCTGAAGGCTGTGCCGAAAGGGAATTTTTTGTCCTTCCTTGGTAACTGGTTTCCAAAGGAATCTTTTTGTAAAAGTGCGGAAATTGTTTTTTTTTTTCCCCGGGTGTGACAGCAAGGTGAAGGGATCATATCCGTCTAAAACCCACTTGGCTGTTTGTTGGGTCCGTGTCTGTTCGCCCTCTCTGCCATTCTGCGGGTAGACAAGCCGAACTGAATTATTCGTCTACTCATCCGTGCGCGGGGTAACCAGCGAGCGTCCCCAATTACCAGCGGTTTCGAGGGGGTGCCGGGCGGGTCGTAAATGGGGTAGTAGGGGGGGAAGGGTTGGAATAGTAGGTGGTTGAGGGGGGCCAGGCGAAGTTCCTCTGGCCCGGAAATCTGAGCCCCTGCACACAGAGAACCCCTTTGTGCTCCGATCGCCTTCCATTTGGCCGACACTCTCGAGGGGCGTGGCTTTGTCGGCGGGACCACGTACCAGAGGCGCTTCCCCCCCCCCCCCTCTTAACCAGTTGCATAGAAGCAGCAATTAAGGACACATCCACGTGCAACAACCTAGCCTCGACGCCTCCAAGTACCTACCGCCCGGCCATCGAAAGTCTTTTTTTCCATCCCTCAACGTTTCCTAACGAGCGCCCGCCCGCTCGCTCGCGAGAGAGAAATTTTCTCCCGAAATTATGAGGGCAGCTCTGAAGAAGCAGCTAGACATTGCCCTCGTAATTTGTTTTTGACTCAAATGGTTTCAAGTGACCGAGTTTTACGAATACGCAATGTTTCTGGCAAACTCTTGGGAGTAAAAAAAAAAATATTTTTCTTCCATGTTATTCGCAAGCCCGCAATGACATTTTAATGACGTAATATTTGTTTGAATGTAAATAAATAAATTCCATGTGAACATCTTTAAAACCACTTTTTTTTTTTCTCGCTTGAAAGAATTTAACGCGTCCACCTTAACGATGTGAATAACGTTTTAAAACTATAATATAGTACTTAGTTATTATATTTAAAATATGGCATTTACAGTATGTACTTACTTTCTGAAAGACATTTGAATTCGTCTTTTGCAGTATGACGTTTTTGAGCCCATATTCAGAATTTCTTAACAGCAAATGTTTTCATACGTGGTTGTGGTAACGTCGTGCGCATTCTGGTTTTTCATTAGTAGTCGCTTGCCATTAAAAAAATAAAATATTACTTTTAGCATTGAAATTAAGAAATTTTAAACTGTATTTTCACTTAAATACGTAAGGGTTTCTCTTGAAATATAAACCGTGAATAACATATTTAATCACCGTTAATCTTCGGACAAGTCAGATAAAATTTGTTACTTTTCGCGTGTAACCATTAATTATTTTCAGTTTAAAATAGATTGTTAAGAACTATGCATCACTTTACAACTTGGATGGCTTTTTCTCAAATAATAACACATATAAACTACATTGTATTTTTTTAAGGTATCATAAATATTAATGTAAAATTATAGACATTCGTTAATTTGTTCATTTTTTTCATTTATATGAAATCAACTGTATCACTACAAAATAGTTTTCACAGTAAAACTGGATTCGGTTCTTACCAGGGCATTTATACTTTGTGTTGTCCCAATATCTCAAATAGTTCAAAGTTATTTGTAAACCATTCCCTGAATATCTATCAAGTATTAATTGCACACATTATTAAGCATAATAAAAAATAATAAAATTATTGAATATTAAAATATATTTTGTATGGTTTAAAAAATTATGCTTGAATGAAACATCAATCAAAATATAAAATTATGCGCCAATTTTCGTAATAAATACTCCGTATTATCTCGAAAAACGTATTTTATAAATCTATATCTATAATAATAAAATTGTTCGAGGCAAAAAGTCTGTATATTGGTTTAAATGAAGAAAAAACTATTCAAAACCTATTTACATTACTTATAATTAAAAAATATAGTTTTTAAAATTTTTTGACTGTTCGAGCATCAATCTAAACTACTTGACGGATTTTGATGAACTAAAAATAAGGCTATCTATAATTACAGAATTACATCCTTAAGAGGGTTAAAAAGGGGTAAATATGGTTTAAATACAGTTTATTATATCTTTGAAACTAATAAAGCTAAAGAAAAGATATTCTGTACCAATAATTAACATACCAAACCGTCCAACAGAAAAAATTTTAATTTTGCGATAAACAGCCCGTAAGATGTAAACGAGGGGTAAGTATTTTTTAAATATGAATAATATTTTTTTTAGATTTTAATTAATCATATTAAATGATATTGGGTACCACTAATAAGCATACCAATACAAACAACCACTTTTTTATTTTGCAAAATTCTACCGTTAAGGAGTGAACAGGGGTAGGAATGTTTTTTTAAGATTAATAATTATATCTCCCAAAATAATAAGCAGTTAGGTATGTTTTTAAAACAAAACACAAACTGAAATTCTTAGAATAAGAAGTAAGAAACTAAAAAAACTTACATATAGATTTACGTATTGCTAATTGTTTGTTTATTAATATTCGGCTTTTAAAGGGAATGATAACGGGGTGTCTTCGTTTATTAATAAAAAATTATGTCCAAAAATAATTAAGTAAGACTAAATTGATGGGAAATATTAAAAAAACTATTAAATTATCATTTAACTTATTTGCAATATTCCGCCCCTAAGAGATGTAAATGTGTTAAGTTTGGTTTAAAGAATAAAATACATATTTCCGATTCTACTAGATGTAAAGGTTAGAAATGATGATCGAACATAAACATAAAGAATTACAAATTGTATTCTTTAAGTTTTCTGGATTTCTTCTTTTAAGGGTGTGAAAATGGAGTAAGTTATGTTTTATACAAAACAAATATGGATGTAAAAATCTTAGCATAAATAACGTAAATATTTAATTATGTAGAAGGCATTTACAATTTTTTTGTTATTCAACATTAAAGCAGTGAAACGGGGGCACGTTTGGTTTTTTAGTAATAAATCATACATCCAAGCAAATGAAGATAAAGGTAAGACAATAAGCCAAAATAACGTTCCAAATTATGATTTAATATCATGTTTCAACCTTTACCATTTTCCCATATTCGATCGCAAATGGGGCAAATGACGGTGATTATTTTGTTCAAAAATCGTATCTATGAAGCTAATCAAGCAGGCTGTAAGTTATGTGGTATTATTTATAAACATGCAAAATCTAATAACTCTTTTTTGTTTTACAGTTTGCTGAAGTTCTACTTTTTAAAAGGTGAAATATTGTAAACGTAATTTTTACATTATTAACACTATTCTCGTCAAATCAAACTGATTTTAAGATATTGTAAACACTAGATAAACATACATTAGTATCTTCTTTTATCCAGCGTTATCCGAAATATCATATCTTATTTCTAACAAGGCTTAGTATTATTTAAATATATATATATTATGAAATACACTAATCAATATTGGCAAGATAAATCTAAACTTGATATAAATATAAGTCTATTATAGTTATTTTGGAGTTCAATCTGCGGTACAAAAACGGGGTGATCTTGGTTTTTGTTTGGTTAACGAATATTGCCATATTTATTTAGTTCTGAATTATTACATTAAAATTTGTGCAGGAAAAAAAAAAGGATAACAAAACTTGTGGATTTTAAGTATTATTAAGTTAAATAAGAATCAACTTATACGTTGTGTAATAAATTTGATATCACACTCTTTATTTAAAATAATAGGAGGGATTTGTAATAAGGTGAAATTAATTAATTATTCGAACTATAGCTATAACCAGAGTAAATGAAAATGTTAGTGTAAACTATAGCATAAACATAGTTAAAATGAAATAGGTGCGTGTTTAACAGTTTGTTAAATTGTCTACCTCATGAAATGAAAAAAGGAGTTAAGTGAGATTTCATTAAAATAAAATATATACTCGAACACTATAAAGCAGAATTTTTAAAATCAGATTCTTGATCTATACTAAAAATTATAAAGGCCTGCGCATATCCACTTTAAAAACTATCATTCTTAAAAGGGTTTAGTTATTAAATAAATCTTTTACGCACCTGGCAAATGTATTGTGTCTGTTTATTTAGTAAAAATGTTTGGAATAAATGACATTGTTTTCTTTAAATTGTAATATTTTAGAAGCCGCGCGTTTTAAGCTAGTGTAAGAATAATCCAAGTCATGTGTGGTACACATATACAATAATAATTTTTTTTTTTTAGTAATACAGATAATTTCTTGGTAACTGGTTTCCAAAGGAATATTTTGGAAAAACACAGAATTCTTTTTCTGTGTAAATGAATAAGTCTCATCAGTTTTTTGAACATTCGAGCAGGGGGGAATAAAACATCAAAACGGAATCCAGCACGTGTGTACTTTTTTTAAAGTCGTTTACAACTGACAGCGCTATGCTTTTCGCTATAACAGGGTTTAATTTAGGCGGGATTAGTTCGTGTTAGGCTGCAGGAGACCCTTCCGAGCGTATCCAGGAGGGGCAATGTTAATAAACACCGGCGGCAACAGCGCGCCTCACAAAGGTGTTGGTTGATTGAGTGGAAGTCCCCTCCCAGCCTTCCAACCCCCGCGCTGCTGCGGAACACTTTAAGGGGAGGAAGCGGTGGGTTGGTTCCAGCGGTGAGGAAAAGCGGAAAGGGAGATCTCGCTTGCGTGGCGAAGCGCCGTTGTTTGCGTGAACGGGCGAGGGAAGTGGATGAAGAAAATTCTTCTCCCCTCAGAAGCCCCATCGCAGGAGATAATCGCCGGTTCTCGCTAAGAGATTCACCGGGGGGGGGGGGGGGGATGGAGTGGAGGGGGGGTTGGGTGGTTAGGGTTGACGGGGTACGTAATTAGGAGATGAGAGGCGGTATTATTCAGGCCGACACGATCCCAGCCCCACTGGTTGTGACGTCACAAAGGCAAAACCTTGTTGTCTCGCCTCCTGCTCATCCCCGCCAACAGCAACCCCGTGAAAAAAAAAATAACGGGGAGAAGGTACCGGTTCGTGCAGGGATGGGGGTGTTATGAAAGGGTAGGTTCGACGAGAAACTTAGGGGAAAAAGGGTGAGCAAATGGGGGTGGTGGCTCATCAACCAATCCTACCCTTAAGGGCGCCGTCTGCCCGGGCACACACACGGTGCACAGAGCTTCAGGTAAAACAACACTATATCAAAACTACTCAAGACATCCGAGTGGCGTGTGCTTATGAAAAGCATTCAAGAATTCGCTCAAACCCGAAAAGTACTTTTGATTTCGGAATAAGTTTTGAAACTGTATTTTTAGAAGAGTTAAAATGGCTAAAACGCGTGTTTTCAGAATAATTTCTAGGTGTAAAGACAACCGGTACATATTCTTGAAAGCACTCAAGGGAATTGCATTACACCTTTATCTTCAATTCGCTGCCATATAATGTTACGGTCACCTCTCAAATTTCTCATATATCATATGATGACGACAAGACTGCGCGTCAGTTCAGAGCATTGCGCTCAGAGGCTATAGCGCGCTGGAAGCACCAGCGAGCGTCACGCTTATCATCCTGCCTCACTAACACACACACACACACCCTGACTAGACGACCTCCATAAGGGTGCGCCCCATCCGATGCAGTTATTGTTTCTTCTCTTCAAGCGAACGAGAGACACGTGCATTCATTCAAAATACACACTGCTAGTTTCACTGTAATGTTTAAATTAACAAAATTATATATATTTCTAAGATTAAAATAAATTTAAACAGTTAAATAAATTTTAATTCGCATGTAAATATTCTAAATGATGATGTTTACTAAATATAATCAAATAATTTAAAAGTAACGCTATTAATACAATAAAGTCACATAAATTTATATATAATAAAATTATTTTAGGTAAAATATTTAAAAGTTACTTCAACTTTAAACTGATTTTGATAATAAAAATATTTTAAATGATATGTTGTTTTTAGTTGTTTCGAAAACTTTCTTTTACGTGCAAAGACTTGTTTGAATTCAGCATAATTATTTTATATTATTTGGTTTTAAAATTTTCCCTGTGATTATTAGGACAGTTGTGAACCTCACATAAAACACATTGTGTTACGATACTGAATAACCACTATCCAGACCTTAATAGTTTAAGCCCTGTACCCACTATTCATTAGGCCTGCAGTATTTATTATTGACATAATAACGCCCACTCTAAGACTGGAATAAAATAAATATGAAGTTCAATTACCAAGGTGTTCAACAAATGTTGTCAATTGTTTGAATAATGTTGGGATATAAGAATTTCCAAAACAAAGTAGGTTTTTAAAAAAAAGTAAGTCATGAACCAAACAAAATATCTAGTCCTACATTCAATACAAACAATGGAAAAGGGAATAAAATAACCTTATTATAAACGGCGGGTTGTATAATTTACAAAATAATTACGTTCTATGATATGTTATGCTAAACTACTTATTAGTTGCAAATAAATATTTTTTTTTTTGGAAATTATATAAGAAGAAAAACCTAAAATATAATAAAATAACTATTATTTGTCATCCGGGTTGGGGCTCAATTCCGTGGAAGATTAGTGTGCCTAAAGTTTCGTCACGCCTTGTTCCGCACATTATCAGTACCTGCTTGAAGATGGCTACAACAATGTGTGCTGAAACGTTACACACGCAATACTTTTTCTGGGCGAGAACACAACTCAGAAGCCAAAAAGTAGATAGTGACTGGCCATGAAAGTCTAGAAACTAAACTTTTTTTCATTTTTTAAAATAAATTATGGATTAAAAATAATATGCCTAGGTGAAAATTTACCAGATATGAAATAAGTATTGAAAAAACCATCGAATATTGTACGTTTTAAAAAAAAGCGTGTAACTCAGTACACGTGAGAGAAGTGAAATTTCTTTAGCAATTCAAACATCGACTCGTAAGTACATCGTAAAGGGTAAAACGGCAGAGAAAGCGAGACAGTGGATAGTAAGATAATTTTCTAAATAAAAATAAACTAACCAAATTATTACTCACTTCAAAATAAGCTCAAACCCCGTTGTGTTTCCCTCTGCCCAAATACTCCCTTACTAGATACCAGCAAGTCGGGGTGGCGTCAGGCGCAGGCGGGTTCCTACCACCGCGACCCGCCTATCCCTGCAGCATGGCGGGGTTCAACCTGAGCCGCACGCCGCCACGTGGAGCCCGCTCAAGGCAAGTTATCTTCACCGTCCTAAACCTATTCTCCGTCCTTTCAGCGTGAGATACGTTCCACATCCACGTTTCAGGAAAACGTTGCATTAAAATTCAGCCTTGAAATTCTAATCCCATCACGCCCTAAGAAGTTTTTACTTCAAAATATATTTCTTCTCCTCCAAAACTGTTGGTTTTAACGGAGGCAACAACAGATTCAACACAAGTTATCGCTTGTCTTCATCAGCGTTTCCTAACGAGCACGCGCTCGCGAGAGAGAAATTCTTTCCAAAATTATGAGGGCAGCGCTGAAAAAGAATTTAAACGTTTATCTTGTAATTTTACGACTCAAATGTGTGAGGTTTCAAGTGACCGAGTTTTATGAATACGTAATGTTTTCCACACTTTATAAAAAAATATTCTAAGATTTTTTTAATGTGGACATATTTAACGACGTGAATAACGTATTAAAACTATAATATACGTACTTAGTTATTATATTTTAAATATATGACACTGTATGCCACGTACTAACCTTTTAAAATACACTTTAAATCGCCATTTAAAGTGTGAAGTTTTTGAGTCCGCAATCAACATTTTTTAGCATCAAATGTTTTCTTTCGTGGTTGTGTTTTTTTATTAGTACTCACTTGCAATTAAAAAAAGACAATTTTTTAAAGAATTTTAACCAAAGAACTTTAAACTGTATTTTCGCTTAAATATATTTCTCTTGAAATATAAACCGTAAATAACTAATTTAACCACCGTAATTTTCGGATAAGATAGTTAAAAATTTTAACCTTTCGGGAAATCATTAATTATTTTCAGTTCATAAAAGTTTCTTATGACGTGTGCATCATTTAATAAATACATTTTTTTTTCTCAAATTACAAACATAAATAAACTACACTGTATTTTTTTGTAAATGAAACAAATATTCAATGACGACTGTATCACTGCACGCGGGATACGTCCTAATGCAGCGAGCATGAACTTAGTATGCACAGTCTTATCACGTGATAACTGTTGGGCGAGGATGGAGTCTCACGCAGGTCTAAACCAGAGCAACCCCACAATCCCGTTAACACTCTCGGGCCGCGAAGCCGTCGGGTAACTAAGGCGCCGAACACGAAAGGTCCCATAACCCCCATCCGCCTGACTCCATCCCCGTAACCTCCTAACGACCGTGCCGTGAAACTGCTCAGATATGCACCGGGACCCTCGACTCGATGATGTTACCCTCCTCCCTCTCCTGTATCTGAACTCAGCCCCCCCCCCTCCAAGTCACCTCCAGCGGGGTATCACGAGGGGATGTTTGCTCCCCGAGTCTCGAACCATGTACACGGCGCTGGTGTAATCACCAGAGGGAGATGTCGCCACCGATGCCAATGTCGACCGCAGGGGGGGAACCTCACTCCGACACGAGAAAGCCTCCCACACCCCCCCTCCAACCACCGTCGATGATAAGGTCGAGCTACGCACGTGCATCGAATCCGACTTCTCCTCTATGAGCTCCGCCAACGGAGCTGGGGAAATTGTTACAAAATGGCATGCTGCGACGCAGTTTAAGAGAGGTATTTTTTTTTGAGACCATGTGGCCGGAATTCTCAGAAAGCACGAAATACACGCAATTCTCAAAACTTATAAACAAGATTGAGGGGTCCCTGACATCAGTGAAAGATGAAAACTCCAGTTGAAAGTCCAGCCGGTGTGTACATGTGCATAGGGAAAACTGGCAGGCGAATAATCAGAATGGTTAAAGAAAATATCAGCTACTACAAACATGGAAACCTAAAATCAGCTAAATCACAACACTCAACGGACACCAGCCAAAGTATTGATGTCGACCAATTCAATACCGTATCCAACATCCCCCGGCCTATTCATTCCTTCAATCCTACACACTCATCTTTTCGCCCCTCGTCGTCACCATTGATCCCGTTGCCAACGAGACGCTAAGCCATAATTTATTCATTCTTGCTTATCAGTAACAGGAATTCTGAATCAGAAATACAACGATCTGTAATTTGGAACTGTTCAGTGAGTTGCAGAATAGTTTATATGGAACATCTAGCCCAGAAAATGTTTGTGTCTGCATTAAGCAGTCATGGAAGATTATGTGTAAACAGACAATTTTTTTAAACTTATTTTATGTGGCGAAGTTAAGGTGTTTTGGGTATAAGAGGAAAATATTTTATTTTTAAAAGACAGGCATCGGTAAGGTAAAAGTAAACATTTAAAGTCGTAACAAACAAAAATGTTTAAAAAAAAAAAACGTTTTTCGATTTGAGTTTATTTTCAGTATCTCCAAGTTGAGACTGAAGAAACCACTTAACAATCAGAGCGCTTTTCGTAAATCACTCAACTCTAACCTGTAAAGTTGTGCATCTCCTTGCTAACTTTCCAAGCAAAGTTTAGTAATTGGTCTAACGCCTTAATTAGGAAGACAGACGTGCTGAACGTACAAACATCACCTTCAAGTTCGTGCCTAATTGCAAACATAAGATGTCCTTCCAAATTGAACCATTCTGTATTATTGTCTGACTTTTATGTGTCATTAACAAAGATGTAAGTGAAATAAATGCATGTGCAGTATATAACTTTTTTGTGCCTTTAAAAATTTATACTGAAATTTAATTCACTTTACTGCTTGCTCGGAAAGATGTTGCACAGAATGTGTCTTACTGTATAATTAAAATAATAAAATACGTTAAATTTACAAAATAAATTTTGCCAGTTAAAGCGTACAAGTATAAATTAAACTTAGGATTAAAATTGAAACTCCAAATATTAGTTCAAAGTGGTTTCTTTTGGCTTGAATAAAAACCAGGATTGTGTACACGATTCACCAAACTGATTATCTGATAAACTTTATTGGTTTATTTTACGCGGAAAGGATCATAATTCTACAAATTATTTTAAGCCCTGTTTAATTTATTATTCAGGCGAAGATTGCAATAAATTAATTTTACTGTCGATTTGAATAACATGATATAAATGTGTAAAGTAAAAAAATAAAATTGAATAAGATTGGTCAGTAAAGTCAAAATCAAATTTATTCTTCAAATGATTTTCAGCCATATATCATTTTTTATTTAGGTGAAGATTGAATCAGTACCTGATAATATAATTCTAAGCTCTCTATCAGCATAAAAGAAAATGTAGTTACGTAAGGTATTCGTTATAGAAAAAAAATACCTAATTGTTAGAAAGTTAACAAATTGTTTATTTTTTTAGAATAAATAGAAACAACATACAAAGCGTTAAGCTCAAAATAGAAATTTAAAATAAATTGTAAGGAATTGAATTTATTACTAATCTATAATCTAAATCTGTCAGCCCGGATCATAGCAAGAGTACCGCAAAAATATTCATGCGTAATTCTGGCATATAAATGAAAACCATGAGAGCGTAGAGGTGTATGTGCGATTTTACGATTTACTATTATATTTTGCATCTATTATTAATTACCTCAGTAATTTTCGTCGCAAATACATGAGATGAATGACAATTTTTCTAACAGACTTTAAGTGTTCGCAAAAACTTTCATTTATTCAGATGCAATTGAAATTCATAAACTGCCGTGATATTTTTCATTTATTAAACATTTCA
This sequence comes from Bacillus rossius redtenbacheri, assembly GCF_032445375.1. NCBI lineage: Eukaryota > Metazoa > Arthropoda > Insecta > Phasmatodea > Bacillidae > Bacillus > Bacillus rossius. The sequence goes on from NW_026962013.1 coordinate 16,339,236, forward strand.
TGCATGCGAAAAATTCACCAAATCTCAGCCACGTTTAACTTTTGCATAGCTTATACAGTAAATTGTATGTTCATACTTGCTAAAATTTCGGTTAAGTTGATTTTTAAGGAAAGTTAGAGAATTTCACAGCATGGATATTTAAATTTACTGTGAAAAATTTAATTACAATACAAATTTTTCCTTTAACACAATGGTTTTATCCTTTAAAGCTGTTCATTATCAAGTGCTAGATAACTTTCTATTATTATTTTGCACTGCTTGCACGGCTTCTTTATCTAGATAATAATAATTTTTTTATTTTTTTAATTAGATTCATTAAAATGAAAACAAAACTGAATTTTATATCACGCATTATGAAAAATTAGATTCAGCCCTAAATAACTATGTCTAAAACGTAATTATAACCATTAATAAATTGAAATCAAAACAACCAAATTGAATCTCTCTGTTAGTAAAAAATAGGTGAAAGTTTATTACGGGTGAATTTTATTCTTGCACGTAAAATTTTTTTACTAACAAAATAAAACTGTGCAAAATTATTATTTTTCACAATTTTCTCATTGTGTTTAGAAGTGGGTGATGTATTAATTAAATGGACAGTTTTATCCTTGTTTTGTTTCACTTATTCCAGTGCCAAGTTTTCCCCGGCGTGAATATTTTTTCCCTAACTTTTCCTTCTTTCTGGGCCCGGTTTTTTTATATTATTTTTACTCTGTTTCGTATCGTTCCATATAATAAGCTGGCTTACAACTTCTCCCCCTCCCCTTTCCCCTTCTTCCATTTCTAATGCCATTAGTACTTCCCGAGAACGCCGGTGAGTAATCTGTGAGGAGGGTCGTAATTTCCAACTGCAGCGAAAAGGAGCAGAAATGAAAATTGTGTTTTACGTCTTTTTTTTTTACTCCCCTTCCTCCCCCCTACTTTAGGAGCCACCTTTTTACTGCGGAAGCGTTTCCCTTCATGCCCGCGACTTCTTTAGGAATCAGCGTCGCAGCTATTTAGACAACTAGGCAAAGGCTGTGTCGTGGTAATCCTCTCAAATTTGACAGTTGTCATATGCAGGACCAGTGGTTTTGTACGTGGTGTATTTCTGCCCGTGCTGTTCTCAGTGATCTGAGCAAGGTAAGGAGGGGCAAAAGTTGAGTTACTGAGAAGTCAGTACGCGACGCACATCTGCATAAAATATTTCTTTTTGCCACAGGATACTGGTTTGAAAACTTCAAGCCTTGATCCGTAGGTTTATGCAGACCGCTGTGGTGGCTGTTCTGCTCACGGCTACTGCAGCCTACAATTATGATAACAACCATGAGTCGAGCATAACATCCACAGCTTCGCATAACCGCGCAGAAGCTGGTGCTGAAATAGTGAGTGGTTGCGATTCAACTGGACACTAGAGTAAAAACAAAACTGATTCTTTTGACGCTGTTGTTTTCAGGGAAACAGAATAGATGATTAGTGGGGGGGGGGGGGGGGGTGCCTTCTCTAAGTGCCAGGTTAGAGAGCCAACAATTTTTTTTATAGATTACAAAATTGTTAAATAAAATATAGGTATAAAAATAATAGTAGTATACCACATGTTTTTTTATTTTCACCATTATTAATCACCGTTATTTCAATGGCTATCTTTATCACTCAGTTTCTAGTGAGTTTATTTAAGTTAAAATGCTGCGTGTATGTAACGTACAGGTACACGGAAGCAAAACAAATTATGCCTGGTAGGTTTGTTGCTGTTGGTTTTGTGGAAGGGAGTTTATGACAATTTCTACCTGGATCTAGCCCCTGGTTGTTCTGTAAACAGCGCTTGTGTAGAACAACTTCATGCGGTGGTCGGTGTTCGTAAACGAACATCATGTGATGCTTTGCAGGTGACAGTTTGGGGAAACGGACACCGCCGGTGCGGGCTTTTTTTTTTTCTTTTTTTTTTTTTTGAGATGCAAGACAAGTGACGTGACACAGATTTGAGACTCCATCTGTCCGTGTAGGGTCGCGTACAAGAATGACATTTTTTTTTTAAATTAACAAAATTTATATGTAGACGTTCCTCCATAGATGAGGCAGGAAATAAGCGCCCGTCCTCTAAAATAGGCCGGGCGATGTGGTGACTAGCATAGTCGAAGGCAAAATAATCGATATATTGGTTCTGCTTTGTGATAGATTTTTTCTTGGTACTATATGTGTAAATATATATATATATATATATATATATACACACACACACACATGCATACATATCGCACGCGGTCAAAATTAAGAATAACTTGCAGACATTTCAGATTAACTTTTAGACCTCCAAAATAATGACCCTTTGCGTATGTAGGCGTGAAATTCCATCCAAGAGGCAGAAAGAGGTTTTATGTATTAACAATGATAAAATGAACTAGATTCTCAAAAGAACAGACATGTATAAACATGTATTACAGAAGTATAAAAAAATCAAATTTAGAGTGCTTCAAAAATATTTCTCTCTCACACAGGAAAAATTTTTCTGTACCGTAATGAAAAATAAATTCTTCCGAAAAATAGTTACCAAGAAATAGATTGTAATAGGTACTTCAAGAAATATAGTATAATTTTGTAAACACATGTATATTGTTATTTTCGCATGTATGAAATAAGTTTATTGAGATAACACTAGGTATTTCTTGGCACATTTTATATTTTAATTAATATTTAATTCAAGCATAATTTATTAAACCAGGAAAATTTAAGCTTATATTTAATACTTACACTTTATTCTGTTTTTTTATGCCTATTTAAGTCTTAAGTTAAAACTGGAAAGTCATACAAATAACTTCAACTATTTGAGGTACTGGGACAACACAAATCATAAATATCCTGTTAAAATTCCGAACCTAGTATTACTGCGAACAATATTTTGTAGTGATAGATTTGATTTTATGTAAATGTAGAAATTAACAAATATCTGATATGTTACATGAATATTTATATTTTATTTACAAAAAAATATATACTGTGCAGGGATCGATTTGATAATAGATGATTCAAAACATACGATACTACCTGCCAGGGGCGCAATAACTAAATTTCCAAAAGGGGGGCAATATACCTTTTTATAAAGAATCATCGATCCCCCCTATTGCAGCGGGGCCCCGGGAAAATTTGTATTTCAAGGTGGAAAATGGTGCTATTTAAGCAGTTTTATTATCGAAAAATCGATTACACAGCACTTTCATTGCCCCCGTTTGCCCCCACTTCAAGGTTTCAGAGGGGGGGCAAAATACCCTTGCCCCCCCCTGTTGCTGCGCCCCTGCTGCCTGCCACTAAACAAAGCCTCGCCTGACGAAATACCAGCAACAGGATGCTATACGTAGAAAGTTGCTTATAATTCTGCGGCGAAAAGGTGGATACGACAGTAATTTATTCCCCTGTTTTCAACTGGATTTTAATTATACCTTGGCGTGACCACGAAGAGTAGAGACAAACCTGGTGGTGTTTGTGCCAGAGTGGTATTATACTAGAATAAAATGGTTTATGGTAATTTACAGAATATGCTAGCACCCTCATTTTCAAAACCTTTTGTTGCGTTTTTTATTAATATTTACGTTGGTCCTTTGACAACTATCCCTTGCTAACCATTTACGTAAGAAGAAAAAAACCGTCGTTCTGCCTATGTTGGTTTTCCTATTAATAAAGTATTTTCCTTCACTGGATCAAAAAACTCTAATTAGAATTTAATATTACCATTAAAATACGAAATTTTCCTTATTGAGTTAAAATTACAATAGTCCGTCATCCGTTCGTCAATCACGTGACATGCAGCCAATCAGATGACCCGAAAAATCCCATTCCATCAGTTAAAAGTTTTGGCGAATTCATTTGTTTGTCGTAATGACGGATGGAATTATATCCATGGTTGGTTACGTCAGTCAATTGTTATCAGAATACGTGCCTGTGGAGTTGGTTTTTGTTTACGTTTGCCACGATAACACAGCGGATGTTAATTCTAATGTGTAAACAATTCAATCATTACTTTTGAATTCTTCCCACGTACGAGAACACGAACACCTGTATGACGTAGGTAATAAACAACAATGGGATAAATCTCGGAGAGAGAAATCATGGGTTTAAATTGTACCGAACTTAACAGATTGCGATGGCGTGGTCATTAAATCTTTACGTAACTATAATTTAAATTGCCACGGCTAAGCACCAAACTGTGTGTGTGTGTGTATATATATAATTATCTAAATTAACACAATAAAATCTCAAATGTATTTAGGCCTTTTTTTTAGCAAGAACGCAGTTAATACATATTTGGTATCATTAGAGAGCTAATTATCCTTCAGTATTGAGTTACAAATAATTTTAAATAAAATAGTTCATTATTGAATTTCTATATAATTATTTGACATTTCTGTTTGTTCGATTATCGCTAAAAAAAACTAATAGACGGATTTTGATGAAACTTAATGTGTTTAAAAAACTTACGTTTAGACTCAAAAACCGGTGTACGTTTTATCTCTCTATGATGACGGGAGCCGTTGATATAACAATAAAACCACTTTTTTTTCCAAACCTTTTTCAACCAATTTCTCCCAATTCTACCATTTCTCCCATTTCTAACAACATCCACTTCTACCAATAAATACTATGTGCCAGATACATAATCTAATTAATTTATTCTATCACAATCAATAACTATTTCAAGATTTTTTTATTACATGATGTGATAGTTAAGAAAAAAAATTACCTTGCGATCATTCGCACAACAAAGTATATATATTTTTCATTCTTTAAAGCCACAAAACAACTGTAGTGATATAAGAAAATGTTTTGACGGAACAGATGAATTCGTGTTGTTGCTCGTTTGTCTAACTGCGTTGCGCTGACGGACGAAAGCATGACGGTCAGAAGGATGCTCTAACGGACGTGACAGATTATTGTGATTCCGGCTTTATCGTTGGTGCAGGCTACGCTTCAGAGCATTGTACTTTTAAATGAACCAAACATCGGATCGCATGTAATTTTTAGGGGTAGGTAATTTTCGTAAAAAAAAAAAAATCTGAAAGCCTACTAATACTGCGCCAAGGTATAACTGCACCCACGGTCCTTTCCTTGTGGTTGGCGGCCGTTTGTGAGAGAAGTCGCCTTATTTGACCGAGCCACTCAGAGCGCGTTTGCTTCCGCACTGAGTTACTGGGATTGATTTTGTAACAGTCAACATTCACGCTAGTGAGAGAAGCGTAATTCAGTGAAATTCTTGTTATTTATGTTCGTACGATTTTTAGCGTTGCGCATGCAAAATTCCATTGGTCGCTCGCATCCACCAATAAAAACGCGAACATGGCATGTGAAATATGAAATAACCTACCGGGAGAGCTAAAACCTATTTCATTTGTCTAGCCCAAAGAAAATTATTGGTAGGTCTACAATGTACCACTAAATCGGTTTTATTCAAGTAAATGTTGAAGTTATGTACTGTAATGTTTTTATTTTGTTTCAGTTGTATCTTATGAATATGTATTTAACCTAATATTTAATAATGTATTTACTGTGACAGATTCGTTTCCTGTCACGTAACAATAATGTTAAAAAGCCCGTTTAATTTGAGGATAAATAAATAAAAATAAAAATACTACCACTGGTATTTTATCAGAGCATAATTCTACAAATTATAGGTATAACATGAAAAAATTTCATATGTATACTATAAATTACTTGGCACGATAAAAGGATAAACCTATGTTCTTAACCTGTGTCAATGGGCTCAACCTTGGCTTCTGCATGCGTATCTTTGTAGCTCTAAATTTGGGTTTGGGGGGGGGGGGGATAGAGATAGTGGGAGGTTTTAGAATATTCGCAGTAAACACGAACATCACCCTTATCGGCCTGGGACCCACCGCCGCCCACGCACTGTGCGAATCCGCGACCATGGCGAGTTGCGGCCGAGAGACAACACTCACACACATGTACATATATACCTTTGCAAACCTTTAGCGGTTTGAAGTCACTCCCGCTCGCTGTTTACGCGGCTACGTTCATGGGTTGTTCGGGCAATGGGGGGAGGGGGGGGGTGGTAATGTCTCTTCACTTTCGATTTCCCAGCGGGGAACTTGGCACCGCCACCACCACCCTCAAACTACCCCCTCCTCAAACTACCCCCTCGATATCCTGATTTCTCTTCCCTTCCTCCACACAGGGTACACACTTCCGTTCCTCTAACACACACACACACACACTTTTCCATTCACCCCAACACCAACAACCTTTCCACCAGCCATCGAGACGCCTCCCCTGGACCGAGGGGGAGAGAGTTTTAACAGCATCGATCCTTCTCGTAAAACTTCATTGCCGGCCATTACGATAAATATTTACCCCGCGAGCAAACGTAGCAATTTTTTTTTATATTTTTTTTTCCACCCTCCGATTTTCAATCTCGTAGAGATACCCCTCCACCAACCCTGCTGCCCGGAAACATCACACCTTTTAGGCACGACGTTGCAAAAAAAGAAATAGTAATTGCGTTTAGTTTTTACGTGTTTTTTTTTTTACGTACGGTGATTACTTTACGAAGAACGTCAGGCAATAAACTTCACACGTTGGTGATCTTTAAATCTCTAAAATCATTCCGCAGGATCTGTCAAATTTGACTGAACACCAAAACTAATCCTCTTGAACTAACGACTTAAAACTGATGATTTCATTTCAATTTATTTTTTATTCCGTAATATGTACACTATTAAATCTTCTATTATAAAACCTTAAATTATTATCTACAACATTCATCTGAAATAATATTGAATGACTAAATATACCAAATATTGAATGACTAAAAATTCATAACTCCTTTAGTAAGCACACAATTAAAAAGTGTAGATTGATTGTAAACCTTATAAAAAAATTTCAAAACTATTGTCTGAAATAATTTTTGTTAATACAAACCATTACTGCAAGGGGCTAAAAAAACCTGGCGCTGAAATAAATAATTAAAACATCCCTAACATGAACTCTATAGAATTAATGATAATTTTTGTTTAACTTCTAAATATTGTTTAAAACATTTGTATAAAGTAAATTTTATGTCACAAACTATTACTTGAAGGGGTGGATATAACAAGGGTAGAAAGACAAAGAAAGTCTTTACTTGTTGGTAGATTTCAAAGAAATGCTACCTTTTGTAGCCATTACCATGGTGCGATTTCCCGAAAATTGTTACATAGTTTTTCGTTTCATAGTCCATAGACCCCAAAACCACCGTCAACTCAAAATTTTGTACACCTTTTTTAATAGATATTCTATCAAATCCGTTATAATTTATTATAAAACTCCTAAACGTTATTTAAACTTTTTGAGTGAATCAATTTCTGATTAAACGAACTATCACCGTAAAAACAGGGAATTAAAATTAAAAATAAATAAATAAAGTTTCCTTTGTATCAAATTCGTCGGAAATTATTTTTAACCATTTTAATATTACTTCAAACTTTTGTCAAAATTTTTTTTCATACGACCACATATTAGTGCAAAGGATGAAAAATAGTGTTTAAAGGTAAAACATAGTTGCATATCTACCGTAGTATGCATACTATGAAATTCGTTAAGACATTCAATACTGGATGCATTGAGTTAAAAACATTCAATGTTTTTGTTGCATGGAATATGATAAAATGTTTAATCGTTGCTTATTTTTTAATATTGGCGAATATAAAGGATGTTATTTACATTATGTTCTTAAAATGTTCCAGGAGTTTATAGAAATTTCTAAAACATTTCCAGAAGAAATAGGTATTTCGAAATCTACCTACGCCTGTACGCTGTGGGGAAAGAGTTTTTCTTTGTTGATTTATTATTGGCAGGGTTGACCAAATTCATTTCACAAATCTCTATGTGACAGGGTTGTAACTTACTAGGACTAACACTAATTTGACACACATGCCTCACACGTAACTCCCGCCGAAAGCCAGGGGGCATATGAATCGCACTGCCAATATGGTTGCCATCCTGGTGAATATTTAATCGAATCCACAACGAGGAAGATGATTGAGTGACCAGAAACAATTAATACGCAAAGTAGTTTTACAAAAGGTTATTTAGTTAAAAAAAAAAAGTGATTATCTATATACATCAGAAATAACTTTCATTTACACAATATTAAAATAAATGGAATTTTTAATAAAAAGTTCGTGTATATTAATTTAAATGTTTGTTATATTAACCATTTTTCAATGGACGCCTTAGGCACTTACAACTAACTAGTTTTGAAATAATTGTTGAAAAAACTTGTGCTATGAGAGCATCGAAATTTTGTCTTTCTGAGCGCTAGGTACAGAAGAACGCGCTAACATAATATATTGTTACGAACGCGAGAGACAAGACCGGTTTGCGCGCCAGGTTCGGAGCGGGCTGGCGGTCACGCACGGCCACTGACGTCACGAGCCGTCCATTGACTTAAGGAAAGCCACGCGTGCCCGGCCGGATTACAAGGGTCCTCGCTACCCATCCCCCTCCGCCCAGTCGCGTATTATTAAGCCTCGGTCTATTGTCACCTCAAGCGGCCTTGGAATTCCGGGCTTACAGAGGCCGCCGCGAGGAGTGGCGTGAATAAGCGTCGCTGTTCTGGGTGTTCCAGGCGTCACAGCCGCTCTCGTCCCTTCGAGAAAGACGCCACGGGTATATAAGCTACGACGCCGGCCTCCGCGAGAGTTCCGAGGGTTCGGAGAGTTCTGAGAGTAGGGGAATGATACTGGCTATACCCGTGCGATCAGCGAGAGGTGAAGAGGGCAAGTGGCCCTTGCTGAGCGAACCGGACCTATCGGGAGACCGAACCTGCCAGTGAAGGCCTGGCGAGCCAGTCGGGTGCGACGAGCTATAGTTGGGGAATGTGCTGCGGAGCGGCGTGGGTCCACCAGGGCTCTGAGGCCCTAGAAGGTGTGGTTTTCAGGCTATCTGTCACAAACATTATTTTTTATACCTCAGATTTATAAAAGGTTACGGAAAAAATCACAAATAGGAACCTTCCTACATGTGTTACCTATCATTTAGGAATTTATTTAGCAAGTGAACCACCGTACATGGTGTACCAGGGCCTGTCGATCCAAGCTCCAGTGGAAAGTGTTAATGTTTGAATGATCAGTGTAAGACTAATTGTTGTGGACATAAATCTTGAGTGCAATAATTAAATTTGAAGTGTAGAAATTTTCCAACAAATAAAACTGTACCAATTAATTGGGCTATCCCTTACGAACCCAATAGTTCGCCCCACATTAATCGTAACAATATGTTTTGCAGAGGATTCGAGCGCTCAGCCTCGCTGTCAATACCGATCAGGGGGACTGTGGGAGGAACTAGTTTGAAAATAAGTTCTGGTAGAAAAGACATATTGGTCGGAGGCTCGTCAATTTGCGATGATAACTCACACATTAGTTTCCAATGCAGGCCAAATGCTTGCAGCGATTCTGTTTATGAATTGTTACTAGTCAACACCGAAGTAAAATATTTCAATAAAAGTAAGTTCAGAAAATAAATTGTTAAAGAAATCCTTAATGCGTCTCAGCTGCCTTAAAACTACAACTATTGTTAACTATAAATGTTTTAAAAAAATATTAGATCAAATAAAAGGCCAAAGAAATCTCGTGATACAAGCTTTTTATTATTTAATTATTCAAATTGGTAATATATACTGTCTTTAAAGATTTAAAACGTACTTCAACTTAAAAAATCCAAAAACCAGGAAATATAAGTAAAATTTATGAATAAATAGTATGAACATGCCGCAAAAAATAAAATGATGCCAACTACTTAATACTTTTACCGTTTAATTTGAGCAGTTTGAAAATAAATAATTTCATACAATGTCATCATAAGAGGAATGTGGAGTATTTCAAGTGATTTCTTAATGCCCAATGCGCTGTCACCCAATAATCGAATAGTTTGAACGTATATTTACATATTTTTCTATTCTTAGTAGCCCTTTATTTGCATACACTAGTTTTTTGGAAATTCCTTTCGGTTCAGTGCCAGATTTGATTGTTTTATACAAAATCAAGTATTTTTAGTGTCATCATGGGTTATACCAAGGTGAAAGACTATTCAGCCTTTTAATTGGCTTGCGCGCGCTTCTTGTCCTTGTGCATAACTAGCTTAAGTTCATCCAGTACTGTTGTCCAATCGTTAAGTTAATAAGAGGAAAATGCCACAAATGTTTACCTCATTCAAAGATGTTCAATATGATAAATTAAATAAATATATATGCAAGGACATAGAGTAAAATTTGTTTAAAATGTAGGGTCTTGTAAAAAAATCCCGAAAGATGCCGCTGATTTTGGTAGAAAATGGGACGGAAGTTGTATAAGTGATAAGAACAAGATAAGTGTAGGCCTACGTCAGTTCTTTTTTGCCACGGCAAAAAGTTTGTTAATAGACAAAGAAACAATTTGTTTAAATATAAATCAATTAAAAATTACGTTGCTGGAGACAAAACAAAATTAGTTTCATATTTTTATGTACTTACTGCAAAGCAGGAATGGATAGTTATTTGTATAAGTGTACATGTTTAATAACTGCTGTGTTTATTAATTATACCAAAAACAGTCTTCCCTTTTTTTCTTTGAGTAAGTAGTTTCTACAAAGTTTTACTACGGTTCGTGAAGCAGTTATTACGGCGCTAATAAGTAAACATTCGTGATTCAACTAATCTGATTCAGCGAACATCGCGTAATAAAAAAAATCAAAACAGTTTAGCACCTTTTGTTTGAAAAGTTTTACATATGTATGTACATAAGTATATTCTAAACAAAAATTAAGATATCGAATTCACTAAGTTCTTGAAACCGCGGGAAAACCGACATGTTAACAAATCCTCTGCAGGCCTTTGGTCGATTGGTCGAAACACTACCGAATTTACTTGCGAAGTCTTATATCATTGACCATATATTTTGTGGATTGACTTTATAGTATTTATTTATTTTAAAATATAAAAACTATTAGTCAAACATACTATTCGGTTGTTAAAAGTATCTAATGAATTTAAGAAATAAAATCTCGACAGCGAGAAATGGTGATAAATGCTATTTTACCATAAAGTCTGTGTAATGGCAATCTGTTTTTCCGAACTAGCAAAAGTCAAAGAAATTAGGCAATCTTTACTAGCCAATAAAACAAACCCCACTGAAAGAACAAATTTTTAATCTAGATATATCCGTTTTGGAAAGTAGATCGCTATTTGCATCGTCAACTATTTTATACTAGTAAAACTTTTTGATAAACACTCATCAAGATAGATTTTTTTTTTTGTTCTATACGGAGGTGTGAAGTGGCGTTATTTTATTCCTGATGCACAGAGACTATATATCACAATTTTATCGACTCAATAATTTCGTGTTCGAGACGATAACATTTTGCACGTACCAACGCTTACGAAATCTATAGCAGAGATTAATTACATGTAATCAGTTTTAATGTGTTCCCCGTCTGCCTCCTTCAGCAATATCCTACGATCAGCGAAACCAATCACTGCCCTCACTGGAGCGTTGAAATACATTATAAATAATACAGAATTTATATAATGTGTTACGAGTTTGACTTACACACATTTTTTCATTCGTTTCTATGGAGCCTAGTTTTCCGTTTCATGGTTCCTAGATCACAAAAAAAATATTTAAATCAAAAGTCTATTTGTTTGTTCTCTGTGTATTTGCATATCTATAAATATATGTTTATCTATTTTTATAAACATAATAATTACCGTGATTTCCTACTAATTATATCCAGACTGATTCATTATATAAAGAAATATAAAATATTGGGTGAGTTCTTAATTGGCTAAATCGAACAGAGCGGGTATAAATGAAGGATTTTTCCAAAAAACTGAATAATAAATATTTCTCCCTTATTATAAAAAATATTGGATACGTTTACGGTCAATATTTTACTTCCTAAGGACCCTATTTTTATTAATTTCAATATATAAAGCAAATTATGTCCTTAGAAACATGTCCAGGGAATTTAAATGAAAATATTATGGTAAAAACTAGTTATGTCGCCATAATAATGTTCCACAGACCTAAATTTTAAGATGCATGAATTTAAATTTCAAGATCCTTAACGTTTGAAAATATATTATTATATCATGGATTATTACTTACCCTTTTTTTTTCCGCGTGGGTACAAACAGTAATAATGAACAGTATTACAAAAGACCTAAATGAAAAGATATGAAGCACTGCGATTTTGGGGTATAAATGCATTATGCAAACGGTATGAAAAAGATTTCACCACAAAAATCTACTATCTCGGAAAGAACTGGAATTATTTTTAAGTGAAAAAAGAAGAAAACGGAATAAAGGGAATTGAAGACACGGAGAAACGGGAAGGAAGGGCGTTTATGCAATGTACAGACAGTCGAGATTTGACACATCGTCGAGGCACGGAATCCATCCATATGGAAATTCCCAGCGACACAAAATACAAGACCGGGTCGCACGTAACGGTGCAACGGTGGCTGACGGCATAAATCATAGTAGAGAAACAAGGTCGGTTCTGCACCACCTCCTGCTACTCCCCCCTTCCTCTAGAACCTTGTCTCCCGCGTAGCTGTAGCTGTTGTCCGCGCACTTCCTACACTTCCCTTCGCTTCTGCCATCCCCCCATCCGTCGCTCTTTCCCAAACCCCCCGCGACTCGCCTGTCGATGAATATTCCGCCGGGCTTACACGATCCTAATCCGTCCACCCGTCCAGCGGAATGTCAAGTCGACTCAGATGCGCGGGCAACTCGTCACAGTTGCCGACTGAAGGCTGCGTTGCCGTGGTACGTGCGTAACTAACCGCGTGACCTCTTCGAAGGTGGAAGAAAGAAGATAAATACGTGTACTAAGTCTTACAACGTGTAGACTCACAAAACTCTCCTCCAATTGTTTGATAATAATTTTTAATATATGCATTTGGTTTTTTGCTAACAAAAAATAATAAACTTCTAGTGTCACCAATTATTCCAGAATCACAACCAATGGCGTAGCCAGGAAATGTGTATGGGGGGTGTGAGAAGCATGCGGCCCCCCCCCCCCCCCCCGTAATAAAGCAGGGGTTCCGGGGGTCCTCCCCCGGGAAAATTTTGATTTTTAGGTGTAAAATAGTGCTATTTTAGCAGTTTTCGGTACTTAAATTTAAATATTGTAATGGTAAAAATTTTATTAATTTTAATATAAACTTTGTTTAAGTGATGAATAAGAAATTAATTAAAGATTTGGTGCTAAGGGGGGAGGGGGGTTGAACCCCTAACCCCCCCCCCCCCCCCTGGTTACGCCACTGGTCACAACAGGTTAATATATACGCAGGCGTTCATTTAAATATACGTGTAATGTAGGCCTATAAATCTACACTTCTATTACATTTACCTTGCATTACAATTGTAATTATTACCTATGTTTTTTTGGTTCTTTAGATGTTTATAATGGCTGGACTCAAATTGTTAAGTAATTAGGTGAGATTAAGTTGAGATTAGTATTGTCATAAGATTATGTAATGTCATTTTGAGTAGTTGGCTAAATGGTTAACTGTAAGAGATGGCTAAAAGCCTTAAACAAATATTATAGCAGGACAGTATAGGAAAGTTGTAAAAAAAATGAGTCACGTTATGCAGCGCATTCTAGTGACAGCGCATGATCCTACGGCGTAAGCGCATTTGTGAAAAGGGTATTTTGGCAATTTTCCGAGTGTTATGCAGTTTTAATTATTTATTATGGCTGAAAAGGTCCTTGCAATGTTTTATTGCAACAATTACGATGTTGATAACTTCTCTAAGTCGTTTTTGAAGTTAAATTTCTTTAGGTGCGTTGATGCCGAGGTCGTCTGCGTGTGCCAGCAATAAACTATTTTATATTCTCTTACATGAACACAGGAGGACATATCAAGCGAATCAGTTTGCCAAATAAATCTCTTTGATAGCAAAAATATTCTGGAATAAATTTTATAGACTTAAACAGTCACACAAAATAATAGCAACTTAAAAAAATCATTTTCATTTTGGGATTACAACATTGATAACGCAGCATTTTACTAGAAATTTTATGGGTTTAGCTATATAGTATTACTGTTTTAAGCGTGGTTACCAATAATTATGGAATCAAATCTCGTACATCATTACTTTTTAATTTCCTTATATGACTCATTATTACATTTTAACACCGTAGTTAAGGAAAATCATAATATTACCTGCTTGTTATTTGTTTGAGCGAGCCTTACAACAATAACCTTAAATACATAGCTTAGCCCGTTGGAATGGTTATTTTACACTAGGTAGGCATATAACATTAATTTTAACTGACAATAAAAATTAATCTTATAAATAACTATATTCTAAATGATTGAATATATGTATACAAACATATAAGAAGTGTTTATGTTTGTTTGCATTACTTTATACCAATTGAAAGTTTAATTTCGAGCTTGATGAAATTTCTCACAATCGACTTTAAACAAGAAGAATGTCCTGTCTATATTAGATCCCTAAAAACCAACCCCATTACTCTTTCCCACCCCTTAAAGCGTTTCTTGGTACTTATTGATGAAATGTACAACTGACGTTTAAAATAGGAGGAATATTACTGTCTTCACCTAAATGTGAAAAGAAAAGTGTCTACAGCCTTTATGGAAACAAATCTAAATGATATTACTGAGTATGAAGTAAAGAAGTTACATACCTGCAACGTTAGAAGATTTTTAAAAAAAGTACTTTTTTACACGCGTATACAATACTGCTTTAAAAGACGGAGGCTCTCACGTAGTTCATTGTTAGTAATTTCTCAAAATAGTACTTATTTTGGTTACGTGGTCTAGATGTTCTAATACAAGTGCAGCTCCAGCATCGTCCTCCCCCACCCCCCCCCCCCATCCCCCCACGGTTAAATAAATTTTGAATTCGAAGGCTAGAACTAAATAATTATTTTGAACTTTACATGTACCAAGATACTTTATTGAAGTGAAACTTATTTGGGCGCGATGAGAGTAAAATTTCAAGGCAGATTTTTAGTCCAACGTTTTAGTGAAACATTGTTGTGAAACATTTCTGACGTGAAAAGGACAGAGAATAGGTACTTCGCAAAAAAAAAAAAAAAAAAAAAACCGCGCTGTGTTATCTCGTTTCTAATTATTATGAAAAATGGCATTTCAGTATTTCAAGTAGTTTACCAATAATTAACAGTTTAATGATTTGTTTAGATTAGGTTAGTGGCATTAAAAATACTTACGTTTTAAAATATTGTAAACAATGCGTAAACGGTTGCTTACGTACTGTTCATATTTTAGCTACCATAATGCTATAATATAAACATTAGTGTAAATATCGAGGAAATAAATTCAGATATTTAACTGATATTTTGATTATGATATTTTCATTTTAATCCTTTACATACTTTCTTTAAATCTTATTAATACTATGTTTTTTTTTAGAAAATAGTCTTCTCTCTCTCTCTCTCTCTCTCTCTCTCTCTCTCTCTCTCGCTCCGCCGGTTTTCCCCTTACGATTTACTCACGGGTCGAGGTTTTAATTGCCAAAGAAGTTTCACATCTATCACATATAGTGAGTTGCACACTTTTTTTGAAGTGATTCTTAAAAGAAGACTCCAATTCTGTTAAAAAAAAAAAAATTGGTTGTCTGTAAATTCGGTTTACGGACGATAGTTTAACGTGACAACGTCATAAGAAAACATTGATGAAATGTTTGCATACTTTTATTAATAAAATTGAATTATTTTTATTGAATTATCACTATTTTGTATGGATACAAAGAAGGAGTGAAATGAAATCTACAATTTAATTGATTAATTTACTTTTATTTGCACTCATAAATTCAAATATGTTTATTACTTTAACGAAGAGATTATTTTAACTATAACTTTTATACATGTTTGCTATTTAACTTCTTCCAATCTATGTTATTCTGTTAAGGATAGGACGATGATAGGAAAAGTAGGAAACGAATGGCCTCGAAAAAGTCAAATCGATGGTTGTTCCAATCGAGTGGAAGAGAGATAGATGCGGCGCAAGCGTACAATGAGCGTAACGGGACACAGCGTAACGGGTTAATGTGCGTAACGGGACACTTTTTCGTGCGTGTAGCCGGCGTTCATTGATTTATTAGACGTTGTCACGTCAAAAATACTTATCCGCTCGTGTGAAGATGGGTACCGCAGCTGTATTACAATTAACAACGACGCCATATGCGGAAGGCAAAATCGATGCCTTAGCGCATTTCTGGACTGAAAGACGCGTACTGTTAGGAGGAGTTTCCCCCTCGAGGTTAGCGGGTAGGGGTTAGATGTGGGTTGTGGAGGGGGGGGGGGGGGAGGGGTATAGGAGTGTTAGCTGAGCCCCGAGGAGTCGGCGAAGTGTGTTCGGTGAATAATCAGCTGGCTTCTCCCGCGGGAAATCTCCGAAGGAACGCGTCGGCCGCGAGTCCGCCGGCAATTTGTATCCCGCGCTTATCGGCGAGGCCGGGGGAAAAAACTAATTTTCATTCCAGTTGTTTGCGATGTTCATTCTCGATAATCCGAGCGCGTTCAGGGAAAGAATCCTTGCGCGGCGCGTATTTTCCGGTTTAACACAATGTCTAAAGAGCCTTTTCAACAGGCGGCCAAAGTTTTGCTGGCCCACCATGAAAATGATAAAGCGAGGAAAATAAATAAAAAGAAAAAAAATATTACTTAAAAGGAATTATGTAGAACTCGCCATCTTGCAATTTAAAATAATTTGTTACCGCTTACAATAAAGCTTCCAGGCTAATTTTTTTTGACATGGCATAGGACTCAGCTTGGGCTATTTGTTGAAATCAACCCTTGAGAACTAGTGTGATTATTATGACAGTTGTAGTTTCCCGCGTGAAATAATACTTAAATTATTTCCTCGCGACGTAGGTTATAGTAGTTATAGAAGGCATGGGAGATATTATTTATGACTTGACATGCAAAAAAAAAAGATAAATAGTTAAAAATTATCATTTTAGCAGAAAAAATTACAAAAATATCCAAGATGGCTGGGCCTAATTCCCTTTGAATATCAATTGATTTCACTCATAGTTTTATGTAGAATGTTTTCATGATAATATTTGCAGTCATTCCGTATGTTAATCTCTCTCTCTCTCTCTCTCTCTCTTTAAACAGGATGGACCCAATATTGTCTTCGTCTCTGTATTTTCTTAACTTATATCGACGATACGAATACCAAAGACATGCGACAGCTTCGACTTCCATCGTGAAGCCGCAGGGGGAAAGGGAGACCGGACGCTTCAAAGGGGGTAGTGCGTCCGCCTCCAACACGAGCCCTGACGCGCTTTGCAACGTTCCCAGCGCTCCAGGCCTTGCACCAAAACGGCAAGTACCACGAGCGCCAGTTTTGAATGGTTAACGCTGCCCCCCCTTTCCCCTTCACGCTCATACCAACGTTCCCACGATAGTTCACGACGCCAAATTCAAGGTCATTATCAGCGGGCTGACCACGTAGGTATGCTAAAAACGCACCGCACTTGCATCTCCGAGGATAATTATTAAGAAGTTATCAAGACGAGACGGTGAAGACGTTTATCGTTACAGTCCCCGGTATACCCAAGGGAACAAAGCTAGTATGATTTGCAGGAAGCGGCACACAAGTTCTCCGTGGATAAGCTGTTTGTATGTTGCATACTTCCTTTGTATACGTTGTGTTTAGTAGGTAAAGAGAGCAGAGTGGCTTATGATTTTTGCAATAACTATTAATCAGTAGATACCTGAAAAATTCGCGGGGTTCATTTCGTGTTATGCTAAAATTCAAATAATTATACCTTATTGCTGCTTCTGCCATTGGTTCACTGTTTTAATCTGGAGGACTGAGGGCCAATTAGAGACCCTCACTCAATAGAAGTGTCGAATCACAGGCCACCCAGTCGAGACGACTCACAAGTCAACAGCCAATGAACAGTTGGCATTTGCCCGAGTGTGTAGAGGATATTGGAGTCTGTATTGGAGGTCATCGAACCCGCGAATTTTTCCGGTCTCTATTAATCAGTGACCATTAAGCGTGTAGCATTAAGTTCATACTGGTGAATTAAAATTTGATCTGTTTGTGCTGACATGCACATCGATTTCAATCTAAGGAAAAAAAAAATTAACGAAAAAAAATTAACGTGAAATATATCCAAAACTGTTTTCTCCCACTCCCCCTCCCAAATCCATATCACCGGTGAACCTATATTTCGGTCCAATTGCAAAGACGTGTCACGTGAACATCGGCAGGCGCCCGCCCCGCTTAAGCTCGTTTTCCGCACCAGCGTTGCGGGTTGTTCTTCTGCAATGTCGGTCACGTGCGATCGGAGCAGAAGGCCGTTGGTCGGCCGGCGCTGATGCGGAGGGTAAGACATCCAGCAGGAGGGGACGTGCGGGGAATAGCTCACGAGTCCTCGGCGGTCGGCCCGCGGGCCTTGGAGGGGTCAGGCGCGGGGCAGGAGAACGAACCGTGGCCGAAAAAACGCCGTGTTTTAGTTGGGGGGGGGGGGGGGGGGATGGGGGAAGGTTCGAAGCAAACGAACCAACAAAGCTCGCAACTACTCTTTTTTTTTTTATTGTTCCCGCGCCCGACAGCATGATCGCACGGAAACTCAAAAGATCGGTCTCCAACTCCGTGCCCGTTTCGTAGTTTTCTTAACACTGACATGCACCGTGCAACGAAATTTTCCCAGGACAAAAAAAAATTATGCTACAAATAAATTAAAATTATATGTGGGCTTTTAAATATCATTACTTCAGTGATTGATATTGATTACTGGTTCATTACATTAAAACCATTTATTTATTTTAAATATTAGCGATATAAATTGTGTTTATAAACTTTTTAAAAAACATTATAGGAGCGAGTTTATGTTACCGAACGTATAATTTACTTTCATTCTAAATTATAAATTATTACATTAATTTTTAATAAACAATAAAAATTAATAAATTAGGATAAACATTCAATATTTTTTTTTAAATTTTCTTTTAAATTATATTTATCTCGATTATTTTACTCAATTTAATAATTAATATTACACACATGTTTATATTAATTTTGAAAACTGGATATTTATTTAAATGTCTTAATTTTATTGAATTAATAATTTATTAACCGTATTTATAATATCACGCCAGTCCTTTTATTATTTTATTTCTTCTAATGAATTACATGCAACATTAAGGTTAGGTTTTACTAAGCCAAGTAAGTATAACAACTAATGCGCATACATTTTTTCTTTAAATTCTTTTCGAGGAGAAATTTATTTACAGCCAATTGGGTACGTCGAGGAGATGACTCATCAGAGAGTAACGAGAATTGCAACGCTTAGGAGTGAGGCGGTCGATGAAGGAGAGAGGGATAAACAATGTTGATCACTCCACTCTTCACTCTCGGGCAAGAGTTTGTTATGTACTTCATTTAATTTATTAAAATTGTAAAGATCCAAATGGACTTTTTTCTCTTATGTAGTTCATTAATTTTAAATGTTTGTGTAACCTATAAACCTACCGACGTTATTTTTGCAACCCCCCCCCCCCTTATTTTCCCCCTCCTCAAAATGAGAAAAAAAAGGAGTGGTATATCTCGATAAAATTAGATTTAGCTAACTACTTCTTGGCGACTAGTGACTTCCTGGCTTCTGATCTGAGGATTCGTCCGCAGAAATGACAGTGAGTCCGGATATTCAGCATTCCTTGTATGTCATCTTCTTCAGCGATGGACAACTGAAGTCGTAATGTCCTGACACGGTATTTGCCATCGGGTCCAAGCTAAGATTAAGGAGCTAATTCACGGGCAGAGTAAACAGGATGGAAACTTCTTGCCCTAGTTTGCTATTTCATTTACTCAACCCATATACAAGTAATCGATCCTGTTACTTGCCCTAGTTGTTATCCCGTTGACTCTACCCGTTGGTTTTTGTCTTCTACAGTTCTTTACTCTCGCAAAGGGACGTCGAAATCGGCGACCCGATGCTCGCGCCCTCTCCTTGTTAGTTGTGAAACGGTTGAAGTCCTTCGTGCAACTCCACCGAGTCTCAGAGGCTATTGACGTTTTAAAAATTACGGGGGGGGGGGGGGGGGGGGGGGGAAGGAACTAAGAGCATCATGAGAAGTACAACAGGGAATTAGACTTAACGTCCTGCAGGAAGTGCAACCGAAGATTGGCTGACAAGTTCTCGATCATGTACGTGACGTTGGGATGAAAATGTACCGCGTAATGGATCTCTAAAGGCCTGTCTACAACAGTCCGCACCTGCGAGCAGTCCTCGTCCTTATCCTAATGCGAAGGGCATCACATTGTCTCACGGTAAGCTGCCCAGTTTACAATTGTGATGTCCGATGTCCGAATGTCCTGAATTCTAAAGAAGTCACTAGAGCGCTTAAATGGTTTTCGATTGTTTTCTGTTTATTGTTTCCATAAATATTATTTAAAACGGAAACCGGAAACTCAAATATCGTGAGTGTTCTGCCGTTGTCCTAAGCTAACAAAAGGACACAGATTGGGGCAAAAAGTTCAAGTATTCGGACCAGGGAGATTCGGACCATCGCCCACACCACGCATGACGTCAAAGGGTCACGTGGACCAATCAGCGTATTAGTGTCCGACAGGCCTTAAAGACCCCCCCCCCCCCCACATGATTGGTCCAGCTCCCAGTTCGCACTGCTCACCTCGAACTTACCGTTTGGACTGAAATAGACCCTCTGAACACACGATCAGTCCAGGTTTGCTCAGTTTGGAACGAACTGCCTGGTCTGACAGTTTGGCTTGAATGAAGCCTTCCCCACACACGATCAGACTTGTGGTTGCTGTTGCTGTTGAATGTATTGTTTCATTGTAGAATAGGGAAAAAAATTTGTATTTTTCATTCCCAGTTGTACTTTTAGTCAGAAAAATGAAAAAAAAAAAAAAAAAAAAAAAACAAATAGCAAAGCAACCAAAGAGTATAAACAAATGTGTTTGCCACGACATTCAGCTGATTAACTGATGAAATGATTGTTTGAAATGGCGAGACGCTGTTCCCAAACACGGTAGTTTGGACTGAGGGTTCTCGAGCCCACAGTCCAATCTGATGGGAAGCCCTCTTTACACACACACACACACACGGCAGTTTCGATTATTTAGTTCCAAATGATAAGTCCAAACTGACAGTTCGGACTGATCGTGTGTGTGTGGGGCTATAAAAGTATGTCCGACCCATGATTATCATCGAAACCTACAATAAAAAGAAATGAAAACCTCAGTCGTCAGTCATATGACAGTCCTTGAGCGCATTTAACGACCTTCAATCGTGCCAGGCCTCATGGTATTTTTTTTTTCTTGATTATCCCAGCTTTCCTCCAACAGTGTCCCATAATCCTATATTGGCTCTATGCCGCGACACTTGGGCCTGGGACCGATTTGTACTTGTCGCCATTTCCCTTCTCTCTCTTTCTCCTTCTTCCCCCCCCCCCTGGTGGAATTGGGGGAGGGGGGGAGGAGGTCCTCTCTTACACACGCCCGGCGACGTTTTGAGTTATGACGACCGACGACCGGAGACGTACTCGTCGTCGCCTTTCGTCCGCTCGACGCCCCGCCGAAGCTGCGAGCGAGCGCTGATAGAGGTGTGCGTGTGCTCCCTTTCCCCCCTTACCCCCCCCCCCCACACACACACACAACCCAAACGGCCCCCAGAAACCTTGCATGTGCCATTTCCTGGCGCTCCTTCAAGGATCCGAGCACGAAATTGGAAAGTGATGAATGGTGTCGGGTTGTGGCAGGCGACCATAAATTCCGAAAATTCCTACCAGCCGAATGGATTATGTCGCGCTCGCAATATATCGAGTTCCCTTTTTTTTTTATTTTCCCCTTCCTTCCCCCATATTTTTTCCCCTTTTCCCATTCTCATTTTTTCTGTCGAAATAAAAAATAAAACAAATGTTTTTAACACTCAATTATTAGTTTTGACGCCTCCCACGTGAAAAATAATATTTTTTTTCTTTAAAGTCACTATATTGCAAATGATATTTTCATGATAAAATATTACATATCAAAATATTTAAACTGTAAATAACACTTACGTGAAAGGAAAGTTCTATAAATCGGTCCTAATAAATCCAGAGAGTTTAATATTTGTTTGATATTGTTTTTAATTTTTTTTAAATAGTTTTCAGGAGACAAAATGTTTGCCTAATTTATTCTTCAAAAGAAGAAATATTAACTAATTAAACAGTCAAAAAAATATATTCTTTAGGGTTGATCATATTTATTAAAAAAGTAAGTTTACAAATATAAAGTTAAAAATAATTGAATGAAAATATTCAACAAGGCGAAAATATAAACAGTTCCGTTTTTATGACTCCACTAAAGACGATATGTAGACGCAAAATACAATAAAACTAATAGCGTGTAATGAGAACATAAGGAATGTTTGCTTGACGCACTGCTACTTTCATAATTTAAAAACATAAAACCAAGTAATAATCACATAGTGACAGAAACTACACAATAGGTAGAAATTTAACATTAAGTCCAGTCCAACAGAAAAATGTAAAACAAAATAGGCTTTCGTGACAAATTTTATGAAGGGAAGGTACTAGTGATACCATTTAATCCGTTGAAACAAGTAATTTCATAATTTTGATGGTTACAATCTCATGGATGTTGCCTTTGGCTCTGGTGACGTCATCCATTACGGACACTATTATAGTGTAACAACTGCCTTATCTCATTTGATATCTAACCGATTTTTAATTTTGGTACTTCTTTGAAAAGGGTCTTTTAAGAGCTAAAATAAATAAACCAAGCGGGTGCAACAGAAAACCAGTATGTTGGTTGATATCTGACATTAAGGTGAATAAAATTAAAAATACTGACAAAAATACTAAGTGTGATTTCATCTTATTTTAACCACACTATAGCCTGAATTCATCTCTAAGTGCGCCTGCTTCTAGTGGGAGCTAACTTCTCCAAGTGGCTTTCTTGGCCGTAAACACTGGCCACCATAGTTCGGTAAGTTATGTTTTGAAGGCGTGTGTCTGATAAACCCGGAAAATAAATGCTTTCAGTTGATACCCAATATGAGGTAATGAACTAAAACATAATGTATAATTATCGTAGTATCAATTAAATATATTATATATTATAATTAAAAAGAATTTATTAATCAAAATAAGATTTTTTAAATCTCAAAATAATGTAGGTATCTAAATAAGGTAAAATTATTTAATAATTTTAACAATAGCTATAACCAAAATTAATTAAAGTGTAATCATTGGCATAATCTTAATTAAAATTAAATATGCACTTTTTTAATTTTTTTAAGTTGGCTATCTCATGTAAAGAAAGCGGTGTGATTTCATAAAGGTAAAATAAATCCGAGAACACACTAAAACGGGAGTTACAATATCAGATACTTTATATCTTTTAAAAACTAAAAAGGCATATGCGTAACCAGTTTAGAAAATATAATTCTTAAATGGATTTATTGTGAATTATAATTTTATACGCCTGACAATTTATTCCTGTTTTAATTTCTTTAGTGAAAAAAAAAATTCGAATTAATCACATACTCTTTTTACAATAGTAAAAATCTTCAATACTCTGAAATTGCGCGAGCAAAGTAGTAGGTTTTAGCTATTATCATATAAATATATAAAATTAATGAAAATGAAAAGCTACAGAACAATAAGAAACAAAAAAAATTCAGTTTGCGGTTATTAAACAAAAAAAAAGGAAGCTAAATTGAACGCATGCCCCCACCCTGAACGTTACAATTTCGTTGCGCCATGATGACGCCATCGCCTTGCCTTGCCCTGCCCGGCTGTTGAGAATTTTCAATTCAAAAATAAAATAAATAAGCGAGTAAGAAACCGGCAGACGCCGTGAGGAATCCCCGACGAGACCCCGGTCCAGCTGATCTTCCAGGAACGGACCACACGCAACATCTTAATTGCGAGCCTCCGCCGACCAGCCGAAGTCATTAGGAAAGTCTTGCGTGTGTGTGTGTGTGTGCTAGAGAGGTCATTGAGAGAGGGGAAAAGGGCGGGTTGTGGTCCGATATCCCCCCTCCCCTTCTCCCACTTGTAATCATCTTAGCGGGCACCGCCTCGTCCTGGGGAATTGAATGGGGATGGAGTTTGGGGATGCGTTTCGCTCAGGTCCGCCGGAGACGGTGGCAAGACGTCCTCGCAGAAGGACGCGTCGGGGCGTAACTGAGTTACAGTCAGACCCCCCGGGAGAGGCGCTAATCCGGCACAGCCAGCGACGAGGTCGGCCTGGAAGGGGGAAGGCAGAGAGAGAGAAAGAGAGAGAGAGAGAGAGAGAGAGAGAGAGAGAGGAGAAAATGTTGGCAGGAGCGAGGTGGATACAGAGTTTAACGGAGGGATCACGATGTCCCTACGATAGCCGTTAGCACCGGAGAGCCTGACGAGTTTATATAGCTTCGCGCACTTCCACTCTTACTTCTCTCTCTCTCTCTCTCTCTCTCTCTCTCTCTGCCACTACTTCTACCACCTGCGACAGATATGTACGAGCATTAAAGCCCCCCCCCCCCTCCCGCCCTCTTAAACACGCGCAGCTTCTGGAAGATAACGGGTACACCGTCCGCCGACTTAAGCCGTTTCGTCAGGCGCTCCAGGCGGGCATTAACTCGCTGTAGAGCCGAACGCGTATCGTTCGTTGACTTCACGCCAAATGTTATGAAGTACATATACAACTTGACGTCATTCTGGAACGAAGCAGTGTTTAAGTGATCACAATACTGTTCCGAAACTCAGTAATCCTTGGTATACAATCCCTGTCCCGCGTATCTGAAGGTAGTTCCAAGTCAATGTCACCGTCAAAAAATAGAAACTATTTGAAAACTAAAAAAAAAAAGTACTAATATTTGGTTTACGTATGTGTTACAATTTTTTGCATGATTAAATGCAAAAGTTAAATTTTCAAGATATTGTTCATTTAACCGCGGTGAACTAAACTATTAAAGAAGTGAAAATTACCAGATTATGAGTCAATGCTAAGTACTTCATTATATACAAACATAATTATCAGAGGCCGCCTGCTAAATAAGCCATTGCCTTATTTGGCCAGGTCATTCAAGAATGCGTTTGCTGCCGCACTGGATGGATATTATTGTATTACTGACAGTAGACATTTACCTGAAATAAATCCAGCCAAACCAACAAACACGGACCACGCTAAAATGTTTTAACGTACAACTGGTCTGATTTTTTTTTTTAATTTTGCTAAAAAATTCTCTGATACCTAATAATCATTGTTGCTCTCGCTTAAGGGTCCCGTCCCAGGTCATTATTTTATTTTTACGTTTAACACGGTTAAACGTATAGACTTTTCGAGTGGCCGAACTTCAACAAAATGCAATATGTTTAACAAAATAAACACGTGCATACTTACGTTCAAAATGTACTACATTTAATGTGTTATTTATAAATGAGCGTATATGATGGCAAGTTTACACAATTTTCGTATCTCTATCCGTCTATTTTTAAACTGTATTTTTCATTATATCGGTTACAAAAAATTCGAACTTGGTGATGAAAATGCTTAAGCACCTCGTATTCCACGTTGGAGAAGAGCCACCACCATGGGGTAACAGGAACATCCCGAGAAAATACGCTAGAGAGTAATACCGAACAGCCCGTTGTTTCCACGTCACTCCGACTGATGGCAGACGGTATGCTCGGTGGTATGATCACTGTAGCTGTTTGATGCATATGGTACCAACATTACGACAACGAAAAATAAGGAGAACTTATTTATAGAGACCTGAAAAATTCGCGGGTTGATTTCGTGCTATGCTAAAATTCAAATAATTATACCTTGGTGCTGCTTCTGCCATTGGTCCACTGTTAATCTGGAGGACTGAGGGCCAATTAGAGACCCTCACTCATTGAAGTGTCGAATCACATGCCACCCAGTCGAGACGACTCGCAAGTCCGCAGCCAACGAACAGTTGGCATTTGCCCGAGTGTGTAGAGGATATTGGAGTCCATCCTGGAGGTCATTGAACCAGCGAATTTTTTCCGGTCTCTACTTATTTCAAAAAAAAATTACACGGACTTATGAGGGGGATACTAATCATCCAAAGCTTAAAATTTCATGGAAAGAAGTGAATCGTTTGATGCCGGAAAATATAATGTATAATTGCATGATTTTATCTGTGAAATATTTCCGTGGACACACTTGTTGATGGTAGGTTGTCTGTGTTGTTTGCGTAGAGATGTCAGGTTTGCTTCGGGCTCCGGGTGGTGGCAGGGGGGAAGGGGGGTGGACTGGAGACCCCTCTCGGGCCGCGGAGGAACGCAGATGGCTCGTGGGGTCCGACGCCGTCTCCCGCCACGCGCCATTTGCCGCGTGCGAAGGATCTGGTAATGAAATCGTCACCGAGGGTGGTCCCAGGCCGCGTCTGGAAATGTCGGGAAGACGCATGCCGCAGTTCGCGCTTCGCAACGGTTTCAAAACTAAAGTGCGTTGCTCACGGAAACACTCTTCCGACCGGAGAATGCAAACTCGGTTGAAACAAAAAAAAAAAAACTTAAGAGCGTATTTCTCTTCCCACGTCATTATTTTAGATTAGCGTTCTACACTGTTGAACTTGTCGACTTTTTGAATCGCTGAAATTTAAAAAAAATTTATATATATAGCATCATTTTTTTTTTTGCATAATTAGTCGACAAAGTTACATTTTGAACGTTGCTGTGCAGTGTGAATAGCGAGAATGAAATTAATGGAACATAAAACTGGAACTTTTTAGGTTTAAAGTTTATTGGCTGCTATGTGATATGATATAATTTATTTCAGAAAAATAATTTTTAATTTTACCTTTCCTTTTTTAAAATCATCAGAATTTTTATGATTTTAAAAGATTTAATAAAATTAAATAATTTTTTCTGAAGGAATTTTAAATTATATCACGCAGTAGCCACCAGCATTGTCTTTAAACTAAAATATTTCAGTGTTTTATTCCATTTGGTTCTCCTTATCCATACTGCATAATAATGTTATAAATTCAAATTTGCCAGATAATTATGCAAAATGTATGCTTGACCGATTTCAAATTCATTTTTTTTCTCTGTCATTAAACTACATTATTCAAGATGTACATAGGCTTTGTTTTGTTAAAAAAAAAAGTATGGTTCCGTTCTAACTAAGACCTAAGGAAAATTTACCATATTGGCTATTTTCTTTGTTTAAGCTGATGGAACTGATACATAAATAACAAAATCAAAATGTGCACACATGTGTTCGAAATATACTAAATTTTATGAAATATATATATATATATATATATATATACATACTAAGCAAGTTTACACAATTTTCGTATCTTAATGCAGTATATTTGTAAATGTCTTTTTATTATATCGACACAATAGTGGTTACACAATTTCAAATTTCAAGGCCAGATACGAAATTTTTAATGTAAATTGACATTCATACAGCAGAGTATTATAACTGTCATGATAATTACCTTAAATACACTAATGTTGACCAAACAAGTCCCCAAAACTAGGTCTGTGCCCCTTAAAAGCAACACATTACTGGATAAATATTCGTACTCTGTGGAAACCAGCTTCTTACACCTATTCCCACACAAGATTATATAACCAACACTATTTTATATACACATCAATTCAAAACATTATAAATTAAGATTTTTTTCCTTCTTTAAAATTAAGGATTAGAAAATTGTATATAGAGTAATTTTCTTCTGAGTATTATTTTTTCAAACTTTTGATATGGCGTTTTTTAATGTTATAATTTAAATTGGCTAATAAACAATTTCGATTAAAATACGGTTTGCCAATTAAGTGTTGGCTTACAAGCGAAACTTATTCCAATATTATAGTAAAAGAAAAAGACCGCACACATATATTCCTCAGACCTTGTAAGCTCTTAAACACACAGCACCACATGTCAACTACAGTAAGAGTACATTCTACTACTTAAAATATATATTCAAAGTAATTCTATTAATAATTTAAGCAGACATTTAATTTATGTTCAAAATGGTTTTAAATATAT
Source organism: Bacillus rossius redtenbacheri (assembly GCF_032445375.1). Classification (NCBI taxonomy): domain Eukaryota; kingdom Metazoa; phylum Arthropoda; class Insecta; order Phasmatodea; family Bacillidae; genus Bacillus; species Bacillus rossius. Next base: position 16,367,236 of record NW_026962013.1, read on the forward strand.
TCTGAGCATAAGCCGTTTCATTAAAATATACCTGTGTGAGTATAAAGTAGGTTTGTCTAGCTAGCCCTAACTGCACAACATTTCCATGCAATTCACTATACTTATATTAATTTTTTCCGTGTAAAAAGCTAAAATTAATAGAAATTGTAACAGGTCATTATGGTTTATTGACATAATGTGACGATAGCACACCGAGTTCCAAATTTTCAAGCGATGGCATGCTGTGACGTTTTTGAAGTTACTTTTCACCTCCCCATCGCCATATTGCTGCTTTACCATTCTTGATTATGAGGGTAATAAGTATGACTAAGAAGTTTCATCGTCATATACAGACAGTCCCATTAGACAGAGTCCTTATCCAATTGTTCTCAGAATGCAGACAATGCGCTTCGTTCAATGAGATTTTTTTTTGTCATTGGCTTATTAGGTCTAGCGCATCCTACAGTTGAAGGAGTGCAGGAGAGACGATAAGGGCGGAACAAAGTGAAGGAGGAGGAATGGTACAGTGTCAAAATATTTCAAAAACTTTAACTTTGTTGAAAGGCTGCTGGCTGGAGGGAGTTGAGAATGCTGATGATTGTGATGAATATTATAATGAAGAAGATGATGAAGTAGATGTTGATGATAAAGATTATGATAAAGATGTTGATGAAGATGATGATGTTGATGAAGATGAAACTGTTTATAATGAAGATAATGATGAAGATGACTAGATGAAGTTTCCTCGTTCTTGACCAGGCTTTATGCAACACGAAAAAGCTTCTTTTGATGGTATGGGGATTTTTTCCCAAATCTCATGTAGACAGAGTTTATTTGTATAGAAAACAAACATTCTTTTTTTATGTGTTTCGAAATTTTCATTGCAAAGCTTGAGGGTACACAGTGTTCTTCGTTTGTTCAACCGGTGCGTACACAAACAAACTATCCGGAGGGCCGACTCTTGAGCAAGCCAAGTATAGTTGTCCCATGGCGTTTTCAGTCACACAAAGTGATTGCCCGTGTGTCTTTTTGATACTCATAGCGAATATAAGACGTGGAAACTGCACTCGCTCGAAATCGAATGGCAACAATACTAAAGCCTTTGTCAAGAGACGAAGAAAGCAGGAACAATCCAATAGCAAAATTTCAACATCAAAATGTGCCGAAATTCTGTTTAAAGTGGCACTGGAATGGGTAGATGGTTTTTTTTTTTTTTTTTTCAGATATCTCACGTAGACATTGACCATCCTAATGTTTCGAAAGTCAAGTGAGCGATGTTTCGTCAAGATCGAAGTAAAATTGTACACTTATATAAGAAACAAACTTACCAATAAACAAACAGAAACTCTTTATATGTGTATAAAACTGATACACAATTCATGCTGGACATACTGTCTGCCGGGGGTATTTTCCAACCTAATGGCGCAACCTACCTCTACCCCCTAAAAAGATACTTATTTGGGAAATTAAATTTCATAGCGTCCGGGATTAATAAATCGTGTTTAAATGCAAATGCAATACTAAAATATTGCCAAGTTGGGGCAATTAATGTCAACTGTTAATTATTTTTGGATTTTGTGTCCTTTTTCTCATTACCCCACAATTTTTTTCTCAAATGGCACAATTTGCGCTATACATTCCCCGTGTAGGCGACCCTGCTGTCTGCCATCTATCGGACTGACGTGACAAAACTCTTGGAGCTGTCCGTTATATAGTCTCTGGTGTATTTGGCTTGTCCCCTCTCCTCTCTCTCTGTCAAATCCATCACAACGTTCATTTGGCAACCTTGTCCGCGTGGCGGCGGAGCGGTAGGCGAATCCCGAAGCCGTTTTAAGGCGATCGAGTGGTCGATGATGAGCCGCCCGCGCGCGATCGAACCCGGAACCCGGGCCTCCCAATCGCCTTCCTTTTCCTGTTGCCAAGTGCGTCACGCCCGCCTGCAGTTCAAGGAACCGGCGGATGTCGGCGACTCTACACGAGCCAATGGAGGACGTCCTTCGACAGCACTGACGTCACGGAGCCGTGGCACTTGAAATTTTTTTGGAGCGAGCTAACGCATTGCACAGTTCGGTTCAAGTAGCTTGCCTTAAATTTTCACAGATTTACATTATTGATATGTAACATCTGCTCCCGGACCATTTTGATGGACACTATGAAATTTAATTCCAAATAAGTATATTTTTAGGGTGTAGGGGTAGGTTGCCCCATTAGCATTGTGGGTTGGAAGATGGGCACCCCTGGCAGACAGTATGTCCAGCATGAATTATATATCAGTTTTATACACATATAAAGAGTTTCTGTTTGTTTATGTTGAACGTAAATGTGTAACAACCACACGTTGGGTTAATATGTGGCGGATTGCGCAAACAAAATTTAACAAGCCCGCTATTAACTGTTAATTTACGGTCACTGGCAAACACGTGTAGTTGTTTGCAAACACTGTTCTCTGAACAACAGTGGCGGAATAGTACGTAAATCAATGGTGGTACTTTTGAGAACTCCTACGTTTGTGACGTCATGACACAGACGATTCCTGAGATTAGGAGGGTGCTGAAACGCGATTTAATATAAAGTTAGGAGAGGGGTGACTTTTTAAAAATTGTTTGCCACAAATTTATTTGTAGAAGTTATTTTTTTCTCTACTTAATTATTTTTAATTTAACCGCATAAAACAAAACAATTGTTCAGTGTTACGTATACTGGAAAATATTAAGAAACACATTTTATAAAAAATAATTATTGAACAGACTTCAAACATCAGGTGTCTACTGGAATAGATAATTTTCTATTATAAATTTTTAGTTCTAGGGGAGTTAAAGGAAATGGGGACCTGCCTTATAGCTCCTCCCAAAGTACCACCATTGGCAAACCTGGATCCTCTGGATTGCGAGTTTAGTGTCTCACCACCAGGGGTGCCCATTCCCCAATGATGATGGTGCATTCCACCTACTCCCTTAATCCAACAATTCCAACTCCCCACCATAAACAGTTACTTATCTAGGACTTTGAATTTGATAGTGTGCAACCAGGTAATACGGGCGTCCTAACACATGAAATTTTTGAAAAAAAAAGGATATCAAATTTTTTTTATGAAAATATAATACTAAAATACTAAGCGAACTATTGCACTTTAAGGGCAATTAATGTAAAGTGATGAAATATTTGTAGATTTTGTGTTCATTCATTTTTTTCATATTTCCCCTCAAGTTTTTTGAAATTCCACCCAAATTTTTTTTTCTCAATGGCGCAACTTGCGACACCTAGCTCCGTGTGGCAGAAGAGGAGATGGCGAGAGAGACGGCAGAAGACTTCAGTCGCGGGGGAGACGCCGGATGTGGTGGATCTCGCCGACGAGATTCTGCGGGCACGTGACTTCCTGCCCGGACGGCGTCGCGTCGCCCACTGACGTCGAAGTTGACCCTCCCCTTCTCCCAGGAGTCGACCGTCACGTGCGCTGCATGCGCAACGCTTCCGACTGTCGATGTGAGGCCAGACAAGGACAGAAACCAACAAGTCTGCAGGTCTACGACCTTTTGGTGCACCGACGGAAGCCACCGACGTTCTTTTTTTTTTTTTTACGTGAATTCGTCTTTTAAAATCGGAATGCCACTGTGAAAAGCTACGTGTAGCGAAAAAAAGATAGATTTCGAAACCTAATACAGTATGTCCATAAGAGAATGTCCCAGTTATAAATTTTATTAGTATCAACTGTAAGCATTGTAGATTTCTGGTTCAAGGTCACAAATAATAACTCAAACATGCGCGAGTACTGCTTTGTTATTTTCTCGCATGCACCGCCACCTACGCAAAATGTCGACTCCTGAGCGTAAAGCGTTTTGTGTTCTGCAATTCGCTAAGAGTGAATCTGTAATTCCAGTTCAACGTGCGTTTCGTTTGAAGTTTAACTGTGATCCCCCATGTGGCAAAAAAAAAAAAATAAACCGCCGATGGTCGCGATGTCAGAGCTCTTTTTCTCTGTCCTCCACGTTCACCTGAGTTAACGCTATGCGATTTTTTTTTTCCTTTGGGGCTTTATAAAAGATCGCTGTTACGTTCCGCCGCTACCTAATGATTTGCCAGAGCTGAGACACAGAAATGAAGAGGCTATTGCTTCCATTCCGGACTTGTTAACTAAAGTGTAGGAATAATTTGACTTTGGTTTGGATGTGTGCCGTATAGCTAAAGGTGCACATAATTAACATTTTAAAGAGAAACTATGTTAGTTTTCCTTCAATTAGATGTACGATTTGTTGTAAATAGACTGATTTAAAATAAGGGTTTGCGCATGCGTCATTAGAATTTTTTTTGTATATTTACATTTTATTACTAGTAGTAGGCAAGTTTTTCGAATTTTAGATTCAGGGTGACTTATCTAATTTGAGAGCATATTGGATTCACATTTAAACAATTTTTGACCATATTTCAATAACAAAATAACTATGTATATTATTTTATGTTGTTCATGCTCTGTTTAACTTCTCGTTGTAGTAGATCGTAATAAATAATTTTTTTTCCTTGTAAATCGAAACTTATTTTTTACATTACATTTCAAACATTTTGGCCGAAAGTTCTAATTTTAATTGTTAGACGCAGCAGTTCATTCTACGAACGACAGGGTAATTAAAAGATTCCGGGTTAGGAGTGGAGATTTTTTAAAGACAAGCATTAATGAAATAATTAGTATTCTTTAAGCGAGTACCTCTCCAAGGAAATTATCGCCGATTCATGCAATCAAGTCGCGAAGTAACTCCACTACCAAACTCCCTCTGTATCGCTAATATTTTGGTCCGAAAAGAACCGAGTGCAGTTTTCTCGCACACTGCCACGGGGGGATTTATTGAGGGTAAAAATATAGAGCGTTTAGGGGTAAGGGGGTTATATGGTACCCAAAACATTTAAACTTTAAACGTGTTTTTTTTACGATTCTGAAGTAGGTTTACGCTTGTGCGTGAGATCGGACGAGGTATTTAGAGTCGGAAGGAGCGAGGAGCTGAAAAAGGCTTTCCTCTCTCTTACTTCTCCGAGGAAGAAGACACCCACGTCATGGCGAAATACCCTTAAGACTCGATCACACACGCCAAGTTGACGTTTTTTCGTTTTCCGGTCACTACTTTTACTTCAGATCCATTTATGAAATATCAAAACGATACGTCTCTTACATGTACTGTTCTGTCAACAAATTTTTGATGGATATTCGCTAAATGTAATACAGTAGTTGTGAAAAGTCGCTCGAGCAATTATTATTACGGACACTTTAGCGACTTTTTACATTCACTATATTAAACTTAGTGAAAACCGGTAAAGATTTTTTTTTGTGTGGAAATTTTATCTTCCCGGGTCCAACACTGGGTGTCCTGTTGTTCTGCGGAAGGCAACGGCCAACCGTAGCAGTTTCACTTCGCACAGTCATGCCATGGTCGTCACTCCGTGGTGATGGTTGGGTTACAAGACATAACGTTTGGACTGTTCAAGCCATCATCATTATAATCATCATCGTCAACATCATCATCGTTATCGTTAGACACACGGAAATTTCGCGGATACGTCTGGCCTCAGGGTAGAATAAAAAGTCACATGTGTACTCAACCCATGTTTGCTTTCTCATTGGTTGATTTCTTAGCGAGAACATTTTTATCCTTGTTAGTTGGGACTGTCTTTCGCTTACTTCTCTCCCGGATGGACATCGTTGGCTCACGTTCGTAGAGGGGCGTGTCCAATCATTAGAGACCGGAAAAATTCGTGAATTCATTTCACAATAGGCTAAAATACAAATAATTATACCTCAGTGCTGCCTCTGCTATTGGCTCACAACTCACCTGGATGACTCTGGGCCAGTGAGAAACACCCGACCAAAGCTTTATCGAATCACAGGCTGCTACGTTGGGACGTCTCACAAGACAGCAGCCAATGAGTGGGTGACATTTGACCGAGTGTACGTAGAACTATGGAGTTCATCCTGCAGGTCATTGAAACCGCGAATTTTTCCGGTCCCTACCTTTTATGGACACAGTGCGAGAGCGTAAAGGTTTGCATTCTAACTTGCAAACTAAGTTAATGCACGAAATATTTGTATCTCTAGATAGGTCAACTTAAAATCATTATCGTTTAACGTCATTTTCATCATAGTCGTTGTCGTTGCCATCATAATCATCTTCATTGTCGCAATCATTCATCATCATGATCATTTAGGTAAAGCTTTTATTACCTATGGGCAGAGACCGGAAAAATTCGTGGATTCATTGACCTGTGCGATAGCCTCCACAATCCTGTGCTTACTCAGGCAAATGTGACCTGTTCATTGGCTGCTGACTTGTGAGTCGTGTCGTCTGGGTAGCCTGTGATACGATACTTCCATGCCTGAGTGTCTCTAATTGGCCCATAGTCCTCCAAATTAAAAATGAACCAGTGGCAAAAGCAGCACAAGGGTATAATTATATGTATGTTAGCGTATCACGAAATGAATCCGCGAATTTCTCCTGTCTCTACCTATGGGTAGAGTCCGGAAATATTCGCGGATTCATTTCGTGGTTAGGCTGAAATTCAAACATGTGTACAATTCTGCTGGTCCTGCCATTGGCTCGCAGTTTTAACTGGAGCTCTCTGGGCCAATGAGAGACTACCGACAAATGAAACATCGAATCATAAGCTACCAGTGGAAACGCCTCACAACGAACACGCGTGTTTGCTTGAGGAATTTAGAGGATAATGGAGGCTATCCTAGAGGTCACTGAATACGCGAATTTTTCCTGTCTCCAGCTATGTGAAACATACGTGAAAAATTGGCGGTTTCTTTTCACGATATGATAGAATACAAACAACTGTTCCTTTATATTGCATCTCTGATTGGCTAACAGTTTATATAAAGGACTTTAAGCCAATGAAAAACCTTCTACCAAAAAAGTATCGAATCGCAAGCGTCCCAGTTGACAGGTGTCACGAGTCGGTAGCCAATGAGCAGGTGGCATTTGCCCGAGTGTGTAGGGGATTGTGGAGGCTATCCTAGAGGTCATCCAAAGCGTGAATTTTTGCGGTCTCTACCTAGCACTCGGGACCTGCAGGATTCAGGAGTGTGCCAACACCCTCGCCACTCCTCGCCGGCGATGTTCTCGCGCGATTATAACACGCGTTGCTGCGTCCGCTTCGTCCCTCGTCGCTGTGCAAGTCCCGGCGGTATGAAACGTGCATTACCTCCCACTCCGCCTGCCATCAAGGGGGCACGGCGACGGGCTAGCACACGCGTGTCCGCGCCGCCTTAATGGAGCTTTCACGGCTAATGAAGCCGAGGAGCTCGGCACAATTACTTACGCCCCTCGCGGCTTTGGCGTCCGGTCGGCACTGCACGCCCGGCTTTTCCCCCCGGCGACTGCATCGGCGCTGCAATCACGACGTCGCGTCGCTCACGCGCGCGACACCAAACTATTTTTTTTTTTTTTTTTAACCAATTACGTTTGACTCGTCTGTGACATCGGCGTGACAAACATGGCTTTCCGATCAAAGAGTTTTTTTTTTGACGTGACAACGTCTAATAAATCGATGAACGCCGGTTGCACATACGAAAAAGTGTCCCGTTACGCACATTGTTCAGTTACGCTGTGTCCCGTTACGCTCATTGTACGCTTGCGCTGCATCTATCTTCTCTCTTCCACTCGACTGTTTATAAAGTGAAGTGAAAAGTTAATGTGGTTTTCATTGTATATTACAACAACAATTTCGGCAATAAAGGTTAATTATTCTTGCATTTTAAAAATCTGATTACTAGTAGATATAATTTCAAGTATTTATTCTTTTATTATTAAAATAAAAATGATTCAACTTCATTCATAAATTATGCAATCATTTCATCAATGTTTTTTATGACGTTGTCACGTTAAACTATCGTTTGTAAACCGACTTTACAGACAACCAATTTTTGACGTGACAACGTCTAATAAATCGATGAACGCCGGCTGCACGCACGAAAAAGTGTTCCGTTACGTACATTGTTCCGTTACGCTGTGTCCCGTTACGCTCATTGTACGCTTGCGCCGCACCGACAGAAGTGAAAACTTAAAACTTTGTTTATAAATGTGTTTCTACGTCAAATGTACGTAAGAAAATGAATCCGATTACTAGTATAATTTCAAGTATTTATTCTTTTATTATTAAAATAAAAAATGATTCAATTTTAATCATAAAAGTATGCAATCATTTCGTCAATGTTATGTTATGACGTCACGTTAAACTATCGTCCGTAAACCGACTTAACAGATAACCAATTTTTTTGACGGATATTTTACTTTGTACAATATATTTTTTTTTGGAGGGAAATAAACTTACACAAACATTAAATGAACTTTTGATACTGTAACAGTTAAAAAATATACATGTTTTATACTATTACACGTAGAAATATTACACAACCAACATATTTAAAACAGCGTATTCCAACTTTTGTTACAATTAAAATTCCAAATAATTAAATAGAGATGTCACTGCGATGTGCAAAAATATTAAAAAAAAAAAAACTTTCTATGGTTGTGTACTCAAAGAAGTTCGTATTTAATAATCCCGATGATTTAATTAAGTTTCTGAGAGTTTCTTTGTTTGAAATAAAATATTTTGCACCTGCTAAACTCTAATTTATGCTCCTGCTTAATCCTGAGGTAAGCTATTGCCAAGAATTCTTTACTCAGGAGTACTGCAAGAGTTGTATTCAAATAATGTGAATATTTCTAAATAAATAAGCAAATCTCACAATACAGGTGTCATCTAAATTCTTTGTCTTCACAAACTGATCGATTTAAGGTCAGTACTATCATTACCTGAAATTCCGGCGAAATGAGAATCAAAATGTATCTTTTAATTTGATATCTCCAACACTATAATATATTTAGATCTTAATTTAAAATTTTTAAACGCCTATTTGCAAACCGTTGTTTAAATTGGCTCCCAGTATTAGCTGCGCATATTAAGCACGGTAAAAAAAAAGAAGAAGCTAAAAGTGATATAACAAGGTTAACTTATCTGTGGCTTTAAAACCAAATAAATAAAATGTTTATACAATAACTTCATGCTTGTAAGCACACACATACTTTAACTAAGCACATTCATTTAATATCTAACATTTATTTTTAAATTACTTTACCATCGACAGTGCAAGCTCTTACATATTTTTTACTAGTCTATATTTCTATATAATAATTGTACAGCGGGACTGCTGGTTTGTTTGCATTAACTGAACTAAAAAATGCCTGACTAGTTGTACAAATTAAATTTCACTGTAATGAAAATACATAATTCATGCTGAACGAAGAAAATAAGAATACATAAATTTGTTCGTTACTGAGGTACTGCACGTGTTAATGACACATGAAACTACAGTAAACTCGTGGAATAACATCATGTCAGTGTTAAGAAGATTGCAAGTATCCGCTCTACCACTCTGGTTCTGGGGTAGAGCGCCTGCCTTGTAACTTGTAGGACCCGGGTTCTCGCCCCGGCTCCTCCAAGGCGGATTGCCCAGACAAAATGGTGGCATTTTCTCTGGTAGGAATACAATCCCTTGTAACAAGTCAGGCTACCAAAGAAACGGTGGGTGGAACAAAAAAAAACATTCCAGGTGGCTTCCAAAAAAGAAACGGGCTCCCCATGTGGTGGCCATACCGGGGGTTTCTCCGGGGGAACGGATTTTGTAAAATTATTTTTTTCTTCTGTTTTTTTTTAGTTTTTTAGCGTTTTAGCATTACCAAGTTATAAATAAAGCTCAAACAAACATTTAAAACATTATTTTATTTTTGCTTTTGTAAATATAATATTTGTATTAAGTGTGTATCAGTCAGTGAATGGTTGTATACCGATGTTGTGTGTTCAACCATTTATCGGTATGTATTTTTCTTGACAGTTAAATTTTAGTCACAACCTACTGACCAATACCTATGTTATGTAGTATTTTATAAGTTTTCGAGGTAAACATATTTATAGGCACATATTATTTTTGAAAAACCACATAGGTTTTAACCAGGGTCACATATATAATACGTGTATATGTACCAGTATAACATCCAGATATAAATATAATACTTATTCTATTTATTTCAACGTGGGCACAGTCTTTGATACTTTCCAACAATCTTATGATAAAAAAGGATAAATTTTATGCCTCGTCAAGCAATATGTTTTAATTATCTTACAAATAGACGCTTTGCAGTCAAATTTGCAAATTACTTTTCATGGCATTATTATTTTATAAATTATATTCCAACTATAATCAAAATTGATCAAGAAAAGATACTGATGAAAAAAAATAAATAATTGGGAAATATGTTCGTGAAACTATTCAGCAAGATATTTCAGCTGTCCAGATCTGATTTTCAAGTTAACAAACGTCTCTGAATTACGATAGCATTTATTGCATAATCTTTAGTAAAACAACTAATTCAATTAATCAAAATTATCACATAGTAAGTAATGACATTTAAAGTGGTGTCCTCTTTTAAGACCTTCGAGTTATATTGGATGCCAAGCTTTTTTAAAGTGAAACTTTTTTAGGCGCGTTATGGAATAAAAATTAGAGTGAAATTATACGATGCTCGCGCACCATGCAACGGAATTTTCACAGGAAGATGGCGGACCCACGTGTACGAACATAAACCAATATATAGAGCCACTTTCATATAAATTAGGGGACATACCAAAACGTATTGTTGTGCCAAATGAAACCTAATGATAGCGAAAATCCCCTGGAATATATTTGTTAAATTTAAATAGTCACAGTAAAGACTAATTTTAATTTTAAAAACGTAAGAATTTTCGTATTAAAACAAGTATATTACATATTTTCTTTACAATCTTCTGTCAGGATTCGTAGCGCAGTAATTATAGTGCGCAATTATTAAGTTAAAGACTGTGGTTCAAAACTATTGGGTAAAGTATTTTTTCTTTTAAAAATAAAATAATTCTGGGTGCAAAAATTTGCTCTTTAAGCAAAATATATATATAAATTACGTTGTAATACGTTCTGGGCGTCTCACTTTTTGTTGGTTACGCTACACAGAAAAACATTTCCTATATATTTACAAAAGATTCCTTTGGAAACCAATTTATATACCTACTACAAGAAAGATTTTATAACCTTGTTAAACAAATAGCTATGGTTATTTTTGCATCTATGAAATAGTTTTTCGAGATAATACTGAGTATTTATTACAAAAACAAAAACAAAAAATTTATTTTAATTCATGTTTTATCAAGCATATTTATTAAACCAATTAAAAGATAATCTAATATTCAATAATTTGTCTTTATTTTGGTTTGCCAATTAATGTGCGCAGTTAATACTGGAAAACTCTTCACGGAACGGTTTACGAATAGAGTTAACTATTAGACAATAAATGCTTCGGTAAGAATCCGAACCCATAATAACTACGAAAATTTTTTTGAAGTGACACAGTTGTTTTAATGTAAATGACCAAATATCTATCATTTTACATGAATATTTGTTGTTACACTAAAAAAAAAAGTGTATGTATACCAACCTAAATGTCAGAGCTGCGGTGGTTCGAATCACAGCGCTTCCAATGTATTTTGTATAAAAATTGGTTGTCTGTAAAGCCGGTTTACGGACGATAGTTTAACGTGACAACGTCATAACAAAACATTGATGAAATTATTGGATAATTTTATGAATAAAATTGAATAATTTTTATTGAATTATCACTATTTTGTATGGATACAAAGAAGGAGTGAAATGAAATCTACAATTTAATTGATAAATGTAATTTTATTTGTACACATTAATTCATATATGTTTATTAATTTAACGAAGAGATTATTTTAACTATAACTTTTATACATGTTTGCTATTTAACTTCAAGATCGCCGAGAATGTTTTACGCTTTTTCGCAATTACACATTCAACAACGAAGTTTGTTCGTCGTGAAATTAAACGTAGAATTTAATAAAAATTACCCTTGCAGTTAATAAAATAAGTATTAGTAAGTTTAAGAAAGAATTTAGGCTTTAATCTCCAACCCAGACGCTCGTGGTGCGCTGGGGCCGAGATTAAAATTCGTCGAGAATATTTTACGTTTTTATGTCTTCCAGTGCTCAAAATGATATGCAATTGTGGCCCCGGGCACGAAATTTTATTTATAACTCATTAATAATAACGCCCCTCGCGATAAACAAAGGAAAATATGTATTAACGAGTGCCTGGTTGCCGCGGAAGCGTATAAGATAGCGCGATTCGTCCGGTTCGCGTCCGTCATCGTAGACGACAGCACCGTAGAGGAATAATATTATTTCGGTTTTATAATACGATTTTATAATAAATACGCATCCCAAATACACCAAACTTATTTATAATGTGTTACAATATTTTTTTTAAAAACATTGTGCAAAAGATCCCAGGTTTAATTTGAATTATTATGTGTAACTGTAAAACACAATTGTTCGTACAAAAACGTATTTGAAAATTCAACATTACTTTTAAATAACAGTACCGATTGTGCTGAAAATCGGTGGGCGATCGTTAAATTACATAATATTAATAATTCAACCGACTGAAACATGAATGAAAAGTCAAATCGATGGTTGTTCCAATTGAGTGGAAGAGAGATGCGGCGCAAGCGTACAATGAGCGAAACGGGACACATCGTAGTGGGACAATGTGCGTTACGGGACACTTTTTCGTGCGTGCAGCCGGCGTTCATCGATTTATTAGACGTTGTCACGTCAAAAAATTACAGTGTACTATTTGCTGCGCCCCGATGAGGTTATCGCCTCCACGTACTCCTCTACCGGTTGTAAATAAGTTTTTGACTTCAAAAACTAGCTGGTCATCCGTTGTATATTATCCGCTTTTGGGCTTGAAGCAGCAAACCACGCCATCGCCTCGCTCCGAATTTACGAACCGACCCTGATTAAACTCGCCACGGGAGGGTAAGGAAACTACTAACCTCTCCCGCTGACGAGAGAGCGGGCCGGGAACTAACTTCGTCTCGGAAGGACGTACCTGGAAAACACAATTCTCCTCCATTAGCTTCTTCTCCCCCCCCCCCCCCCTTACACGTCATCCTTCTACATCCACCCGAATAACAAGCTGGCTTCCGTGCGTACTGGCTGCGAGCTCGGGGAATATGCGACTATAATCCGTGTTCCAGGAGGAACTCTCTGATGCGCCGGACTCCTCCAAGCCGAACACTAGAGGAAGAAAAAATAAAAACTCTTAAGGCGCCCGCCTAGCTGTGACAGACACGTCTCGAAAAATCATCAACAAAACTATAAATGTATCTGATTGTCAAGATAACTTAAGTTTAACAAATTTACACACTTTTTTATATATAAAAAAGAGCTCTTGTAACTCAGTAGATGTGATAGAAGTGCATCTTCTTTGCAGTTCCAACCTCTACTTGTAAGGGCTCTCTTTATATTTATTTGTAGTCACAAACATTCAAAAAAATGTTTATCGAAAACGTTGCAGCGACGTATAATTGGCCACGAGTGAAGCATTCGTTGCCCTTGCGCTTAACTGATAGTCATAGCGAACACAAGGCGTATTGGAAATTTAAGCCGTTTGAACTCGAACGATGTGTCGGTCGGAATGAGTGGTGTTCGAGGAAGTAGTAGCCTACGTCTTCACCTTTATGAGGTCCATTCAGAAATGTTGCTTCAATTGAGTGTTCATCATTTTATTAACTACTAATCGTGTGCCATTGCATAACTTTGGCTGACTGATGGGAGTGAATTAAGAAATTCCGTTTGAAAATTCACAACTTTACTTTTATTTATCAGGGGTTTAATGGATTTGCATGTTACTGTTTCACCTGCGGTTCTGTTTCGAATAATGTTCAAATCGTAGGTATACGTCGAAATTTCTAGCCGCTAGAATGGCTCTTCCGCTTAACAATGCTTGATTTTGATCATTTGTTTCGATGCTTTGGAAAACTTTGTCTAGAAATTCTACTTTTGAATTCACGATATTGCAAAAAAATTATATGGGAATGTGATTTTTCCTGTTTCTGGATTTCAAGGAATTATAACTGAACCTTCTATTACAGTTAAAAACCTTAACCACATACACACTTCTAGAATTCTAACCCAGAACACCTCGCACGGAACATGTTTGGTTTTAACACGATTTTCGCAACGAATATCGGCGCAAAATGTGATTTTTCGGTAGACTATGCATTTTAATCGTTTTATAAAAAATCGTTTCGTTTCCTTTGACTCAAAAGGGTTTTTCGTATTCAGGCTGCTCGACTTTGTTCAACCGCTATCAGCGTAGATTGTTTCCTGATATCTTTCCGCGCTACACTCCGTATGACATAGCTCGATATTTGCGTCAGGACAAAATTTAAAAAAAATAAAACTTAAGAACTGTAAAAATATTTTACAGAAGGTTAAATTATTCATTAAGCCTGAGTCAAACGTGTCGTGCATCTAAATATATACATATAAATTTAATATAAAGACATTCTTACACAAATTAGTTTAAATTTTTTTTAAAATTTTTGTAGGGTAGTTATTTGGAGGGTATTTTTTCAAATAAATATTACTCCAAATTATTGTTAAATTTTTAAATATTCTTGCAAATTTTTTTTCAAAAGTTCTTTTAATTATTTTAGTTGATAGTTCCTAAAATTAATAAAATACATATCGTTGGGTTAGGTCAGCGACATTTAAACTACTCGAAAATAGTGAGAAAACGTATGAAATATAGCTTTTTTTTTTAAATTTCCGGCCGCAAAGTTCACACGAGCGAACGGCAGTACTTCGGATGTGTTCGAAAATTGAATTGATTGCGGGTCGGTGAATCGAAGGGCTTCCCCCGAAATTCCGGCGGTGGCGTGACCGCTGCGGAGAGGGGCTACGAGGCGGAAGGATGTAAAAAAAAAAAACTGACGACCCGAGCGATCCCGGCGAGGAAATTGAATGAGCGTTGCGCGGGTTCAGAACGCGTGTCACGTGCGCGTGTGCTGCGCGCGAAACGCATCCCAAAGAAAAATGAAGGTCGCACTCCGCTGGATGGTCGGGGGGGGGGGGGGGGGAGGGGATTTTGCGGTAATCTCGATGAATTCTGTGTAGCGGGAGGACTTTTCATGGACGTCGGAACCGCCTCAAATTGTCTGAAAGGGGTCATAAAATACATCACGCCCGCGCACACTGTTTCTCTCTGCAAAGCTCATTGAATAGAAAAACTGTTATAAATATAAGGATGCATATAGTTATGTAAATTAATAAATTAAAATTTTAGTAAAGAATTGTTTTATAGTCTAGGGTCGATATTCCAAAACCAAAAAATAAGGGTTAAAGTGTTGAGTATGCTACGGCTGTACCCTAACCATATTCCTATTGCACGATAGGACACGGTATTTTAAGGGAACGGATTTTGGAGTCCTATCTGTTGCCGATCTGTTGCCCAAATCGTTGATTTCGTCCTTGATGGCGGACCCGCGTCTGGCGGCCATTAACTCGTATTATATTCAAGTTCGTAAACATCGAGGGACGTACCAAACGTATTGGTGTGCCAAATGGAACTCTACTACCCGGGAATACATTTTGTACACTTTAATGGCCATAACAAGAAATAATCGCAACATAAATGGTACCTGAGAAAATTAGAAAGGCGGTTTCATTTTGAGCGATGAAGCTGGTCTCACTAGGAATTTTGCCGTAAAAATTGTAACGATTGATGCGAAACGTCCGCTAGAATGTGTTGTAACAGTTTTAGCCTCGCTCTGGGCACCGTTTATTAAAACAGTTGCCGTTTCGTTCTCTTGCTGGGATTCGGTTTGGACACGTTCTGGAATACGGCCCGCCAGCTAGGTCACGGTTGTGTCCCAAAATGACAGTGCTTATTCGATACATTACCCGAACATCTTGGATTCCCGCCTTAGGTATCATGAAAACAAAAATAGGTAGAAGTCCCGCCAACCTTAACGATTTAAATAGGTCAAGTCTTCCTTCGAATAAGACATGCACGTAAAGTTCACTTCTAGATGTAAATAATTTTTTTTTAATTTTCTGTCATTTTAAATTATGATTTTTTTAAATTTACCTAATCAGTTCATTACGTAGGGTCTTTAATACCTAGTGAGACGTTTGTTCAGCGATATCTAACGAGACGTTTCTTCAGCGATACCTAGCGAGACCTTTAGTCAGAGATACCAGTGAGTCATCTGGGACGACGGTTGGCAGGAGAGGTTTGGAAGCCGACGAATGTGAGACCTCCGCAGTGTTGCGGCGCTAAAGTGATTGGCGCGACAGCGGCGCGCGGACACACTAGCGCTGGAGCGAGCCTCAGTCAAGCTCCAGTCAAGGTTGCAAATATTACACCAATTAAGTTGTGATTTTTTTGCAGGCAGAAAGAAATTAGACTATATATTTATAGTTCAGAGAATAAAGTGTAAATATCTATATAAATTGAATTGTAGATTTTCGTTCACTCAAATTCTTAAATCTCAGAAAGTTCTTCGCCGATGCGTTCAAATTTTAACACAACATTGCATTCGAATACGCGCGTGTTTTTATATATCTATGTCACACCTGTGACTGGTAAAAACATAAAATATAAATCTGTAAAAACATAAGATTTTTAATTTTTTCATTGCTATAGTGTCATATATAGAGATATATGTAGATTTAGGTATATATAGGAGAGATATATATGGATATATAGATATAGATAAAGATATAGAGAAAGGTATATATAAGTATATAGAGTGAGATATTGAGATATACATAGAGATATGGATAGAGAGAGAATTAGAGAGAGATAGATAGAGATGCTTTGTACATGTGTAACAACTTAAAATTACAAAAATAATTTATTGATTCATAGCAAAGCATTCTGGGCATTAGCTAGTATTTAAATAAATAAACATTGAGTTTTTTTATCTCTGCTACTCCCAGTTCGTAACACTATGTTACATATTAGTTTAAGAAAGGCATGAAGCTTTCAATCACAGCTAAAAAGAAGGCGCAGCTACTTTCTCAAACGCAGCTCTCATAAATTAGCTAACGTGCAAGCTACATCATTAAACGAAAGCACATTTCTTAGAAGGCCAAGTACATTTTACAAGAAGCAGAAACAGCCAGTGGAAAAAAAAATCATCACGTGAAATTATTCCCGAACAACCTTAATCCATTAAGGGACAAGGAAAAAAAAAGAGCATTCTCAATAGTATTAAATCACGAAAAATAATTTGTAGGTAGGCTGTATTTTGGACTACAGTCACTAGGGGTTTGTTTTATGTATTTCCATCGCACGAAACGAAAATTTTGTGTGTGAAATAAAAAAAAATGTTAACAAAGTATATGTTGATTTATATCATGAAGTGAATTCTATGAACGGGTAGCCACGCCAGAAAAGCTTTTTTAAAAACGGAACACGTTTTGTTGTTCTATGCAACATGTAGAAACGTTTTGCTCCTAGCGAATCGGCGGTGGATCAAATTTCGTGCGTTTGGTCTGTAACCAAGAACTAGTCGTTTAGGCTCAGTTGGATCAGTCACGCAGACAAATAAGTACTGAGAGCCACAAACGGCGTGCAACTTCCGTCAGTTGTGACGTGCATCGAAAGTCACGCTCAAACGGCGCGGCTCCTTGTAAGGAAAACCGGTAAGTTAAAGAGGCGCCGTAAAAAAAAAATCGTTTGCGGCGTTCTTTGCGAACTATCTTGCGTGGGTTTTTTTTATAGTCCTAGTCAATGACACTCAGGGCCGCTTGCAGAGTCAGGTGATTAAATTTTTGTAAAAACTTCGCAAGTTGATCAAATGTAGAAATACTTTACTTTGCCTCAAGTCACGACTGTCCCAAGCCGGCCTCAAACTGGCTTGTACGTAAGGCGAAGTACAGTATTATTTTATTTGATTTACTGACAATTTTTTTTGGTTACATTTTACTCACCTGACTCTGAAAGTTGGCCTTTAGGATGCCTCTCTATCGGCTAAGTCGACAAAATATAGCCTATCTAGTTGAAATTCGTTTTCATGAAACTTTATGAAAACAGAGCAGAGATATGCTGGAGAACATTTGTCCACAATTTTACTCTCAAGCACATAATTGCATTGCAAGAACTTAGTTCAAAAACATGTACAGATATGTTGTGTATTAAAATTAGTAGTTTACTTAAACCCTTAAACTTCTGCATGTTAGCGATATATTACTGGAATAATTTTAATATGTTTACAAACCGATAATATTTGACAGTTGTTGATTAAATGTTCCCCCTGATTACTTATGTTTTCATTCAGAGTGTAACCCTCTTCTAAGATTGCTTATTGAGACACCGCACAATTATATCAAGTTACTTACGCCTCTCAAAACAGACTATAAAAATTCCTCTTTCAAAATAGCCATGAGATGCTTGTTGGACTCACCTCAATTTCGTCCTCTAACTGGAATCCTTTCATTTCGTGGTGATTGCAGCTTCGGGAAAGTCCACAAAACGCAATGAGAAGTGGTTGAGCAGTCTCTGTCGATGACGCTTCCTCGCACTTTAGACTTATTGTAAAAGGTTAGATTTAATTGTACTTTTAAAGAATCTATTTATGTAATAGCTATTAATGCCAACTCTTCGACTCTTTAATCATCTCTCTATAAACATAGAGCATTCATTAATAATAAAAAAATACAGGTAAAATATTAGTTTGTAACAATTTGAAAAAAAAAATCACATCTAACACTTAGTTATGCTACCTTCACTTAAAAGAAAAAAAAAGTTCTATACATAATACAGACCAGGAACCATAGCATTCCAAATGTAACAACAAAATGTATTGATTAATGTTCGGTCTCACACGCAAAGTCAGTATGTCAATTTCTTTACATAAGTATTATTTAAGAGCTTTTCCTGCAAATTAATCACGATAACTGTCTCGTGTTTTGTGTTTCGTATGAAATTACCTCACCATATACTTAACTAAATATTATCTGAAAGCAGTAATAATTTTAGCAATTTTTCATAGCTATGACAACTTGTGTGTCCTTTTACAGCTCTGAAATAATGTAGTTGGTAGATTTTTGACCCAAAAACAAATGCAAGAGAGCAAAGGAGATAAATATATAGGAAAATACCTTAAATAATATTGATGCCAGTAAAATAAAAATAACCAACTTGGCGAGTGAGACAAAACTTTCATTGAAGGTCATAGAATATCAGCGTACACCACATTAATATATTTCCTTTGTTTTTAATTGTCGTGTTGCAGGCTTATTTTTCTTCCGCCTGGGAAATTTCAGAGATAGGACAGTTGGACACACCCCCCAACCTCCTCCCCATTTTTGCACACTTCAGTTACAGCGGTTTTATTGCAATGTCCCTTTCCGCCACAGCTGACGTGTTTGACCTTATGCATCTGACAGTGAGCTGGTCAAAGGGTCGTGCGTCGCTTTGTCCTTTTGGGAATAAAAAAAATAATAATTAATGAACGCCTCTGTGGTGGGAGGCCAGGGCAACATTGTTGTGGTAGAACATCTCACCCACGCTCTCCCACACTTCTGCCACCATTCTACCATCAGTTAACCCTTCCTGGCGATTTATACACTAAAGTGGCCCATTTATATCTCAGTGATGCATAATGGAGTTTATCAGACTTTGAACGTGTGAGTAGGTATATTCTATTCAACATCATATTTCATGGCTAAAAAAAAAAGAAATATTATATTTTCATTTTGTGTGTACAATAAATATAAATTAATATTATAATTATATTTTAAGGCTTTTAAGACATTAAATATAAAAATAATTTAATTAATATAAAATAAATTAAAGATATCTTAAGAATTTACGAAGTTTGACAGAAATGGTTTAAAAAAATATATAAATTTTCATGAATAAATTTAACTTTATATAAGTTAGTGACACTGCTAAGTAAATCCGGAATTACACTAGTTGCGTCCATTTGACATCCATCCGTCCGTCCATCAGCCCAATTAAGCTAAACACGAAATTCACAATTGTTAAAAAAAATCACTAGAACCAACAAACTATGTTTTCTATATCCACAGGCTTGTATTCTAATATCATTTGACTGGCGCCACCAAATATCGATACAATAATTAAATGCGTAGGTACGTCTGTCCGTTCGTCCGTCCAAAGTATGTGAGTTTGCCAAATTTTGATAGACGGACGAATTGAATTTTTCCGGCCATATGATTGGCTGAAGGTCGTGTAATAGATGGACGGAGGCGACAGGTTATTGTAAGAACAGCTTAACTCCGCTACAAAAATTTAACTCAATTTGTAATAAAGAAGATACTACAAAACCAGCTATATCTTAGATTTTTATAAGTTAAAATTATTTCATTTTTTCACGGTTGGTTACTTAATAGTCCATTAATTTGTAGTCTTCTGTTCACAGATGGTAACTGAATTACCGTTTACTTCGCTTGAAGAACTTTACTGAATTCTTAAAGCAAATTTTTTTTTCCCCACCCATTTGTCTATTTCTTTTATTTACTCGCGGGAACGTTTTACAAGTCTGTTTTACACCACGTCCGTACGCCGAGTACTTCTAAGGCCACTCAGAAACTTGGCGAAAGTTAAAAAATAATAATAATAAGTCTTAGCTTGGAACATCCTGTACGAAGCGACATTCCTCCCGAAAATTTTGTCGGTTTCCTTTCATACCAACAAATTTCGCACAGTATGTAGATCAGTGACTCGTTCGCGAAAGCAGGATTATGGGTTATATAGATGCCATTATCGCTCTTATCGCTTTCTTACTTACTACCAAGGGCGCAAATCTATGGAATTCGCAAGTGGTGGCCCGGGGGTTGGGGGATTGGAGGCAGAGTTTTGCGCGTGGTTTCAATCGACACAAGTCATCCCTGGATATGGTGCTTGTATGTTGTATAGTAGCTACCCATATGTTTGTCTATATGCATGAAATAAGCAGATAACTTTAAAACCTACGGAAAGTTTCCCATAAAAAAAAAATTGTTTTGACGTTTATGTTTATCAACCCCGTTTTCACAGTTATGATTTTGCAAAAGGGTCTTCTTAATTCCAAGGGGGCTCAGGACCCTCTCCCCCCCCCCCAGATCTACGCCAATGCTTACTGATAACCTAAAACACGCTTAGTATGTCAACAAGGTAAATCATTACTGAGCAGGTTCATTGCCAACGGCAGGGTCTGAGTGGATGGAGCCGGGTGTTCCGCCAGAGGAACATGGACTGTCGTTCCGGCCCGCCCGGGGAATCCGTCACGTGGGAATGAGGTGGGTGCGCGGATCATCGACGGAATGCTTTGTTTGGGGGGAAGATGCAACCAATCGGCTCACGGCAACGTCCGCATCGTTTCCTACCCGCTTAAAAATAAAATTCTGGCGTGATCACCCCCCCCCCCCCCGGATTAGCGAGTGATCTTACTACTTATCCATCGTGTAAATAACGCGTCCAATTTCTGCACGTAGTAGGTACCCATCTGACGCTGTGTAAATAAGTACCAAGTGTGCACTTATGCCCAAGGAAGGAATCAAAACCACGCCCCCGAAAGTCGGAATCCCTGGAGTACAACGGCCGCTACACCAGTTAGGCCAGCTTGTGTTGCACAACATGATGAGGCAACTTTTCAGTGAGTTTGCTAGTGGCTTGTGTAATGTTCCACGGATGTCCAAGTACTTGGTATCACATTGTTTAAATAATGGAAACGTGAAAAAAATACTATCGCACTTCATCCTGTTCAGAAATAATAATTTAAATCTTGCAGTTTCCATCAAACGTTACTTTGGTGGGTCCATTCAAAATACTTTTAACCACATTTTCCTGAAGGTCACTTTTGCATAGCCCTACTCGTATATTTCTACTTCTTTCGGTCAATCTTAAAGAAAGGAGTAAAGGCAAATTAAATTATAAAAAAATATTAAATTTTTCCAGCGGGTCCTCTTTAACTTTGTGCCACTTCGGTTTTTTTATGAATTGATAGATCTTTTTTTTTATAAAGAAGCAGCTACTGATGTGTAAAAAATTAGTCAATTCTCTATGCCTGACTTTTCATCTACGTGCGTGTACCTTTTGTATAAAACCAAGTGTAAAATAAACCGCTAAAAGTATATTTTTTTTAAAAAATCGACATTAGATAAGAATCTTTTAATTTGTTGTTTTTATTAAAATTTAATTTCTGTCAAGTTGAAAACAAGCGTGGTACGTGGTACGTGAGCAGTTGGTTTTCCACCTTCACTGTGTACTTTCACCCATTACCACCACAAGCGTTTGCATGTTAGCCTGTCTTATGCAACTTGTCTAAAGATCGGCAGCTCTCGAAAGTAGTACTTACGGTCTAACTATCGTTATGAAACTGTCGTTCCAGCAAATAGCATTTGTAAAAAAAAAAAAAAAAAAAAATCCAGTGATTTTCAGTGATCATGAAATAAAATTTACGAGATTCTTTACAAGTGACGGTTTGAAAATGGTAGGCGGCCCTTTGTTTCTTTTTTTTTTTTTTTTTGATAACGGTCAGATTTCAGAGGAGTTGCCCGAGACATACTATATTCTTGAAAACCGCAGCTAAGGGTTGGTGTAACCGCGTTGAGACTTGTTTCGCGAAGAATAGATTAGGGGTGAGCGCATTAGACCGAAGAAGAAAAAAAAGGGGGGAGTGTTGAGAGGGTAACCCAC
Organism: Bacillus rossius redtenbacheri; assembly: GCF_032445375.1. Lineage (NCBI taxonomy): Eukaryota > Metazoa > Arthropoda > Insecta > Phasmatodea > Bacillidae > Bacillus > Bacillus rossius. The sequence continues at coordinate 16,389,815 of NW_026962013.1, forward strand.
GCATTTGCTGAAACTTACCCCCCCCCCCTTCCCCATCTCCGAGAACAATGCTACACAATAGCCCGCTTGCAAGGTGACTCCCACACCTCCCACCTCACGGCAACGCGGTCTGAGAACGAAGTTGCGGTTCTGGGGCGGGAGTTGGCTTCGTAGTGGGAGGGAGGATGGGAGGTAGGGAGGGAGGGAGGGGAATTTAGTGGGAGGATGATCACGTAGCTGAGTGGAACTCTCGTGCGATGCTCTTTTGTTCTCGCCGTACAAGACGACGTCCACAGAACCATGGACAACTTCCACGTGCGTACCAAGTTACATACGTTTACCTCGGCATAAATTCGTTTGATAAGCATCAGCCAATTTTTTTTTCAAACCCAATTAACATTGTGCTTGAAATTGGATGTTGCTTCCCGATAAACTAAAACTAAACGCGTTTGTTTGTCCAGTAGATTTCTTTCACTTTGCAATTTATCGCTAAGTACACAGCAATATAAAATATATACTTACTGCTTTGGCCTGTACTCCAGTAAATATTTCAAAATTAAGTAGTGTGTAGTGTAGGTCACAAAGCACACTCAGAAAAGTTCATATACTATGCAAAAGCCAGGGTTTATTGTGCAACAGGACACTAAATGCAACTAAAGCTTTAAATCACTCAGCATTAGATCAAAGTCACGCAATCATGTTCGTGTGTTGCAATTCTATTTATAATTTATAAAACAGTTTAAAATACACTGATGAAAGTTAAGAATGGGGTTTCACAACTCATATAAACTTTGGGGTTTGCAGATGAATGACAAGTGATAATTTCACCACAGTTTGGATTCGAAATAAGTTTAAATGAACTTCGGCAAAGACGTTTTATTTTTAATACAAAATATTTGTTACTTAGACTAAACTTTACATAAATGATTAGTTTTTTATGCAAAAAATATTGAGTGTATTTCATTCAAGTTAGAATTAAGAGTAAAAATACTACTTTGGATTGTGGCGTATCTTCCTGGAGAATATTTTTTCTGGATTCCTACTAAAATAACACATGACAAAAATAAATAAAATGCCATCCAACAGTGCATATTCCAACATTTTATATATATATATATATGAATGATAAAAGCTCAGAGTCAAAAGGAATTAAAATTTCTAGTTTATGTTTAAAAAAAAAATTAAAAAAAAGTAAAAAATAATTAATTGAATTTCAGGAAGTAAGGCTGTGTGTTTTGCTAACACAAGCGTCCATGAATTCAATCAACATTTCAGCACAAATTCCTTTTAGGCCTTCATACCTCGGTATTGTTTGCCTCAAATTTCAAATACTCAAATATTTTACGCTCGCAATAAAAAGTTTCAATACTAAACCAAAAAAAAATAAAAATTCCGCGGCTAACTATATTGGACTCCTTCGAGGCACTGATGCCCCATACCGTTAGTGACGACATGATTACATACCAACCACAAAATTGAGAGTTTTAGAGTCGTGAGTTGCGTGTTGCGAAAGTATGCAATAATGTGCAAAAAGTACGCAGGTAAACGTTTACGAAAGTATTGGAAAGTAACCATGACTCCTGCTTCCATCTGTTACCGGCTGTAAAGACGTTTCAAGTCAAATCCTTTATTTCTAACCCGGCGCCACAGAGTAATATTAGTAACATACGTTATATACGTTAACACCGTTACCCTGTTATTTTGATATTACTATACGGGCAGTTAAAACATATAAACTCAACATTTTTAACTATATTATGTAAGGACACGTTATTAATTTTATAATAAAAGCTTATTGGGCATTTTTTTTCCTGGAAACGCCCCCTGTATTTGTTTTGGCCTGTCCCACCTGAATAGCAAATCATATTCTGTTAGAATGAAGTGTAACGCTAACTCCTTGTTGATGTGTTGTACACATCCCTTGCTAACTCCTTGTTGATGCTTTTAAAAATCCCCATTTAGTAATGATACACTTTTTATGATTATTCCTATCAAGATAATTTCAAACGAATTTATAGCATTAACCAATAAATTAAAGCTTAAGCTGTGCCACTATTCAGCATTTGCTGGGCCTATGGTTAATATCATTTTTTTTTTTTTTTAGGTAAACTGAAGAGCTGCTTAATTTTTTTATCATTTATATTTACTATTATATTTGTTACTTTCAATAAATTAATATAACAATATAATAAAATAATAACATAATTATAGTGGATTGTTTGTAATCTTTTACTTTATTAAATATGCAATATGTAATGTATTTCTGAACTTATACCTATGGCATAATGCCTTACAAAGAAATACATTAAATAATTAGCTTTTGATATTTCATTATAATATTTGGAACTCAACTTTTGTTTGGCACTGTTCTATACAGTGGTGACTTTTTGGTCACGGCTAAATTCCTAGCAATTTGCTGTCTCTGCCTTCTTCATATCGTGGCAGCCATCAAAACATGATTTAGTTGTAGCTTCTGGTGTATCGTAGTATTATGGAGTAACTTAAGACCATCTAACCGCCTGAAGGGGTGAGTTATTTCATGATTCCTTTGAGGATCGTGTTTAATGTATTATTTTATTGATCCATTTATTATTTTTGGAATTGCCATCTGTTGTTTAGCGGTGGGCGTCCTGGTGTGACCGAGCCGTATCCAAATTGAAATGAATACCTGATTTTCAACTAGGAGTGGATTTCCCTCCTCTCTCCTACGGCCTCAGGATGTGCACCAGATAAGAGTTACTCTTGTGTTCTCCGCATGTAGCATGCATTCATCGGACAATTGAATTTCTCTTTTGGACACATTAACCTGCTAAATTAAAATCAAATTCAGATATAACAAAATGTTTAAATGTATTGTAACCGATAATTAATTTTTTTTGATTTAAACTAGTTGGGGCCCCAGAGATAATATATATAATAAATTGCGAGATTTAAAAAATACTCAAAGTCACTTGTTTTTTTAAGAACATTTATTATTGTAATTTTGTTTTGTAATTCATTATATATATATATATATATATATATATCAAAACCAGAAAGTAAAGTGTAATATGGCTGACCTCTGAAATTTGTCTAGTTATTTTTTTTATTTATTCATACCTTCTAGCCTTTATTTTTCTTTACAGCATAAAGTTTGTTTGATCTTTAATATCTATATACTTTATTAAATACATTTTGTTCTTAGGCAGCATATTCAGTCGGCCTACCTTTGTGCCTAACTACTTTTCCACCTTGAGGTAAGACACCATTGAGCCTAAGGTTCAGGGCAACTTCCACTGCGGGCCTTTCTCGGAATGGTCAAACCTAGCCAGGCTGGGAAAGGTTGGCAGAAAGTTTGGTAGCAGAAGCTGGTGGTTCTAGTGTTTTATCTTTGGGTGTTGTGTTGTTGCATGCGTAGCTTTTTATTAGCTTGCATGTGTTGCTCCCTCGGAACTTTGCATGGCTTGGGGGTGACAGCAGTTTGGTAGTTCTTTTGGTGTTTTGTATTAATTTTTTTTTGTTCGTTATGACTACTTCTTTGATTCCCGAGTTTCTCCTTAAAGATGAATTGGCATTTGAATGTCAATTGCGTGGTGTTCCCTGTGAGTACACCACTGCTGCCGTTTTGCGCAAAAGATTGCGCACGGCACTTCAGAGTAATTTGACTGTTGATTGTGACAAGTTGGTCAATTTGAATCTCAATGATGAATTTAATCTGTGTGCCAGTAAAATTTTGGTACTGCAGGAATTAGTGTCAAACTTGGATGATGAAAACTTCGTAAGCACCTTACCTCGTGTCAAAAATCGTTTGGCCCACTTAAACAGACGTGTCCAGTGCCTTTTGGACATTAATTCCCCTAAGTTGTCAGATGTGCAGATTGCATCATTAGAAACTATACTGATTGAGATTCAAAAGTTAGGTGATATCCTCAATAAATCTAAAACTGAGTTTTCTCTTTTGTGTGACCTGACCCCTGTGTCATCTAATGCGCAAGTGTGTGACCAACTTGGTAGGTTGGCACTACCTACTTCCTTGCTTCAAATTCCAGATATTTCTCCTGTTCCAGGTCCTTCCAAACAGGATGTTGAACATGTTTGTAGTATGACAGGTAACCTTGTCACGTTACCTAACCTAACCTATGTTTCTGCTAAACAGCCCGCTAGTGCTAACGCACAGGTTGTTTTCAGTGGTGTACCAAGTACACATCAAGCAACAGCGCTGAGTAATAAAGTTTCATTTTCCAATGTGTTTGGAAAGTTAACCCACCCTTTAGAAAAAATGTTAAAGGATTTCCCAGCTACCGATGGTCTGAATATACCTAAGTTTCTCCATTTTCTTCAGCTCATTGTGAAGCTACGTCAAAGCAACTCCTTACATGAAGCTCAGTTGCTAGAGATTATTTACCCTTTTACCTTAGATCCTTTGGCAGAGCGAACAAATTTGGCCATTTCTCAAAATCTTACCTTTGACAAGTACCATGAAGATATCCTGAGTTATTTTATTCCCTCTAGGTTATTAACTCAGCTTCAGCTGAGCCATTTCAATCGATTACAAAAACCAGATGAACCCCTTGCAGTTTATGTAAACGAAGTGAAGGAGGCAGCTGCCATTTTTTGTTTACAAGTCTCAGAGCAGGAAGTGATTAATACCATTTTAGATGGTTTGTCTCCTGAAGAGCGATCTAGACTTGTCTTTCTGTCTACACCCTCTTCCTTTTCTGAACTTGATAGGATGTGCATCCATTCCCAGAATGTCAGATTTGCGGACCACCATCGCAATACTCATTTTCCTCAGTCCTCAAGTTTCAAGAAATCCAAGAACCTTGCTGGTTCATTTAGTGCTACACAATCTGATCATGTTTATGTCAACAGTACTGCTAGTGGACAAAAGCAGTATAAAGTGCCTGCAAATCAGGTGAACTCAGACCAGAAGCCAGTCTGTTATTTTTGCAAAAACCCTGGACATAAAATTAAAGAATGTAGGAAGTTGCAACAAAAAAAAGGCTCAGAGCAGGGACGCGAGGTGAGCCGCTTACCCTGCAAACCTAGCCTAAATAATGCGCAATATAACGCTCACCTGTTTCGACAAACCAAATCAGCTCTTTCTTTTCAAAAATACTTTGGAAGTAAAAATTAGCCTTACCCTGTCTCTAACATAAATTCTCCTAATTTGGTGGGGATAAATCCAGTTCCAGTCCCTCGGATTGTAGTCACCTTTGGCAATTTTGAAGTGCAGGCTCTTGTAGATTCAGGTTCCACACGTTCTATTATTTCATATGGTTTGTTTTTAAGGTTGAAAGAGGCAAAACTAGTTAAATCTGTTGAGAAAGGTCACTTTAAATGTTATACCGCCTCAAATGATGTGTTACCGATAGTTTGTTGTGCTATCATTAAGCTGAAAATTGCAAATTTTACATGGAATTTCCCTTGTTTAGTCTCTAAGGATATTGGTTTAGATTTTATCCTTGGAGCAGACTTCATGTCTAAGTCTGGGCTTATTCTCGACATGCAAGAAAAAAAATATTTCCTTTAAATTTCAAAGAAATCTCAAGATATGTTTTACAGATAGTAGTAATCAGAGTCAGGATAATATTGCCGAAATCAGTGTTGACCAAAACGGTAGTAATACTTGTGATCCTTTGAGCCATTTAAATGATGAACAGTGTCAAGCACTTAAACGTTTATGTGAACAGTTTCCCAAAGTTTTAACTTCAGATTTAGGCCTTACTAAACAACTGGAATATGAAATAAAACTCCATGATAAAAGCTATGTTAAAAGTCATCCTTATCGTCTGGCACCTACCCAAATGAATATCTTAAGAAATGAGGTACAACAACTTTTAGACAAAGGAGTCATTGAGCAATCTACCTCACAATATGCTAGTCCTGCTTTCTTGGTCTCGAAACCCAATGGTAAACAAAGAATGGTTGTTAATTTTCGTCCTGTTAATCAGAAAATTGAGATTGAGTCAGTGCCTTTGCCAGATTTACATTCAGCATTTCATTGGTTTTCTAAAGCAAAATATTTTACTACCATTGACTTAAATTCAGCGTATCATCAAATTTCTCTAAAAAAAAATGAGTCTAAGCCAATCACAAGTTTCTGTGTACCATGGAACCTTTATCAGTTTACACGTGTACATTTTGGTCTCGCCACGGGTGCACAAGTTCTCACACGTTTATTAGATCAAATTTTCCATGATGTATAATTTAAGTTTGTGTACAACTATTTGGACGACCTGGTTGTGTATTCAGAAAATTTCGAAGAGCATCTTTAGCATCTCAAAGAAGTCTTGTCTCGCCTTGAAAAGACTGGTTTGACAGTGAATCCGCAAAAGGTTAAATTTACCGTTCATGAAATCTCATTTCTTGGCCACAATATTTCATCTAAAGGCATATCTATTGATCCGGAGCGCACTAGAGCTATCAGAGAATTTCCTCCACCATGGGATGTTAAGGGCATAGCCCGATTTATTGGCATGATTCAGTTTTTTGGCAAGTTCATTCCAAATTTAGCTGAAAAGGCAGTTCCCCTTAACAGTTTACGAAAGAAAAATGTTAAGTTCGAATGGGGAGAGGAACAGCAAAAGGCTTTTGAATCTTTAAAAAATGACATTATAAGTCCACCAATTCTTCGTATGGCAGATTTCTCAAAACCTTTCATCTTACAAACCGACGCTTCAGGTTCAGCAGTAGGAGCAGTCTTGGCGCAAGAATTTGATGGTTGTCGCCAACCTATTGCATTTGCATCCCGGACTCTCACTCAACAGGAAAAGAAGTCTACGATTTATGAACTTGAATGTTTAGCTGTTGTTTTTGGTATCGACAAATTTAGGCCTTATTTAGAGCATGCAGAGTTTTTGTTGGAAACTGATAATCAGGCTTTGTCTTGGCTTTTGGCTTATCCCCGACAGTTAGGTAAAATTGGTCGTTGGGTCATGAGAATATCCTCTTTAAAATTCAAGGTGCAGCATATCCGAGGAACGCAAAATGTTGTGGTGGATGCCCTTTCACGTATGTTTGATACAAACCAATCTAACAAACCTTCAGGGGAAAACTTTTGTAACATCCTCGTGACTCATTTTCCATTGGCATTCAAAAACATTCAGTCTTACCAGGAAGAAGATGAGGAATTGAGTAATATTGTTAAAAAAATTAAATCTGGAATTCCACAAAAACCTTATTTTTTATCTAAAGACATCCTTTATTCTAAAATTCGCCATAATCAGAAACATATTGTGCTACCCAAAGTCTTGAAACCTGTGGTGTTTGAATACTTTCATTCTTCACCTATTGGAGCCCACCTTGGTATTTACAAAACTATCGAATCTATAAGAAAGCATTTTGTCTGGAAAGGTATGCATGGTGAAATTTCCAACAGAGTTAAGCAATGTCGTCTTTGTGCCCTCAGCAAACCTGCTCAAAACACACAATTGGGATTCTTGTCGTCTGAAGTATCTGAGAAACCTATGGAAAAATTATTCATTGACTTTGTAGGTCCATTGCCCAGAAGTAAAAATGGAAACAATATGTTATTGGTCTGTGTTGATGCTTTTTCAAAATTTGTTTGGCTCATTTCCTTAAGAAAGGCAGATGCACCATCTACAATTCGAGCTCTTCAGACTCGTATTTTCCAAAACTTTGGCGTTCCGACATCTATAGTCTCTGATAATGGTAGCCAATTCACTTCTAAATTATTTAAGAGCATGTGTTTCACCCATGGCATACGCCATTTTACCTTGTCACCCTACTACCCTCCACCTTCGCATGCGGAAAGGTTCAATCGTAACCTCCGATCAGCGTTAATCGCTTTCCATGCGCAAGATCAGTGTAGTTGGGACAAAAATTTAGTTTGGCTTCAAATGGTATTCAATTACTCCCGCCATGAATCTCACAAAACTACACCGTTCAATTTAATGTTCACTTTTGCTCCAAACAACCCATTATCTAATCTTTGGTGTCTGAACGAGTTATTGCCAGAAAACCCTAAAAATATTAAGGAAGTTTGGGCCTCTGCTCTTAAAAATCTCAAACGGTCTCACGAAAGGAGCCGCTTAAAATATAATAAGAATAGAATTGACAATCCTTTTCGACGAGATGATCTAGTTCTTTGCAAGGCTCATCCCACAAGCAAAGCAGTGGATAAAAAGATGGCAAAATTGTCATTTCGTTGGTCAGGCCCTTTTCAAATCCAACGCTTTCTCACGCCAGTCACAGTAAGCCTAGTTAACCCTGACTCAGGAGCATATGTGACTAGAGCACACATTTCACATTTAAAGAGATATTATTCCCCACCTCCAGTTTGAGTAGACATTGTCTAGGTGCTGCAGAACCTAACCTTGTGCTCGCTGTTGGTTTGCATTTCATTCGGGTCTGTGACTCAGTTGATCGTGGTCTGATCACCCACCGATCCTAGTCTTGACAACCCAGGAAACTTTAATTTACATGTTATAGGCCTATAATATTCACTTTGTTAGTTAATAAAGTAACAAGAAGAGATAAGTAAAAAACCCATGGTACTAATTTTAAGTCGGTTGCAACCTTTGATATATTTGTTATGTAGTTTAAGGGAATAAAGTTTTTTTTGGTTAGTTTTTTTTAATAGTATAAGGGTAATGAATTTGGTTTGATAGTAGATGTTATGTTAAGTAATTTCTTTTAGTCATCTATTGACCACCTTGGTCCCTTTTTGTTTCATGTTCCAGTGTCCCTGTGTTTCTTTCCCGTCTGACTCACAACGTTGTGCTTCTGCGTCATGATTGGGCAGTTGTGCATTCTCACATGCATCCACGCCTTGGTTGCCAACATCACGGTAAAACAATTACAATCTGGTGTTCTGTTTGAGAAAGGTCAAGAGCTACATTTTTCGGATAGTTACTATTCTGTTGTGTTGAGTTTTGATCTACTTAATTTACACGATGAAAGTGCACAGTTGGAAACAACATTGAATCAAGTTCTTGTACTTAATAACGAACAGTCTTCCAAAAAATCTTCTATGAATCAAGATTTTGCTTTTGTCATTCCGCAGCTCAGGGAGAACTGTTTAGCATACAAAACAGAAATTTTAGCATTAACTTCACTTTTGCCCCGAAGGGACACACGCGAAAGACGTGGTTTATTTAATTTTGGAGGTACAGTGCTCAAAACAGTTTTTGGAACTCTAGATAATAATGACCTAGTGATGTTAGAAAAACGTTTAAAATCAGTAACAGCAAATCAAGAAGATATTGCTACCAGTGTTTTCCACCATATTATTGTTGTCAAGGATTTGGAAGAGAGAGTGCTTAATAATACTAAACTCATTAAAAATTTAGCAGTACATTATTTGGACAGCTACAATGAATTTTTTAAGTTGTTTAACAGCACCGTTCATTAAGTTTGGGATAAGATGATGATGATAAGTCTCAGAATTGATTTAAATACCCTTCTGTCAGTGAAACCCTCTCGAGCCTACGACTTGAGCTATGTGACTTACGTCTAGCCATTGAAAATAGTGTGCATGGAAAGTTAAGCTCAACCTTAGTAGTACCCAATGTTTTCCTTCAACCTTAGTAGTACCCAATGTGTTCCTATTAGATAAGATTCAGCACTTGATTTCTTTGCCATTGTATATGTTGGCCCCAGTTTCTATTGAAAATCTTCACTTATTTTATGGTCTTTGTCATGTTCAAGCGGTGATCTATAATCATTCTTTGGAAGTTATTGTTAATGTACCCTTGGCTACTAAAGACAGCAGCTTTGAATTCTATAATGTTTTTAGTTTTCCCTTTTTCTTTTCTAAATTACATCATTATATACTTCTTAAAGTTCATGATATTTTACTGGTTAGTCCTGATAGGAAACTTCTCGTACCAATTAACTCTAAGTTACTTGCTGACTGTAAGGAACATGGTATCATCCTGTGCCCTCCTACTTTTCCGTTTTTTGATTCCCACATGGATAACTGTGAATTTAATCTTTTCCTCGGCAGATCGTATATGTAATTTTGTGATAAGTCCATTGTCCCGTTGGACCTTCCCTTATTTCAAAAAACTAAATCCTTATGGATCTACACTACCAACCACTCTATTGATGTTACGTTTCTGTGTAGAACTTCTACCATGTCTTTTAAGCCTTTCACCATGTCTATAATGGGCAGTGGTTATATCAGCAACGCTTCACACTGTGATACTGTAAGTCCGTTCTTTCGAACCTTTGGATCTGTTAGCTCATCCCTACATTTGAATTTATCACTACCTTCTGTACACGTTCCAAAATTTAACTTTAATTTAAGTCACTTAAGTTTTCCCATTTTGCCTAACCTAACATTAAATACCTCCTTGATTAAGGACATAAATAATTTGCTAATTTCTCAACCCAGTGGTGTTTCTTTTAAAGATGTTGCTAACCTATTGCGTCCTCACACAGTTGTTGAGTCATCGTCCTATATAAGTTTCATTGCTATAGCCTTTTCTTGCCTAGTTTTGGTAGGATTTTTATCCTCAGTTTGTTTATTTGATGGAAATCGCGGACCAATGCAACCACCCCACCTAATACTACTCCAACCATTCCTTCAGGTACTATCCTCATTCCCCTAGCTTCATCCTCCTCAGTGGAGTAAGTTTGTACTGTGTGTATGTAATTTTGTTTTATTTTAATTGTCAGGTACTTAGTAATGTTTTGGGGATTTTAGTGATTGTTGTCACCCACCTGCTATGTTGTGGTTTGAGGGAGGGAGTGTGTGCCACTATTCAGCATTTTCTGGGCCTATGGTTAATATCATATTATTATTTTTAGGAAAACTGAAGAGCTGCTTAATTTTTTTATCATTTATATTTACTATTATATTTGTTACTTTCAATAAATTAATATAACAATATAATAAAATAATAATAACATAATAACATAATTATAGTGGATTGTTTGTAATCTTTTACTTTATTAAATATGCAATATGTAATGTATTTCTGAACTTACAATATTGTAATGAAATATCAAAAGCTTATTATTTAATGTATTTCTTTGTAAGGCATTATGCCATAGGTATTTTGGAACTCAACTTTTGTTTGGCACTGTTCTATACAGTGGTGACTTTTTGGTCACAGCTAAATTCCTAGCAATTTGCTGTCTCTGCCTTCTTCATCTCGTGGCTGCCATCAAAACATGATTTAGTTGTAGCTTCTGGTGTATCGTAGTATTATGGAGTAACTTAAGACCATCTAACCGCCTGAAGGGGTGAGTTATTTCATGATTCCTTTGAGGATCGTGTTTAATGTATTATTTTATTGATCCATTTATTATTTTTGGAATTGCCATCTGTTGTTTAGCGGTGGGAGTCCTGGTGTGACCGAGCCGTATCCAAATTGAAATGAATACCTGATTTTCAACTAGGAGTGGATTTCCCTCCTCTCTCCTACGGCCTCAGGATGTGCACCAGATAAGAGTTACTCTTGTGTTCTCCGCATGTAGCATGCATTCATCGGACAATTGAATTTCTCTTTTGGACACATTAACCTGCTAAATTACAATCAAATTCAGATATAACAAAATGTTTAAATGTATTGTAACCTATAATAAATTTTTTTTGATTTAAACTAGTTGGGGCCCCAGAGATAATATATATAATGAATTGCGAGATTTAAAAAATACTCAAAGTCACTTGTTTTTTTAAGAATATTTATTATTGTAATTTTGTTTTGTAATTCATTATATATATATTATATATATATATATATATATCAAAACCAGAAAGTAAAGTGTAATATGGCTGACCTCTGAAATTTGTCTAATTAATTTTTTTATTTATTCATACCTTCTAACCTTTATTTTTCTTTACAGCATAAAGTTTGTTTGATCTTAAATATCTATATACTTTATTAAATACATTTTGTTCTAAGGCAGCATATTCAGTCGGCCTACCTTTGTGCCTAACTACTTTTCCACCTTGAGGTAAGACACCATTGAGCCTAAGGCTCAGGGCAACTTCCACTGCGGGCCTTTCTCGGAATGGTCAAACCTAACCAGGCTGGGAAAGGTTGGCAGAAAGCTAACCACAGGGCTTTCAACTTAAGAATAGATTCCTATTCCATAGACAAATACTGACATGTGTTTAGTAGCACCTCTTTACAGAACCAAAATAATTTTCGCATTATGTTTTTATTATACAGCATTTTAAGACCAAAAAAAAAAATAAGAGGAAGAGCGAAAACCACAAGAGTTTAAAGTGAGCAAAGACACAAGATTACTTCCATATAATCATTAAAAAGCCTAATCGGCGGCTTACTGCCAACCAAATAATTGGTTAAGAAATAAACAATAGTTTAAACTTGTAATTTCTGCGATAGTGTCATACTGCATTACCAAAATACACAGAAATAATAAAAAAAGGAGGAATATTAAAAAAAAATGGCAAACTCCAAACAAACTTATCCGCATAGGCGTAAAATTTTCGTCTTAACTTAGAAGCATTTATTTTTTTGGTGTTTGAAACATTTGTGACACTTTTGTTTAGGTATGCTATATAATATGTCCTAGAATGGGCAGGAACGTCAACTGTTTATATACATAATCCTCGTTTCACAGTTGGAGCGATAACAAAAACAGTTAGAAACTGCAAAACTGACGTTATATATATTATTACTTAAAATTATAATGTATCACCGACAAAATTGCGAGCAGTCGACGGCTCTTTATTCATTAACATCACAAAAAAATAACATGAATTTGTTAAATACGGTCATTCGCGGTATCATAATTGGTGAAAATGAGGGCGGGAAAAGTTGGTCGATGAGAATTGGCGCCCCAAACACTAAGAGAGTAGTTCTCCCTTCTCCAACCTCCTACTGCGATGGCACCCGTGGTGGGTATAAGGGTGCAGTTGTTTACCGAGCCCAGCAAGTGTCGGCGAAGGGAGGTATATTGCCGGTCGAAGCTGTTTGCGCAGAGTCATCCCACACACATACTGTCTCTTTCTCTCTCTCTCTCTCTCTCTCTCTGAGAGCGCACGCCGAACGCAAAGCGACTCGGTAGAGGCTGGCCTGTGTGTTTTGCCGAGAGGGATGGATGCACGGTTAGATAGGGGCTGCTCGGTTGCCCGTATCTCCAGCCCCTTTACACTCCCTTCCCCTTAAAAGCGTCTCTCCCTCCTCCACCCTTCTCCCTCCTCCACAATTTTACCATCTCCTCCACTCGTGGGCGAGAAACCCGAGACTCCATCGTGCAACAAACATCGTCTTTGTAACGGACAGTGAGGGCGGGACAGCGTACACCTCCATCCACCCCTCCCCACCCCCCTTTTATTTTTTTTCCAACCGTCCGACGCCCGGAAGGATACGGTCGCACGGGAGAGAGGGTGTTCTCAGATGAAACTTGGCAGAGCCCGCAGCCCGACCGCTTAGGCTACCCGCAAAGCTTTCACTGTGTCATAAAGGTGTAGCCATACTCCTCCTCACTCTAATATACGAGGGCTGATTTTTTTTTTCAAACTCCAATGGGCTATAAAAAAAATACGAATTTGCATAACATAATAATTTTATCACAAAACGTACAGCAGGGTCTTACTTATTTTTCTACATAATCGCCAAAACGATCGAAGCATTTGTCATATCGTAACACAAGCTTCTCGATGCCTTCTTGGATTGAATAGAGGTACAGGCCAGCGCCTGGATCTCTCTCTCCCTAACGACGCGGCTGTGAGGCGGGGGGACTAACAGTGCGATAATGCTTGACGCGGGAGCCAGCATGCGACTGTTCTATGTTATTATTTCCTAAATTATGTCGTATTTAATTTGTGTGATTTGTTTTTTCTGAGTTGCAAGTAACTAACTTAAGACCGTCCTTAGTTTTGTGTTTCTAAAGTTATGATATTCCTTATTTATAATTAACTTATTGTTAGTTACGAAATATTGCACATTTTTGTATCGTCGTTGTGTGCTTTTGCGTTTCTAAGCTATGCGTGTTCTAAATTGTGTGTTGTCTAAGGTATATATTTCTTAGTTCTAATGTAAGTTTTGACGTTTCTGAGATTTATGGTTCGGCGCAGCGTGTTTCTAAACTATGTATGTCAAATATACGTTGGTTATGACTAGAGACCCGGAAAATTCGCGGGTTCAATGACCTCCAGGATAGACTCCAATATCCTCTACACACTCGGGAAAATGCCAACTGTTCATTGGCTGCTGACTTGTGAGTCGTCTCGACTGGGTGGCCTGTGATTCGACACTTCTATGAGTGAGGGTGTCTAATTGGCCCTCAGTCCTCCAGATTAACAGTGAACCAATGACAGAAGCAGCACTAAGGTATAATTATTTGAATTTTAGCATAACACGAAATGAACCCGCGAATATGCCGGGTCTTTAGTTATGACGTTTCTTAAGTTAAAAAGGTTCAGAATTCTGTATTTCTAAGTTACATGTTTATAACTAACGGAAGTTCTCTAATAGCGTGTTTCTAAGTTATGATATATTTAATTTTTCATTTTATAAGTTAACTTGTTTCTAAGTTGCGATTTTATAAGTGATGATGACTATAACTTCGTGTTTCTAAGTAATGCATGTTTAAAGTTATGTGGAATTTTGTGATAAACCTTACGCTTGTAAGTTTTGAGTTTGCAAGGTATGCGCCAAGTCACCCAACGAACTCAATAACGTTAGTGAACAAAAGAATCAAACGTGGAAGTCCGCCGACGGATACGATCAGGAAGACGCGAGCGGCGGAAATAAAAAAATATATATGTATAAAGTGCGGGCAAGCGTTCAGTCCCATTCTGATACTCTCTCTCTCTGGTAATATTCCCCGTTCGCCGGTAAAAGAAAAGAACGTAATATCCTCTCGAAGCGCACCGGGCCTATCTCGTCGCATCTTGGATTGGCTGGAGACGAGGAGTGACTGGAAGGTGTCCGATGACACTGTCTTCCCTCCTCCCCTCCTTCCAAGAGACGGGAGAGACTTCCATTTCCGGTGGGCGTGTTCCTTTTCCACCCGCTGCTGCGGGGAGTTCGACGGAGATTCAATCATATTTTGGTGTTTCTGTGGAGCAGGAAACTTGCGGGGAACTAGAAAACTCTGGAAATAAGACATATCAACCGTATCATTGATGTGTTATTTTTAAAGTGGAACTTCTTTACTGACGGTGGGGGTCGGTCCAGGCGACGACGTCATCAGAGCGTAACGAAAGTGTAACACTCAGAGGGCAAAAAAAAGTGCATGACCAGGAGTGGGGCAATGTAGATGGTCGAGGCAGAAAGTAAACACGGGAGTAGGTTGCTCAAAGGCATGATCAAACTATAGCACGATTGCATATTTGCACATCTGCATACATGGCAAATGTCTACTTTCGCACATGTTTACTTACACACTCGTATACTTGCACACTTGAATACTTGCACGCTTACATACTAGTGCATTCACGAGCTTGCATAAATTCCTTTACATTTTTATAGCTCAAGCTGTGAAATTTCTCTTCTAACGCGCGCGGTGGCTACACACACATTTTTAAAAAATTTAATTTACGAACCAACCTTCAACATAGTTCTGACGTTTCTTAGGCAATCAGGTATTTTCAGCCCGACCATTTCGAGTTGTTTACATGTCATATTTTAGGTATTGGTTCAGTGAGAGAAAAGGCATAAATGTCTTCAGGCAAACGCCTACCCGGACACACACACGGTGCGCAGAGCTTCAGAAGAAACCACGCCATTTTAAAAATGCTCAAGATATCCGAGCGTGGTCTGTTTACGAAAACCAATTAAAGAAGCCGTCTGAACGCAGGGATAAAAGCACTGTAGACGTTTACCTACATAATTCTCAGTAACAAAAATATATATTTAAGATTTTTAATTTTTGTTTGCGCAGGAAAGAAACAAAATGTACACTCGAAGTCGGTCTGGTATATTCAAATTTCCTCGCACCCGCATTTCACGAAAAAAAAAAAAAAAAAAAAGGCCTTTTCCAACCTACTTTATTTTGTGTATGATTGAAGGAGCTCACCGGTCGGACAAGCCCTAGACATTCTTGCATTGATTCCTGCATTCAAACAGTCATGTCATCGCTGACATAGGAGACGTAAGTGTATGCATCGGTGACATTGCTTGTCGTCTAGTGGCGCCCTCTGTAACGACCTGCTCGCTGCTTCCCTTCTCGCCGCGCTGGAAGAGGGGAAGGAGGTGGCATGGCCGGCAAGCACCAAACGAGTGATAAAATATTTTCTACAGCAAAAAAAAATATATCCCACGTCATAATGACGTCATCACTTCGGTCTGACTGGCGCGGTAAGTAGAAAAATCAAACACAGCGTTACAAAATAAAATTTCCTCGTAGATATCACGGGTGTGTTTATTTTTTGACTAAAAATATCATGTGTTCATAAATCGACAATTTGTAATTACTGTATTGGTAAGAAATCATTTCCCCAAGAAATGTTTATAGTCTGGCCGAAATATACAAATACATACTCATTGTTGTTCAAACACTGTATTTTTTTGTTTTCTTTTCAGACAGCCACCCATGGCCACCAGTTGGATGGATACCGTCGGGGTATCAGACTTCAGGGTAGAACCAGCATAAAACAAATGCCAAATCGATCAACCCACCTGTACACTGATAATACAATGCCAGACGACAATGAAAGAAAATTTATTAAAAATTAAGTAATTGTTTACAAGCATGTTTGCCGATCTGTTTTGATAATTGTAAAATTCGAAATAAATTCCAAATAAATAAATTATGAACATAAATTTCCCGTCAGCTGTGCTGGTCTGACATCATGCTACTATTATTGGGGTGCCACATTAGAAACATAAGGTTTTTGCATAGAAATTGTGGATGCATAAAATAATTTTCGAAAAAATCAATATTAGTTGATAACAATTTGAGAAAAGTAACTAACAGTACACATTTTTTACTTATATTTAACCAATTAAAACTTACACAAACACAGTCAAATATGTTTTACATATTTTAAATAATAGTGTAATAAATAAACTTATGCAGGTAACACTAAGTTACCTTAAGCATTTAATAATTTCATTTTAAATTAGTTCGATTATATATTTTTTTAATAATCATATTACCAAGGCTTGCCTGCCTTACGTTACCTCATAGGAGCAACAGCATCATAGCCTTATCACGAAGACGGTATTACATTATTTCTAAAGGCCAAATTTAAAAAAAGTAAAATATTAACAAATGTATCCAAGAAAGAGCAAGAACACTTATAAATTTCTGAATATAAAATGTCCATACAGCTGGACACTAATATTCCGACACCAACGAAAAATTTTCAACAGTCGATAAAATCCAACGTAATTCCTATACACTCTTGTATTTTTAAAAACTAGAAATTTAACAAAGAACTGTTCCTTTTTTTTGTACAAATTTTTGTAAAACGGCAAATTCGATCTTTGTATAAATTACAACAACATTCAGTTTAGATTTCTGCCTCAAGTTCAGGTAAAATTGGTTGTTTCCTAGGTGAAATAAAACATACTAGCATAATGTTAGTATGCTGTCAGTTATAACCCATTAAAATATTTAGTGTAGCATTGATACGTCTGTGATGTAAAGGCTCGTGTATTTAATTCTGTTGAGGATGAAACAGACTGAATCTCCATTTAATCAAGAGGTATTACGCAGGTCATAGTTCGGTAGGAATATGCCCATACTACAACTTGCAAAGTGAATTTTGAGCATCCTGGACTTACCCGCGGTTGTAGATTATAAAACATACTGTGTATAATCATGCAGATACGTTATTTTTTAAAAGCGCAAAATATAGCTTGTGATATGAGAAAAAAAATTCAAAAGTAAATGATGACATGCACAGTTATTTTTTCAACATTTATTAATATGATTTCAAGTCTGCAGAATGTGATTTAGGACTGCAGCATTTGATTTCATTTTTCACTTGCAATGTTGGAAAAAAAATTCATTTGCAAAGCAAAGTCAAAGTTATATATTTATATTGGTATGGTACATTAATTCATACTAAATGAAAATAAATATTATTTTAACTTCAACATTTAAACAAAAATTATTGTGTTAGATGTCATAAGATATTTCAGTACTGGATTAAAGTCAAAACAAAATTCGTATTATTACTTCAAACGCACACAATATCTGAAATAAATAAGTAGATAAGACTTATTCTCTTTTTCCATCAGATGCTGCTGAGTTTGAGGTCATCTAAAGAGCGGGTGAGACTGCACTATTGTTGAGCCGGCTGGTTTATCCTGTGTGATGCTGGGGTCGAGGTCTACAATAGAGTTGTTGACACTGATTAGTAGATGAGACGGCTCTTCTAACCTTGTGTGCTGCTGGGCCGAAGTGAGCGTGGGAGGAGGACTATTAGAAGAACCTTCTTATCTACTCTGGTGTGCTTCTGTGTTTGAAGTGAAATAGCAGAGAAAGATTAAGTAGATTAGACTTACCTTCTTATCTTTGGTGCTGCAGAAGTTGATGTCATCTAGATAGTTGGTGAAACTGCACTAGAAGATGTGCCAGCTAGTTTATTCTGTGTGATGCTGGTGTTGAATTCTGCAAAATAGTTGGGGCACGTTAGTAATTGATGGCTTATCTGACCTTAATTGTTGCAGGGGTCAAAGTCACTGAGAAGTGTGGAAGACATAAACTGAATTAGATCATTTTTATCCTTAAATTATTAACATAAAAATTAACGAATGACCAGAAATCCCGAAACAACAGGCTACTAACAAAAAAATTTAATCCCAAGAGACTTTTCGCTCAATATGTTTTTTCTAAATGGTTCTACCATCACGCCAGGCCAGTTTTGTCTAACTCTCTACAAATCACCCTGTATTAACCTTCGCTAACATCGAGTAAACTTTATAATAGTACAATTATCCTTTCATACTTTAGGTTATATTTATAGCTATAAAAATAATTACTTAGAAATTGTTAAAATGCTGCCATTATAATTTTGGCAACTCTTAGTTAACATTGAAATGTAGAGATTGCGCAGCGTTTGTCATACTATAAAGACACAAGAAATCGTTAGCCTACATATATTTGATGCCATGTTGAATAAAATAATTTCGTGATATAAATTTTACTGTTAAAACAGCTCAATAAGGTAAGGGTTTGTTTGTAGCGAGTATTCACAGACTGATTTCTGTCGTTTAAGCAAAAACAAATATAAATACATATTTAGTGTTATAATGTGTATGTAAAGTGTTTCAGATTAATAGGGTTTTAATGTTATCTCTTGGACTGCAACTTTTAGCTTGAAAAATAATTAAAAGATAGCTCTGCGGTGGTAACATTAAAAAACCAACAAAGTGTTTGCCCCTATGTTTGCTCCAACACAATTTTCGTGGCTAATAAATTATATGTATTTGTTAAGTGGCAATTATATCTTTTTATTACTATTGAAGTTTACAAAATGTATTCCAGGATAGTTTCACTATCGTAAAGTTTACTTTGGTACACCAATAGGTTTAGTACATCCTCCGATGTTCGCCTAAATTTATACATACGGGTGCATGTGGCAACACGTGGGTTCGCCATCTTGTTGACTTGGCTCGTGGCTGTAGCAGTTTCTGCATGCATGTGCATTGGACTTTCTACTTGCCAAATTTCCGTTGTGTAATGCGTGCTTATTTCATTACATTTCTGGTGCATACTAAAATTTCACCTTAAACGTGCCTAAAGAAAAATAAACTTACAAAAAACAGCCTATGATAATTCCAGTCTAGGAATAATGTCACAGGTTGAGTCGTTGAGGCATTTACATGCAAAGCGTTCGGTACTTCTATTGTTCGGCTAGCCCTGAAAAGTCAATAACGCCAACTTGTTAAACAGAATCATAGATAATTTTAAAAAAAGGGAATTTTTTTATCTTTTTTTTCTGAAATGAATGCTGTTCGTATATTTAACACTGTTCGGCATTATTTTAAAGAATTATACTACGTTAAATTTCGTGTCCGAGTTTCATATTCTACGTGTGTTTGCCACATGAGAACACGCGACTTTGCTCGTTACGGAGCACTGGCAAGTACTGAAAGACTCGCTCACTTTTTTTTTTTTTTTTTCAAATGACGTCGTACAAAAGTAATTCGGCGAGTCCTTCAAAAACGTTCTTTTCGAGTTCTTCAAACTCGTCGGCGCCTCAAAACTGAAATAAAGGAAGTAGGAAAAAAAAAAGAGAAGCCATCGTTACTTATATTGACTTTCCCTCCCTCTGCGTCCTTTTTCTACAAGCTGGGACAATTTGTTCGACTTGTTTCATCACCCGCCGTTGCTGTACCAACCGCTCCCTCCCTCCTCCTTTTTTTTTTGTCTCCCCCCCTCCCTCCATCTCCCCTAACGATCGTCCCGACGCCCACACGATCCCTTCGCCAGTGTCATGTCCTTCATTTCGCGGAACAAGGAACCAATGGGAATGGGGAATGGGCGCAGTGGCCTTCAGTTTAGGAAGCGTAGAACAAAAAAAAAAAGGAAAAAGAATTATCAGAAAAGAAAGAGGGGGAAAAAAAAGGAGAGTTGAGGTAAGAACACACGCCGCGGGAAAAGAGAGGAGGACAAAGGAACACAAGTCATATGAAGATTAACTGACATTCCTGTAGGAGACGTAAATGTGGAGAGAGAGAGAGAGAGAGAGAGAGAGAGAGAGAGAGAGAAAGTCGTGGGAGGGATGAAGGGTGACAATTGTCATGGAATGGGAGTTGGGGTGTGGCACAAGAGTGCGGCGGGCGAGAGAAAGAAATAAAAAATAAAAGGCGCGTAACATTTAGCTTGAAGGGAGTAGGGGAAGTCAGGATTGAGGAGGGGTGTTAGACGTCCCGCGCGTGCGCGGCGCCGGGAGGGGAAGTAGGGGAAGTGTCCCAAAGGGCTGAGGAGGGGAGGGAACCTTGCGGTTGACAGCGGGGCGGTAACTTCAGTCAGTGTTACCCGCGGCGCCGCCTGCGGAGGTTATTGTTGGAGGAGAAAGTGTCGGTTCGTTGTGGGTCGTAATTCGGACTTGTGCTGCAGACTTCCGGTGGAATACCTGAGGCGACCTGATGTCTCTGGCTGCGTGCGAGTGTTGACAACGCAGACTGAGAAAGAATTACAAAGGGGAGAAAAAAAATGCCAGACGTTCGAATTTACTGGAGTCGGGAGGTTTCCGGATTCGTTGATAACCAGTAGCTTCGTCTGTCTCCTATTATTTTATATATATTTTTCAATTTATCTTTCGTTGTTCAAGTTTCATCCCCTTCTCCCTTAACCTTCTTTTTTTTTTTCTTCACCCGCGTGGAATTCCCCCTCCGTGTTTTTTTTTCACCACCCCGTTCGTTCGGCGCGCCTGAGTCAATCAAGAATGTGGGCGAGACACCTGTGGATCCTTCTGTGTGCCCTCACCCTCGACGGATTTTGCCCGCAAGGTGAGTGAAAGCCAGACCTCCCCGCTGCGACCGGCGGCGTATACGCAGTGGCGGATTCAGGAATTGAACGGTAATTGTTCCTTATTGTTAGGGGCATGCTTATTTCGCGAAAAGATTCCAAGACTGGCTGAAAGTTTAAACATTGTAGCATCGCCTGTGTTTCTTGATTGAGTTTCTTTCAGGTATATGTGGATTGTTACAACATTAATCACAGTAATTCAGTGCGGAAGCAAACGCATGCTGAGTGGCTCGGTCAAATAAGACGACTTTTCTTGCAGACGGCCGCCTATCATAAGGAAGAAACCGCTGGTGCGGGTATACCTTGTTGCAGTCTAATAGGCGTTCCGATTTATTCGCGAAAATTGCCTGCCCTTACTTATTGTGTATCCATTTGAGTTTTAACATTATTATTTTAACAGTATTAAAATAAAGAATGGAATATGATGTATTTGTGATTCAAAGCTGTATAATTACCAAAACATGTTTGATTGTTAAAATATGTCTAAGGTTTTGTTCCTGGCCAGGGTTCGTACGCCTCCTTAATTTCCTTAAACAGTTCTTGACTTGATTTTCATTGCCTAAAAGCCCTTAAATATTATTTTTTTTTTCCACCATGGATCATATAAAATTTCTTAATAAACACGTTATGCAAGTATTATAAAAATTAAAAACACATTTTGCTGTGTGTTTTTTTTTATTATTTCGTTTTGAACTTTGTGAACTACTCAAATACTCTTTGTGCCTGCGTTTCTTTTGTCAATGGTGAAGTAGATGATTTTTTTCGAATAAAAAAACAATACTTTAACTTAAGGTAAATTATTAGTAAAAATCATTGATCTATTGATATACATGTATATCTCGAGACATTATATCCTTAAAGGGCTCCCAAAAAACTCCTTAATTTTAATTAGTGTAAAGAAACTATGAACAATCCAGGGAGCAGTTGTTCTGTGTAACATATCATGTTGCATTTAAACGTAAATATTTAAATAAACTAAGCAGTTTAATGAATGTGTTTGTGATTTGAAACTGTACATTTACCGAAATATTTTGATTTTTAAGACATGCATAATAAATCTTTGATTTAAACTGGATGGATACGCAAAAATGAACGATTATCTTCTTTTCTTTACAAGGAGGTTAAGGGACGAATTTTAAAAATATAAAAATAAAAATAAATAAAATTAGAATTCGTGTATTAAAAAACCTACGTCAACAACAAGAAGTTTGGACTATAACATTATCTGTCTCAACTTAAGTCACTTCCTGTGTAACTTGTTGTTACAGATGTTGTGGCAGCTCAAGATGTATCGCCACGAATAACCTACCGTCTTCACAGAAATATTACACTCGTGCGCGGGTATTTCGTTGACAACGAGGCTGTTTCCATTGAGGTTATCCACCTATGTAGTGTATGTCTGTTCTGAAGTTGAAGCAGAGACGTAACTAGACTAGTTTCCACCCGTTGCAAGAACTCATCTTGAATCCCCCCCCCCCCCTACCAGGTTTTTTCAACCCAACGGAACCAAAACCTTTCCCGACTACACCTCATATTGCCACCGCATATTAATTCCACTATTCCAAATATTTTTTATTTAACTTAGATGGCAATTAAGTATATTCATTTGCAATCATTTCATTTTCATTACATCGAAAGTTGGATAGTAAGCAAAAATTACAAGTTTTAAAATGTTTGACTATATACATGTATGTACCTCTCGAAAAAGTTAATCTTTTTTTTTTTTTGCTGTGTTTAACACTACGGTATTCAAGTAAATATCCATAGTAAAAAAAAACTGCCAGTTTAGCGATCTCCTCCCCCCCCCCCCCAAAAAAAATATATACGGCGCCCGGGGCACAAACCCCGAGTCTGCCCCACTCTAGTTACGACCCTTAATTGAAGTCGCGATGTTTAGCAATTGGCAGGCAAAAAAAAAAAACCGTCAGACGTAAACGTTTGTTGAATAGCTTAAAATATCAGCAGTTCATTATCAAGAAGAAAGAAAAAATAATGTTTTGTTATAAATTTGTAAAGGGAGAGTTAATGGGAATCGTTCTCATTACGACTTAAATCATCAACACGCCTACTCCCTGACTTGTTACCTCCGTGCTCGTCGCTACAAACACAAGCGCAACGCCGGGTGAAAGATCGTGGAAGCACTCTTATCACGGCGCTTTGCCTCAAGTGATATCTGGAGACTGTGGCTGCATCCGAACATTAGTCTGCTGGATCACTCAGCTAAGGGATCCACTGAAGTTGCATCGTAGTGGACGAGGCTATCTTTGCGTCGCTTCCGCATCCTCGCAAGGGATGCCGATTCATCTCTGCATGCGTCCGCTAAAATCGGGATTTCTATGGATGCGACACACGCATCTATTAGCTTCGGAATAGTGTTTTATGTTGTTTGGACATAACATTGCTTCAAATTTTTGCCATAAACGTACACAGTTTAATTTATAGCTTGAATAGAGACAAACTAAAACGTAAATATAAATATTGGCGATAAAAATACAGGGGTCTTTAATGCTCATTATAAGTATTATTTTATATTTTTGGGGATTCATAACAAAATTTTTATTTTGATCGTTAACATTCATAACATACACGCTACATTAATATTTTTATTTTGGTCGTTGTTATTAACATTTTGCTGATTCTCCGCGGATATTACGTCTCGAAAGGGCTGCGTGCATATTAGTACGACTAACTATAAACAGGTGGTGCTATGTAGTAGGAATCACATAACTATCATATCTTCAAAACCTTTACAGATATCACAATAAAACAAACACTAAATAAATAGTGGGCTTAGTATATAAATTTCGTTTTTAATTTAAGTTAGTAGCTCAGAAATGTTCGAGTTAAATCATTTCTTACAGAACGACAAAAAAATTTTAACGTTCGATTTGGTTTAACTAAATGATTTGCTTACAGGAAAAAAGTATAAAATATATAATCATTTCAAAATCCCAGATAGAAACTTCGAATTATTTTTATTTATTTGTCTTGATTTTAATTTGGCTCACATTAATTCATGCACAGAATAAAACGAATGTGACAATTAGGCTTAATGCTGGACACTATAATACTGAATAAAACACTTCCATAAAACATTTTGTTTTAAAATTTAATATGAATTTAAGTTTTCTTCCTTTATGATGATGATATTTTATGTCTGCTCAAGAGTTGTAACTGGTATTTTGGTTTTGCTGCGAACCAGTGAAAAGCTGAAAAAGAAGCGACGATCGCAGCATTAGAATTCCGAAGCAATTATCGGAACGCGGCCTGAGTTCATGAAATGTGTGGAAGAGTGTACGCCTCTTTCGCGTTAGTGGAAGAAAAATGTTCCTGCGGGGTAAAAAAAAATTAAAGAAAAAATGTTGTGTGCTTCCAGGCATAGAGTTGAATCATCGCATTGAGGGTGTTTGTAACACATCAAGTTTTTCCAAAAATAATATCACACACAAACTACAAAGTTCAGTGGAAATAAGATAGTAGGTAAAATTTTTTTTTTACTTGGTGTTAGTTTATAAAACAGTGTATTTGTCTAAAAGGTTATATTTATACTTTTCTTTTTATTACAAAAATTGTTTGGATAATGGCTTAACAGATTCGTACATAACATTAGGCTTCCTTTTAGTGAAAACAAGCTATGGTACTGGTTTTACAAACGACACAATACAAAAGATACTTTAACTTACCATTTGTGCTTCATAGAATCGCAGAATTCTCTGTCTGCCTGCTCTGTGGTTAATAAATATTTACTTTTTTTTTTTTGGATTCTCACATCAATCCAGAAGGATACATTAAGGACATTCAAAACGCTTAAATTTCTGTGTCGCGTGATCTTCAACGTTACATAATGACACAGACATTTTGAGGCGTTTTCTTTTAGTTTAATATCTATTTACGAGTATTTTTGTGGTAGATTTCAAAGAAATGCTACCTATTGTATCCGTTACCATAGTGCGAATAACTGCTGCAGTTTTTCTTAAATCACTTACAAACCGATACATAAAATATAGTAGTGGAAAATCTCGGTCGATTTCGTTAATCGGAAACATCCGAAAAAAGGGGTAGAAATGGGGAAGGTTTAAAAAAAAAACAGAAAAATCGTTTTAACTCCCCTAATATGAAAAATATCACATCCGTTTTAACGGTTTATAACTAGTAGGAGTAATGCCAACATTTTTTTTTCTGAATAAATTTTGATACGTCTAGCCATAAATGCAAGGGGTTGAAAAAACAAGGGTTGGCGGACACAAAAAAAACCCTTCATAGGAAAAAAATCGAAATCGTACAAATTGTTTATTAATCTTTTAATTATCATTTAAACTTTTATCGGAAGCAATTTTTCATTAGAAGAACCATTGCTGCAAGGGGTTAAAAATTAAGGGTAAAAGTTAAAAACAATTCATAACTCCCTCAGTGACTACACTATCAAATCCGTTAAAATTGTTTGTAAATCTTATAATTTTTGCCTAAAAATGTTGTCTGAAACAATTTTTGATAAGACAAACCATTGTAACAGGGGGTTATAAAAATAAAGAATACAATTTTTAAAAAATCATAATGTACGTTCCACTGTTAAATCCGTTCTGTTTTACTGTAACACCTTAAATTATTAAATCCTGGCCGCCTCTCTATATGAACAGCTAACCGCAAAATGGGAACACATCGCTAAAGTTAAATTTTTCAGGAGATGAAAAAATAACTGTATAAAAATGTTATAACAATGGGATGTCTAACCTTTCTTTATATTCAATATGTCATATAAGAAAAAAGATTCTGAAGTAAACATGAATTTCAAAATGGCTTCAAGCCTATAGTTTTTAATAAATACGATTCCTTTTTGCAGTAAACGATTTTATCTCCATAAGAGGAATCATATGTGAAAAAGTCAATTTGAGATTTTTGACCACTTGTTTCCTTTTTGCAGTTGGCAGTTCACATGCGTGGGGGGGGGGGGGGGGTGGTCAGTCGCTATGCTCTGCGCTTTCGGAACGTGGGGTCGCTCGAAATGTCATAATCACGGACTATTAACCCCGCCCCCGGCTAATGCGCGTGGCGGGAATTCCCTTCTCCTCCAACACCATTCCCCCCCTCCTCGCTATTTCTCATTCTCCTTCCGTGTCGACATGGCAGGGAACATGCTTCCGAGCGCATGATGTACAACACACCCCTTTCCCCCGTGCACACAACTCCCACGCCACGCCCCCCGACACGCCGGCGACAAATAACACACGTGTATCTGCGGCCCGCCGGGAATGTGACGTGTTTCGCTGTCCGCCTCGCCGTACAGTCCGTGACACGGAGACTGCCTCAAATTTTGACAGTCCTCGAAAGTTCCGGCGCTTTTTAGCCGTGCGCGAGGCTGCTGTTGTTACGAAAGTGGATGCGTGTTCCGACGAAAATGAATCCTTCAGAAAAGATCTTCAAAACATAGTGGTGTTCTGATATCCACCAGCGAAGATGGAACCCATGGACGATGCATATGTCCTTGAAAGGCCGAAATAGAAGTATTTATTAATGAGTAGTGAAAAAAAACCGAATGTATTAACGGATTGTTGGCTGTAAGATACGATAAAGAAGAGTAACAAATGCTCTTATGTCTCACTTCTGCCCAGAAAGATATCTGTTGTGGTAATATTTTTCTTCCATATCCCACAGACACTTGTTTTAAAATAAAATACATTAATTTTTCTACATCCGTTGTTATGATCTATTGATAGGGGCATGCATATTTCGCGAAAAGATTCCGAGACCAGTTGAAAGTTAAAACACTGTAGCATCAACTGTGTTTCGTGATTGGGTAGTTTCTTTCCGATTTATGTCGATCGTTTCATAATCAATCACAGTAATTCAGTGCGCAAGCAAACGCGTCCTGAGTGGCCCGGTCAAATATGGCAACGACTTCTCTCGCAGACGGCCGCCAATCACAAGTAAGAAACCGCTGGTACGGGTACACCTTTTTGCAGTCTGTAAGGCGATAAGATTTTTTCGCGAAAAATACATGCCCCTATCTATTGATAACCTGCAATAAGCTCGTGGACGTCACAAATAAATGCGCAAAATCCAACTGGTTGAACGACCAACATGTTCTGAGGTGTTCGTGCGCAATCTGCAGAGGCAGTTGCAGGCAGCGTAAACACTTGCATTTTTTTTTCGCATTGTTTGATAGTTCTTACAGGAAAACTCGTCAGAACCTTTTTTCGTCAGAACACTCACATACACTGTAACCGTAGCCTTAGCGATTCCGCTGGTTTATACAACTCTGAAATTTTTTTTTTTAATTGCTAGAAAACAGGAAACACTAGAGACCAGAAAACTTTCGCGGATTCATTTCGCGATAGGCAAAAATTGCAAATACGTATACCTTTGAGCTGCTTTCGAATTGGCTCACTGTTCACATGGACGACTCTGGGCCAATGAGAAACCCTCAATCAAAGAGGCAAACCAGTTGAGATGACTTGCAAGTCAACAGCCAATGAACTGGCGTTATATGCCCGAGTGTACAGGGAACTGTGTAGAATATCCTGAAGGTAATCAATCCAAAACGCGAAATGTGTTTTGATTATCTTTCCCACGGGTTAAAGAAAATTTATTTAATGAATCACCAATTAAAATTTTCGTAAGAAATACTCAGTATTATCTCGAAAAACGTATTTCTATTTCATACAAGCCAAAATAACTATAGCCATGTGTTGTACAAATTTATAATATATTTCTTGAAGAATTACAAACTATTTATTTGCAACTACTTTTGAAAGGAATCTGTTGTAAAATTATACTTTAAAATAATCCTGTGCAAGGGGTTTTCTTTCTTACAACAGTACTCGTGAACAAAAATCACGTATGGCTTTTAAAGTTACTGTTTCGGAAAGTGGACATCACTGGTATCGCTTACGAGAGCTGTTACATTATGGGACAAGTTGCATGAACCAGGCTTCAACAGGGTATCAGCGGTCGGAGGAGGTATCTAAATAATGAACATTGTTGCTCGCGTGAAAGTTATGGTTTCACGACAGTGGTTAGTTTTTGATTAATTACTAGCTGCAGTATACCCGACATTATCCGGGATACGACTTCTTTTTAATTGTTGGGGATGGATTATTTTAAATATCATATAGACAGTAGATTTAATTTAGCTATAAAACAAACGACCAAACAAACATGATTTTTATACGTATTTTACTTACGCTTAACGACTCTTCAACACATGAACCAACCTATGCAGGGGTGTATCTGTGTTGGCGAGGCGGGATGATAAGTGCGACGCTCTTTGGTGCTTCTAGCGCGGTGTCATCTCTGAAATGGTGCGCAGTCTTCTCGTCGTGCAAAGAACAATTACGAGATTAGAGCGGTAACAGAAACATTAGGTGGCGGAGGAATGAAGATAAAAGTGTAATGTAAGGCTCTTGTGTGCTTTCGAGAACCTTTACCGTCATTTATCTCTCTTCACTCTCCTAAAAATACAGTTCACAAACGAAACATGGAAACTACACTACCCATTCGTCCTCAGCGCAATCTTAAATGTTTTCGTAAACAGACACCACTCGGACGTGTGTGTCCCGGCAGGCGTGGACCAGTGTCTTTCCCAGTGCACACATCGCAACTACCTTTGTTTTCAATTTAACACCCTCCGCTGCGTTGAAACATCCGCGCCACACCTCCCACGCTGTTTGGAATTCAAGGGTGCGATATTTCGGCGTTCCAGCTCCAAGTGCGCTGTCGCGGATGCACTTATCTGAACTGCGTCAGCCCCTGTGCGGTAGACGGAGATTTGTTCCCCTCGACGGGGCGTTAAATCACCCCAGCAAGTGCACGCGCACGTCCGCATTCCTCCCCGGCTCCCCTCCGCGGTAGCTGGCACGCGAGGAGATTGCGACGTGCGCGTCGCGAAGGGTGCGGTGTGACACTCACCGGTGGGGGTGGGACGAAGAACGGTATTCCAAGACATTCTAGCGGACGTTTCGCATCCATCGATACAAATGCTACGGCAAAAATACTAGAGATAGCAGCACCATCGCAATATATATATATATATATATATATATATATATATATAACCAATTTTCTCAAGTACTTTTTAGGTTGCGATTATTTCTTGTTACGACCATTAACGTGCAAAAAATGTACTCCAGGATAGTTTCGCTATTATAAAAGTTTCAATTGGCACACCGATACGCTTGGTGCGTCACCCGATGTTCACGAAATTAAACATACAAGAGTTAATGGCGCCGGACGCGGGTCCTCCATCTGGACGAAATCACAAATAAAGCGAGCTCTGCGCATGCGCGGAATTTGGGCAACAGAATCGGCAACGGATGGGACACCAAAATCAGCTACTTAATAATAAGGAACTGGCCGTGTCCTATCGTGCAATTGGAGTACGGTTAGGGAGCAGGTGTAGAATGTTCAACACAAATAGCCTTATTATTACACGCTTTATATTAGCTTCACCTGTATGTTTGTTTGTATGTTTGTAACCGACTCCTTTGCACTCGATTTTGACCCACTTTCAACGGACAGATTTAATCTAAACTTCGTACACTTATCGAGGACCGGTGACAATACACTCATTTAATAAGTTCATCTCATTATCCTGATTAGGATCGACAGGATTAAATAATTTCCTCACCCAGCCTCTGTGTGAGAGCAAGTGAGACAACCGTGCAGTCGGCGCATGCGTACCGTCTACCTACTTTCCAGCTCGAGCACTCGGGGTATTAGTATTATTACAAAATTTCCTCGACAGTTGATTTGTTGGCCGATCGGATTAAGGCGCGATAATGAATGAAAAATACTAGTATTATTGTGAAAAAATAGTGGGGGGCTTTGTTCCATATTTATCGTACATCGAGCGCCCGATGGTAGAGCAGCCAACATGTCATCGGAAGGCTCTGGGTTCGAATCCCAGTCCGGGCTATCCGAACTTTTCTCACATATTCTATACACTCTCATTGAGAAGGTCCTTTCCTCATCCTTTCTCAATCCTTATCCTTCCCAAAATTCCTGTTACCTAAATGTGGAACGTTTCACGTAATAAATAATCCGTAACTCCCATCCTTTCCTGCTTCACAGCATTAATTTCGTACAGTACATGTAAGACTGGTCGATATCACTTGTTCGTCAATAACCTTATACCATTAAGTCTCACTGTCTATATTGATAACGTTAAAATCTTTGAATGGCTTCTAAAATCGAGATTTCACTATCAATACAGCTGTACGCATAAATAATTACGGTTACTTACAGTTATCACGGAATTAATAGTAGATTAGAACAAATAACAATTTTAAAACAATTAAAAAACACGCTTTTATAAATAAACCAAACTAAAAAGTAGAAAATAAATAATAGTTTAAAAAACTAAAAAAAAATACGTTTTTATAGAAAAACCAACTAAAAAATTGAAAATAAATTTTAATCAATTTGAATTAAAAATAGTGTAAAATAAAAATTAATGTATTTTATTTAAAAAAAAGCATGGGGTGCCTTTTAATATATTATCAAAAAGATAATCCTACTACTCATATCTGTCAATAAAATAATTATAACTATTGACACTATGCACCCCACGCTTTTTTTACAATAAAATACTTTTTTTTTAATTTTTCACTATTTATTAAATTTTTTATTAAATTTTATTGCCTTTTTTAGTTGGATTTTCTATAAAGGCTTGTTTTTTTAGTTTTTTTTAAACTATTATTTATTTACAATTATGTTAAGTTTCATCGTTTAGTTATTCTGTTTGCCGTTGTGCACCGTAAATTTTCTTTGTAAATGGAACAGAAATATTCATGTAAACTTACATATTTGTTAATTTGTACATTTACATGAAAATAACTGTATCACTACAAAATAATGTTACCATTTATGCTTCGTTTTGCCCCAGTACCTCCAAAATTTAGTTATTTGCAAACATTTGTTTGAATAGCTTTCCAGTATTAGCTGCTCAAGTTAAGCCCGGTAAAACAAAATAAAGCCAAAAGTTAACATTTCTGTGGCTTTAAAACCAAATAAATAAAATGTTTATACAATAACTTCATGCTTGTAAGCACACACATATTTTAACTAAACATACTTTTTTAATATCTAACATTTATTTCAAAATAACTGTATCATCGTCAGTGCAAGCTCTTATAGAAAAACCAAGAAGAAAAATGTTACGATTTACCTGCGGGTTTGTAAGGATAGCCCAATTAATAGATTTTATTTCACACACAGTTTTATTTATTACCACTACTTGTCACTTACAAATAATCTTCTAAATTAGCAAATAATTAATTACACTTAAAGAAATGTCAATTCCCCAGTCACTCGTTCCGCACACCTCGCTGGGCCGCACCTCTAGCGCAACTCTCGCCGCAGCACCCCTCGTGGGTCTCCGCCGCGGGACTCCGTCGCCGCACTCCGCCGCCGCCGACGACACTTGCCTTCGCCGAGGATCCACCCGACTCCTCGCTCGCAACTTCGTTCGGGACTCCACCGCGCCCGCGACTCTATCGCCCGGAAACTCCACCGCGGGAAAACTCCCGACTCCACTGAACTCTCTCACTCCCTGCCCTAGAACCTTCGTCCAAGGACTTCGCCACTATGCCGCACCCGCGGCACTATCGCCCGGAAACTCCGCCGCGGGAGAACTCCCCACCGAACTCCCAACTCACTGACCCAGACTCAGACTCAACCTCCTTATATAGCCCTTGGGTTCCCGTCCAGAACAATCGGGCATGTCTCCGAGATATCTCGCGACCTTCGCCGTCGAAATGCCCAGAAACGCGTCGTGAGTCCTCGAAGGACGCGGTGGCTGCTCAAAGAACGCCGATAAACGTGTCTGAGTCCTTTTATTCCGCAGTGCGGCATCTTTTAAGTAACCCGATCTGAGGCAGGTGCGCGCTGCGAAGGTCAGGATGTTGCGAGATAGTATGGCACGAGATACCAGGGAGAGGATGCGGGTAGAAGGGGGCGCAGACAGGCCGAACGAGCGCGGCGACGCCAGCACTGCAACCAAGCGCGATCGTAACATTATGTTTTTACTAGACTATATTCCTATATATTTATTGTACAGCGGGACTGTAAGTTTGATTGAAAGAAATCAACTTAAAAATTTGCCAGACGTTATACAAATTATATTTCACTGTTATGCTGAACGAACAACATAAGAAAACATAAATTTGTTCTTTACCGAGGTTACTGCAGGTACTGCACGTGTTAATGACACACGAAACTACAGTAAACTCGTGGAATAACATCATGTCAGTGTTAAGAAGACTGCAAGTATCCGCTCTACCACTCTGGTTCTGGGGTAGAGCGCCTGCTTTGTGACTTGTAGGACCCGGGTTCGCGCCTCGGCTCCTCCAAAGCGGATTGCCCAGACAAAATGGTGGCATTTTCTCTGGTAGGAATACAATCCCTTGTAATAAGTCAGGCTACCAAAGAAACGGTGGGTGGAACAGAAAAAAAAACTTTTCAGGTGGCTTCCAAATGGGGAGCCCGTTTCTTTTCTTGGGCTCCCCATGCGGTGGCCATTCCGGGGGTTTCTCCGGGGGAACGGAGTTTTGCAAAAATATTTTTTTCTGTTTTTTAGTTTTTTAGCGTTTTAGTTTCTAGTAACTGAAGCGTTATCATTCCAACATGTTATAAATAAATCCCAAACAAACAATGAAAACATTTTTAAAAATTATTTTTGAACATAAAATATTTGAATTAAGTGTGTATCAGTCAGTGAGTGGGTGTATACCGATGATGTGTGTTCAACCATTTATTGGTATATATTTTCTTGAAGTATTATTTTTGTGTAATGGAATACCGGCCCAATACCTCTTTTTACCGCGTTTGGACACAAGAGACCATTTTATTCACGGTGTAAACGTATTTGCAAACGCGTCTCTTGTAACCGGAACGTTGGAAGTTACGATGCGCAGCCACTGAGCGTTTCCCAAACACCCATTTTATTCACATCGCAGAGTGGCCAACACTCCCACTCCTTCCGAGGTAACTTTCTCAACTTTTGGGGTGCAATTATGCACGCAGATAAGTCGAGGCAATAAATTTGATGTTCAATGTTTTATTTACGAGGTAAAATTAAGGCCGAGTATTTTGAATACCGCCTGTGAAGGCTATAAAAACAAGAAATTTAATACGCAGCAGTGAGTGGTTGGTATAACGCGCAGTTGCCAGATACACCCAAAGAGCACAAACGTTTTGAACACAACTTTATATTGTAATATATATATTTTTTAATTTACGTAACGGATTTATTTTTATAAGAAACATTTGGAATGAGATTTTGGAAATACATTTTCTTGCCGTATTTCACAAAGAGCATCATCTGATAGTATTTAGTTCAAAAGAGAGAGAGAGTAAATGTTCATAAAAATGCACACTGCAGTCTAAGGACGAGACACTCTGAAAATGCATGGCCCATACACAACGTCTCTCGAACGACCTCGGCGTGGACGCGTTTGTACCCGGGTGTGCCCGGGGCGTCGACGCGATGCGCAGTGAATCCAGCGGCAGGTGGACCGTGTTATAGTTCTCCGCGGACGGCAGGAAAAGATTCACGGCGAAGAGTCAGGGGGGAGAGAGAGAGAGGCTGTGCTAGGAATAGAACGCGACATCCCGCAGGCGGGTGAAAAGCGTCAGTCGCATACACAGCGTGACGCCCGACCGCAGGGCTGTATCGGTCTCGGACGTCAATCACCGGCGCGCTGACAAAGCTCGTCCCCCCCCCCCCCCCTGTGACGTCTGCCGAGCCTCCGACAGTTTTACAGCCTCGGTTAGCATCTGCGCGCGAATCAGTCAGGAACAAGCAGGTGCTATCACTGAACTTCACTACAACTCGCAGCCGGTAGCGTTATTAAGGCCCCCCGCCTACCCGGGCACACACACGGTGCGCAGAGTTTCAGGTAAAACAACGCGATTTCAAAACTACTCAAAGATATCCGAGTGGGGCCGGTTTACGAAAAGCATTTAAGAATTCGCTGAGGGCCGAAAAGTACTTATGATTTCGGATGGCTGAAATGCTTGTTTTGAGAGTAATTTGTAGGCGTATAACAACCGGTACAGAGTCTTGAAAGCCCTTAAGGGACTTTCATTACATTTTTATCTTCATTTCTCCGCCATATAATCTTACGGCCACCGCTCAAATTTCACAGTTCTATGCACGAAGAGAAGACTGCGCGCCAGTTCAGAGCCTTGCGCTCAGAGGCGACACCGCGCTAGAAGCACCAGTGAGCGTCGCGATTATCATCCCGCCTCACTAACACATACACCCCTGATAGACGGGCCTCTTAAGTCAAAGACGATGACTCATCAAAAAGGGTAACTTTCTCGATAGTGAGGTGACAGGATGAAAGAAGGCTACATAAAAATTAAAATTAAATATGTGTTTTTAAATCATATACTTTAGTGATTGATATTGAATACTGGTCCATGTAATTAACATTTATTTATTGTGAATACTAATGATACAAATTGTGTTTTCTTAACCTTTTTATAGCTTATTTTCAAGTGTATTTATAAAAGAGAGATTATGTTCCTGTTGGCCGTTTTCATGGGAGTGTATAAGATTAGGTTTCAGTTTGTATAATTTTTTTGTATTATAATTTATAAATTATTACTAAATTAATAATTAATAAAGAAATAAGTTATTCATATTTTTTTACTAGTCTATGTTTCTATATAATTATTGTGCAGGAAATCAACTAAAAAATTGCTAGACTAGTTATACAAATTATATTTCACTGTTATGAAATTACATAATTCATGCTGAACGAATAACATAAGAGCACATAAATTTGTTCGTTACCGAGGTTAGATGTTACTGCAGGTACTGTACGTGTTAATGACACACGAAACTACAGTAAACTCGTGGAATAACATCATTTCAGTGTTAAGAAGACTGCAAGCATCCACTCTACCACTCTGGTTCTGGGGTAGAGCGCCTGCCTTGTGACTTGTAGGACCCGGGTTCGCGCCCCGGCTGCTCCAAGGCGGATTGCCCAGATGAAATGGTGGCATTTTCTCTGGTAGGAATACAATCCCTTGTAACAAGTCAGGCTACCAAAGAAACGGTGGGGGGAACAGAAAAAAAAAACCTTACAGGTGGCTTCCAAATGGGGAGCCCGTTTCTTTTCTTGGGCTCCCCATGCGGTGGCCATTCCGGGGGTTTCTCCGGGGGAACGGAGTTTTGCAAAAATAATTTTTAGTTTTATAGTGTTTTAGTTTTAGTTACTGTAGCATTATCATTCCACCATGTTATAAATAAAGCTCAAACAAACATTTAAAACATTATTATTATTATTATTATTTGCTTTTGTACTTACATAAATTATTTGAATAAAGTGTGTATTAGTAAGTGAGTGGTTGTATACCGATGTTGTATGTTCAATCATTTATCAGTATATATTTTCTTGAAGTATTATTGACAGTTAAATTTTAGTCACAAACCATTGACCAACACCTTTGTTATGTGGTATTTTAGAAGTTTATTCCTAAAAATATTATTTCTGAAAAATGCATAGTTTACAATCAGGAAGATCGCGCGCGCGTGTACATCATCCAGACGTAAATAAAAAATTATATTTATTTCAACATGAGCATAGCCTTTGATAATTTCCAACACAATCTTATAATTAAAAAATTATCAATTTTAGGCCTCATCAAGCAATGCGTGGTATATATATTTTTTTAAATTATAAATAGACGCTTTTCAGTCAAATTTGCAAATGCAATTTCATGGTATTAGGTGTTCCGCAAAATAGTAGTTTATCTCTACTCTTTAATCAATATATATATATATATATAAAACAAATTCGGGTTGGTTACACCATTTATAACTCAAAGACACCTGGACCGATTTTCATGATCTCTGTTTTGTTGGATTTTTCTCCGCCCCGAGTAGCATAATAAATATTTAAATGTTGATAAAATTCACAGAAAAAATATTTTTTTTAATAAATTAGGTTTGGAACTCCGCCATATTCCGCAATTTTTATACATTAAAACAATCATCTAGCATACATGTATTTTTTTATGTTCATGTTTAATTAAAATTTACACGTGTTTATATTAATATTGAAATATTAGTATTTATTTAAATTTTTTATATTAATTAAATTTATACTTTACAATTTAATTTATATCATTCCAGTCCTTTTATTATTATTTTATTTCTACTAATTATTTTCATTCAAAATTAAAGTTAGTTTTTTATTTCGCCAATTAAGTAGAAGCACCCATTTTTTTCTGGGATGGTAGGTTAGATTATGTCAGGTTATGGTAACTTAAATGAAATTTCCTGTCCACCAACCAGCACTCATGTTTGTGGGCCGAGTTTTGTTGTAATTTATTTGAATTTTTATATTTGTTACATTTATACATTGGTACATTAATTTTTTACATCATAATTTTTATTTGTATGATATTTTAGAAAAAGGTTTTAAATTTAATATTCTACTAGCCTTGACAAAGGAAAACATTATCGTACTAACTGTTTAGTGAATTTTAACAAGATGGGCAGTATTTGAATAAAATTCTTTATCGAAAATTGGGTCCAAAGCCTTTTTCGCTTTATTCAGAGCCATTTCATAATAGTTAAAAATTTCCTTCTGCTAATCGAATGTTTCGATAGTCGACGTAGCAACTTTTACGATTCCAGCAGTGAATTCTAGAAGCGGGCGCGGAAACTACGAGTGATTCGCGTCCTGGAATGTACCTTAAAACACATTATGCGTATACTCTTCACATTCGGCATTATATTTTACATAATTAAATGTCAAATTGCGAGCCCGATGTCCGACTTGCGTATTTGCAACATGAGAACACACGATTTTACTCGGTACAGAAGTTGATGTTACACATAACTCACTTTTTTTTTACCTCTGGTCTCACATAATATCAGGTCAAATTAATGGAAGCGGAGAAGGTAAATTTAATTAATAAGGCCTGTGAAAGGAACTGGAATTAGTTTAAAAAATAATAATATCTGGCCCTGGAAAAGACTGAAGTTGGAAATCGGCGAGGTAGACTTTTGAGAACCGTATAACACGGCACAGACTATGCTGTCCCTGTATGTCTATCTGTGTCTCTCTCAACCAAACGCGGTATCGACTGACACTCCCAGGGGCGGCCCTAGACCTTGAGAAAGGGGGGAGGGAGCTAGGTCGTTAATTTTACTTTTTAGAGACTATAATATTTGTAGATGAGCCTTACAGAGTGGCCTGGGGGGTATGGGATAGTCCCCTACAAAAAAAATAACTCTTTAAAACGCCACGACATTATTTTTTAGCCAAACGGTAAATTAAGCATAAAAAATAATTATTTGATTAATGTGTTAAAAATTCAAGAAATAATTAATGAGAACAAAAGTGTTTTTGAAATTCTGATAAATGATGTTTGCGTTATAGGATAATGAATAAATAGATTCTACAGTCGAATGGCAAACATGCATGACAGATGCGTCGGAAATAAAAGGAACCAAGGGGGGGGGGGAAGGGGCTGCCACCCATGGGAACTAGCCGTACCTCCCCCCTCCCCGGGTGATCAAGGTCCTGCGCTTGGAAGGAGTCGTCGTCGCCCGCATGTCGAGCGGCCGATGAATGTCCTCGGCATTGTGCTTCGCTAAATTGGGGCAGGGAGGGAGGTAGGTAACCCGCCCCTACGCCACACTGGATCCAACACACACACACTCGAAACCCGCTACCAGCATCCCGCACGCCGAGGTCAAACACGCCCCAAGGTCGCGCCCGCACCGGGGAAGGAACTGCGTCCCGCCCTAGTTCCAGACTCACGCTAGAGCCCTAGAGCCCTGCGCTACCGTGCAGACGGTGTCCGCTCACGGGGTCCTGGCTGGCGTGCCAAGGGGCCCGGGTTCGATTCCCGGCCGGGGAGAGGAAATTTTTTTCAAACCTTTCCCCTGGGTTCACGGCTGTCCCTTTTCACCTTCATCCCGCCAAGGCTTTAGGGACGTCACTGCTGTCTACTCTATGGAGTTTCCTGCGCTCGCGTAACGGGTAAAACGACTCATCATCAGCTCCCACTAGCGCACAATTCTTGGGTCTGACAGCCGCCGGGAATCGCTCTCCGCATCGCATTAAAAAAAAAAAAAAAAAAACGTGGTTTTGTAAACTGCTCAAGATATCCGCTTAAATTTATGGTTACCCTCAAATCTCACAGTTGCCCTGTGCACGACGAGGAGAGGCGATACCGCAGTAGAAACAGCAGCGAGCGTCGCACTTATCATCCCGCCTCACTGACACACACGCACCCCTGACTGGGCAGGCCTGTTAAGGCGGGGTTGCCATTGCTATCAATTTCTTGCCTTTTTTTTTGCAACCATTATGTAACATTTAGGAACTATCTATCAAAAAAAACATTTGTGACAGAACAACAAATTTGAATTAGGTATAGTGTTAAATTTACAGAAACAGCCCTTTCATAGTGGTGATGACGAGAAAATAATTTAAAAAAATTCATCGTGGCGTGTACGACCCTACCTTAATCCTAGGGGATTGCTAACTGGACACGTCCCTGAATGCGCACGGCTCCCCTCTTAAAAATGTCATTATGTTCAGAACAGTTAATAATCTTTATCATTTAACGTTTCTTAGTTTTGACAGTTCTCAAACTCAGTAGTAGTTGCTACGTGCCCTTCTGCCACTGTTAATCTGTCAACAATGTTGGTAAATGAAACTTAACGTGGCTTCCCTTCTTCGGTAACAAGTGTCACTTTGCTTAGAATTACGTACAATTTACCGATTTCTGTCTTTGTTTCGGTTTGGTTTGTACTGTAAATTTATGTTTTTGGTTTCATAATATATGTGCCTACTCTGTTGAAAATTTTCACCTTATATTTACGAAGAACGCTGGTTACAAATTATCAAGGTATCTTCGTAAATTTACAGTACCGAGTTAGCTTATTTTTATCATGAATCAACAATAATACTCTTATTATATTCGCAAAACATTCATAATCTTGTTGAATGTACAGCAAAAAACTTATTATTTCCTTCCACGCTTGTGTTTACCCTGTTTACAACGAAATACTCAACTCAGGCGTAGTTACTACGAAGATACAATTATCTGATAACACGAAGAACACCTCGTTTATTTCAGGTTAATAATTCTTCGTCGAAGAGTCCGGAAATTTACTACAGTTTCTAACAGCCAAGGCACTTTAATCTGGCACATTTGGGAAAACGGCCGTGTCGGATCATCGAATTTACCGGCATATCATACATAGGTACATATAATTTTTACGGAAATACCAAACAAAAATTAATACATAACACAATGATGCTTAAAACAAGTTGATACAGATTAGTTTTCCTTTTTTTTAAGCTCTCTGATATCACGTTTCGTTTGTGATTTGGACCCCGTTCTAAAACAGTCATTACGGATTGTACAAAAATCTACAAACTCGGCAGAAATATAGTCTTTGTCCGGTCGGTACCGGATCACGGAATGAACCGAACTTAATAATCTCAGATTAAAGAGTGCCAATTTATTGACTAATTGCATTTAACTGTTGGTCAAATTCTCGCAGAAAAAAAAAAGCAGTCCGTACAAAACCTTTTGTGAGCTGCGTAATTATTTATTTATTTATTATTTCGTTTCTGCCAACAAAGGATCACATCATTTCAACTGTCCCCTTCCTCGGGTTGTAGTGCTTTTATTTATCAGCCATATTGTATTTTTCTATTTTTCTCTGGTTGCATATATTTCACACATTAATACATAAAAGCAATTTTGTATGCGTCACCTATGCATGGAAATTCAGAAAATGAACTACTGTGTAAATAATACACTTATTCAGACAAAATTTAAATATATCTAAATTATTAAAAAAATAAGAGTTCGTCTGCCTGTAGTTCACACAGCACGTAGGCGGTGAGGCGTAGAGCAGTAAAATTTGGTATGTGGATTCTCCAAGGGGGTCCGTTTGCACCCTGGAGAAAATTTCTTGAATTTTTTTTTTTAATTTTTTTGTACTGCGTTTTTCGACCACCTTTTCCTGATGAACCCACAGTAACGGCTCTTGGGTTACGGAATTTGGTGGAAGAAATTTCGTGAATGCGACGGAAGACAAAGAACGGAAATGTGTAACAGGAAGCAGGGAGAAGCGGTCTGCAGTTGGCGGTCGTGCTACAGCGTGTCAGCGAGCTCATACATTTTCCATGGCGCTTGGAGAGAGAGAGAGAGAGAGAGAGAGAGAGAGAGAGAGAGAGAGAGAGAGAGAGAACACGGCACAGCTGTTTACCGTTCGTTCCGCTAACAGTAGTCTTGAACAGCGCGACGCATTGCCACATGGCTTTTCTAATACGTGATAGATAAGTTGTGAAATAATAATGTTTAATAAAGTATGTATAAGTGTTGTATTAAAATACGTGTTGTGTTAATACGTAGTTTATGATACGATACGTTAGATGTCACAAATCATTGACGAGTACTGAAAGACTCGTTCACTTAACTTTTTCAACATTTAACTGTGAAACACTCTTAACCTACATTTTCAATCAGCACAAGCAGAATTTAAATTCCAAATTTATTGCAGGAAGACGGATTGTGCCCTGTTCAGGGCACAACAAAACGTTAACTAATGGCGGTATTACAAGACGTTGGAGTAAAGTAGCGAATATGCACTGCCTTGTTGGTATACAACCGTTACCTAACTCGCAGACCGTATTCCAGAACGTGTCCAAACCGAACCATCTAAGGGGACAGAAAAGCAAATGTTTTAATAAACGGTGCTGCGCGCGTGGCTAAAAACTGGTTCCCACGCATTCTCGTAGAAGTTTGGCACCCATCGACACACTTGTTACGGCGAAAATCCAGTAGATAGCAGCACCATATAACGAATTAAATGGTGTAGTTTTAATTTTCTCAAATAGATTTTATGTTGCGATTATTTCTTGTTATGACCATTAAAGTGTACAAAATGTATTCCAGAATAGTTTCGCTATCATAAAGTTTCATTTGGCACACCAATACACTTGGTACATCCCCCGATATTTACAAAATTGAAAATATACGATTTAGTGGCACCAGATGCGGGTCCATTTGGACCAAGACAATGAAAAAATGAGCTCTGCGCAGAATTTAGGCAACAGATCGGCCTAACAATCCACTCGGTATTCCAGGACACAAAAAAGGGCGTAGGTGTTGCATATGCTACACCTGTACGCTAACAATGTTACTAGTGTACGATAGGAAGCATTATACTGATAGTATACATGTACCTGAAATAAACTCGACGAATCACAGTTCTCGTACGATAAATTAGCGGACACAAACAACATTTATGATACATCTCGTCCGTAAAAACTAGCCATACTTTAATAGAGCGATACCCACTGAACTTCGTACAAAAATATAACAAATAAAAAAATCTATAAACTTAACACCCGACAATTGCTAAAGGAAAACAAATGAATAAAAAGTGTAAAAAGATTCTCATGACAAAAGTAATAATTATAAATTAAAAATATTTTAAAAGCGTAAATATTATTGCAAATATAAAATAGTGGCATAATAGTAATCGGAATTAAAACGCCAAAGACCAGCCATAGAGTAACAAGTGTACAGAGGCGTTCCCAGCGCCTCGTGGGAATCAAGAGAACGTCAGGTTTCCTCTTCCAGCGGT
This sequence comes from Bacillus rossius redtenbacheri, assembly GCF_032445375.1. Taxonomy (NCBI): domain Eukaryota; kingdom Metazoa; phylum Arthropoda; class Insecta; order Phasmatodea; family Bacillidae; genus Bacillus; species Bacillus rossius. The sequence continues at coordinate 16,431,777 of NW_026962013.1, forward strand.
ACGCCGCGCCGCCGCGCCATTGTTTAGCAGGACAGGTGCTCGAGTCAACCTAATTAATCTCCGGCCAAAGCAGTCGAACGTTCAATCCCCGCGGGGTTGGAAGGGGAGGTGTCCGAAATTCGCAAATCGAGCGCGCAGCGAGCCACGCGCGAGACAAACACCCTCCGCTTCGGACGGACGATATCACGCGCGTCAATGTTCACCCCCTTCCTTCCATCGATCCGCGCGATGCACGGGTTGATTAGCCCGCGGCGTATGGACGTGACATGGGCGAAGGCGTCGCGCCAGACCACATAGGGCTTTCCCCGCAAGTCGCCACCTGGGTAAAACAGATCAACTAGGGCCAGGAACTTTCCCGCGAAAAGAATTCCGAGACCAGCTGCTTGTTAAAACACTGCAGCATCGTTTGTGTTTCCGTGATTGGTTGAGTTTCTTTCAGTTACGTGTGTATTGGCAGGGGCGGCTCTAGGACTGGGCAAGGCGGGCAACCGCCCAAAGCCCTGCGCTGGACATTTTCATTTTTGTTTTCCTTTTCAAGTGAAACTTCTTTGCTGAGGGGGCTACAAATTTCGAGCGTTACGAAAATTCCGATCGCATGAGGGGAATATTTTTACTTACGTGGTGGGGGAACTGGTAGAGTAGGATCTGGCAGGGGAGAGGTATAAATGACGCAGCATACTTGCACACTTGCATACTTGCACACTTGTATACTTCAAACATGTGTACAATTATGCTTGTTCTGCTATTGGCTCGCAGTTTAACTAGAGCTCTCTGGGCCAATGAGAGACTATCGACGATGCTACAGAGTTCTAACTTCCAACTAGTCGTGGAACCTTTTGGCGAAATATGCATGGCCCTACAAATAAGGGTTCTTTTGGAGACAACCACCAACTGCTAGGAACAGACCGCAGTTATTTTTTTATCACGGAAAGTAACTGCCCTTGAGGATTGCTTTTAATTCGAAATACAATTTGTAACTACAGAGCATTCTTAACCAAAAAAAAAAAATCGTGGTCCAGAATTATTTACTTCCGTCTCAAGTGTAGACACTGGAAAATTTTGTAGGTTTGATAACTTCCATGATAGACTATTCAATGCTCTGCATACGCGGAAAAATATCACTTGTTCTTAACTTATGACCTGCCAAAACATCACATCACTGATTCGGCACTTCTTTGGTTAAGGAGTTTCTCATTGGCCTCGAGTCCACCATATTAACTGAGCTCCAATGGCAAGTGTAGGAAAATAATTTACAAAACTTTGAATTTAGTCTTGTCGCGAAATGAATCTGCGATTTTATCCACATCTCTTTTTATGTTGTTTCTGTGTTTTTGTTTTTAAAAAATTGAGCTTTCATTTAGAATATCAAACCTTCATAATATTACTCGTATATGCATTGTGAGAGTTATGAGGTTAAATTTGGCCCTCTCATTGAATATATAGTTGCATCTACGCGCAAACACACTAAATAAGAATTACTGATTCAAACCAGTGAAACTATGGTAAATTATATTTCCACGAGCTATTACTGAATGGTAAATTAGTGATTTTTACAAAAAAAATAATGGTTATGATGGTGCATATCGCTGAAAAATCAGTGTTATCCCAGTTACTGGAATAAACTTAAGGATTCTCAAATTAAAATGAAGAAGTTGTAATTTATTTTATATCAATTTAGGTGATTTTTAATATACATAAACCATAGACGTTAAATTTGAGTGTAGTGCTTTTTGTAGACTTTGTGCTAGGCTGAGCCAGTTATAAGCAAGTACAAGAAGTGATTACCCAACCACATGTATCCTGCCAAAAGCGTAACGTCATTATCGACCAATGAACAAACAGTAAACAGAAGAAGCAAAATTCTTTACTTTTACAAAAGATTCCTTTGGAAACAAGTCGCTGAGAAACAGTGTGTAGTACTAAGAGAAAAATATTGTAACTTTGTACAACACATGGCTATAGTTATTTTTACATACATTAAATACCATTATCGAGATAATACTGAATGTTTTTGTTTATGAAAATTGGCGTCTATTTTTTATATCTTCATTGATGTGTCATTCAAGATTTTTCAACAATCAAAAAGATAATCGAATGCTGAATAATGTGATTTTTTGTTTGTTTTATTGTGCTTATTAATGTGCGCAGTTAATGCAGTTTACAAATAACTTTAACAATTGGAGGTACTGGGACAACACAAAGCATTAATGCCTGGGCAAGAATCCGAAACCATTATTACTGCGAACACTATTTGTAGTGATACAGTTGTTTTCATTTAAATGTGCAAATTTACAAATATCTGTAATTATACATGAATATTTCTGTACCATTTACAAAAAAAAAATACAGTGCATAAAAATGCTTGATTTTGTGTAGGGAAATTGAGTCTAACCTGCAGTTAAATAAATCCACTAAATAATAATGGGTCTACCCATTAGCCTAACTACATGTATCCGAGATGCAAGTGAACAAATGTTGAAGAGTTACTAGAATTTCATTTTTTTTTTTTTTCGTTTGTGGGGTGACAAAAATTACAAAACGAGTGTAGTCTCTTTCAGAACTGTTCTCGCTCGGTAAATATCGACTGACGTTACGTTGTGTTGTGTTGTGTAGGCATCATCGTTCATTACGCCACTCTCGCAACCGGAGAGATAACGGCTGGATTGGACGTTATCACGGGAGGTGCGCGCCGTCACACTGCTTTGCGAAGTACACAGCACGTCAAACAACCAATAAATGACACCGGCGAACTCGCTCTCCCAATTAATATTTCACATCCACTTTCGTATGAATTATTGCACTGATGAAACTTCAGTGAAACAGGTTTTATGGAAATGTTTAATAGACACAAAGTTTAAAGAATACGTGAAATTTATAAGAATAGCACTCGCAATAACAAATAAGTTCAATGAAAATATTATTTGTCTAAAAATTTCGAAAGCAGGAGATGCGGTTAATCTGTAAAAAAAAAAAAGTTTTTGTAGTGTAAAATTTTAGTTGTTTCCGTATTCAACTAAAAAATTAAAAATATATGTAATAAGCATTTTAAATGCTGACTTTCCTTAAATTATTTTCTATAACAAGTCAAAATTGGTCATGTTGAGAATGATCAGCCTGCGCATTTTAAAATCACGTTTATTATATTTTTTTACACCTTATCGGTATAAAATCATTGATTTAAAAGTTACTTTTTAACCCGTGATTAGTAATAATATAATGTACAGAATGAGTCTGAATTCGGTCGGCAAACTTCGGGTGCAGGTTCATCACGACGAAATAAGTTGAGAATATAATACGACTAAAGGTCTAAAGTGCTGTCCAAGGCTGATGTACCTCCTTGAATTTGGGGCTTAGCAACATTTTTTTTTTAACAATATAGAAAGTATTTGAAATAAAACACTGAAATACTTTCTAAAACCGTTTACAATTTTGTGGCTGTAGAAACAATATTTCATTAAAATAATTAAGGATAATAACACGTCGTAAAAATATGTGTAAAATAAAGTTGTAACTTCTAATTTTTTAACGAAATAATTTTGCTGCAGACACAAAATCCACAGTGGTTGTAGAAGTTATTCAATTAACCATAATTCAGACGCCCAGTGTTCCATCATAAATAATATCTGTATTAAAATGTTGTTCAGCCCCAACTTCAAAGACGTATACCACTCACAAAGACCAAGGGAAACATTGAAGTATTAACTCTTTAGTGAATTTTAACAAAATATGCTGCATTTTAATAAAATTCCGAATCTAAAACTAGGTCCAAAGACGGGTTTTAGTATTTTTTTTTTTTTTTAACTTTTTTCGCTTTTATCGGAGTCGTTTCACTACATAGTTTAATAATTCGGTCTTCAAAACAAATGATTTAATAGTCGACGTAGTTTCGAAAACTACGAGTGATTCGCGTCAAGAAATGTAGTTGAAATCACAATTTGCGTTATATTTATCACGCTCGGCATTATTTTAAAGAATTATACGTTAACATTTCGTGTCCATGTTTTGCATAGTGTGTTTGCAACATGAGAACACACGAATTTTGCTCATAACCGAGCATAATAATTACACATAGATAATTTGATAGTTAGATAATTACACATCAACGGGCGAAAACTAAAAGACTTAACTCAATATTTTGTCTCCCCTTGAGAGTAGGCTTTCGGGCGACTTGGTGATCTAGGCTTGGCTTGGGTTAGGTCAATGACGTTCAAAGCACTACACAATCGGGGAACTTCGGATGTGTTCGGTAACCGGTGGGAGGGGGGGGGGAAGGAAGGTCAGTGGCACGCCAGGCTTCACTTCGCGAACACGCCATGTCTCCCACGGCAGTAGAACAAGCGTGACCCCAGTTCTCTGGCGTGTCTCCACTTCCCCCGTAGGTCAAATGGGGCTTTCCTTTTTTTTTCCCCGCGTGTATGTCGCCGCTGTTAATTAAAACTCGACGGCTTCTGCTGCGTGCACAGTCGACGCCCAGTGGGCGCGGCCTTTCCGTCCGGTGTGTGCGTGCGTGCGTGCGTGCGTGCGAGAAAGCGCACGCAAACACACAATTTTTTTTATTTACTACACAAAGCAACGAGCCAAATGGAATGAAGCTGCGGGCGAAGCTAAAGGGCGTGTCGTTTGCGTTGCGGCACCGGGGAAGAGGGTTAAAAGCCACACGGGGTTGCACCCAACAATGTCAAAACACGGATTGCTGAATTCACCTTAAAGGTCCTGTCCACACGCAAAGTTTTGGGCAACAATCTAACTACGTAGCAAATGTAACAGAAATATTCACGTAAAACTACACATAAGTATTTGTATATTTCTACATTTACATGGAAACAACCGTATCACTACAAAACAGTGTTCGCAGTAATACTGGACTCAGATTCTTACCCGGGAAAGTATGCTTTGCGTTGTCCCATAACATCCAATAGTTACAGTTATTAGTAAATCGTTCCCTGAATAACTTTACAGTATTAACTGCGCAAAAGTATTAAGCATAATAAAACAAAATAAAGCATAAAAATATTGCATATTTGATTACCTTTTCCATGGTTTAAAAAAATTATACTTGAATGAAACATTAGTTCAAATATAAAGTTATGCGCCAATTTTCGTAAGGAGTACTCAGTATTATCTCGAAAAACCTACTTCATATATGGTGTAAAAAGTTACAGTATCTTTCTTGTAGTATTACAAAATACTTCTTGGCAACTGGTTTACAAAGCAATATTTTGTAAAAGTAAAGAGTAGTACAGAAATGACGATACTGAGCCAGGGTTTAGGGTGCAGTGGTGCTGACCGCCATCTTGGACTGTGACGTCATGGCGGCCATCTTATATGACCATTGACCTTGAACTTGACCCAGGTGGCCATCTTGGATTCTGCCATTTTTTTCTAGAGCATTCCGCCATCTTATAATCAAACGCACCACTCGCTTACATTATTCTTTTCTTTACAGCCGCCATCTCGAAAATCAGCAATTTTCATCATAAAAGTTTGAGAAAAAAATTATATAATAAAACTTTTAATAAAAACGTACTTACAGCATGGAATCTACAGTGTTTTTGACAGAGTTTATTAACTTAAAAAAAGTAACAGCTGTTTGTAACGAGTTATAAGAAAATAGTATAGTGATAGGGATAAAAAACAGGGCAAGCATATGAAGTACTGATAGAGAGATACAAGGAGGTATCAAGGCAGTAGCCAAGATTTTTTGAAAAAGGGGGGGGGGGGGGGGGGCCTTCACTACAAAAATTATATCAATTTTTTAAATATTTTTCTCTATAACTGAATTTTAACAGAAAATGTAGTGTCACACTTAAATAAAATCTCAGTTAAGTAATGACATTTGCTAAAAGAAACTTAATTTTTGATATGGTGGTTTTCATTTAACTGTTTATAATACTTTGTTCTTAAGTCAGTTATTTTATGATTTCTTTCAACAAGTCGTAAATACGCACATAGTACTAATGTTATTACATATATGACACACACACACATGTCAATGTATGAAAGACATGCTGGCATTAAATATAGACTGCTTGGAAACACAATTCCTGTTACTTCTGTGTACGAGGCATGTCGAGGGAGGCATGGGGAGGAAATACGTTTTTGTAGCCCACTAAGTATTAAAATAACCATTATAAAATAATCTATAAGTAGCTTATTTGCTATGATTTTCTTATCGTCTTCGCTTTTTTTATCCTAGAAGGGAGGGGTCCGGACCCCACGGACTTCTCCTCCCCCCCCCCCCCCCCCAAATCCACGGTTACTTGCTTGGATGTAGTAGAGATTGTTTAGACAGAATCGCAATAATTCCAAGACCTTGTAGCTCCTGCCAGCTACAAGGAACCTTAAAGTTGCATTCAGCCTCGAATGGGCAGAAATAGACTTTCTCATTCCGGTAACATACCTAGCCGTTCGATGTATGGAGGCACTAATTGCAGTACATGAGTGTACACAGAAAATATTTTTCTGTGCTTTTACAAAAGATTCCTTTGGAAAACAGTTGCAAAGAAATAGTTTGTAATACTACAAAGAAAAATTTGTAACTTTGTACAAAACATGGCTATGGTTATTTTTGTATTTATGAAATACTTATTTCGGGATAATACTGAGCACTTCTTACGAAGATCAGCGTATAATTTTATATTTTAATTGATGTTTCATTCAGGCATACATTTTTTTTAACCACGGAAAAAAATAATCGAATATACAATCATTTAACTTTATTTTTATTTAATTTTGCTTTTAAATGTGTGCATTTAAAGCTGGGAATCTATTCAAGAAACGGTTCACAAACAACTTTACCTATTGGAGTTACTGGGACAAAACAAATCACAAATTCCCGGTTAAGAATCCGAGCCCAGTATTACTGCGAACAACTATTCTGTAGTGATAAGAGTTGGTCTTTATTTAAATGTGCAAATTTGCAAATATCTGTAATTTTACATGAAGATTTCTGTCCCATTTACTATATATATATATGTGTTTGTGTATATATATATATATATATATATATATATATATATATATATATATATAGTGGAGTCATAGCACGGGGTTGAAATTCGGCACTTGATAATTTTGCGATATTTCTAAACAGCCTTACACAGTTTTATTTCGTTTTTGTGGGGGAGGGAGGGAGGAGGAGAGGTGTAAGACGAGGATAAATGGAATAAGTGACATTGGGCTGAAATCATTTCAGCACGGTATCAAAATTGGTAAATTTACCAGCATCCAGTGAACCCAAAACTCGGAATCTGACCGCATACAACTATACAATGAAAATCATGTCTTTCTCTCTCTCTGTCTCTCTCGAAGTGTACGCTGCAAAACTGACGTAAGCTGAAATTATTTCGCGGCACCTCCGAACTGATTAATTAGCACGCAGGGAACGAAGCATTCCACAAATTCTCATCGCCATAACTACCTAGTTCAAAATGAGGTTTTGAGGAGCCTAATTAAACGACAGTTTAATCACTGCCTGTATAATCACGCTGTGTTTATCTCACGCCAGCCAAAACAACGCCCTTGCTCAGAAATATCGTTTTGAACTTCACTAGGATGACCATACCTAATCTGAATACAAACGTGCAGACCTGTTGCGTACTGAAATAACGATGTTAGTTCGGAGAGGGGGGGGGGGGGCGGGAAACCGTTCCTTTTGGAGATCAACAACATACACTTTTAGTAACATAAATGTTATCGTATGCAATTGAAAACGATAACTGCACTTTACTTTTTGACACAATCTCTACCCACTCTGAGTGACTTGTAATGTTTAAAAAATGTTTCAATACCTTTTTCAAAGACAAATTGCTTGCAAGTAAACATATAACCTCGATACGAGCAAATTCACGTGTTCCTACATTGCAAATAAACTTATAATATGAAATTCGAACACGAAATTAAACGTTAAATTCTTTTAAATAATGGCGAGAATGATATATATTCTAAAAGTATTCATTTTAGAGAAAAACTGTAAAACATTTTCTCTTTTATAAAATCTAACTATAATTCTGTTTAACAAGATGGTAATAACCTAACCGAACCCAGCCTAACCCAACCCAACACAGGTTAGGTTATGCTAATTTTTATTTATTTCCTACAATTTTTCTCAAAGTCGGCGCGTTTGATGCGCTTGGGGTAGTTTCAGAACAGCTACGGTGCATTTCGTCCGCACGGTGTAAACAAGTGTGTAGTGAATATTGGCTTCATTATGGTATTCAATTCCGTGCCAAAATCTACTCAAACACACCATCATGGTCGGTGAATACAAAATATTGTTAAAAACAGCACAAATGTAGAAAGCACAGTACCTTTCAGGAAAAAATTTGATAAGTAAATAAGAAATAAGTAAAAAAAAAACATATGCAAATTAATTTCATAGGTCAAATAAAAAATAAAATTAATTGAAAAAAAAAAAGGATGTGATTAAATGCAGGTTACCTTGTAAATCCTGGTCATATTCTCAAAACAGCATCGTTGGTATAAACCTTCAAAGCGCAATAAGTATAAATAATAAATTGATTTCAATACACGGAAACAATAAACATGAACGTTCCGAAAATCTGAGGGGGAGGGGGGAAGAATACATAGGGGAATACATATATACAGATGAATCACGAGAGTCCGTCATCTTTTCGAGATTTCTGAGACTTCCACGCAGACGCAGCATCGTGGTTGTGCATTTCTGTTTATTCGACTCCCGACTCATTTACGAAACTACTCTTAATAAATGCCGTATACCGAGAGCTAAGATGTTTTAACACATCAAAAATCTAGCTCCAGGGAATGAAGCCGTAATTAAACAGCATCGCCAAGTGCATAGTCATCGAGCAAGCGGCGGGACTATTTCGTGTTCTCGAGGAGGCTGCGTTAATTAAATCTGGGCACTTCACATTTGGCGGGAACTTTCCATGACGGCGTTCATTTCCAACCAAAGTAGTAGAGGTGTAAAAGTAACGAAAAAAAGTCTACCCGTATGTATTCGTTACTATAACAATCAGTACTCGTTACTATCGTATCGTTACTCGTTACTTCTGATACCGCATAACATGCAACGAATCGAGTCGTATTGCGTACGCGTACAATATGACGTCGCGTAAATAATAATAAATAGAATATATACAATTAACAATATTTGATAATTAACAGTTTTTGTTAACCAAGAAACAATTAAATCTCATTAGAGCGGCCTTATTATATTATCTCTTTAAGATAATAAAAAAACTTGAAAATTCGCGATAATGAAAAACAAAAACATACATATTTCTAATTTGTAAAAAATACTTTTTTGCGTTGTTACTGTTCCAATCTCAAACTTTGTCTACACACACAATACCTTTAATAAACAGTAAAAAAAACTTGGACGACGAATTTCCAAATTATACTTTACTTAATAAACAAACATCGATCTTTGTAACGTAAATTCATCGAATATGCGCGCGCATGCGTGAAACATACGAAACTTGCGAGTAACGAAATGCAGCCGTGTGTAACGTTTCGTTACTCGTATATAGACGGCGCACCCGTTACTCAGTAACGAATACATACGGTTTGCTACAGCTCTACAAAGTAGCGAACGAGTCAACTGCCACATAATCTTCTATTTCCACATTATACCTTCTGAATGCGTGCTCAACCTATTTCTACCACATGCCCAAACGGAGTTTTGAAGGGTAACATCGAAGCGTTCGGTGTACGGCATTCGGTAGGAGTAAATTTCGTGAATGGAACGGAAGTCGCATGGAACAGAAATGTGTAACCACGGTGCTGCCATCTGTGATGGATGACGTGAACCAAAGTTCACGAAGTCAAAGGGCAACTCTATAGTATTAACTGTTTAACGAATTTGAACGAGAGGGGTAGTATTTTAATAAAATTCCATGTCGAAAATCAGGTCCAAAGCCGAGGTTTAGTATATTTTCAAGTTTTTTTGTTGTTTTTATCGGAGCCGTTTCATTATATAGTTGAAAATACTGCTATTCAAATCTATTTATTCGATAGCTGATGATAAGCTCCGGCAGCGAATTCTAGCGGTGGGTGCGCAATATACGTGAGATTCGCGTCAAAACATTTACTTGAAAGCACAATTCGCGTATTTTTATTAAGTTCGGCATTATTATAAAGAATAGTGCATTAAATCTCGTGTACATGTTTCGTATTTTTAGTGTATTTGCGACATGAGCTCACATGAATTTGCTCGTTATCGTGTTTTAATGTTATATATCACTAGTGAGTACTGAAAGATTCGCTTACTTTTTTTTTTGCGTATTACCTTCGTTATTTTTCTTTGACATACCTTTCTCCACGTTGCTCTTGGAGTAGTTAATTCTAAAAATAAAACGGCGGGAGAGAGCAGTGTTGGAATTCGCCAATAGAGGAAACGGGAGAACCACCAGAAACACCATCGGCTCACAGTGATATCTGCCACGTTGCTCATTTGTCATATAATAACGGTCTAACAAAGCTGGAATTGGAAGTATGATCGCTGGTGAAATAAACTAGGAGTATCACTGACAGTTTAATGTATAAGACTAGCTACAAATCAAAACGAACTTGAGAAACAAAGAAAATATCTTAATTTGTTGTAATGTCTTAGTGAGGAAAAGGGGGAAAAAAAGATTGCGTAAGTTAAAACCTCATTTTATTTGGTTTCAATAATTTGATATCACTAGTGACTTAAATATCACTATCACGAAACAGGGAATACAATTCTTTTATGTATAAGAACCCCGTAAAAAGTTATAAATGAGATATTTGAGACCTATATATGTATACATATCGTGATTCTCAACATACCTAAGTGTATACCTGTCGACAGAAGGCAACCAATGTAAGTAAACCTGAGAGGATAGCATTGTGTAACTACGCAAAGATTTGAATATTAGGTCGTGAATAAAAATGACTTTTATTAAATTTTCTTTCAAATAGTGTTGTTGATGAGAAATGTCGCGTCAGTAGAAGTAAAAAAAAAGTCTACTCTGCTGTATTTCAATTTTTAAAAAAAAATTGCACCAACCCAAGCAGCAATCATGAAGTTCAAAGAAAATTTTGTATTACATTTCTATTCTCCGTGGTTTTTAACTAAAACGGGTTCATACACGCCGTGTGAATGCCTCACTAAACACGCACGCTAAAGGTTCGCTAATGACTAGCTCTGTCAATGCCTGCCTCAGCCATAATGATAATGGCTGCGCTTTTTTATATATATATTTTTTCACTGGCTCTGACTCTGTTTTAAATTGCAGGGTCGTTAGCAAACGAGAGGGGGAAAAAAACTCAAATAATTATTAAAATAGCGCGCTGAATATTCAACCAGGAATAGGCGAAAAGCAGTTGCAAAAAAAAAACAACTATATTATGTAGTCTATGTTACGTACGCTCTTTTCGTTTAGGTGATTTGCACCCTTAACTTTTTATGTGAAACACGAAGATGATAAATACGTCTCATTAAAAGATGCAATGCTTTACATATCTTTAGTTTACGATATTTCCATGCATTTCCAAATTGAGCCTGTTTATTTCGTAATACAACGTTAACAGTATTTGAATTTTTAATTCTGCCAAAATACATAGTATTGTTTGTAGCTAAAATGTACCAGCTATTGACGTTTGGTTGAATTTGACTTTACGCTATTCCGATAATCGCATAAAGCCTAGTAAACCAGGGATTAATACGTGAGCCTTTCATTATTCCATTACCGCATGGAGCATGCTCTATCCGAGATGCATATTTGTTTATTATAATTTATACAGGTTGAGTATGAATTCAGGCGACAAATTTCGGTAGCAGGTTTATCACGACAAAATAAGTGGACAACCTCTATACGACTACAGTGCTTCCCTAGTCTGGCATATGTCTTTGAAGTTGAGACAGAAAAATAATTATGTTGTAAATAATAGACAAAAATAGGCATTAATAACTTTATGTTCCACATATGTATGTGACGTGTTACTCCCGCCAATTATATCATTATCAATCTTCTCCAATCGCCACCTGACCTCTGAAGTCTGTTCAATTATTTTTTTTATAAAAGGCATTTTATTCTTTCTAGTACTACTGTACTATGTACTTTTTTATAAACCTAATAGCTCTTTAAAATATGATATAAAACCAGTCTTTATAAAGAATTTTCAAGACGTCAGAAATGCATTAATATGGCATTTTAAATGGCTGTTATTATAATTATATTTTTTCAAAATTTCGGACTTCCTATTTAATTCGGAAATATTCCTTACCTACCGGTAATCAACCCTTCCCAAAATTAAAAGATGAGTCTGCCACTGACATCACAGTTTTGACATTTCTCATAAGCAGCACCAGCACGTATCCTTTCTGCCACTGTTGATCTATTATATTTTTTGTAAACTGATCATAAATATGCGTTTATCAATACAAAATAGTGTTCACGGTAATACTAGGTTCGGATTATTATCCAGGCATTTAAGCTGTCTCCAATAGTTGCAAACCGTTCCCTGAATAGCTTTCAAGTTTTTACTCCGCACATTAGTAAGGATAATAGAAACAAACTAAAGTCCAATTATAGAATATTTTACTATCTCTTCCACGGTTTGAAAAAAGAATTATGCTTCAATGAAACATCACTTAAATTATAACATTATCCGCTAACTTTCGCAAGAAATACTCAAAAACGTATTCAATATATGCAAAAATAACCTGAGGCATGTGTTGTACAAAGTTACAATATATTCCTTGCAGTATTAAAAACTATTTCTTGGCAACTGGTTTACGAAGGAATCTTTTTTGTAAAAGAACAAGAATGTTTTTTTTTCCTTTTGTACTTTGTAGGTATTAGTTTCCCCGCGTACCTACTACCTTTTCAGAACTGTCGAGTTCGAGACAAGTTACACAACTCGGACTATAGATATCCGAGGCACAGGTGGGTCTGGCTTCGAATGGTATCAGGACAGATATATATATGTATGCGAACGTGTCGTGGAGGGTGTAATCCATGTGCGCTGCGTTGAGTGTGCACTGAGGATCCAATCCAGACCAGTCCAAAGTTCGAAGGTCCTTCACCAGCACTTACAGCAGCTTGGAGCTCTATAAGAGTCATGTTCCCATCCAGCAGGAAAATATATTGTTCGAAAAACTTTACGTTAAAAACTTAATATTTACATTTTAACGTTGAAAAAAAAACTTTACTCATCATGAACAAATAGCATTATGGCTATTCCTCTAAAACTCATTATGTTAAGCTGCAGTTAAGTTTGTCCCATATACAAATCACTTTCAGAAATAATTTATATTGATAGATATATATATAAATATTTTTTTCTTTTTTTACACTAACAACTATTAGTAGTTGATTCTAATTGGCTCTATACCAGGTGTTTCAAACTGCTGGCCCACAGCTGCAGTCAATCAGGAAACACTCCCCTCTCAGGCGGGAGTACTTAAAGGCAGGAGATTTTACAAGAACCTCAGGAGGTAGCTTCTACCCTGTAAATGGCGACTGCAAGGTCGACCAAATCGCCGGTGAAATCTACGCCTTCGACGCGGCTAACAGCTCAGAAGCCAAGTAACACACTGTGTTCTTGATTGACACATTTATTTACAGTTTTGCTAGAATTGGACATAGGAACGTGCAAAATTCCTGTTACTGCGTATTTGGAGACGGGCAAGAATCACAACTGGGCGATTCTGCGGGGATCCGCTGTAGCAGGTGAAAATGACAAAACAACACAATGGTTCTGAACAGGATCCCACGCAGAATTTCATTTACAGGGGAGAGGGTGCAGGCCTAGAACCACATCACCCCCTTCGCGCTGTGTGTACGTCCTTGTCTTTAACACGAAAGGTATTTTTTTTTTCAAAAGCGAAAAATCATCGAAATGCATTGTTTGGTTTTACTTTTTTTTTTTACCTTTTGTCATATTTTATTACGACGAATTTCAACGAGAAAATTTATACTCATGCTTTATCTGGGTATCAGTACCTCTCGCGCCTGAAACCCAGCGTGCATCCAACTGAGCAGCGGAGGTTGGCAACGACTGTTCCAAACGATTCGACACCTTGACGACACAACTAATGGGTGTCTTACCGCTGACTGAAGAATATCCAACCTCTGTCGCTGATGTATGCCACCTGTATTATTTGTGAAGTAAGTTTTCAATTTCATCCTGGATTACTGAAGATGGAATTATCAACCATACGAGCTAACTGCACACGAATTATCAACCACCGTTGAAGCAGTGAGGATTTGAATGTCCAAAGTCTCTTGGAAATATAGTCCCAGGTACTACTATAGTCGAGTATTATAAATTATAATAAATTACATAAAAATTTAACATTTATTACTTTTCTTTAATTTAACTTTAACTGTAGTATATCAAACGACAAAATACGAGTCTTGAACATGATTGCATGTTTCAGGTACTATATGTTTTTACGAGTAAAAACTGAAATGAAGACATTTTCTAGAAATTGTAAACTGGATCTCGTAAACATATGACACCGTAAAATTAATTTCTACGATTAATTAGTTGAACAACAAGCACTGCAATAACGCAGTCGGCCTGTTTCCCTTGCGGTACGTTATTAAATGTTGCCGCACGGCACAGCGGAAAACAAAACACTGTCGCACGAGACACATTTTACGCAACACGAGGGCTAATTTAATAATAGTTTTGAAACAATATAGGGTGTGTGGTACGTTTCCCATGGCAACGCAGTGGGTGTTTCTAACGCCGGAGCACGAATGTTCAGCGACATGTTGCAGCGAACAGTTGATTGCATCGCATGTTTGGAGCCTAATACACTAAAATCACTGTCGAATCGTGGTTGTAACCAATTTCAACTAATTTTCGTATCTACATAACATTTCATATATGGACAAGAAAAAAAATGCTGTCGCTCAAAGGTTTTGCAAACTCTTTATTACGTGTGTTATTTAAATATAAACTCTAAATATTCAAGGTTTTTATGGAGTTCAAAGATTGAAATATTTGAAGCAATTAAATTCACAGTAAATAATGAATAGCTGCTGCAAATAACGCTTTTTTTTAATCACTGAAACAGTCTTATTGGAAAGGTTAGATTTTCCGTGTAAGTTGTCAAATTTCAGTGATATGAAAGAATGTTTTTTTTATTTTTACAAGTTCATACTTTCACATAAAGATGAATCTTATCTAATGAATTATTTCTCACTATAACAAATGAACATTCACGTGCATTTATTTATCCGTAAATAAACTTTTAAAATGCCTGGCATGATTTAAATTCCCGAAACGCTCAACGATGCATACATATTAAAATCGGATAAGTGTTTATATGCGTGGTGATCCCTTTTCACGGTACGGCTTATGTTTATGGTAAGCGTGCATTGTCTTTAAATTTCTCGCGTGAAATTTACGCTAAACACGTAGGTAATGTTGATACCTCTCAACGACTACAAAAGTTATCCAATTTAAAAGTGAACAAACCTGGTCTGTAAAATTACAAGCCAATCGAATAACACAGAGAATAGCACATAAGTACGCCATTATACTTTCGCTTTACGCCTACTGAAAAAATAAAGCCTAACGTGTTAGCAATCAAGCAACTTTCGTTTTTTTTTTTTTTTTTTTTTTTTGCGGTTGCGTGTTTCGCAGTAGTGGCTCATCGTAAACGGGGTCCACTGTTTATGTGAACACGCTTTTTTTAAGGGTAGAGATAGGAAACTATAAACTCCATCTTTGTTTCAACAGATTTTAGACCATAACAAATTTTCTACTGTTTCTATCGTGAATTTGAGTAATTTAATTATTATTAGAAAACATCAAGGATTTTGACGTTAGTTTTTCTTAGATAAGTTTTATAATATTTTATATCACAAAACATGTTCCAGTGCATTTAAAATTATAGTATTAAACCTGAATTTTTTAAAATCTCGAATGTATTAACATAAAATAAACTATTGTTTTAATCTTGTTTTAAATATCTCATAGGTTATTTACAGGATAGTATATTATATGTTTTTTGCTTTTAATATTTTTAAATTGTGTGATTTTTTCAACAGTGTATAATATTTATTGTTAATTGATCGTTATTGATTTATCATTAATTTTGATATCCTGAGCAATTATTTTGAAGTATGTAATGATTTTGTTAATTCATATTTATTTACAAAATTGTCTTCCTTTTCTCTTTTTCTCTCTCTGTCGTTTTACCCCTTACGATATACTTACGAGTCGAGGTTTTAATTGCCAAATAATTTTCACTTCTATTATATGTACTGAGTTACACGCGCTCTTTTTTTAATTATTTATATTTAACGTTTCTAAAATACCATTATGGTTCGTGGTTAGCGACAGTGACTTTAAGCGAATGTGACTTCATAATAGCTGTGATCTAAAACACCGTAGCATTTTCGGTGTCATGTACAATATCTCTTTGACAGTTAACAAAAGAAGAGTTAATGGTCAGACGTACAGTATACTTCTGCCACAGTGGTTCTCTCAACTGTGTTAGTTAACAACTTAATGTGGTTGTTAATTAATCATGTGTTTGCTTTGCCATTGACAGTTAAGAAATGGGTATCAATGATACTATTTCTGAGAACTGTCAAATTGGGGACAATTAACATGACACAGATTACATCCAATATGGCGAAAACAATCCCGAAAATTAAAAACCTCGTGCAATTTTTCAACACCAACGAGCACACTGAAAATATGTTTGAATCTAGACTGAACTGCATAAAATCCGGAAATTTATAGTGTATTTCTACAAATAAGCGCAATTATAAAAATGATGTTAGTGTCCACGTAATATTTTGTTCAAGCGTTTTCAATAAAAAAATTTTTTGCCCTGGTTCACTGAAATAAAGATGGCTTGAGATATTCTAGCCGTGACAAAAATGGACAGTTCACCAAGGTTTCAATCATCACAGTCGTCATCATCAGGGTAACAGTCTCATATTGTCCAAAATTGAGTTCGAATCAGCACTTTAGAAAAAAATGTAGTTATATAAATGGATTTACTTTTGTGTAATAACAAAATACAGGAAGTCCGAATCGAACATCCCAAATTTCAACCGGCTCTAATTCCGCACGCATGTAATGAACTAACAATATTTCCATAACAACGAGCAATAAGTGTCATGGAGTTTTTTGTTAGCCTCACGAGTTACACGGAGGATCTAGAGCTTATTGTCCAATTCCCGCCATTGCGTGCATGGGCTTACAGTCCAGTAGTGGATCCATGGAGGGGGGGGGGGGGGCTAAGAGTCTCAAGAGCCCCCCACTAAAAAAAAGCATCTGGGTTCACCCTTGAAAAATCTCAAATTAAACTTAATATTATCATACTTTTTTAGTACTACACTATCTGCAGTACAATTTCCATCACTTGTACTTACTTAATCCAATTTAAGTAAGTAAAGTATGTTTTAAAATTTTAAATTTCTCCTCAGCCCTCAGCTGGGTCAAGCCCCTCCCCAACACAAAAACCCGGATCCACCACTTTTACCGTCGCATCTCTGATCCTTCCACGAAGTTGTTCCATAGTTGACACTTTTGTGGCATTCACCGCGATAAGCCATTTGCCGGTTTACCTAAGGTAAATGCGCAGATGTCACTCTATTACCAATTCAGTCCACAGCAAATGGAACCTTGCAACTGTTAGAGGTTTGCAAAAATTAATATTTTATTTTACATTTATAACAGTAGTGTTTAATAAATATTTCAACTATAACTATGAGGATGGTCGGAAATCTGGACTAACATTCCTTAAAACCAAAGTTAATTGCATAATTAGAATATTTTATATTTATATATCCTCTGTTATTTATGCATAAGAATTAAGTACCATTTACCAAATCGAGGGGTGTAATGTCAGGTGACCGGAGAGGCCAGGGAACCGGGTCACCTCTCCTGATCCATCTACGTGAGAATTATTCATTCAATCCGTTACGGACTTCCAAATGCCAGTGTAGAGGTGCTCCATCCTGCTGGAAGAGCAGGCGTGGGTATCGATGTCGAATCTGAGGGAACACAAACTGTTCCTAACGTATACAGATATGTGATACCAGCGAAAGTGTGCTCGCCAAAGAAGAAAGGTCCAACGACTCCGTCAACCGTTAATCCACACGAAAAACTGAACTTGGATCTGTCTCGTTCCCGTTCTCGTTATCGTTCTCGGTGACCTCTCGAGGATGTTCGGTACCCCAGAGATGAACATCGTGTCCACTCACCCCTTCAGATAAGTGGAATGTTGCTTCGTCGTTATAAGAGAACCTCGCCCAAAAGCATTTTTCCATTATCGATGCTCTCCATAAGGTCTAGGGCAAGTGTTGTTCGCTGTAGCTTGTCGTTGGGTTTCACCTCATGCACCATTTGCACTTAGTGTGGATACACCTTAAGAAGCTACTGAAACACATTGTGGACAGTTGATTTCGGGAGAGCAAGCTCGTGAGACGCCCTCGGAATGGCTTTCTTAGGATTTCTCGCGAATGCACCTGCAATGCTCTGAAATTTTCTTCTGATGTTCGTGATTGGCCACTACCATGCCTCTTGGACATTTGATTCCGTCTGTAAAGACACAGGTTTTTCCAACCTTAATCGTTTTCGCAATGGGAACATATCTCTGACACATCGCATGGAAACATCTATAAACAGCGATAATGGAGCCCGATTCTGCGTACCACCATACAGTTTGCACTTTTTAAACATTGGTAATCATTTTAAACTCCTGCAACGAAAAGAAAAATCAGTAGGTACCTTGCTATTAATACATCATTTCAAATTTCCAAAGCTAAGCTAAAATCTGTCATGTACACCTGCCACGCCACATATATTGGTCTTAAAAATGTTTTATGAATGTTTTAAATTAGAGAGGTTTGATTCGGGCACCATGAGTAGGTGTATTTGGTTCATCCTGGGACAGGGGTGTGGGGTGGGGGATCCGGGGATCCGCGGCGGTCATCTTGGATTACGTCAGTTCCGGCGGCCATCTTGGATTACGCCACTTCCGGCGGCCATATTGTATTTGACCTTGACCTTTGACCCCGACGACCATTTTGTTTTCTAGAACATTCCGCCATTTTGTTTTCTAGATCATTCCGCCATTTTGAGTTTCGTCCACCATCTTGAAAATCTTTATGTATTATCCGATTTTAATGGGAAAAAAATTAAAATTTATAAAAAATTAAATAATCAAAATTTTAAAATAAAATTTAAAAATATATTATTTAATACAATTTTAATTAAATACCTGCGCATCGAACACCCAATTCCTCTATATTACGTATACACCATCTAGCACCCCACTCCTATGTTACAATGATATCGTTATCGAACACCCCACTCACCCCTGTTACAATTTTTCGTTACACCGCATTCTTTAAAATAAATTTACTATCAAAATAAAAAATATATACCATCGTTGTCTGCCGGAGGCAGCCATCTTATTTATTGGAGACCGCCATCTTGATTTCATCTGATGGATGTTATCATCGGGTGTAGGTTTCTAAAGTACGTTAGTGTATGTAAGGTCGATTTCCTATCCCGTACCAGCATTATTATGACCCTTATAGACGAAAACCACAAAATCCACAGTCATTTTGCTGTTGTAACCACCATTTTTTCTTAAAGTCTTATCATTTATAGGTTTTAACTAAAATATATGTTATCGATACTATCTTTGTGGATGCGATAGTTAAAGTAATGATAATTTAAAAAAAAAAACATTTATTAACCCATCATAGCGGACCAGAAATTTTTCAGAGTTCTAACTCACAAGTAATATTCTCTTCTCTTGTTTGCGTACTCGTATTTAAAAAGCTGCATGGTAGCAGATATTTTTAATGTCTGTGTATAATTACATTCCTAAACAAGTCCGTGTTTGCGTACTCGTGTTTAAAAGCTGCATGGAAGCAGATATTTTAATGTTTGTGTATAATTACATTTCACCATTCTGTAAGATATTTATAAGTATCAGTACCTCGTGGGATATAGGTTCTATATTAAAAATAATAAACAATATGTAGGTAAAATTGTATTTATTAAATTAAGAACATATTTTACACAACAAAAATGGAGCAAAACAGAAACTATACATCAAAAAACTTAAACTTTACAACAAAAATGGAAACTATTCAGCAAAAACACAAACTGTACAACAAAATGAAAACTATAAAACAAAAAACAGAAAAAAACTATACAACAAATGGAAACAACTACCAAACTGCCAAACTATTTAAATCAAAAACTATTTACAGGAAAAAAAAATTATTTGTCGCCTCATACATATCCGTGGGGGACTGTGTGGATACCATCTTCGCAGATCAGCCGTTTGACGTCCTCCCACGTTATGGCCAGCTTATTGCTGTACTCAGTATAGAGTATGTGCTGACGGGAGCGAATTGCTCTAACGCCTGCCCTCATTGTGCGGTGGTCTTGCAGGGCATCCAGGTAGTCGTCGAATGTTATGTGTTTTTTGACCACACATCGCTGGATGCCCTTGGCCTTTTTCTCGCTCTTACCACCACACCTGTAGGCGTAGAGTTTGGCCCGTAGGCTTACAAACTCCTCCATCACTTCTCCCCCACATTCATCTTTGAATTTACCGACAACTTTCTTGTTGATGGGGGAGAAGCATGGGTGGTCGGAAGGGTAGCAGCTGGTGTCGAATTTGGCCATCAGTGTAGGGTCGGCTTTGAGGTCTGAGTAAAAGTCTGTTGTCTGGATCTCATACACAAAACTGTCTGTATCCATATACATCAGGTGAATATTGTCATGGTAACGGGGTTTCATGGTATTGTAGTGGAAGTCGTACATGAGAGTCTTTGAAAGATCTAGTACGGCCAGTCCGGCATAGATCGGCTTGTCGAAAATGATGGTCTCGTGATTAAGGTGGACTAGAGACAAATTCGGTTCGTACATTGTACGGTCCTTGAAGGACGGACGACACACCAACTTCTTGAACCTCTTCTCGGAGCACACCAACTCCATTTTGAGCCTCCGCCTTTTATTTTCCATCAGTTTACCAAATGTCGAGTTCACAGCGAGCTTAAAGAACTCCTTCTCGAACTCGTTGGCTGCTGCTTTCCGCTTGTTGGTATTCAGCCGAATATAGGGCTCCAACCATGCCGACTGCTCAAACTGTAGGACTCGGTGTATCTTAGTCACTCTCAGCCCATGAGATACTGCTTGCTGTAGATTTTTGTAGTGGACAATGTAGTGCTCTTTATTTTCAAGAGTTGTCATCAGCTTTGATTGCTTTGAGCCGGGCGGGCACTGATTTACGGGGAGAAATGTCAGGTCTTTATGACTTTCGTGGAGCTCGGGAGGGTACTCCACATCACACTCAATAATGTAGCCTGTAGGAGAATCATCTGGGACAGACACGACATCAATTGATGTGTCTGCCCATTGGAAATGCCGAATTGGAAGCGGCAGAGACATCGCCCACCCGTACAAATTATTTGCATCAATGTACTCCAGGAATGTGGATGGCTTGGATGCATCATATGTCTCAGGTATGTAGGAGTTATTGGCTACGCAATGACGTTTAATGCTTTGCGCTACTCCTCCCCTAATACCAGCCTCCACAAACATATACATGTCGTAATCTGTGAGAAGCTCTAGCTGTACACCTGTGGTTCGAAGCATCGCATCGAAAGCGAATCCAGGACAAGAAATATAGTGAGACGGATCTAAACTATATGTCTCCAAACATATGGAACGGAAATTCTCGAATACGTCCGCCAAAATCAGAACATCCGTCTTTAGGTACAAGTCAGCGTACTCCCCCAAAGTAGCACACTGAAACTTATCCCAGACTTTCACTGCATGAGCGTACTCCATCTCTGAAATCATGGAATCAGTCAGACTATTGTAGAAATCGCCGATAGGTGGAAGACTAGTATCATCTAGTCGAGCAAAAGAATCGACAAAATCATACGGGAAGACACCCTTGCGGGTAACCAACTCCAACTCATCAGGCGCGAAAAACTCAGCAGTACTGACAAACTTGTCTGCCGGCAAGAACTCAGCGAGCGAAGCAAGACCCCGACTCATGAAACGGAACGTATCGACAAACTGAATGCTGAACTTATCATGCAACTTCTTGGAAAAAGTTATCAGCTTCTCCTTTGAATTCGGGATTATGAAGATGTCTTTACTGTCGTACCCCAACTTCCTGATAATGAAGTTCTGGTCGTACGCCAGGTTGTGGAAGAACACAATTTAACTTCTTTGGTCTGCGCCTGAGAAGGTTGCAGTCATTACATGCAGGTCCCAGATATTCACCGGTAAAGTGATTGTGATCACGAACTTTCATTGCAGTTCTTCCGAACTTTCCTCCACAGTAGCAACACACACCTGCTTGCAGAAAAGCAGTGTTCTGTGCATGTGTGAGCAGAGTCATAGGAACAGATGTAAAAAATATTTTTTGTACATCATGACCAATCTCCACAATGCGAGAAATGAATTTATCTTCTGCGTCACAACCGCGATACAATTCAGGCTCTGATGGAAGTGCTGAAGTGAGGTGTGCTGGAATGACTGTATTATCTGCTTTCACATAAATGCAGTAGCTGTATGCTTTATGCTTTTGGTACTGCAGCGTGTATGCTTCATCAGGATTCGGGTGACACATATGGATTTTCTCCAGAATTGCTTCAAAGTCGCAATAAACCACGATGGGCATCTTATCAGCATGGTGGAAGTTTTTGAACTGCAGAACAGGAGGCTGGCCATTTTCATCAAGCTGAGGCATCTCCATCCGAACAGAAGCATGCTGTTTGCAGAGCTCACGGTGTTTTTCCAAACACTGAAGACCAGTGAGCCCGCTAACCCTATCCCGATCATCATAATGCTTGAAGCATCTTTTGCAAACATGAATAGCATCATGATGTGTAGTTATTTGGGACCGAAAAAGGGCAGAAAAATTTTTAATGTAGGTGAAATGGGAGGAATTGTCATTGACCAAGAGCAGAAGGTCGAAATGATGTTCTTTTTCTTCAGGAGCGACTCGTGCAGGTACAACATTCAGATTCTCGTCGATGCTGTAGATGTTGATGGAGACTCCAGGGTTCTGTTTTTCGAACAGCGGTATTTGTCTGATTGGAGTAGGAAACTCGATGTTCGTGAAGTTGAATTTCTCTTCCAAGTCATGGTATCGCTGGTTGACACGCTCTGGATGCTCTCCTTCCACGTACTTCACAAGAATAGACCACTTAAAACACATGTGGTCTTCGAGGTTTTGTGGATTTATCACCGCATGTCTTGACTCGATGGTGGTAGGCAGTTCGATGTAGGAGCTGGCACGGAGTGGATCGAGCTTGTTTATGCGAAGTTGAAGTCGCTTAACGGCCGACAAAGTCCATCCGGACCCTTTTCCCATGTAGTCTTCCTCCTCCTTGCAGATCTTAGAGATGGATTCAGTTACTGCTTCCTCCACCTCATGAACTGCGTAGAGGGGCACATTAATGGTTTTGAATGCTCTCTTGTCTTCGCTGACATCCACAGGTTTTTCGTAATCACACTCAAGCACGATGTTGAATTTGAGTGGACCGTTCTCCTCTATCTCCTCTACCTGTTGGCTCATTATTTTTGCCTTGATGGAGTTCAGATACGAGCAGATATCCTTGGCAGTACTTGACATGTTTTCTGCCACATACGTCTTCAAGTTGCCCTTGAATCCTACTTCAGCGATGATGAAGCCATGGAAATTGGCCAAACCAGTCCCAGTCACCACCTTTGTTCGGCTGGTCGAAGGCTTGGGCGTAACTGCAGGCTTAACTGCTACCATCCTCTGCTTCTTTGTCGGAGGTGGAGCAGGCCCCTTGCATATCTTGATGTGGGCTTTTAACTTATCAGCCCTGGCGAACTCCTTAGCGCAGTTTAAGCAGGAATTCACTATGCAGTTTGGGTTAAGACCGCAAGCCGACTTCTCATGTAGTCTGGCGACATCAGCACGGGCGAAGGCCTTGTAGCAGAAGCTACACCGGGTGCCTGATGTCGTGGCGACAGCTCCAGTACATGATGCAAGGTGCTGCTGCATCTTATCGCTGCGTGCGACCA
Organism: Bacillus rossius redtenbacheri; assembly: GCF_032445375.1. Taxonomy (NCBI): domain Eukaryota; kingdom Metazoa; phylum Arthropoda; class Insecta; order Phasmatodea; family Bacillidae; genus Bacillus; species Bacillus rossius. The sequence goes on from NW_026962013.1 coordinate 16,455,798, forward strand.
TCCTTCCACATAGGTGGCACTGCTGGTGGTTACGATGCTGGTTCTCAGCACACTGACGCTCGTGCCGGTAGCGGTTGTTGCCTGCCGTGAATGTAGCAGAGCAGAAACGGCATTTCTGGACGGTAGACGCCATCACGACAATCGGTAGACTGGTCTCAACGTACGGAACACGCGAAGGAAGCTCGACGTACGGAGAACTATAAAAGAAGAATTAAGAATACAATGTAGCTAGATGTTACATGAAAACAAACATAACCTCAAAACTCTAGCCCTCAAGCTTACTAACCTAAACTGATAGCAATGTTACTAAATAAAAAAAGTTGCAAACATAACCTCAAAACTCTAGCCCTCAAGCTACTAACCTAAAGTGTTAGCAATGTTACTAAATAAAAAAGTTACAAACATAATCTCAAAGCTGCTCCTTCATGTACAATCCTAAAAATGGTAGAATTTTTAAAGTACTGATAAAAGTTAAAGCTGAAAAAGTATTCAATGTTAACTAAAAATGATTGATTACATAACCTCAAAACTACTCTAATGCACAACCCAAAAATGCTACAATATTTAAAGTACTGTTAAAAGTTTAAGCTAAACAATTCCTGGCTACCCACACATAAGTGTACAGAGAAAAAACTAGCTAGCTGATAACCTACGAAAAAGCTGAGAAACATTCAATGTTAACGAAACATGTAGCATACCTCAGAAAATAATGAAGTGGAGTTGTAGAACACGAAGTAGCGTTGGTGGTAGAAATCGTGGTAGCAGCGAAACACACACGAACTAGCTCTCTCAAACTCCAAGAACACAATGAAGCTCCGACAGCTAATCCCGGCCTTTTATAGCCGCGGACCTGCTTGTTCTTGGAAAAAAAACAATTAGGAACATAGTATTTTTACCGAACCTACCAATAGGAATGTAGTATGTGGAGGGGAAGTACCATTGTCTTCGGAAAAACCCAGCATGACTCATGCGCAGGTCGTAGCAGGTCTGTGAGGGGTTGGAGGTAGAAATGTAGGTAATAACTTAACATAGGAAACCACTCTCGGGTAAAACCACTAATAGCCTAGGTGATTAGAGATTAGGTCGCGAGGCACTGCATGCATCGTGACTCATCACTCAGGAATGTCGTCTCGCAGTGCCGAGGGGACCCGAACAATAGACTTGACCGTGCATGTCACAACAGATCCATTAGTCGCCCGACTTTGTGGCGCCATGAGGCGCTCAGGTAGCAGTCATGGTCTACGGCAACAGACTCGTTAAAGTGTCATTACGAAGCACTCAAGCTGCGTTCGAGGAACATACAGCTAAATATTCATTATAGATATGTAAGGAAAGAAATAAAAATTAATAGGGTAAGTTTAATACATTTATTAAAAGTAAGAACACATTACAAAGCTATAACATTAAAAATTTATTCTACATTAGTTATGACCAACATTCGTTTAAAAATTTTTAGCATTTCATTGCGAACAATCAGTTGAACATCCATAGTATGACACATTTTGCTGATGTTCCAGGAACCAACCCGTTTCACAACCATTTAAGGAGACTTTCCTTAAGCTCTCTTTTCATTGGTCAAATAAAACATTTCCCTCTCTTCCCCTCATACAATGATGCTGCTTCACCATCATGCTAAAATTCTGCAAGACCAAAAAAATTTGCTTCCCTTAAACCTTACGGTAGAAATTTCATCCTAGGATGCTGTTACTGCATCTAGAAATTAAAAATTATATTATCTCATACAGGTTTTATTTACATGTTAGACTTAACCATCCTACCACACACATGCACACACATGCACACACTTACACACACATGCATACGCATGCATGCACTGAGATGAAATACATACTCGCCCACATAATGTACTTATTTTTACAAAGGCAACATATTAAAACACATAATATTTAAATTTTGTGTAGATTGTATGGTACCAGAAACCATACTGCAAAACGAGCGGACAACACTAGAGTCTTTACTAGGATTGGGCTGATGGATTACCTCTGGAACGCCCTTGTTGCCTTCAACGACTCAGAATTAATACTTTTATCCATCAAAAAACAACAACAGTTTAACTAAGCAAACATACACCCCACACCCCTCAAAAAATTGTTATTACACAAGGCATTATTTACATGCCAGGAGACCGCACATACGAAGTGCGCAGCTTCAGGTTAGAAATATTTATTAAAATAACCGCTAAAGATGCTAATTTGTTTATGAAAAAATTGCACATGACATACAGACACTTGGTTATTTACACACACACACATACATACATACATACATACACCCTGCACGGCTTCAGAAGGAAACAATATTTTGAAAACCACTCAAGACTTACATCTGTTTATGAAAAGGAGCTAAAAATTAATATTTTTTCAAAGTTAATTTTAGAGATGAAACCTCATGTGCAAGTCCTTGCATGCGAGAACATTTTATTACACAATTATCTTCATTTTTTCCAAACCATAGGTCTGATGTCTGGATACCACACAAATCTCATACTTAACATATGAACTACGAGATGACTGCATGCCAGTCCAAGCCCCCTACGCTTAGAGACGAAACTGCACTAGAAGCGTTAGCAAGCATTGCAATTATCTCTTTTCACTAATGCAGTTTCACCTCTGACTAGGTGGACCTCCTGAAACAGCAAACATAGGACAGTGAAACACATTAAAATAATGCATTTCAAAATAATTGAATCATATAAAACACTGCATATTTCTCGAAAAATCACCACGCAACTGACAGCCCTTTCAATCACAATTCTGCGAATGCTATCACAGAATGTTAGATTTAGAAAGAAAGGATCATTCATTCCTTAATTATGGAACACAGTAATACATCACATGAAGAGAAACAAAAAAGGCACACACTTCGTTCTTAGACTCGTGCCGCCTCCTTGACAGAGAGAAAAGATTTTACACATAAAATAGTATATATTTCTTTTCCAGCGATGAAGCTGTACTAATATAACCTTGTCAAGCTTAGATGATCTAGGGAGAGACAAAGTAAATAAATATATTAACAAAAAAAGTCGGCTAAAAATCATTTACAAACAAAATACTTAATGTTCCTTCGATTACATATTTTTCTCAATTTAATAAATGAGAGAACACAAACATTTGCTTAAATCACTATTTATCAATTTTAAACTCTCGTGTACATTAGGAAAAAATTTATATTATCATTCATTATTAGCTGTAATGTAAAAAATTCAAAACAGTTTCTTTGTGGGATGTAGAATGCTCACTCACGATCGAAAAAAGGAGGGGTCTTCGCTGTAACTCAAGGGGAGGGGGAAACCATCTTGAAAGTTGACGTTTCTCATATATTTGGATATATTAGTAATCAAGCAAGTAATAACATTTGGTGGTATAATCTCCGTCTGATTAAAGTTTATTTGCTAACATGAATTCACAAATTAAACGAATCTGTGAGTACATTTGCATATATTTTATAGAAAAAAATGCACAGATTGTTTTATCATGAATAACCAGGAGCACACTAAAAAAAACCAACGAAATTCTCGCCAATAATAACCAACAGCACACGAAAAACAGAAAAAAAAAACGATTTGTCAGTAATAACATGCACCATGCGGAGAAAATCACCAAAATATTGTCAAGAATAAACATCAGTACATGTAGAATACCAATAAATTCTTGACATGAAAAAGGCTGAAGTGCACGGAGAAAATCATCAAATTGTTGTCAGGTAAAAAAAAGCAGAAGCACATAAAAAAAACCAACAAAATTCTAACACAGTAAAGTTGAAGCACATGTAGAAATCTATCGAAATTTCACGTGAAAAAATAGGAGCACTTAGAAAAAACCACCAGGGAGAAGACGTCGTTTAAAAACATCATAAATTATCAACTTTTTAAAAAAAGTTTAAATTATTTCATGCTAGAACTCTGTTTTTGCTTAAGCAAAGAGTTAACAAGCTAACTTGTGCTAGAACTCTGTTTTTGCTTAACATGAGAGTTCTAGCATGAAATAATTTGAACTTTTTTTAAAAAGTTGATAATTTATGATGTTTTTAAACGACGTCTTCTCCCTGGTGGTTTTTTCTAAGTGCTCCTATTTTTTCACGTGAAATTTCGATAGATTTCTACATGTGCTTCAACTTTACTGTGTTAGAATTTTGTTGGTTTTTTTTATGTGCTTCTGCTTTTTTTTACCTGACAACAATTTGATGATTTTCTCCGTGCACTTCAGCCTTTTTCATGTCAAGAATTTATTGGTATTCTACATGTACTGATGTTTATTCTTGACAATATTTTGGTGATTTTCTCCGCATGGTGCATGTTATTACTGACAAATCGTTTTTTTTTTCTGTTTTTCGTGTGCTGTTGGTTATTATTGGCGAGAATTTCGTTGGTTTTTTTTAGTGTGCTCCTGGTTATTCATGATAAAACAATCTGTGCAAATTTTTTCTATAAAATATATGCAAATGTACTCACAGATTCGTTTAATTTGTGAATTCATGTTAGCAAATAAACTTTAATCAGACGGAGATTATACCACCAAATGTTATTACTTGCTTGATTACTAATATATCCAAATATATGAGAAACGTCAACTTTCAAGATGGTTTCCCCCTCCCCTTGAGTTACAGCGAAGACCCCTCCTTTTTTCGATCGTGAGTGAGCATTCTACATCCCACAAAGAAACTGTTTTGAATTTTTTACATTACAGCTAATAATGAATGATAATATAAATTTTTTCCTAATGTACACGAGAGTTTAAAATTGATAAATAGTGATTTAAGCAAATGTTTGTGTTCTCTCATTTATTAAATTGAGAAAAATATGTAATCGAAGGAACATTAAGTATTTTGTTTGTAAATGATTTTTAGCCGACTTTTTTTGTTAATATATTTATTTACTTTGTCTCTCCCTAGATCATCTAAGCTTGACAAGGTTATATTAGTACAGCTTCATCGCTGGAAAAGAAATATATACTATTTTATGTGTAAAATCTTTTCTCTCTGTCAAGGAGGCGGCACGAGTCTAAGAACGAAGTGTGTGCCTTTTTTGTTTCTCTTCATGTGATGTATTACTGTGTTCCATAATTAAGGAATGAATGATCCTTTCTTTCTAAATCTAACATTCTGTGATAGCATTCGCAGAATTGTGATTGAAAGGGCTGTCAGTTGCGTGGTGATTTTTCGAGAAATATGCAGTGTTTTATATGATTCAATTATTTTGAAATGCATTATTTTAATGTGTTTCACTGTCCTATGTTTGCTGTTTCAGGAGGTCCACCTAGTCAGAGGTGAAACTGCATTAGTGAAAAGAGATAATTGCAATGCTTGCTAACGCTTCTAGTGCAGTTTCGTCTCTAAGCGTAGGGGGCTTGGACTGGCATGCAGTCATCTCGTAGTTCATATGTTAAGTATGAGATTTGTGTGGTATCCAGACATCAGACCTATGGTTTGGAAAAAATGAAGATAATTGTGTAATAAAATGTTCTCGCATGCAAGGACTTGCACATGAGGTTTCATCTCTAAAATTAACTTTGAAAAAATATTAATTTTTATCTCCTTTTCATAAACAGATGTAAGTCTTGAGTGGTTTTCAAAATATTGTTTCCTTCTGAAGCCGTGCAGGGTGTATGTATGTATGTATGTATGTGTGTGTGTGTAAATAACCAAGTGTCTGTATGTCATGTGCAATTTTTTCATAAACAAATTAGCATCTTTAGCGGTTATTTTAATAAATATTTCTAACCTGAAGCTGCGCACTTCGTATGTGCGGTCTCCTGGCATGTAAATAATGCCTTGTGTAATAACAATTTTTTGAGGGGTGTGGGGTGTATGTTTGCTTAGTTAAACTGTTGTTGTTTTTTGATGGATAAAAGTATTAATTCTGAGTCGTTGAAGGCAACAAGGGCGTTCCAGAGGTAATCCATCAGCCCAATCCTAGTAAAGACTCTAGTGTTGTCCGCTCGTTTTGCAGTATGGTTTCTGGTACCATACAATCTACACAAAATTTAAATATTATGTGTTTTAATATGTTGCCTTTGTAAAAATAAGTACATTATGTGGGCGAGTATGTATTTCATCTCAGTGCATGCATGCGTATGCATGTGTGTGTAAGTGTGTGCATGTGTGTGCATGTGTGTGGTAGGATGGTTAAGTCTAACATGTAAATAAAACCTGTATGAGATAATATAATTTTTAATTTCTAGATGCAGTAACAGCATCCTAGGATGAAATTTCTACCGTAAGGTTTAAGGGAAGCAAATTTTTTTGGTCTTGCAGAATTTTAGCATGATGGTGAAGCAGCATCATTGTATGAGGGGAAGAGAGGGAAATGTTTTATTTGACCAATGAAAAGAGAGCTTAAGGAAAGTCTCCTTAAATGGTTGTGAAACGGGTTGGTTCCTGGAACATCAGCAAAATGTGTCATACTATGGATGTTCAACTGATTGTTCGCAATGAAATGCTAAAAATTTTTAAACGAATGTTGGTCATAACTAATGTAGAATAAATTTTTAATGTTATAGCTTTGTAATGTGTTCTTACTTTTAATAAATGTATTAAACTTACCCTATTAATTTTTATTTCTTTCCTTACATATCTATAATGAATATTTAGCTGTATGTTCCTCGAACGCAGCTTGAGTGCTTCGTAATGACACTTTAACGAGTCTGTTGCCGTAGACCATGACTGCTACCTGAGCGCCTCATGGCGCCACAAAGTCGGGCGACTAATGGATCTGTTGTGACATGCACGGTCAAGTCTATTGTTCGGGTCCCCTCGGCACTGCGAGACGACATTCCTGAGTGATGAGTCACGATGCATGCAGTGCCTCGCGACCTAATCTCTAATCACCTAGGCTATTAGTGGTTTTACCCGAGAGTGGTTTCCTATGTTAAGTTATTACCTACATTTCTACCTCCAACCCCTCACAGACCTGCTACGACCTGCGCATGAGTCATGCTGGGTTTTTCCGAAGACAATGGTACTTCCCCTCCACATACTACATTCCTATTGGTAGGTTCGGTAAAAATACTATGTTCCTAATTGTTTTTTTTCCAAGAACAAGCAGGTCCGCGGCTATAAAAGGCCGGGATTAGCTGTCGGAGCTTCATTGTGTTCTTGGAGTTTGAGAGAGCTAGTTCGTGTGTGTTTCGCTGCTACCACGATTTCTACCACCAACGCTACTTCGTGTTCTACAACTCCACTTCATTATTTTCTGAGGTATGCTACATGTTTCGTTAACATTGAATGTTTCTCAGCTTTTTCGTAGGTTATCAGCTAGCTAGTTTTTTCTCTGTACACTTATGTGTGGGTAGCCAGGAATTGTTTAGCTTAAACTTTTAACAGTACTTTAAATATTGTAGCATTTTTGGGTTGTGCATTAGAGTAGTTTTGAGGTTATGTAATCAATCATTTTTAGTTAACATTGAATACTTTTTCAGCTTTAACTTTTATCAGTACTTTAAAAATTCTACCATTTTTAGGATTGTACATGAAGGAGCAGCTTTGAGATTATGTTTGTAACTTTTTTATTTAGTAACATTGCTAACACTTTAGGTTAGTAGCTTGAGGGCTAGAGTTTTGAGGTTATGTTTGCAACTTTTTTTATTTAGTAACATTGCTATCAGTTTAGGTTAGTAAGCTTGAGGGCTAGAGTTTTGAGGTTATGTTTGTTTTCATGTAACATCTAGCTACATTGTATTCTTAATTCTTCTTTTATAGTTCTCCGTACGTCGAGCTTCCTTCGCGTGTTCCGTACGTTGAGACCAGTCTACCGATTGTCGTGATGGCGTCTACCGTCCAGAAATGCCGTTTCTGCTCTGCTACATTCACGGCAGGCAACAACCGCTACCGGCACGAGCGTCAGTGTGCTGAGAACCAGCATCGTAACCACCAGCAGTGCCACCTATGTGGAAGGATGGTCGCACGCAGCGATAAGATGCAGCAGCACCTTGCATCATGTACTGGAGCTGTCGCCACGACATCAGGCACCCGGTGTAGCTTCTGCTACAAGGCCTTCGCCCGTGCTGATGTCGCCAGACTACATGAGAAGTCGGCTTGCGGTCTTAACCCAAACTGCATAGTGAATTCCTGCTTAAACTGCGCTAAGGAGTTCGCCAGGGCTGATAAGTTAAAAGCCCACATCAAGATATGCAAGGGGCCTGCTCCACCTCCGACAAAGAAGCAGAGGATGGTAGCAGTTAAGCCTGCAGTTACGCCCAAGCCTTCGACCAGCCGAACAAAGGTGGTGACTGGGACTGGTTTGGCCAATTTCCATGGCTTCATCATCGCTGAAGTAGGATTCAAGGGCAACTTGAAGACGTATGTGGCAGAAAACATGTCAAGTACTGCCAAGGATATCTACTCGTATCTGAACTCCATCAAGGCAAAAATAATGAGCCAACAGGTAGAGGAGATAGAGGAGAACGGTCCACTCAAATTCAACATCGTGCTTGAGTGTGATTACGAAAAACCTGTGGATGTCAGCGAAGACAAGAGAGCATTCAAAACCATTAATGTGCCCCTCTACGCAGTTCATGAGGTGGAGGAAGCAGTAACTGAATCCATCTCTAAGATCTGCAAGGAGGAGGAAGACTACATGGGAAAAGGGTCCGGATGGACTTTGTCGGCCGTTAAGCGACTTCAACTTCGCATAAACAAGCTCGATCCACTCCGTGCCAGCTCCTACATCGAACTGCCTACCACCATCGAGTCAAGACATGCGGTGATAAATCCACAAAACCTCGAAGACCACATGTGTTTTAAGTGGTCTATTCTTGTGAAGTACGTGGAAGGAGAGCATCCAGAGCGTGTCAACCAGCGATACCATGACTTGGAAGAGAAATTCAACTTCACGAACATCGAGTTTCCTACTCCAATCAGACAAATACCGCTGTTCGAAAAACAGAACCCTGGAGTCTCCATCAACATCTACAGCATCGACGAGAATCTGAATGTTGTACCTGCACGAGTCGCTCCTGAAGAAAAAGAACATCATTTCGACCTTCTGCTCTTGGTCAATGACAATTCCTCCCATTTCACCTACATTAAAAATTTTTCTGCCCTTGTTCGGTCCCAAATAACTACACATCATGATGCTATTCATGTTTGCAAAAGATGCTTCAAGCATTATGATGATCGGGATAGGGTTAGCGGGCTCACTGGTCTTCAGTGTTTGGAAAAACACCGTGAGCTCTGCAAACAGCATGCTTCTGTTCGGATGGAGATGCCTCAGCTTGATGAAAATGGCCAGCCTCCTGTTCTGCAGTTCAAAAACTTCCACCATGCTGATAAGATGCCCATCGTGGTTTATTGCGACTTTGAAGCAATTCTGGAGAAAATCCATATGTGTCACCCGAATCCTGATGAAGCATACACGCTGCAGTACCAAAAGCATAAAGCATACAGCTACTGCATTTATGTGAAAGCAGATAATACAGTCATTCCAGCACACCTCACTTCAGCACTTCCATCAGAGCCTGAATTGTATCGCGGTTGTGACGCAGAAGATAAATTCATTTCTCGCATTGTGGAGATTGGTCATGATGTACAAAAAATATTTTTTACATCTGTTCCTATGACTCTGCTCACACATGCACAGAACACTGCTTTTCTGCAAGCAGGTGTGTGTTGCTACTGTGGAGGAAAGTTCGGAAGAACTGCAATGAAAGTTCGTGATCACAATCACTTTACCGGTGAATATCTGGGACCTGCATGTAATGACTGCAACCTTCTCAGGCGCAGACCAAAGAAGTTAAATTGTGTTCTTCCACAACCTGGCGTACGACCAGAACTTCATTATCAGGAAGTTGGGGTACGACAGTAAAGACATCTTCATAATCCCGAATTCAGAGGAGAAGCTGATAACTTTTTCCAAGAAGTTGCATGATAAGTTCAGCATTCAGTTTGTCGATACGTTCCGTTTCATGAGTCGGGGTCTTGCTTCGCTCGCTGAGTTCTTGCCGGCAGACAAGTTTGTCAGTACTGCTGAGTTTTTCGCGCCTGATGAGTTGGAGTTGGTTACCCGCAAGGGTGTCTTCCCGTATGATTTTGTCGATTCTTTTGCTCGACTAGATGATACTAGTCTTCCACCTATCGGCGATTTCTACAATAGTCTGACTGATTCCATGATTTCAGAGATGGAGTACGCTCATGCAGTGAAAGTCTGGGATAAGTTTCAGTGTGCTACTTTGGGGGAGTACGCTGACTTGTACCTAAAGACGGATGTTCTGATTTTGGCGGACGTATTCGAGAATTTCCGTTCCATATGTTTGGAGACATATAGTTTAGATCCGTCTCACTATATTTCTTGTCCTGGATTCGCTTTCGATGCGATGCTTCGAACCACAGGTGTACAGCTAGAGCTTCTCACAGATTACGACATGTATATGTTTGTGGAGGCTGGTATTAGGGGAGGAGTAGCGCAAAGCATTAAACGTCATTGCGTAGCCAATAACTCCTACATACCTGAGACATATGATGCATCCAAGCCATCCACATTCCTGGAGTACATTGATGCAAATAATTTGTACGGGTGGGCGATGTCTCTGCCGCTTCCAATTCGGCATTTCCAATGGGCAGACACATCAATTGATGTCGTGTCTGTCCCAGATGATTCTCCTACAGGCTTCATTATTGAGTGTGATGTGGAGTACCCTCCCGAGCTCCACGAAAGTCATAAAGACCTGCCATTTCTCCCCGTAAATCAGTGCCCGCCCGGCTCAAAGCAATCAAAGCTGATGACAACTCTTGAAAATAAAGAGCACTACATTGTCCACTACAAAAATCTACAGCAAGCAGTATCTCATGGGCTGAGAGTGACTAAGATACACCGAGTCCTACAGTTTGAGCAGTCGGCATGGTTGGAGCCCTATATTCGGCTGAATACCAACAAGCGGAAAGCAGCAGCCAACGAGTTCGAGAAGGAGTTCTTTAAGCTCGCTGTGAACTCGACATTTGGTAAACTGATGGAAAATAAAAGGCGGAGGCTCAAAATGGAGTTGGTGTGCTCCGAGAAGAGGTTCAAGAAGTTGGTGTGTCGTCCGTCCTTCAAGGACCGTACAATGTACGAACCGAATTTGTCTCTAGTCCACCTTAATCACGAGACCATCATTTTCGACAAGCCGATCTATGCCGGACTGGCCGTACTAGATCTTTCAAAGACTCTCATGTACGACTTCCACTACAATACCATGAAACCCCGTTACCATGACAATATTCACCTGATGTATATGGATACAGACAGTTTTGTGTATGAGATCCAGACAACAGACTTTTACTCAGACCTCAAAGCCGACCCTACACTGATGGCCAAATTCGACACCAGCTGCTACCCTTCCGACCACCCATGCTTCTCCCCCATCAACAAGAAAGTTGTCGGTAAATTCAAAGATGAATGTGGGGGAGAAGTGATGGAGGAGTTTGTAAGCCTACGGGCCAAACTCTACGCCTACAGGTGTGGTGGTAAGAGCGAGAAAAAGGCCAAGGGCATCCAGCGATGTGTGGTCAAAAAACACATAACATTCGACGACTACCTGGATTCCCTGCAAGACCACCGCACAATGAGGGCAGGCGTTAGAGCAATTCGCTCCCGTCAGCACATACTCTATACTGAGTACAGCAATAAGCTGGCCATAACGTGGGAGGACGACAAACGGCTGATCTGCGAAGATGGTATCCACACAGTCCCCCACGGATATGTATGAGGCGACGAATAATTTTTTTTTCCTGTAAATAGTTTTTGATTTAAATAGTTTGGCAGTTTGGTAGTTGTTTCCATTTGTTGTATAGTTTTTTTCTGTTTTTTGTTTTATAGTTTTCATTTTGTTGTACAGTTTGTGTTTTTGCTGAATAGTTTCCATTTTTGTTGTAAAGTTTAAGTTTTTTGATGTATAGTTTCTGTTTTGCTCCATTTTTGTTGTGTAAAATATGTTCTTAATTTAATAAATACAATTTTACCTACATATTGTTTATTATTTTTAATATAGAACCTATATCCCACGAGGTACTGATACTTATAAATATCTTACAGAATGGTGAAATGTAATTATACACAAACATTAAAATATCTGCTTCCATGCAGCTTTTAAACACGAGTACGCAAACACGGACTTGTTTAGGAATGTAATTATACACAGACATTAAAAATATCTGCTACCATGCAGCTTTTTAAATACGAGTACGCAAACAAGAGAAGAGAATATTACTTGTGAGTTAGAACTCTGAAAAATTTCTGGTCCGCTATGATGGGTTAATAAATGTTTTTTTTTTAAATTATCATTACTTTAACTATCGCATCCACAAAGATAGTATCGATAACATATATTTTAGTTAAAACCTATAAATGATAAGACTTTAAGAAAAAATGGTGGTTACAACAGCAAAATGACTGTGGATTTTGTGGTTTTCGTCTATAAGGGTCATAATAATGCTGGTACGGGATAGGAAATCGACCTTACATACACTAACGTACTTTAGAAACCTACACCCGATGATAACATCCATCAGATGAAATCAAGATGGCGGTCTCCAATAAATAAGATGGCTGCCTCCAGCAGACAACGATGGTATATATTTTTTATTTTGATAGTAAATTTATTTTAAAGAATGCGGTGTAACGAAAAATTGTAACAGGGGTGAGTGGGGTGTTCGATAACGATATCATTGTAACATAGGAGTGGGGTGCTAGATGGTGTATACGTAATATAGAGGAATTGGGTGTTCGATGCGCAGGTATTTAATTAAAATTGTATTAAATAATATATTTTTAAATTTTATTTTAAAATTTTGATTATTTAATTTTTTATAAATTTTAATTTTTTTCCCATTAAAATCGGATAATACATAAAGATTTTCAAGATGGTGGACGAAACTCAAAATGGCGGAATGATCTAGAAAACAAAATGGCGGAATGTTCTAGAAAAACAAAATGGTCGTCGGGGTCAAAGGTCAAGGTCAAATACAAGATGGCCGCCGGAAGTGGCGTAATCCAAGATGGCCGCCGGAACTGACGTAATCCAAGATGACCGCCGCGGATCCCCGGATCCCCCACCCCACACCCCTGTCCCAGGATGAACCAAATACACCTACTACCATGTATAATTTGTTTTCACTATAATCAAGTTTTTTCCTTCTAAACTGTACAGTACATGAAGATTTCCAATGAGTAACATTAGGCAAATTGCTGTTTTGAAATACCCTATTCGTGTGTTGGCGTAAAAATCCACTATCACTGTTGATTCTACTGCAGCATAGTTATTCGTTGAAATAACAAAAATACGGCGCACTTAACAACCGTTAACACTGGTTCGGGTTTAGAGAAAATACCTTCTCTACGAGCCAAGAGCTGCTCTATGCTACGCCTGTAATCAGGCCGCAGATGCCACCGAGTTCCAAAAGCCAGATGCGTGGCAATTATTCGCCAACTTGTTGGAACAGACATGTCACGTTTCAAGATGATCGCTCATTTAAAAATCTCTTCGGCATGATGGATTGCTCATGCATATGAAAGTAGCAGCTGTTCGAAAGATAAGATGGAAATCCTCCTTAATTTCGCGTAATCTCTTCGCTAAGGGCTAAATTTAACTGTCCTATATATACAGACTCAAGCTACTTAATTACACTTATTTAGAGATACAAGTGGTGGATACAGTAAATCTTTCGGGGCGAGGCGAGGCAAGATTAAAAAAATGAAATTGTATAGGCTATTCTAAAAAGTTTCTTCAACATGTGGTTTGGGCTGTTACGTAATCATACTAACCATGCTGCACTTCCTGAATAGTTTGCAGTCCAGGTGTTGTAACAGCTTCTCACCTCGCATCACTTGAAATAACTATCGTTTCAAAGTAACCCTAAAAATAGTTCATAGCTTAGTTGGGAAGGATTGGTTTGGGGGAGGGGGGAGAAGGATGTAGGTCCGCCTTTGGTAGATACCAAATTCATGAAATATTTTTACCTTTAGAACTTGTTTGCACACACTGGGTTTCTTTGCTTATTTGAGACACCTGTATTTTGCTAAAAGGTTTCGGGGCAGGTATGTTTCAAATTGAGTACCTATATATAAACAGTGAATTTATGATATGATGTATCGGTAAATAACTTCCAATACACTTTTACAAACATTGGCAAAAAAATAGAGGTAATTATGAGTAAAAAAATAAAAGAGCTTATTGTGTCGTCCACCACCAAATACCAATCAATGATGCGAAAATAATTTTCAACATGTTAGAAAAGGTTTTTTTTTCTCGGGTTGTGCCTTTTTTTTTTCTCCCTCGTCGGACGTTATCTCAGAAGCGAGGCCGAAGGTATCTCTGCACCAGCTACGAGTTGGAGCTACGTCTTCCGCTGCAAATCTTCGCCGACGGGTGTGGACGAAGCTGCGGCACCAGTGGCGGGGCAAGGCAAGTAATAAAAAAAGAGGAAAGGTAAAGAGGGGGGTGAATAAAATAGACCGAAAGTATAAAACTGCCGGGAGAAAGGAAAATCCCGCGGGGAGAAAGTGCGAAGTGGCGGAGGACTCGCGGAAAAAGCGGCGTCGACGAGGATGGTCGAAAAAGAAGCTGTGAAGGGGGTAAAAGTCCTGGGAGGGAGGAAGCTTCAAGGACACACTCAAAAAGGCTTATGGCGGCGTCACTGGCCGGCTGCGAAATACCTGTCGCAACCTCCCTACCCTCCAAGAGAGAAAGATAAAAAGATAGATAGAGAGAGAGAGAGAGATGTGAAATACTTCAGCGAAGGAGGGAAAATCTGCGGGGCAAAATGACGACCGCCGTGAAAGAGGTAATTTAAAATGTAAAACAGAACCTTTATAATTTTGCGCCCCCGAGGGGGATGGAAATAGGTTGGTGGAAGACTTTCAGCTTCTCAGAACCGTCCAGGGTTGAAAAATTCCCGTAGCACCTGCTGGTTCGCCCGACAAAATGTTCCTCCTGTACCTGCTGAAATTCGCGTTATCCCAGATTTGTGTGCCGCGAGCAAACTTCCTTCATCGTCGTCTTGAATATTAATGTCGCGAGGGAATGAATTCATGCGCCGCTAAACGAACGAATGAACTTTGGGCTCAACGACTCGTCAGCTCTGCGTCCGGGATACAGGTAGAGTCGACGAATTGTGATGATACGAATAGAAAATTGTTGAAGAATTGACGAATTGAACGGGTAGTAAAACCGGGAGAAACCCGGGGGAAAAATTCCTCCTTTCCACAGCAACTTCCGCCACGTTTCCCATTTCTCGCGCGTGTGGTGTTAAAGAAGAGATAGCAGAGGGAACAATTCATCCAACTAACTTTAACCGGGCCAGTCCACTGATATTTCGGGCATGGGGTTATCTTCAACCCTTCATTCGAGTTGAAATCAAAATTTTCAACTGCATTCACAAAGTCATCGACTCCAGCCATCTACACAAAATACTTGCAGAGAAATTCTGCGGCAATTAAATAAAAACTGAGCGAGTCTTTCAGTACTCGCTAGAGATGTGTAACATTTAACCTCGGTAACGAACACATTCACGTGTTCTCATGTTGCAAATGCACTTAAAAACACAAAAAAACGGACACGAAATGTTGAGCAGATTTCTTTAAAATAATGCCGAGCGTGATAAATACGTATACGCGAACTGTGTTTCAAATACATTTCTTGACGCGAATCACACGTAGTTCCTGCATCCGCCGCTAGAATTCGTTGCCGGAAGAACTACGTCGACTATTGAATCATTTGATTAGCAGACCGAAATGTCAAACTATATAATGAAACGGCTCCGAAAAAAAAAAAATTAAACCCCGGATTTAGACATGATTTTCGACAAGAATTTTTTTTTTAAATTATATGCCCATCTGGTTAAAGTAAATAAAAGATTCCCCTTGTATTTGTGTACTTTAGTTCACGCCATCCGCCACAGATGGCAGCACCGTGTTTTTTACACTTTTCCGTTCCTAGACTTCCGTTGCATTCACGAAATTACTCTCGCCAAATGCCGTATACCAAGAGCTAAGATGTTACACATCAATAAAAACCCGTAGCAGTGGGAAACATACTGCAAAAAAAAATGTATTTTAACTGTTTAACTCTTACAGACTGGGAAGCAAACGATTTCCCCGTCCTCTTTATCTTTTCTATCCCTCGCTCTCTTGGGGCGGGTCTTACTTTAGTTCTTTAGTCACACACCAATGTTAATAAGTTTAAAGTATTACTGTAAAAAAAAAAGGTGGCGAGAGATATCTCGCTAGGAATACACAGCAATCTACCTCAGTCCTTTTCCGCTCTCACTCACCTACTGTGTTGTTTCAACCAAGTAATTACTCTTGCCTTAAAAAGGGTTGGAGATGATGCTTTTCCTTTTTAATGCATCTCTTTTTTGTAAAGACGCTCTTGAAATTAAATAACAAGAAATATATAGGCGTGAGCTATTTCTTAAATGCTGTTCTCAACATTACATTACTTTGATATGATATTAAAGTAGAATTCGAAAGATTCGTTTTCTTCTGGAGGTTTGCGCACTTTTTGGCATTCAGATATTTACCCAAATACACCATGTTGGGATAATGCATTTTATTATCATAATTTTTGTTCAAGGCTTATGCTATCCATGTGGCTTTTTCTGTTGTCTGAGCACTGCTATGTCTGCTGTGTTGAAAATGTTGATATTAAATGTAATCAGCTAATTGCAAAACAAAAATTCGGGTACATTTTCATAACTTAAACTCTTTGTTTGGCTTATTTAATCATGGTAAAATACTATAAAGTATTAATTTTTGTGTTTCTGCAGTTATTTGTGTGTTAGATAATTTATTAAATTGGGTTGTCTTTTCTAATTTTTTAAAATTTGAAATAACAAAACAAATAGTTCATAATGGCTGGTGATCCTGGGATTTTAAAAGACATTAATTGTATGCAATAACGTATGCCCTTCCACGATGTTTGAAACGTTAATACTGCATTGGCAGCATCGTTTTTGGGGCGTGTCAGAATTCAAGTGCATAGCTAATCACACGCATCTCTACATATTTCATTTTCCGTTACGGTGTATTAGAGCAGTTATGACTGATATCATTTTTGGCATATATATGGTACAAGCGAGTTCAACATTTTCAGTCAGACTTTGTCGTTTCTTAAGATATAATTAATATTTTATTTTTACTAAATTATTATTTTTATGTTTTATATATGAATATTATTAAACTCTAATTATAATATACACTTACATATAATTTTTATATTAGGCCTATAATATATAACTAATATAACATTTATTTATTTCATAGCTCTAAAGAACGAAGTTGACTAGAATGTAGGCTACACCATGACCCACACATTCAAAGCGTAACCAAACAAATGTATCATTAAGATATACATTTTCCACTTCAGTTGACGAATAGACTAGAAAGGTTTACAGGTTGTTAACATATACGAGGGCTGTCTGAAAAGTTTCCGACCTCAATATGAAAATGGCAGCACTAGTCAACAAAAATTGTGAAGTGAGTTTGCTCATGTTTTGGAATGCTTTAACAATTGTTTACCCGAGTATCTGTAAAATAGTTGTTTACGAATGTGATGGCCTCCTCATTCGACAAAAATATATTGTCCTTTGAGCGAAACTTTTAGCCTAGGGAACAAAGTAAGGAGGGTGGTCAAAGTGTTCAAACTGCAATTCCCAGATTTTCACCATGGCAACCCCTGAGTTGTCAGCTGGTGCAGTGTCTTGGTGAAAATTTTTTTTTTTATTTGGCAGATGTGAACTTTTTCTGCAATTTCTGCCTTCAGCCTATCAAGTAATGATGCGTAGGATGCTCCTGTCATTTTTTTTCTTCCTTTTCCGGGATGATTGATTAAGACAATTTCACGACTATCTTAGAAAACAGTCACCACCACTTTCCCGGCCAAAGGAACATTCTTGGTTTTTTTTTTTTTTTTTGGAGATGATTCCCCCACTGGAGTTTTCGATGTCGCAAACGTTCTTTGTCACTCAAGCTGGTACAGCCGTGTTTGCATTAGCTGCCCAAAATAAAACTGTGCAGAATGATGGTGAAGAGTTCCAATACTTAGAGTCCAACTCGTCTTTAATTGCATAGGCGCATTGGCGTTTCAAAAATATATTTTCGATGACAGCTCGATACTCAATTTTTCATTTTCGCAAAAAAAAAAAAAAATGTGAGTCGACTCACGGAAAAGATTGTTAAAAAAAACTCCAAATGCATGTCCAAAATGGCTGAAATTTCAGAGCGTACATTCCAAAGCTACTCTTAACGCGCCTAAAGAAGTATATTCTCGAAAATGCAGGCGATGATAATTCTGGTCTAAGGGGTAATATCACATGTTCAGCGTTGAGGCGTTTACGTGCGACGCGTCTGATTGTTCGGCCAACCCAGAGAAATAAATAGTACCGTCTTGTTAAACAGATTTATAGTTAGGCTTTAAAAAGGGGAAATGTTTTTACTGTGTTTTTCCAAAAATGAATATTTTTTATCACGCTAGGGAATTTTTTTTTCCAAAGAATTCTACTTTAAACTTCTTTAAATTTATGTTTATATGCAACACGAAAACACATAAATTTGCTCGTTACCGAGGATAGATGTTTACACATATTATTTATTCTTAATTATTTATCAAATATTTTACGCGTAAACTAAAAAACAAATGCTACGTTTTGAATCCTGCCCACTGGCTCCTTCTGTATGTTTCACCCCCACCTCACGATTGGCAGTGAAAGGTGTAGCAGCACCCGGGTGAAACAGTTGCAGTTGCATCTATCATTATAAAGAATTGTTTTTTTTTTTTTTTTTTTAGTAAATTAAAAATGGTTCCCGGTTAACGAGAGCGTCTCGTTACCGTTTCGGTTGTGGTTTAGGGGGTGCAGGAGTTGCGAACGAGGTCACAGTCGTCCCTCCCCCTCCCCACCCACTCCCAAGGAACTACCCACGCCCGTCGCTGGCGCGATCCCGGTCAAACAACTGGATGAGTCCCCCAGCGAGCTGTTATTTCCCCTCCGTCGTCGGCCCCAACGAAACTTCCATCCCACCCTGTTTCCTGGGGTTCTCGACACAACATCTCCCCCGTCAGCCCACCTCCGCAGCGACCCCCATAATACCTCGCTGTATATTGGCTCGAGCCAATATCCTCACCAACCAAATCGAAGCACCGCCTTCGAACAAATCAAGCCCAAATTATTAGATTAACAACTTCCCAGGAGCTAAGGCCGTTCTTCACCGACCGCTCAACGCAAATAAATGAGGCACTTCATGCAACCTTCTCGGACTAAACGTAAATATGGACTTGCCACGAATTAGACCCACATTATTCAAAATTATTTTACACTAACAGGGACTGGGCAGGTGGGGACGCCTGCCTACACTCTCTCCTATTGTGGGCAGGGAGGGGGGGGGGTTCAATCAAAAGGGTGCCAAGGGAGGGAGTGGCGACACTCCTTCCCTCCAATTTAACTAAATCAGCTGGGTTTGCGCTGCAGGCTCAGAAAGACAATTGACAGACGAGAGGAGGAGGGGGCCTTTCCCTCTCTCACCCCTCACGCAACTGTAAGATGACCGAAAGGGAGGACAAGAGCCCCTCAAAAGGCTTGTACCTCCCCCGCGCTGAGGGGCTTCGCCCCAGTGATGACAAGCGACGGCCTCCGCAGCGCAGTCGAAAACACGCCGGCTTGCAGTGCGAGGAGCCCAAGGAAGGCATGTGGGTGGCAACATTTTCCGTTCCGAAAATTTCCTCGTTAAAATATAAACACGTGCTTCTCAGCAAAAAAAAAAAAAACGAAATTCAAGATGGAAGAAAGTTACAAAAATAAAAAAATGGCGGACGGAGAGTCATAATTCCAAATGTTGCGATGTAAAACCAACATTCATCTATGAGCCATGCGCTACCATTGTAACAATTTTTCAAAGATTATACCATAAAAATGTAAGAATACTTTCGCTGAAAAAATATTTACTCTTCAGGCTCGGTCACACCCGCCATATTGCTGTTTTTTGTTTTTTTTCTCGTTATGCCTACCACCCAGAAGCTATTTTTGAAAATTTTAAACGATACCTCCCTTGCATTTGTTGTTCCGTCACAAATATTTTTTTATAGGTTTAAGTGTAATGTAATGGTGTGAAATTCGTGTAAGTGATAAATATTACGAAAACTTGCGCAACTTTTTACACCTATTATATTACACACTAGCTAATGCCCGTCATGCGTTGCAATGCCTCAATCAATTTTTTTTTTGTAATTTGTTTGAAGTAGGCACACATATAGGCCTACAAAGCATCTATCTATCTCTATCTCTCTTTGAATCTGTCTATGTATATCTATAACTCTCTATATCTCTATCTATATATCCATATAAATCTCTCCTTTTTACCGCTATATCTGTATATACATCTATATAAGTTACTGAAAAAATGAAATTTTTAAAAATATTTGCTTTAACCTATATATAACCTATCACATTGTAAATAGAAACACGCACATATTAAAAAAGTAACGTTGTGTCAAAATTTCAAAGCAATCGATGAATAAATTTCGGAGATTTAAGATTTTAAACGAACTTTCACATTTTTATTTACCTATGTAGGTAGTGAAAATCTGTTGCAAATACTTCGTGACAGAACAACTAATGCAAGGGAGATATCGAGTTAAAATTGCAGAGATAGCCCCTAAATGACGAGAATATTTAAAAAAAAAAAATAATTGAATCGAAATGGCGTGTGAGAAGGAGCCTTGAGCTTGGCTTTGGACATAGAGAGGGATTTTATGTGGCTCCAGCACTCCCAGACCTGAGGAAATTCTTCCAGGCAGCCTGAAAGCACGAGCACGTGACTCGCAGATCCGCTCGTGCAGGGATACTGTGGATGTCTGAATTGCTTAAATAAAGTTTCGAACGCAGTGCGGGTCGGGTTTTATCCTTCTCTGTAGCTTTCCCTTTAATATTTCTAACAATGTACACGCCAAACCATGAAGGCGAATGCGGGAGGAGGGAATGGGGGGTAGGTTAGGGTTCTGAAAAGGGGTGGGTTATCAAAGAAGAGCGTCTCCAATACCCGAACATCAAACTGCTCTTACAATGATATAGAAAAAAATATAAAAGGAACGTTGCGCTAGAGGGAACAAAACACACACACAGTAGAAAGTTTTAAGCTTTATAAATTTTTTGCTATCCATAAAACTGAACGTGAATTTTTTTTTTCCCTCTTCCGCTACCCAAAAAAAAAATGTCATTTACTCTTCGGAACACATGCATTCTGTGCTAAGTAATGAATTCAGACTTTTTGAACTCGGAAGATAAAAAAAAAGTACAGTGAAATGCCTCTAGCGAATCTTTAAAAGACAGTAAAAAAAACTACGAAGTTCTAACTTTACGAGCTTCATTATTACATATTACTTAGTTTTGTTTAGAAGGGTTTGCTGAAATTAATTTTCCTGTTATGAAGTTATATTCTTTTCTTAATTATACTTTATTATACAGCAGAATGAAACCATTAGTAAATTTTTCATAAAATATACAGGTCATTAATCCCATACAAATATTAGTTTTGATACGTGACGAATGCTAGATGGCAGAAAAAATACTATAATAATAAGAGTAATTCACGTATCCAGAATCTTCAACGGTCTTGATTTAGAATTAAAGATAAAATCCACGGGTATAAAAAAATTTCTGATCATCCTGTGACCCACGTCCCAAACTTCTTATATAGTCTGAGCCACACAACCTGTCTCAAATTTTATGGTTTTAAAAGTAGTACCAGTTGTACTCATTTCTAAAATTGTCACTTTAAAAGCAACAATTTATGTTTGTTTGGGAGTACTGACAACCACGCCAAGATTTTTATAAACCCTGTCGACAGATCAACAATAGAAAAAGGATACACACTATTGACAGTTAAAATTTACATTACGCAGACATTACGATAACTTTTCCCGATTTGAGTAGCTACGCTGTTAGAAAACACAGTAAACTTACGGACTTTTTAAAGAACAATTAACCTGAAATAAGCGAAGAGTTCATCATAATCTCAGATAACCGAATCTTTCGTATAAACTACGCTCGTTTTCTACCTTCGAGTTTAATGTTTCGTTGTCAACAAGTTAAACACAAGGCGCGGAAGGAAAAAAAAATATGGTCTTTGTTTTATAGTCAACAATATTTTGAATGTTTTGTTGTTATAATAATTTTATTACTACTGAATTATGTTTTGAAAATAAATTAACTCAATACCGTAAATTTACGAAGATACCCTAGATAATTTGTAACCAGCATTATTCGAAAATTTAAGGTGACAATTTTTAACAGTGTACATTTTTTTGTGGTAGCTTTGTACACAGTCACCAGACTCCTGAAGACAGTTTTATAGTTTCTATTTCGGAACACGTGTGCCATCTCGTGGAGAGTACTTGAAGTAAAAACTTTTTTTTATACGACTCAGAAAAAAAAACCTTCCGTGATTTATCTTTGATACGTCGATATTTTCCTGTCGTCAGAAGCTACAAGGATGGAGGAGGTGAAACTTTGACAGGGAACCCCCCCCCCCCCCCCCCCCACTCTTCTTCCTCAGCACCCGCATCCACCGAAGGGGTTAGTTAAATTGGAAAGGCGAAAGAGTAAGGTTGAGGGGAAGATGTGTTGAAGTTTAGTAGCATCTGGCATGATTTTTTTTTTCTTCCGTGGATGTCCTTTATGCCCCCTAGGTGGACTTAACGACTTAATAAAAAAAAAATAATATTTTTTTTTTTATCCTCCAGAATTTTATTATAGTTACGTTGATGGAACTGATAGTACGCGATTACACTGGTACAACAAGTTAACAATAGTTTACTCTTTTGAAAAGCCTCTGGGAAATGCTCCGTCATAAAAGTTTTATTAGATAGTTTTCTCCCACCTTATTGTCCGACGCGTCCGTTTAGTTTTCCTGCGAAGCGTTGCGGAACGTTGCGGCCGTTGCAGCTGATGGAGACGTCATCCTCTTGGTCACCCCAATCTGACCACCACCATGGATGGACGGCGCCAGCGCAGCCCAATCGGCAGCATCTCGTTCTACTACACTATTCATAGCCGGGTCACTGAAGAGCCGGTCACCCCTTTGCAAGCTTCCTTGTCGAACGGTTACGTTTCTGCTGCCCGAGGGACCCTCGATTGCTGTCCCCTCCAAGTCTCTTAGCACTTCACTGTGTGCTCGCCGAGACTTCCAGCACGTCGCGTAACGTCTACCGCCTGACCACACGGTCTCTCTTCTGCCACCTTAACAGTCCTCGCCGCTCACCACCGCTAGTGGCGCTGCCATCACCAGTGGCGCTGCCATCACCTTGCGCATGCGCGACTACCAACCACCGTGTAACTTGAGCCCACCTGACGTCACAGTGGCGCGGCCGTTTAAAACGTAATAACCGTTTTATCCTCCCTCCACTTATAAAAAAAACTGCCTTTTTTTTTCGAAGCCCCACAAATCGCACTCCCTACCTACCAGAGGCTTTTTTTTTTTTTTTTTTTTACAAGTTGCACTCCCTACCTACCAGAGGCTTTTAAACTTTTGTTATCAATGGTTTTAATTACAATATTTTTGTAACTATTAGCTATGAAACTAATACAACTAACTCACACATATTCCTGACTTACATGATACAATCGTAATTACAAAAAGTATACAATTATTTACATATTGCTACTGTCCATCATTCTGGGCTACATAATGTTTTAGATGAGAAACATGAACTTTATTAACAATGGTATTGTCTTGTACCTCACCTAATTGGACAGTCACTGGAGTTAAAAACTTCAGGACTCGATAAGGTCCGACATATTTCGGCGCTAATTTCGCCGTAAAATTCTGCGCTTTGTTACTCAGATAATGTGTCTCCACCAAAACCAAATCTCCTGTTTTTACCGTTACTTCTATACGACCTTGGTTATATCTTTCCCTAAGTCTTTCCCTATGCTTCCTCAACTTATCTAGGGCTATTTCCCAGTCTTGTTGACTGAATACTCGATTATCATCCTCACTTGTAACATAACTGTAACACCACGCGTTTATCAACGGATGGTACAAGCGCCTGCCAAAAAACATTTCAGCCGGTGTTACTCCTGTCGCCCCACTTTTAACATTATTAAAACATAATCCTATTTCATACAGACCACGATCCCAACGAGTATGTTCACGAGCGTGTGTATGGTATGCCTTCAAGGCGTATTTCAGATCACGATTGGCCCTCTCCGCCACATTGGACTCGGGCCGGTACGCACTTATCTGAATAAACTTTACCCCCCAGTTTATCGCTAAACATTTCATTTGTTGTGACACAAAATACGTGGCGTTGTCGGTTACCATGTTTAACGGTGACCCGAATATTGGAAAAACTCTTTCCGTCAAAATACCTATTATATCCTGTGATCGCGTTTGGCGCATCGGAAATAGTAATACAAACTTGGTACAGCTGTCAATAAGCAATAGAATATACTTAAATCCGGTTTTACTCCGCGGTAAAGGACCGAAAACATCCATATATACTCTTTCCCAGGGTTTTCTCGCCACTGACGCCTGATGTTTTCCTTGCGGTTTTTTATTCCTTGGTTTCGTTTTCTGACAAATATCGCATTCCTTCACCCATGCTTGTACCTCTTTATTCACCTCGGGCCAAAAAAATTCACGCTTAATCCGCTGCAAGGTTCGTTCTCGCCCTTGGTGAGCCCCGAAAAACGTGTCGTGATAATACTGAAATGCGAGCCTCCGCAATTCCCGTGGTAAAAACACTCCAAACTGGCCCCTTTTATCAATTTTCCCTATCAATCCGCTTCTAACTACATACTCTTTACTCCCTTCCTCGATTTTCTTTTTTATTTTCTCACACTCTGGGTCGTTCGTTTGCTTCGTCTTTAGATCTACAAAGATAGCCGGTACTTGATTTAAGATACATAATGTACCTCTATCGTAGTTATTCTCGTCACTACTACTCGTGACGTCGTCCTCCGCGTCGGGGCGCTCCTCAGAAAACATACGCGACAAACAATCCGCGACCTTATTATCGGTACCTTTGATATGGCTGATTGTAAAATTAAAACGCATTAACCTCATCACCCACCGGCTAAGTCGTCCTAATGCCTTCTGTGATTTTAATAACCAAGTAAGTGCCTGATTATCCGTTTCTACTTGAAATTGTACCGGTTCTAAGTATTCACTGAATTTTTCCATGCCAAACACGCATGCCAAGCACTCTTTTTCATACGTCGAATATTTCCTTTCGTTGGCATTTAGTAAGCGGCTAGCATAAGCTACCGGTTTTAAAGCCCCTTCGACCCGCTGATTTAATACTGCACCTACCGCAATACCACTGGCATCAGTCTGTAAAACCAATTCTTTTTCAAAATCCGGTAGCGTCAGTACCGGCGGCGTGGTCAAAGCGCGTTTCAAAAATTTAAACGATTTTTCTTGTTCGTCTGCCCAGACGAAATCAATTCCTTTTCTTTTCAGCAAATTTAAAGCGTCAGTCTTATTCGCGTAGTCCGGAATGAACTTAGCATAGTACCCACACATCCCCAAAAATCTGCGAACGGCTTTTAAATTTGTTGGCCGGGGAAAATTTACGACCGCGGCTACCTTATCGGGATCTAATCTTAACTGACCTTCTGATATGATAAATCCTAGAAATTTCGTGTGTTCCTGAGCCCACGTTACTTTATTTGGGTTTACCGTTAAACCCGCCGCGCTCAATGCTTTCAATACCTTTTCAATGTGCTCCTTATGTTCTTCCCAATCTTTGCTGAATATACAGACATCATCAATATAATTAAAAACAAACTCATACTGATATTTACCTAACACCTGCTCTAGTACTCGTGATAGCGCCTGTACACCATTATTACATCCGAACGGCACGCGGCACCAGCTGTAGTGCCCCCACGGCGTAACAAAGGATAAGGGTTCTCTCGAGTCCGGATGTAACTCGATTTGGAGGAACGCTTGGTTTAAATCTAATATAGTAAAATACTTCGCTTTTCCGAGCTGTAATAACGCCATATCCACACTCGGGGCCGGAAAGGGGTCTGCGCATAACTTCAAGTTTACCTTCCTCAAATCCGTAACTAAGCGATACGCCGATGGTTTCCCTTTGCCTTTCGGCACCAAAAATGCCGGACTAGCATATTTACTGTTTGACTTTACAATTACTCCTTCATCCAACATTTTTGCGATTATCGCACGAAACGGCTTGACCTTGGCAGCAGCCACCTTATACGGTAAACAAACAACTGGCTCGGCGTCCTTAAGATGAAAACGATACGGTAAAACCGTACAATGTCCCAGTTTGTCAGTCAAAACATCGGCATATTTTTCTTGAAAATATTCAATCATGTCCTTTCTTTCTTTATTCTCCGCAACCCGGTACAATTGTTTCTCTCCTTTACTTATTTCTAGGTCGACCTCCTGCCCTTTTTTGTTACTAAATCCGAAACGCAGTTTACCTCGACGAAAATCAACTATCGCCTGTGTATGAGACAAAAAATCTATCCCTAAAATTACAGGATAATTTATATCATCGAGTACATAGCACTCGTATTTCCAGGTAAACTCGCCCATTCTAATAGGTACCCGTACGACGCATTCTGACAACAAAAACCCCCCGTTAGCTGTGGTGAATTTCACTTGTGGTATTTTCTTCACCTTTATAACCCCAATTTCATTTTCCCGGAGTAACTGATTACAACATTTTTTTCCTATCAATGTACTGGAAGATCCCGTATCCACCAGACAATGCACGGGGATTTTTCCAATCATAATAGGCACAGTAATAGAACTAAGCGGTTTCTGCTTACGTAATGGTTCCGGTCCCTTTTGTACCTCAAACTTTTTCAAAAAACAGTTTCCTCGTCGGTGCCCTTTGTTACCGCACTCCCAACACTCGGTCCCATTTTCGCCTATATTCTCTGACGTCGTCGTCGTGCAGTCAGCACGTAAATGATTATTGGACCCGCATTCCCAACATTTTTTTTTTATACATTTGTTTTCGTTTCCGGTAGTTTGCGTTCTTTGTTCCTCATGACTACTATCGTGACTCCCCTCCCTTTCTACGGCCTGTAAAGTCTGTTTCTTTTCCTCTGAATATTTCCCTTTTGTCTTACACTCCACCTTCAGGTGACCTAATTTCCCGCAATTCCAACACTCAATTTTAGTGTGGTCGCGTCTCCCAGCAACAGCTACGTCCCGTTTTCGGGGCCTATCATCTTTACTACGGTAATAACATTGCGAGTCGGTGTGATTAACTCGCCGACAAATACTACACGGTTGTCTGGTTTTTTCCATGCCTGCTGCTACCGTAGACGGCATAAATAACTTAGCGCTATCCAATTTCTCCATCTCCTTTACTTCCGCTAGCTGTAGCAAACTCGCTAACGTAGCCGGACGTGTCGCGCCTATAAAATACCTCACGTATTCCTCACGAAAGTTATTCATTATAATCGCTGTCAATTTCTCTTCCTCATCAGGCATACCGAGAATTTCGACATGACGTATTATGTCAGTGACATAATCTGGCAAATTTTCCCCCTCTTTCTGTGTTCGCTCCAAATACCGTAGCCGTATTTTCGTTAATGACCAACTGGAACAAACTTTACTCAAACATACCTTAAATAATTTATCAGCGGTCCAGACTTCTAACGTGGCTTCCGCAAAAATTTCCCTGAATTTTTCCGGAACCTTCGCGATCATTCCACCATACCACATGTCGCGAGTGCCTATACCTAATTTTAACATTTTATTCAGCTCAATTAAGAAACGAATAACATGATCTATTTCCAAACTTTTTAAATCAGGTATTTTATCAATTAAAGTCGTGACTCTACTTTGTACCTTTAAACCAATCGGAATGAACTCTCCCACGCTGCCTGCCGTCCCCGGATCTTTATCGCCATCCCGGCGAATGAGCTCTCGCACCTTGACCCTTAATGCCTCAATGCCTTCATCGGGGTTATGCTCCACGCCCGCCTCGCTCAGCATCGCGATCAGCGACGCTTTACTGAGCTTCTGAGCCCAAGAAGTGGCGGAGAACATTATGATTACGATTATTACTACACACGCTAGTGCCACACTCGTAACCAAGGTCCCATAAAAAGGTCGATTACTTCTTACCCTGTTGAGACACGTGGCACCTAACCGGTTTAACCGCCCCATTCAGCTCCACCTCCGCTCTGAAGGAGCAGAGTGGCGCACCTACGTTATGCCCCCTAGGTGGACTTAACGACTTAATAAAAAAAAAATAATATTTTTTTTTTTATCCTCCAGAATTTTATTATAGTTACGTTGATGGAACTGATAGTACGCGATTACACTGGTACAACAAGTTAACAATAGTTTACTCTTTTGAAAAGCCTCTGGGAAATGCTCCGTCCTAAAAGTTTTATTAGATAGTTTTCTCCCACCTTATTGTCCGACGCGTCCGTTTAGTTTTCCTGCGAAGCGTTGCGGAACGTTGCGGCCGTTGCAGCTGATGGAGACGTCATCCTCTTGGTCACCCCAATCTGACCACCACCATGGATGGACGGCGCCAGCGCAGCCCAATCGGCAGCATCTCGTTCTACTACAATATTCATAGCCCGGGTCACTGAAGAGCCGGTCACCCCTTTGCAAGCTTCCTTGTCGAACGGTTACGTTTCTGCTGCCCGAGGGACCCTCGATTGCTGTCCCCTCCAAGTCTCTTAGCACTTCACTGTGTGCTCGCCGAGACTTCCAGCACGTCGCGTAACGTCTACCGCCTGACCACACGGTCTCTCTTCTGCCACCTTAACAGTCCTCGCCGCTCACCACCGCTAGTGGCGCTGCCATCACCAGTGGCGCTGCCATCACCTTGCGCATGCGCGACTACCAACCACCGTGTAACTTGAGCCCACCTGACGTCACAGCGGCGCGGCCGTTTAAAACGTAATAACCGTTTTACCTTAACTTCAAAGTACAAAAAGAAAAACAAATTGATAAAATATTAATTGTTAATCCTACTTCAGTAAAACTCACTACTATAAATTTAAGATTAAATATCTGATTATAGGCAGGCAAAAAATCAAAATCATAATATGTACGTAGAACCACGTAAATTCTGTGTTATCATCTTATTCCGAAGCACTGGTGTTATATTTCAATAAATAAACTCAGGGTTCAATAAATACCTGTTGTCTTTCACTAATAGGTATAATACCACATTAATAGAGATCGCAGGCTTTCGCGGCCATGGTCTAAAGTTTCTTGGCTTCTGGTATGTAGCCGCGTCCTTGGCGAATATATCACCAAAGTTTTGGTCGACGTTGCAGTCGCCATCATCAGTTCATAGTCTCTCAAGTGAATCACCTCAATATTTTATTTGTTATAATGTAATACAGCTTCCAATTAAAATATAGGTATTACATCAGGGAAATCCAACGCGCGCACTTAAGAGTGGTGGTATGACTATGGATTAATTGCGAGTGTGTATAAAGTTCGGAGCGCCAATTTTCCCAGCAGCGCTTGAGTTTTAATTTTGCTTATTATTTTTTTGTAGTACATTCAAGGAAGCATCCCAGAATTTTCGTGGTGTAATTTTAAAAGGAAAAAAAAAATACAGAAATCAGGATGAAGGGACTCAAATGCTAGTCCAGAGTCTTGTTACTACGAAAACCTTCGCTTCATAGCGACATTCATTCTCCTCGGCGCATTACAGATCAGTTATTACGGTGAGTTCAACCCAGCTAATTATGTCCCTGAATTTAGCTCGCAAAATCACTTCGCAGAAACCATCAGACGTGCGCTTGTTACTTTTGCAATTCCAAGAAACTCTCTATTTTGCGTGAAACAGATAAAAAAAACTTGTTACAATATGAATTTTGGGAAATAAAAATATTAAGAAAATGAATTAATATTTATATATCTAACTACAGTTAATATTAAATATTATAATTAATAGTATGTACCTAAGTAGTATTTACAGTATTAGTAAGAAAAAAACATTTTTGACAGTGAATTTTGATAATATGCCTGGTGGTTATGGCAGAAAAATGCAGATTATAGACAAAAAAAACTTTGCATCACTGAAAATGAGTTTGCTTTCCTTTAAAAGAAAACGCCACTTTATTTTTTAACGTTTGATAAGTTAAAAAAAGATGCTTTATTTTTCTCAAGGTAAGCATATGATGCCAAAAATTGGGCTACGTTTATAATTGAATGTAGAATGTCATTTATTTCGTAAATGGAATAGAAATAAATAATTTTATCAATTCCATATTTTAAATTTGTACATTTACATGAAAACAATGGCATTACTACAAAATAGTGTTCGCAGCAATACTGATTTCGGATTCTTGTCCGGGCATTTATGCTTTCTGTTGTCCCAGATCCTCCAATAGTTGAAGTTATTTGTAAACCGTTCGTTCCCTGAATAGCGTTCCAGTATTAACTTCGAACTTTAATAAGCATAATGGAACAAAATAAAGTCGAATATCGGACAATCGATTATCTTACCTTTTTTTTTTGTAGCATTAGGAATTATTTCTTGGCAGCTGTAAATTTTGTAAAAGATCAAATATTATATTTTATTTTAAAACGTTTAACTGTCAAAATAGGAGATGCCATCATTTCGTTGCGAAGGTGCTTCAATTCCCCAGACCGCGGAATAGCGCGTTTCCTTCAGCACCTTTCGCCGGAGAGAGAAGCCATTCGCAGTTGTTGCGAGAAGGGTGGGGGGGGGGGGGGAGCGACCCCCGCTTTTGAATTTGGTTTCGTGCGCAGCTGGCTCGCGCACGCTCCCAACTGCCGGCCCGAGGCATGTCGCATTCCCTTTCCCCCTCCCCCCCCCCCATCGCCGATGAACCCCGATGTCCCGTCGCCCGCACCTTCGCCCCGAGTGCGATTATCGTCCCAGGGCGCCTGGAGAGGCCATTTCCCCGGGACGCCTCCGTGGGGCCCGGCTAATTACGTGACAATCCCGCGCGCCCTCCGGCGCAATTTCCTTCCCCCGGGCGCACAACCCCTTCTACCCCGCCTTGCCCCAAAACCCACCCTCCCAACCCCCAGCGGCCGACGTGATGGCCGGAGAACGCAAGACAGGGCTATTAACGCGCTGGAAGCGTCTCCCTTCTTCGGAGGCCCGACTCGTTTGCGAAGGATTGCCGGAATGGGATATTCGAACTTTTGCAACTCAAACAGACTTCATAGATTTATCCTTTTTAATTTCCCTTCTAGAGTCAAAATGTGATTTAATACGTTGAGATTTATTATTATATCTAAAAAAAAAAATATTAATAAAATATTAATTACTTGCTAAAGCCCGGCATGTGTAGCAATAATGTTTTTTGTAATTGTTTTTAAGTAGGTACACATATACAAAACATCTCTCTATCTCACTCTCTCTCATTCTGTATCTCTTTATGTATATCTCTATATCCTCTCTCTCTGTCTATATATATATATATATCTACCTCTATCCCTCTACATACATCTATATATATCGCTCTATAGCTACGAAAATAATAAAAATCTATGTTTTTATCCATCTATATTTTTAATATATCTTTTTACCTATTACAGGTGTGACATAGGTGTATAAAAACACGCTGGTATTCGAATGCAAAGTTTGGACAAAAATTTCAAAGCAATGGGTGAGAACTTTTGGAGATTTAAGATTTTGCACGAACGAACATTTCCATTTTTATTTATAGATAAATTATTCCTACTTCAGTAAACATCCTTACTACAATCATAACAGTAAAGATGTGGTTTATAGCCCGGCGAAAACTTAAAAGCATAATATGAGGGACGACATAAATTCTATATGGCTATCTTATTCAGATACACTGGTGTTATATTTCAATAAATAAAATTACAAATCCAATAAATACATGTTTGTCTCTTCACTAGTAGGTATGGTTAATACAACTTGTATTCAATTTTCTCTCTCTCTCTCTCTCTCTCTCTCTCTCTCTCAAGTGAAAGATCTCCATATTTTTTAAAAATTATTTTTTTAAAACATTCCAATTAAAAGTTACCACGTGAGGGAGAATCACTAACAACCATATTCATAGCTAGCAACCACCACAACAATTCATGGAGGTAGTAAAAGAGTAAAAGATATGAAGAGGAGAAAAAATATATATAGCGTGCCCTACTATAGGCGCGCAAAATAGGACTTAAAACTTTGCATTCCCGCTCACGAAACGCAGTACTACTCCAACCGTTATCTGCGACGCGCGACTGTAATAGGTTCCCTTCCGAGTTGTGAGGCTTAGAAACACTCCCAAAGTTTAAACGCGAGGTTGCGAAGTACATACCGTTCAGTGTCGTCAATGATTCCAGAACCACACCGGGTTAACTTGAAGGCGGTCCTTAACAAGGATATACATATATATTAAATGTGTTCTTTTCCAGTTTTGTATTACATTATCACATGTAAGTTAATGTTTCTTTAGACATTCATAATGACTGTACTTAAGTTTTTAGGTTATTTTGTTGCATTAATTTAAGTTTATTATCTTCGTATGATTATGTAATATTATTTTGTGTAGTTGGCCAGATGGTTTGAGTGTAAGAGAATACTAAAATACTTAATTTTGCTACTAAGCCGTAAATAAATAAATAAAATTGATAGATGGATGGAAAGTTTTATTTGTTTTAATTGCATTGGATATAATTTTTTTTAAAAAATCGCCCAAACGTGTCTAACTTTTAGCTATGCACACAGGAAGTGACTTATCGCCGCCTGAGTATTGGAGTGTTCTATGTCCACTTTTTAGGTTTTTTATGCTATGGACACGAAATTAATTTTAGTATTCATTTGTACTATATCCACACACGTCTACGCACATAAAAATGTTTGTTCTTAATTTAAGACCAATATTATTTTGTTCTATGTCATGATATTCATAGTTGTTTGAACTTTCAAATGCTTATATCTCAGTTCCGACTTCAATGGACATAGAACACTCCAATTCTCAGGCGACGTTATGTTGAGACTGATAATGTAATAGTCCAAACCCTTTGTTGCTGACGTAAGGTTTTTTTGACTATACAAAATCTAATTTGATTTATTTTTAATTGTATCCGACACTGAACATGGTAACGGAAAGTCCATCTCTTTGGTGTGTGCGCGGTATAATTTTAAGAGTGATCTGAATTTAGTCTGAGAATTAAGAGATCGCGTTTCGCGTCTTCCGCCTGGACCAGTCGTCGAAAATACTGTTGCCGCTCCTACACTTGCACCTGCTCCCCCACCCCTTTTTTCCCCACTTTTTTTTTTTAACCAAATTATAAAGTTCTGCGCCGAAACGGGGGATGGAAGTTCGCGCGTTGCACGGGAGCTACGACCTACCTCGCGTGATTTAAAATTCCATCTCCCCTCGGGGTCTCTGGCAGCAGTCCGGCGGCGGAGGCGCTGAATTCCTGATTGGGGGACGCTTCTCCCCCTCCCCCTCCCCCAGGAACTCGAGTGTCAACTTGGAGGTCTCCCGGAGTCTCGCCCAGGATTTGGATTTCACCTCCCATTTCGCGCGGCACTCTTCGGGGTCACTGGGTCGGGGACGCACCACAACGCCGAAATACCACAACGCCGAACGTACAATAACGCCGAAAACCACAACGCCGAAATACCACAACGCCGAACGTACAATAACGCCGAAAACCACAACGCCGAAATACCACAACGCCGAACGTACAATAACGCCGAAAACCACAACGCCGAACGTACAATAACGCCGAAAACCACAACGCCGAAATACCACAACGCCGAACGTACAATAACGCCGAAATGCCAAACTGACCTCAACGCCGACAGCTAGAAAACTGCTGCGTACCACAACGCCGAATTACCACAACGCCGAAATACATTAACCCCGAAAGATGTCATTGCAGGACTGTCACAAAGGTTAGGTTAGGTAAGGTTAGCACACAAATTCATTCAGTTGTTTTTCATTTTGCTCCTGTGGCCTCCCCTCCCCGCAGCAACATTTTTCGGCGTTACTGTATTTCGGCGTTGTGGTACACAGCAGTTTTCTAGCTGTCGGCGTTGCGGTCAATTTGGCATTCAGCGTTATGCTATTCGGCGTTATTGTACGTTCGGCGTTGTGGTAACGACTCCACTGGGTCTCCCTGCAGGCCACGCTGCTTCTGGAAGATGGTCACGGCTTGGGCCGCAGCAGTAGAACGGAAATTTGTTTGACTGACAGGGAGTAGACCGACCGTCTTTTAACCGTTTGACCGGTAATCCGATT
This sequence comes from Bacillus rossius redtenbacheri, assembly GCF_032445375.1. Taxonomy (NCBI): domain Eukaryota; kingdom Metazoa; phylum Arthropoda; class Insecta; order Phasmatodea; family Bacillidae; genus Bacillus; species Bacillus rossius. Next base: position 16,489,986 of record NW_026962013.1, read on the forward strand.
TTTTAAAATTAATTTCTGGAAAAAACCTCATAACTCCGGTAACATGCTGAAGACTGACAGTCTTTAACAGAGTAATCTTTTGACTGGCGGTTGTTTGACCGAAACCAGAATTTTTATCTTTCTGTAAGAACACCAACTCTGGCAACAAGCAGTTGACCGACGGGCAGTATCCAACAATAACTTAAACCGAGAGTCGTGTAACCAAAGTTATTCGCCCGTCAGTTGTTTCTACGACACTTTGGTAAAATGACTTTCGATCTACTAACTGCTGCCCAAGAAGCTTTGCTGTATGGATATTCACTCAGAAAATCTTGATCGTAGGCTATCGAGACCAGAGTCAGGAAATCTTTTAGCCTCTTGGTTGAGGAAGTCTCTTTCTAAAATTATGGCTGCCCGACGTTTCGGCATGTATTGTTCCTCAGCCATCTTCAAGTGGATGAACAACTGAAGGCCGGGTGTTTTAGCACAGCATTGATATAGATCCATCTGTGATCGGTCCCAGAGGGCGGCCGTAATTGGAGGAGGGTTGGGCCAATCAGGATATCAAGTATAACAGAAATCGCTCAGATATAGCACAGCACTGCACAGAAACAGAACGTGCAATCCAGTTTGGCCAAGCCCAACACATTGTAATATTTTCAAACTGCAATCAAAGTTTATTCATAGAAGCCATAAAATATACAAATACCACAAATTAAGTAATATCGGAAATTATTTCTTTCGCCATAATCATCAGCGGTCACCACCCAAGAATTTACAACAGTCAAGGCTGCTCCACCTACTAAGCAGACTCATCATGATTGGTTCGACCCTCCTTCAATTATGGCCGGTCCAAACAGTTCAATCACTGCTGGAATATTAATATACTCATTACATTAGGACTTAAGTTGGTTATCGCCACTGAAGATGGTTGCAACAAAGCATGCCGAAACGTTAGACAAACCATCATCCTCATGGATCTGGAAGAAGTAGTTATCACACAAGTATTAAAAAAAAAAGTATTCAAAAGATGTTATCGTACGAAAATAAAACGTGTTTAAGACCATGTCGGAAGACAACTTTAAAGAAATAAACAGAAGCATAAAAAATAAAAATAAAATCCAGACTACCTAGCTAAAACACTGGCGGTTATTTTTATCTTTGGGAATAATACTCTGAACAGGATCGAAGCCTAGTCACCTTAAGGGGCATAGATAAAAACGAAAACACCCCACTTTATATTTTACAAGAAATTTAAGGCCTTATAAATAATATTTTTAAATTTAATTCTGAAAACATGGCCTTGTTAAAGCCATACATATTTTATTGGAGAGCCTAAATTAAACAGTGACTGTCTGCTCGTAAAAATAGTTTTTCCTATTGATTGTGGCGTTTAGAATTGAATTCATTTCTGAAAAAAGACTTCATCTGTAATAATACTGTCAAAATACTAACACTACTTAAAAATTCAGGTAACAATCTTCTCTGCATTAATATGGGCCAATTTCCAATATTAAACGCTAAACAATCGTCATGTCCTGAACATTGTTTAAACCAAGATGTATTTTTGTTCCTATCTTTTTAATGGGGGCAGGGACATGGTTGGATGTAGAGGGGGAGGGGGTTACAAGATAGGCTGGTAGTTTTTTTATTGGACATAGAATATTTATAGGATTTTGGTCTTATAACAGTAAAAATAAATATATTTTCTGTTCTTTGTCAAATGATTTTTTAATATTTTAATATTTACAAATTAACACAATGAGAAACTTTTAATATTATCTTATGTGCTTCAATTTATAACCCTGAACACTATATTATTTCTATAAAAAACATATATTTTCTCTACACTTACAAAAGATTCCTTTGGAAAAATATAATAAAATATTCAATAACTAAACTTCATTATGTTTTATTATGCTTAGTAATGAGCGCAGTTAACACTGGTAAGCTATTCAGGGAACGATATACAAATGACTTTAACTATTGGATGTACTGGGACAACACAAAGCACACAACACAAAGTCCTGGTAAGAGTCAGAACCCACTATTGATGTTTTGATATAAATGTACAAATTTATTCAAATAAACTGTGATTTTATATGAATATTTATGTTCCGTTTACAAAAGCTAATTACAATGTGCGTGAAAAAAATACTTACACTTAAACACTGATAAGTACTGGTTCCATAAAAATATATATTTTTTTTAAATTTCTCAAATAATCTACACTTATTAATAATGCCGCGTTCGTTATTGCTATTGTTTGATAGAGTTTGTAATGAGAAAGGTGGTGGGGGAGGGAGCCAATCACAATTCTGCCCCAGTCGAAGGAAATCCTATATCGTCCCCGAACAGGGTGCGCTAACCACGTGACCATCAGGATTTCCTCCACACTCAGGAAACGACGACAGCGATCAGGAACACTTGTCCCGGGTAGTATACAAGAACGCCCACTAAAGTGGACTGTCGGGAATAAACAATTTTAAATTAGAGGACGCTGTTTACAACCCTCTCCCCCCGGGGAAAATTTTTTTTGGCTGAATGCCCATCCCACAAATATACGATGGACTTAAGGTTTAAAAAATATATATATTAGTTTGTTTGGATTTTCTTCTCTCAACGACCGGGCTCTCTCTCTGCCTTCCAACATCAACATGAACTCAGCGGTATGGACTAAGTATAATAACTACGAACTTAATTGATTATAAAACATTTTCAAAAATCTTCCAACGGAAATTTTGTTTATTGAAGTCTATCGTTACGCGCCTTCATTCCTTTAGATATACAATCTGTTTGTGATTCTTCAGCAGATGTCATGGTTGCCGTGCATTCATTCATGCAAAATATTCGTTTACTTAAAAACCTGTACGGGGAGAATACTTCTAAGTTCCTGTGTAATATTTCTAAATAGGTAATCATAATATAACTTTCAAAATGCATCACATTAGATTCTGCATACAAACACAAATTAATAATAATTTAATATAATTTAAAAAATATATATATTTCTACTTCCTTTTTCTTTTTTTTAATGTCAAGAAAAACTCTGAGTACCAGCAAGATTTGGAGGAATCGATGAATATATTTAATATTTTTGTAAGTTCACAATGCCGTCCAAAATTAGTAACCACTAATAAGAGTTCAAAATCTAGTACTTTTACCAATGTTTCTTTCTGGACGGCTTTTGCGATATGGGAAATCTGACATGATAACTTGGATGACAGCGTCGGTGCAAGTGATCACTTAGAAATTTAATGTCTTATTGACTGATAAATATAGGTTTACATCACTCTGACCTGTGCACACTAACAACAGCGACAGTAATATTTACAATGACATTGCAAATAGGTTAGAGTGGGCAAGAAGGTATAATGCTGCATTTCTGTAAACATAATATTCTTTGAACTTCATAGCAGGAACACGAAAATATCATATTTGTAGGCACCATTTCATAATGATAAATCAAATCCACTTTTTTCTTAAAACCGAATCTCAAATTCAATTATAAACAGAGCATCTTGAATCTAAATGTTCACCTGAAGGGTCGAAAATAAAATAATACTTTGGAAAAAACACAGGATTTTAAGTTTTAGGGAAAACTTAACCTGTAATATGTTTATTTTTAAAATAAAAAAGTATGTTTACATGTTAGAAATACAATTATTTTTTGTGTCAAAAATATTAACTTGGGTGCTTACTAAACATTACCAGAACATCATATAGCTGGTAGATGATATAAACCGTTTTTTGATAGTTTCTTTGGGGATAAATAATGTAGTATTTCTCAACTAAGCAATTGCAAGAATTGGCATTTCCGGATTGGATTTCCCTTCCTCGAATATATTTTTACAAATATTTTTTTCCTTGAATATCAAATCTTTCGTATACTGAAGAGTTGATGGTATTTAAGGATTTTAGTGTCCCATCCCTACATTCATGTTTTTTGGTTTTGTGTAGCATAATTATTTTCTTTTGCGCAGTTATTGTCAGGAAATGCTGACGAATTTGCTGTAGTTGCAAACTTAATGTAAGTAATTGGAATCCAAACTACTTCTTATAAATCGTATTCTAGCCCGTAATTCATAAGTACGAAAATAAAAGAACTAGTCTCCGGAAACATGGCAGGCCATTTGGCAGTAACTTAGCTGCTACCCTTGCTAGCTGAAACTACCGTTCCAAATCTCTAACAATTCACGTCCGTCGCAGGGAAATGATTCGTGGAGTGTTTAAAAAGAAGAAGAAAAAAAAATTATAACGTCTGGGATGCTCGTTTCATATAAGCTTCTCCAGAAATATCTTTAGCATAAAGCACTGACGTAACATCAAATACAGTGGCCAGGACTTTGCGGGGGCACGATATTCGCGAATAAAAATACGAAGGAGAGCATTCTCAGACGTAACTGATGTCCTGATATTATTTTTTTAAGTTCCATAAATGGACCTGCAGGATGCGATCGAAGTCGGGACGAATTTCGGGTCGGATGTGATGTTTGGAACCCAAGTTTCGGTTCTCTACGCTTTCCTAGATCTAAAACTTATACCACGCTAATGGTTTTATTATTCCGAAATCTTTCGTATAGTTAAAAAAAAAATATATGTTTCAAATGAATGTTGTTTTTTCCGAGACCCATAATTTATTATGAATTTCCCAGCTTAATTCAGGTCTACATATTCCTTGAGGTAACAGAAATGCAAAGCAACACATTTCTTTATTGTAATTTTCAGATCTTAAATACATGATATTTGTATTTTTTTTTCTTTTTGAAACAGTCAACACAGTAGATGTGAAAGTCTTTTCTTGTAAGTTCAGTACTATATCCTCACTTGATTGACAAAACAACTGCCTTACAGGTCGGAAAGAGTCAGAGTTTTACCCCATGCAAAATCAAATAAAAAATAAAAAATAAAAACTTTTTTTTTGTGTTTTCATTTTCGTGTTTCATAAAAATTTGTTGTCTAAATCTCTCTTACACTAACGTATTTATGTGCCTGCAATGACATGCTTCACCTAAAAGTTATAAAACTGAAGAAGATTCTTTACTTTCTACTAAAGCACAGTGAACACGGTTTAAAAGAAATCCTCTTAATACGTCTGTTTCATTTCAACAGTCCAATTAATAGTTAGCTAATTTAATGTTTTTGTACAGTTAAATTACTTCGTGGTTTTAAGAATCTATTCAAAAGTGGATTCTTGAAAGTAATATATTCGTTTTATATTTATTTCATATCGTATTGAAGAATTGCAAATAAATAATTTGCTGGCAACATTCTTATATTTTGCAGTAGAACACCTAAACGGCAACTTTTAACACCAATATAAACGCCAGACTTCTGAAAGAGATATGCATAAAGATACACGTAAAAAAATTCTTATATTATCCTTGGTTTTTTTTTTTCTAGCATGCGAATTTTCAGTTTGCTTTTGTCAGCGAATAATGCATGACCGACTTTTAAGTGGTAATTTTAATGTTCTCCTGAACCAATATTGTACACATTTTTCGATTAAGACATCGTAGAAAAACTTTAAAGTTAATTAATAACGACTTATTGGCTCTGATGTATGAGTATTTGCAATTCAATGTTAACGTAGTTCAAGGTTCTGTTTCACGGCGAGCCTTTTCGAAAATAAACTGATTGCATAATCAATACGTTTTCTTATTTGAATACACTTTTTTCTGTATTCCTTCGGCTCGGGCGAGTGGAATTTCAGCAGCGTTCTCAAAGCCGTCAGAACACAGAGGCCTTGCGCGGCTAATGGACTCCTGCGCATAGAGGCGGCTTCTTAACAACTGCTCGACTACGGTAGACGTCGGCGTTTAAATTCACGGCACGGCTGCCTTTCAGAAAAGGTTTCTTCTTTTTTAAAAAAAATTACATTACATCTCCTTCCGCTTTAATGGATGCTCCAATTTCAGTCGCTTTTAAAACGAACAAATCTAATGCTCAGTATTTGAAAAAGGCGTTCGCCAGCTCACAAGTTTTCTCGGCTAGCCAAAATTAAATACCATAATTCATGGAAAATCTTAAACCAACTTAACTTCTTCGTGTATTAATAATTCACTCGTGCATTTGTTGCATTTCCCAGTCTTCTTTCTCTGGGAAGAAGCTCATGCTACGTGAAAGAGGAAATTCTTTGGAAACGTGTTTCAAAATTATTTCATTGTAATAATAAAAAGTATGTAGTCCTAATACAACTTTTTCCTAGCACATTAATGCGGGACATAGAAAAGGTATGTTATATCCCTATGTTTTTCATAATTTGGCGGATATAAATAGTTAATGTTTTACATGTATTGTAGGACTGATGTGTACACTTTACGCTGTTATATTTTTTACTTTAAAAGAAAATATTTTGCAAATAGTTTATTAAATATTTATTTGTCAAATATATATATATATATATTACAAAAAATATATATACATATATATTAGTGTAGGAGAAACGCTTGTTGTTGCATTTGATTCCTACTTGTAGATATGCTGCCAAAAAATTAAATACATCGCTGAAATAAAAAAATAAAAAAATAATATTATGCCATTATATTTAAGTACACCATCCATCATTTTAAAAAGCTCAAGCAATTATATATTACATTTCTTCAAGATTGTTTAATTATTTGTAGGTCTACAATGATAAATAAGTACATTTGGATTCTATTAACATTGAGTAAATTATTGGCTATGCAAAAGATCTGCAACGTCTAGAATTATCCAACATGATGCATTAAGGATCATTCATTCAATACAAACAATTTTTTTTTTAAAAAAACATGTAGGTAAAAGAAGTTTGAATGAATGGTATTTACTAGGGGATTCGGAATAATTGTTCTGTGTATCGTTTTATTAATTTTCTGATTCAGGATCACTTTTATTGTTATTCTCACGGTGCAACAATAGAGTGAAGCTGTAAGCAAATTGTATTTTTTTTTTTCTCGCGTCCATACAACGATTAAGTAATTTTCTTCTCCTTTGATCATGACTTCCGTTCTGCGCGTTCCGTCTCTCCGACGCCGAGTGATCCTGTCGTTATTCGTTGAAGAAGCCGGGGTTTTCTTCACTCCTCCTCTTCCTTTTTTTTTATTTTATTTTTTCGCGAAACGTACTCCTGAACTTGCAAAAATCCCTGACGAACCTCTCGCAAGTCATTTCAAAACACTCTTTTTTTTTTCTGCTGCGACCTCGCCCCTTTTCCATTTCTACTTCCGCTCTTCCGCCCGCACACCAAGAACTTCTTGCAAGAGTACTTCCCCCCCCCCCCCCCCCCCCAGAATGGAGTTCGGAAATACCGAGAGTCAAAATAGTAGCAAAAAAAATAGTCTTAGCTATTACCATGCATTATGTATAGCACGAGGAACCCACTTTTTATTCATACGTGAATTCGACCATCGCGATAGACGGCCAGGAGGACACAGACAAGGGCGAAGCGGAAGAACGGCGGATGAAAACAGCCCGAAAGGCAGAGAGTCGGATTGGGAAGGCCACTTCAGCGAACTTCAAATGCGTAGTTGTTTCTGCCGTATTTCAGACGCAGGGACCAGCGACCCGGAGTCGTAACGGTTTCCGCACACTGGCGCGGGGCTAATCGGGAATAAATTGGAACTTCCCGGGCGCACGAAATCCCGTGGCTTCAAACGAAAGCGAATCGTCGAGTGCTCAGTTGGAAATATTTCATCTCAAGAATATTGGAAACTGAGAGTAACTACCTAACTTAAGGTTTGAAAGCACATACTTTTTTAAAAGTTTTTTTTTTCGATTATAATGGGAATACTGTGTAAGAGAAATAGGTTGTTTTTTTAAATACTGGTTTCATAGCTAAGAACACGCAGGTTTTTTATTTTATTTTCTATTCAGTTTTGTTGGTTTTTTAAATAATTTTCTTAATGTAATAGAATAATTTCTTTATTTAGTTATTATTATTTCCTATCAATTATAATTTCTTAATAAAATAAATTTTATATTAGCAACTTTGCCATTGCTTGAATATTGTTTGTAATGATAAAAAGTATTAGCATATTATGTTTATAGATCGGTTTAACAAGGTAATTTTTGCCAAATCACGATTTCTTTAAATTAATTTTTTTTTCAAACAGTGAAAGTCTATATTTAATTTACTTACCTTTAAAGATACCTTTTTAAAAACTTGTTATATACATAACTTTACAGGTTTATGGTAGATGCAACTCAAAGCATGTTTAGAAATTATAGTTGTATATTAAAAGTCCTTATGCCAATCGCTAAAAACCATAACGTTGCTGCGAGTCTCTCGTGAGGGCTGGTAGCTCTTCTCGCGGGAGTGTCTTGTTTTTATGTTTCTGGAGTTACGAGCGTTAACAATGTACAGTATGTGTTTGTATCCACACGAAAGTAATTGCGCCAACCTTCCGGTTCATGTGGTAATTCTTGGAGAAGATCCACGTGGGAGAATGTTCCTCTCTTCGGCGACCACTGCCGGGACCACAGTGATGGACGTTCAAAACTCATTTTTACCTTATAATTAGTGGGCACATGATGCATTTATTGTCACCAACATTTCTCCCTCCATGACGATTTCCGAAATACTGTGCGATAAACTGGGGGAAAGTGTTTGAGCAGTGTGGCCGGACGACATTTGACGAGTCTTGAATGGTCAGTAGGGGCAGGCATTTTTCGCGAAAAGATTTAAATGCCTATTAGACTGCAACATGGTATATCCATACCAGCGGATTCTTCCTTGTGGTTGGTGGCCGTGCGTGCGAGAGAAGTCGTTGTTGCCTTATTTGACCCAGCCACTCAGGACGCGCTTGCTTTCGCACTGAACTGTTGTTATTGGTGTTCTAACATCAGACATGTCCCTGAAATAAACCCACCCAATCACGTGACACAGACAATGCTATAGTGTTTTAACTTTCAGCTATAGTCTCGGAATCTTTTCGCGAAATATGTATGCCCCTAATGATCAGTTTTCCCAGTCGACCGGGCGTAAGAAAGAGACGCGATATAGTAGTGGTATGAAGCTGGAGGGGAGAAGAGAGAGGCTCGCAACTTCTTAAAAAGTCCACGGCAAAAAAAAAAAATTATCGGTGGGGCCGTGTCGAGACACAAGGCCGTTGTTGGTTTAACGCGAAACGTCTGTGTCGGCGAGTTGCTCTTGGTGTGACGGATCGAAATGAGAAGGTGACATTGACTGCGCACTGGAACTTTTGATCCACTGAACGTAGCCGTCTTCACTCGATGGGTCCACTGCTGGCAGGCGCAGCAGCGGCGGAGATTCTCGCAGAGTCGGCGTCCTTCCCGAGTCAGTCTCGCTCGCTCGACGCCGGACACTGGGGCGTCTGTGCGTGGCCCGCGGCCTCCTCTCTCCGACGACAGGCGTGGTTTACATTCTCGGCTGGCTCTTGCCCGGGCTCGAGGCCGACATGCTGTATTTTAATACTCTTCTACATAGGCTTACTTTACATTTTTTTCATGTAAATAGTGTCCAACATACAATTTTTGACGTGACAACGTCTAATAAATCGATGAACGCCGGCTGCACGCACGAAAAAGTGTCCCGTTGCGCATATTGTCCCGTTACGCTGTGTCCCGTTACGCTCATTGTACGCTTGCGCCGCATCTATCTCTCTTCCACTCGATTGGAACAACCATCGATTTGACTTTTTCGAGGCTCATTAAACTTGAAACACTCCCATTCGTTTCCTACTTTTCCTATCATCGTCCTATCCTTAACAGAATAACACAGATTGGAAGAAGTTAAATAGCCAACATGTATAAAAGTTATAGTTAAAATAATCTCTCCTTTAAAGTAATAAACATATTTGAATTAATGAGTGCAAATAAAAAAAAATATCAATTTAATTTTAGATTTCATTTCACTCCTTCTTTGTATCCATACAAATTAGTGATAATTTAATAAAAATGATTAAATTTTATTCATAAAAGTATGCAATCATTTCATCAAAGTTTTGTAATGACGTTGTCACGTTAAACTATCGTCCGTAAACCGACTTTACAGACAACCAATTTTTTTTTTTTGGCTTAATAAAATTTATACACAAACACACGAATCACCGCGCTGTCACGTCTGAGTCGTGAGCTGCACTGACCAATCTGCGCGGTTCCCCCTTCCCCCCCGAACCCCGCCCGTCCGCGACGCAGACTCGAGGTCGTATCGGCGAGCTGACTGTATACCTACGTACGTTAAAAAAAATGACACCGCACTTTCGTCTCTAAGACTAATGGTTAGGGAATTATTAAGGCAAGACGATATAGTCCTTTTCGTTAAGATGCACATTTATGTTTTGGTACAGGTAATTTTTCGGTGTAATTTTGGAGACTTTCCACGTGAAAAAAAAAGGGAAGTAAGGATGTTTTCAGCGGTACGTAAAGCTTCGGGCGGAGCAGGGGTGAGGAGAGCTTGTCACGTGACCCCCTGTGGCCGCGGACGAGCTTCTCTGCAAGCTCCCTGCGACTTGCCCTGGTGTCGAACCCAGCTGCGCACTGCCAATACGTCAGTATCGACCCGATGCTTCATCCCTTTCCCCCCCCCCCCCTTCCCTTTACCCTTCCCACCCCCCTCTCGCCCTCAAACCCGCTCGGCCAATCCGAACCGACTGCGTCGCTACGTCACTGTGAAATTATCAGCGGCGGTCCGCCTGGATGCAGCTGGCATGAGGCATGCAGAAACAGAGAGAGAGAGAGAGAGAGAGAGAGAGACACAGCTAGGGACGGAGAGCGAACAGAGATACGGGGAGAAGAGAGAGAGAGAACAGAACTCCAGAAGCCGTATCTGTGGGCGTCGGCGCAGGCAAAACTCATCCGTATGCGGTGCATATTTACTCCATACGTTTAATCATCACATTAACAAGACCACCTAAATATATTTGCAATATAAATTAAAAGCTCATAGAAAAAAACAGATATTGTTGCCGGTGGCTGTTATCCACCCTGGCAGGCTTTGTCAGTGAACACTAGTTCACGGCCAGTGAAATACTGGAAGATGAATTTTTTTGGTCTAGTCTTAGCTAAGCGAAACGTCTGCGCTAGGTTCGAGGTTAGAGGACGAGCAAGGCGTGTCTCACACAGAAAACTATTTCCTATAATTTTACAAAAGATTCCTTCGGAAACCAATTGCCGAGAAATAGTTTGCAATACTGCAAAAAAAAGATATTGTAACTTAGTATAACACACGACTATGGTTATTATTTTATTTTTATATGAAATACATTTTTCGAGATAATACTAAGTATTTCTTACGAAATATGGAGCTTTTTTTAATGTATGTTTCATTCAAGCAAAAAACTTTTCGAAACCATTATAAATATTAATCGAATATTCAATAATTTAACTTTGTTTTGTTTTACTATGCTAATGAATGTGCGCAGTTTATACTGGAAATCTATCCAGGGAACGGTTTACAAATAACTTTAAACTATTGATGGCAATGGGACAGCAAAAAACATAAAAGCCCTGGGTAAGAATATGAACCCCGTATTACAGCGAACACTATTTTGTAGTGATACCGGTTGTTTTCCTGTACACCCTATCATGCTGGTGTTTAACCACGCGGGAAAGGTCAGGTGCATATTGTGCTACTGTGGGTTTTTGACCACTCATGGCAGCGATTGACGCCCCTTTGGTCGCCCTAGCCATAGCTAGCTACTACCGGTCTCAGGCATCAATGCAACGGACATGCCCGATTATACCCGAAGGATCACGAAATGCGAGCCACACTTTCGTGGGCTGATAAGAAATACATCACGCCCAAAAACTGCTTACGATTATTGCACTGATTTCGTTTCTTAAGTATTTACTTATCTTCACTTACTTGCGGTGTGGGCGGACACTGCAAATGGAAAGAGAAATTTGTTTAACTTCTTTCTTTCAGATCCTCCAGTCGAAGAGAAAATAACCCCCTAATATTTGGCTCTTTGTATCAAATAATTTCCAGACCAGTCGAGTAAGTGGGGATGGCTTAGGTTAATTTTAATTTTAATCACACTCTAATTAGTAGCTCGTTAATAAGAATGTAGTAATTGTTTAAAGTTATCTGCGATATATTGGATTTGTGTTTCCTCGACGTTAGCTAAAAATAATATACACCTTATTTCATCCTCTCCTGTTTAAATTAGAAATATTTATATATCTCGAGCAAATACAACCTTTTAAAAAATAAATTATAACTTTGTTCAAACGGTATACTGTAACTGTTTAACAGGGAAATAAAATTTGAGATCGGTTCATTAGCCTATTACTTGAGTTAACTTTTTAAAAACAAGGAATCTCTCTTTATAATATTAGTACAGTTAGTCAGTCCATGTCAGTATATTTTGTTACCAGTTATCTATACCGGAATCTACATTTCTTAAAATGTAGTTTTGCTGTTGAAATACCTTGGAATTACATTTTTAATTAAATTCGTAAACGGAAATCTTTTTTAGGCCACTCAAATAAAACTCTGTTGAAAATTATCACAGCAGAAAAGTATTTTCTAATGTAAGCAATTTTGTGAAACCCGATTAAAATCTCTTTTAAAATACTAAGTAAAAAGCTAATTTAAGTATTCCGTATGCGCTCTTGAAAGAAATTGAGTTAAGTTACCTTCTTTTTTTCTAAGGAAAAATCTCTTCCATGGTAATTTTTATTATATTTGCTGAAATATTCTTTAAAGGTTCCGCAACTCACGAAATGTTGTTCCTGGAGACTTTATATAAAACTATAGTCATGAACGACCACAAACATGACAGTATTTTAAGATTTTTATAGCAGATAGTATAAAGCTTGATTTGTATTTAAAACTACCAGGGAGTATTTTTATTGCCAGCATTACAAAGTTTCTCATGCAAGGCACCCATGGAGTTTCAATATTACTACTACCGTCTCCCAGAATTCAATGGATAAAAGACTAAAGATGTCTTCGCGTTTGTTCTGATAATATATTCCGGAGAATTTTATTGGTTTGGTGGACTAGTGAATACCTTATCGCTTTTAAGAACTTTACATACTTTTATTTGCTGCACAGCCTGTATAATAGAGGTGTTTCAAGTAGCCTTTTTGAAGTAAACTTTCAATGCTGTTACTTAACATTATGATTATTCTATGAGAGAAGCAATGCGATATTCGGATTATTTAATTACCTGCAACAGTTGGTTATGTTAGGTTAAAAAAAAATTGAGAGTTCGTTAAATGGTTTAAATGATTAGTTAGGTTATGTTATTACATTAAAAATAATGCACAATCTTCAAAACGGTCATCGTTCGTGCATCTTCGGTTAGTTATTTTATTTTATGTGTAACATCTTAGCTCTTGGTATACAACATTTGGAAGGAGTAATTTCGTGAATGCTACAGAAGTAAAAGAACGGAAATGTGTAACCGCGGTGCTGCCATCTGTGGCGGATGGCGCGAACCAAAGTTCACAAAGCCAAAGGAAAACTTTACAGTATTAGCTGTTTGATGAATTTAAACAAAATGGGCAGCGTTATGTTAATATTTCTGTCGAAAATCAGGTCCAAAACCAGGGAATAAGAAAATTTTTCAAGTCTTTTTCGCTTTTATTGGAGCAGTTTCCTTATAAAGTTTAACATTTCGCTCTGCAAATGTAATGATTCGATAATCGACGTAGTTGCTCCGACAGCGAACTATATCGACGGGTGCGGAAACTACGTGTGATTCGCGTCAAGGAATACAATTGAAAATACAATTTGCGTATATGTATTTTTAAATAATTCTACGTTACATTTGGTGTGCGAGTTTTCGTATTGTAAGAGTATGTGTAACATGAGAACACCTGAATTTGCTCGTTACATAGATTAGATGTTACATATCTTACGCTCGCGTGTTTTTTTTTGCCCTTTGTTAAACTTAAAAAAAAAATCTGTTAGGTTAGTTACGTAAATAATACGTGATATAAATATGTCCCACTTTTTTTCTAGGAGGGTAGATTTTTGATAGTCTAGGCAAACGTTATTGATTCAAACGGCTGGTAAGGTTATGTCGGTGACTTGTAATATATACCTATATATGTCGACCGCGACGTCGCGTCGCACGAGCGAGCAGCGAACTTCGGGAAAGTTCGGTGACTGATCTGGGGTCGGTGAAACGTAGGCTTCTTGTTGGCTTCGGCCTTGCGATTAGCCCTCCCCTGACTTCCCCTCCCGGCGGTGCTCCATGGGTGGAGGAAGCGAGCCATAAACCACTGTAGGAAACATAAATAAGGGTTACGCGTGACAAGACGACCCACCGCTGGCACCCGGCGCGACCCAGAGGTCTGACGACCTCCGGGGAGGTCGGTCACGTACCAGCGAGGTCAGCTTCTTGCTCCGCCGAGGCGGTGCTGCGGTGGGAAGCAGCCTTAAGAGTCGCCCGCCGAACATCGACTGCGCGGTGGGGCGATCAGGAAATTAATTTTATTTTCACCAGTTCCCAAATTCTTTAGACTCGCGGCTATTTTTTTACTGGTCTTGCCTATCTGGGCACACACACACACACACACACCAACACACACACACACTGTGTGCAAAGCTTCAGAAAAAAAAAACCCGCGCGATTTGAAAACTGTTCAAGGATAATCAGAGGGCGGATGAATAGGTCTGTTCCCGTATTTCGTTTTTTAAACTGTATTTTTAGAAGAGTAATTTCTAGACACGAAACGCTCGGTAAAGTTTCTTGAAAGCACTCAAGGCACTTGCATCACACCTTTGTCTTCATTTCTCCGCCATATAATGTTATGGTAACTGCTGAAATCTCATATTTGCCGCGTGCACGACGAGAAGACTGCGCGCCAGTCCACAGCCTTGCGCTTGGAGGCGATACCGCGCTAGAAGCACCAGGGAGCGTTACGCTGTCATTCAGCCCAACTAACACAAAATCAGCTCTGACTAGGCGGGCATCTTTATTTATTACTTTTGTTAACAGAATATTACGCAAACACCTGGTAGAATAGGACTGGTACCTACTATTAATTATTGTAGCAAAAATGTGTTTGGTAGCGTCCCCAAACATGTAGTGGTAGTTACTGAACTACACAATTTTAAAGAATTTTTCTACATTTTTCAGGTAAAAAGTCAAATGCAATGGAATTGTACCGTATTTGTAAGGTGAATTTACAGAAGGTAAAAAGGTGCGAGTGTTTAGCTGTCAAAAGTGGGGACAAAATAGTACTTTCAAAATTAGTTTTTGTATAAATCAGCCATGAGTACCATGGCCAGCACCTTCTGACTTCTTCCTGATACGGAAATCGTTTTCTTTACCCTAATGTGTTAAAACATCATTTTTCAAGAATATTTCCCAATATTCTCACGATATAGGTACTCTTTAATTAACATACATGATTTATTTTTAAATAATACGAAAAAAGTTTATGAATTCAGTTTGTGACAACCTTTTTGAAACACAATACACAAGGAACACACAAGGCTATTAAAACTACAATGTAGACTATAGTAACGGACCAAAGCGTGGTTCATGTGAATTGTTGAAATAACTGTGCCTGCATACCTCTACGTCAAAATTTATCACTTTTTTAATATTTTAAAATAATAAATATTTCAAATTGGAATGACTTATAACATTTTTTTTAAGAGCACTTCATAAATCACATGCACACTGATTAAGAAGAAATTAGACTATTTTGAGAGATACTGCACAGTACATTTCAACTTTGACAACTAAATATTCTTATAAAATTTAAAAAGAAGTACATTGAAACATTATCAGTTAGTTTGATGCTACGTCAGTATGTGTTTCATTTAGTTTATTCCATCACAATTTTTGGCTGTCGCAGTCAATGTTCTTTGCAGCACCTGTTAAAAAAAGTCTCATCTTATCTTGAAAAGAGTAAATTGTATATTCCATATTTTACCGCTGGTAGCTTTTCTGCCTATTTCTGCTTTTATCCCTCCAGTTCCCTCGAGATTTATAAATTTTTTAAGGGTTTGAATTTTAAACTATTAATGTTAGAGATATTTTACTTAATAGTTTTCAGCTAAAACGGTTTATGCAGGTAGTTTACTAAATTATTTTGCATCTGTAATAATGTATTTTTTCACGTGATTTATGGTGAATCCATAATAACACAATAGTTAATAGTTTATACTTTTAGCTTTTGTCATATTTTTTTCTATTTTTAGAATATCGTTCATTAATAAATAAATTAAACATTTTGTTATGCAAAAAACTTAAAACTTTAATATTCATAGGCTTTTTGGAAAACCAAATTTGTATTTATTTACGAATTAGTTTGAAGACAAATGTCACATCAAACGTTTAATAACTGAAAATCATACGATAACATGCTCTTGTAAATTGTAATTGCAGTTTAATTTGCTCAAAACCATTAAAAACAATTAATAAAGTGATAAAACATTCATAAAAAAATATCCTTTTTTATACTATAACTTGATTTAAAATTCAAGAGAGAGAAAAAAACACGTAACACAAGAAGAAAAAATTATTTCGTTAGCATGCAAGCAAGTTTTTCCCTTGACGTCAGACGTGGTCATTTTTTCACGGTGATCAAACCCTAAAGCTTCGTGGAGGGGGGATGGGTGTGGCTCAGTCCTCCCGTTGTGGGTGGCGGAGTTTTTGTAACTTTCCTCTTGCGTCTCGCACTGAAACTACTCAAGACGGGTGTTGCTAGAATTGCAGTTCCTGCATCAGTTCGCTCGTTACGTCTATGGTTTGGATTTATTGGACGGCGATTCGCAGTGTCTGCACGTAAGTTTCGCGCAAGTGGAAGGAAGGGAACGTGGCTCGAAATTTCCACTCACCACTTCAGTTTGCTATTATTGTCGAATCCAGAACACAAAATTTTGAAAACTGACAGAAGGATATCTACTAGAATCCAATTCAAGACAGCTTTACGTTTATTTTTTTGTACGACCAATCTGGCGTTTTTGCCCGACCAATCTGGCGTTTTTGCCCCAGCAGTCCAATATATGACACAAAGGCATGTGCCATATTAATATCATATTCCCGAAAATTTTACGATACCGATATCGTGATAGTAAAAAAGAGCTTACTTTTCTGTTAGGATAAAACCATAGAGTTAAAATGTTTTTTCGCTGGATATTAAAATACAGTACTTAAATATTAACTAGTACCTAATGTCACTCCACGCCAGTATTTTATTTTTCGCACAATACCACAAATCTGTCCGGTATGGGTCTCGTAAAGAATTTGATAGCAGCTACCTATTTCGTATAATTTTACTTGTCGTTTTTTAAATATTTTCGAAACCTGTAATTTTGACGGTATGTTCAGGAATGTAATATTTGATCTTTGAACCCAGCGCAAAAAAACAAAATCTGTAAAAATTTGCAAGAAAAATAAACCATTGCTTTACTATAATATCAATTACACATTAGATGTTTAAAGAGAAAATAATGTGAGCGAGTCTTTCAATACTTGCCAGTGATGTGTAAACATCTAACTTCGGTAAAGAGCAACTTATGTGCAAAAAAAAAAACTCGGACACAAAATTAAACGTAAAATTCTTTATAATAATGTTGAGCGTGATAAATATACGAAAAGTATTAATTTTAGGAAAAAAAGTTAACTATTTTTTTTTCCTTTTATAAAACCTAACAATAATACTGTTTAACAAGATGGTACAATATTTCTCAGGGCTAGTCAAACAACATGAGTATCAAACGCGTCGCATGTGATCATTTTTTCTAACCGAACTGAAACTAAGTGTGTTTGTTTGGGTGGGGTCTGCATGAACCTGTGAAAATTTTCGCCCAGACCAGAATTATCATGGCCGGAATTTTTGAGGTTAAACTTCTTTAATCGCGTTTAGGGTGAGATTTTAGAGTGCGCCAGAAATGCAATGAAATAAGCGCGTACTACACAACGGAAAATCCACAGATTTAAAGTCCAATACCCATGCATGCAGAAACAGCTATAGCTACAAGCCTAAGTTGTAAAGATGGCGGAACCTCGTGTTACAACATGCACCCGTATATATTAACTTTCGCGAACATCGGGGGATGTACTAAGCGTATTGGTGTGCCAAAGTAAACTTTACGGTATTGAAACTATTATGGAATACATTTTGTAATAATGAGATATAATCTCAACTTTCAAAAATACCTATAATTTATTGGCCAGGAAAATTATGTTGAAACAAACATGACGCCAAAGATCTTTACCATTTTATTGGTTCTCTAAAGCATTACAAACGTGGCACTATATTTTAAGTAATTTTATAATTAAAACTTACAGTCTAATATATACTTTAAAACAAAATTAACATGAAACATTTTAAAACACATATCATAACACTAAGTATATATGTATGTATATTTGTTTTTGCTTAAACTACAGAAATAAATATGTAGATACTTCTTACAAACAAACCTTAATTTTATAGGTGATTCAACATTTAAAATTTAACAGTAAAAATCTTATCATTAATTTTTTTCATGGCGTCGAATATATGAAGGCTAAGAATTTCTTCTATTATACATTATAACGAATGCTGCATTATCTCTACATTTCAGTGTTAACTAAGGATTGTCAAAATTGTAAAGTGTATTTTTTAAGTTGTGATTATTTATTTTTATGACTATAAATTATAACATAAAGTATTAAATGATATTTAAAGTTTAGTTTTGCACAATAATACGCTTAATACATCCCACGATTAACGCAAAGTTAATATTTACGGATGAATCACGCGGGTCTGCCATCAAGATTTCGGAGACTTCTACAGATGGCAGCACCGTGTTTACATATTTCCGTTCCAATCTACGTCCGTTCCACTTACGAAATCACTCCTACCAAATGCCGTACACCGAGAGGCTAAGTATGTTTACCCATCAAAAATTGTTTGACATGAATTCTAAAAGAGCTATGACATCGCCATGGAAATGAGAAGTCAGAAAATGAATGTGTGCAATCTTTGTTCTGTTAAAAGTTTAAGTCAAAATGATAACCATATATAATCCTCTTCCCCATCTGGATAGCAAAACAATTTTTTTTTTGAAATGAAGTTTTACATTAATTCCTTAGTGTTGTGTTGTTTACATTTTTGTTTATTAATACTTCGCTCCATGGTAGCATTTTTTACGGTTTTCCCTAATGAGTTATTTCCATGCTATTAAACCAACATGAAGCATTAGCCTTTCCGAATCTACGATGCGTTTTGCTAGCCATTTGCTAACCAGAGTTGCTCCAACTTTAGAACAGACGGCCACTCCACAGACCAAACAACTGCATGGGCATTGCACACAGAGAAACAATTCTTCTGAAACCTTGTGTTCCGCAATGTGACATGTGTCGAGCTCGTAAAAGTGCTTCTGTCGCTGAAAGATTTTATTGTCAGCCCGCTCCCAGAACGCCACTGGAATGGCAGATGCAGCTGTGTGACGTATTACAGCGGCCGTTAAGGCGGGAAATCGTAAAACAGCAATTCCAACAACATCTGTCGGGTTTCCGCGCTCTTTCATTTTGGTACGAAACCCTTTTCACTTGCACTGTTTTGTTTTGCTGGATATTTTTCCATTCCCATATGGCACATGTAATGATTTCTCACTCTGGTGCAGAGCCTGTTGAAAAACTTCGCAACTCCATAGAATAAATGGTCAATGTATCACTATTGCAAGAATCACCGAAACGGTCTTGGCCTTTACGCACCAGGGCAAACCTGAGAACGACATAATTATCGCCGTGTGAACAATGACGAAGAAATTTAGCTGCATACCTAACGCTGCATTCAAACCTGTAAGCATTTGATTTATCCTCGCGTCTTTCGTAAATGCGTTTTCTTGAAAAAAAAATTTTGAAAATTTTTCCTTTGCTCGGATTCACCCGTATCTTCAAGTGTAAGGGGTCGACAGGGGTTGGGATATTTGTACAGGAATGAAAATATGATTTCGCCTCACCCTCTTCCCGACATTTCCCTGCATTGTGCTTCGATTCCGAGATTATTAAATTCCAAAAGGAATAGAAGATGGGGGGGGGGGGGGGGGGGAGGTAAAGAAAATTGTTCCCGGGGCAAATTATTTTGTTCGTCCGTGAGATTCTAGACAGGGAAGAGGGAAAACTCAATTTTCCGCTCTACTTTGCCCCACGAATCGGGCGTCCTGCCTGGTTTCCCTTCCGTGTCGAGTCTAGGTGGCACCCCGGTGAATGTTCTGGGGAAAGAGAGGGGTTGGTAAGAGGCGTGGGAGGAATACAAGAAGGAAAAAAACTGTTGCGGCATCGATTCCCCCACCCCGCTTTCCCCTTCACATCCTACTCACATCCAGTCAGTAGGTATTACTTTATAACCCGTACACCATGGTTTTTTTTTAAATTTTGTTAATGGAACAGAAATGTTGATGTAAATTTACACATATTTGTAATTTTGTACGTTTACATGAAAACAACAGTATCACTAAAAAAAAAAAATAGGTCAGTAATACTGGGCTCGGTTTCTTTCTCGGGGTTTTATGCTTTGTGTTGTCAAAGTACTTACAAAAGTTAAAGTTATTTGTAAACCGATCCCTGAATAGCTTTCCAATATTAAATGCGCACATGAATAAACATAATAAAACAAAGCAATGTACAAATTTGGATAATTATATTATCTGTCCAAAAATGATGGTTGAATGAAAAAACAATTAATATATAAAATTTTGCACCCATTTTCATAAGAAGTACTATTATATCGTAAAATATATTTAATATGTGCTAAAATAACCATAGTCATGTGTTGTTCAAAGTTAAAAATCTTTCTTTGGCAGCTGGTTTCGAAAGGAATCTTTTCTAAAAGTACAGAATGTTTTTTTTCCCTGTGTGCACATCCGTCAGACGGGATTATTTATTATTTATTTTTATTTTTACTGATTCCAAGTTTTGTTTATGGTAATATTTTAACAACGGGAAAATAGAAGTTAACCAACAGTAGAAAAATTGTTTTGTAGTGGTGCATTTAGTCCAAAACAAGTGTTCCATGTATGGATAATTACTCTTCATAACTTGTAGATAACGTGGACCGTGTGTCTGGGAAAAAAAATACTTTGCATATATTGTAAACACGCGTACAAATTCCTCCAGAATAATATATTAAATTTACTTCTTGTCAATGACCTTTTTAAAATATTTCCATTTAATTGTAAACCTACATTTTTATTGCAAGTAATATCATACCTTTTAAAATAATTTGAATGTTTTAGTTTCATGTTAAATATATATGTATATAATTTAATTTATTTTCCCCCGTGATTTTAATTCTCCAAACAAAAAGTTAAATTGAAAAAAATGTTTGAACGTAATACAAGTACTAATTTTTCTTTAATCTTTGCATTTTTAGGAATTCATTTTCTTTTAATTTTAATAAAAATAATTTCCAAACATTTCATAAGATTGATTAATAATTTAAAAAATATACTATGAAAAAATGAATGTTCGTAGGACGTACGAGAGGTGTTCTGGGTTTAAGTGCCGGTTCAGTTGTGGGTGTAAATATACAGCGTACTGAAAAAACCAAAGAGAAACTTTATAGTATTCATTGGTTAGTAAATTTAAATAAGATGCGCAAAATTTTAATAAAATTTCTTGACGAAAATCAGGTCTAAAACCGGGGTTTTTAGTATTTATTTCAAGTCTTTTTCGCTTTATCAAAGCAGTTTCATTAGGTATATTGCTCGACCTTTCGGTCTGCTAATCACACGATTCGATAGTCGACGTAGCTGCTCCGGCAGCGAATTCTAGCGACAGTTGCGAAAACTATTTGAGACTCTCGTTCATAAATGTATTTGAAAACGCAATTTGCATATATATTTATCACGCTCTGAATTATTTTAAAGAATTCTAAGTTAAAACTTCGTGAGCGATTTTCATATTATATGTATATCTGTAACATTAGAACACATTAATTTTCTCGTTACAGAGTTTAGATGTTACGCACCTGAGGCGAGTACTGAAGGACTCACTTAATTTTTTTTTCGCAAGTTGTAAAAGTGGTAGTCGTTGTATCAAACCGGTTGGTTTTCTCGGGGTTTTCCCGTTCCCCAGACACGTTCTTTCCGTCAATCCTACAGTCTTTCATGAAATAAGCTCTCATAATCTCTAATGACCTTGATGTAAACGAAATGTTAAGCCCATTATTTATTAATTCACTCAATCATTCATTATAACGTGTAGCACTGTAACATCACTTTCATTTTCACTAAGAAGGCAATATCTAAATCTTTTTTCCTCAAAGTAAATATATATATATTGGTTCATTGGTCTCCTGTAGTTACTCGTTTCTGTTTAGAACAATATCAGTCTAGCGTGTAGCGAAAATAATCCACGAGGCGTTATGTTAGACGTAATGTTAAGGAGACATTAAGTAGATGTAAACGTAGACAATATGTAAGTCCATTATTAATTCATGCATTATTAATTCATTTATTATAACTTTTTTATGTATAACACAATGAAGTCTAACCTACAGTTAAAATAATCCATGAGATGTTATGTTAGACGTGATGTTAAAGAGGCATTACGTAGATGTATACGTAGACAATATGTTAAGTCCATTATTAATTCATTCATTATAACTTGTTTATGTAAAAAAACAATTAAGTCCAGCCTGTTGCGAAAATAATCCACAAGAATTTATGTTAGACTAGGTGTTAAGTAGGCCTACATGTTAAGTTTTTGATTATTTCATAATTTATGATTAATTCATCCATTTATTATAACGCGCTGCACTAATAAACCTTGTTCTTTATACTAAAAATATATCCAAATGTTTTGTTCAGATTAAACATACAAAAAAAGCATTGGCCAAAATGACAGCCTGTAGCTACGTGTTTATGTGCAGAGCAATTCAGTCTAGCTCGTAGCGCAAAATAATCCACGAGAAATCCTCATGGGTCTAACATCAAGTGTTACGGAGACAACTATAAGCTTAATGGTTTCGTGCTGTCAAAGGGTTCCGTGTAAAGCCTTGTGACGTTGGACACAAACTTGAACTATTTTCCCTCTAGCTTTGGTGCCAGTGTACGAACGCACAGATGTGTCGTTGTGCGCGGACACAAGGAATTCCCCATGCAAAAGTCAAAAAAAGAGAGGAGGGGGGGGGGAGTTTGAGATGGATCTACTGTAAGACGGAGCGGCTATAAGAGACGCAGTGTAAAGAAGATGGATTGTAGGAACAGCATCCGTAGGAGAGGCGTCTCTGCCCACACACCAACACAAACACACAACTCAACTTATCGCTTGGCGGAAGAAACCCAAGAATACTCTAATTAGGACGGAGGCCCCCAACTCGAGTTCTCATTTCTTCAGCGTCTTTATATCCATGGAAAAAAAAATCACTCGTCGCCGCTGTATAAAATAATTTACAATTACTCAACGTCGACTCTAAACAGAAGCTTATTTAAACGATTATGGTAACATCTATATACACAAGACCAAATAAAAAATATATACATTTTTTTTGGCCCTGCTTTTTAAGGCGCATAGATAGGTACCAAATGACGCCATATCAATCTTAAGAATTTCCTCTATTATTGGAAATTTGCCTTTGCGAAGGCACGTTACATAAACAAATAAAATGCCTGATCTCAACAACGACTGACTGTTAAAATATTTTTTTCCTGTGAAGTCATTGGGGATTAGTATTAAAATAATTTTTGAGTGACAACCCTAGTAAGACCACCAAAGTCACTATTTTTAAGTGTCATATAATCTCTTATAATGTGCTCAGTTTCTTAATGAAAGCTAATTTTATAATATTAAAAGAATGGAAAACTATTTTCGTAAAATTATTGAAACCCATATGGCGAATTCTCGTTTCCATTACGCTGTAAGATAAACCAGACTACGTTATAATAAAAATAAATTTATTTAAATCTATTGTAATCTGTAAATTGAATACAGGTTGAAGCCACATTCTTTCTTCTGTGGGCTATAAACATGTACCGTGACCAACTCACTGACATACAACGCACAGCCTAGACCGATAGACCTATAGATTTTTAATTTGAAGGTAGTATTCCTTGCATACCCTAAGGGTGTACTCAGAAAGGATTTTTTTATACGAAAAAAGGAAGGTTGCGTGGGCATTATACATCAAAATTTCTCGTATCTCAAGTCTTTGTTATACAGATTTGAAACTCTATATTACATTGTCATCAACCAAGAACGGGATTTCCCTAAAATAAGCTAACAAGGCGTTTTGCGGGGGAGTTCAATATCAAGATACCCCGTTTTTAAAGTATATGTATTACAGACTTGAAACTCAGTAGTGATGTTCCTTATATTACATAGTCATCAACGGAGAACGAAGTTTTCCGAAAATCAGCTCTTATTAAAAGTAAGGGGGGAGGAGGCGTTTTCCGGACAGCGAAGGGTAGGCCTACTTTATCAATAAAGCGGTTTAAGTATTTTACTTAAAAGCGAAGACGAGGTAGAGTACACTCTTAAACAACGCAGTAACAATTTCATGTTATTAAAATGAATGAAATATTCATCGATACAACCGTAACAAACACATGTCGTGAGTTGATACATTGTTGAAGTTATAGAAACCTCGTAGAACCATTGAATGGTAGAACTCAGTACAGCCGGGTTTTAATCGAGAAATAATATATTATGCTAGCAATTAATACTTGAAAGTATGCACTGCTTTAATTTTACATGTTTTATTATAAATTGTAGGAACGCACCTTTTTGTTGTAATATCAAATTCCTTGATAATTACATAGCCAGGCGGTAAGCCAATGATCTGCCTTTGCGCGGATGATGTTGGACATCATTATATTGTTATATATCATTGTTAGTCCATGAATTATTCCATTTCCATATGTCATGAACTGTGTTTGAAATAAATAATTCTGTAAAAGTGCCTAATAAAGTATTACTGATTGTTTAAACAGTATTATACTAATTAGAAAATTGTCGAATTACAGTAATACTAAACAATATAAATATACAGAAGGAAACAACATATTACATTCTATCTTTCAGATAAACATTAGAGTTACACGTGATTTGCCTTTTATCTGAAGGTTTTATTTAAATAGCTTAAGTGATACTTAAATCACGAGAATAAAAAGTTGCGAAAACAAACAATTGTTTTTTGTTTAGTTTTTTTTTTCCAAAATACAATATTGATACTTTCCTTGAGGATCTTACAGGAAAAAAGAAATTTTACATCTTTGTTAAATGTAAAACCTCAACTAAGTGATAGCAGTACGCATTTACTACTTTTAGTATCATAATGGAGACCAGTTCCTTAATATTACTTATAAACACCAAAATTTTTCTTTATAAATTTCTGAGTGGACTCTACATTAACAATAATTAATTTTAAATAAAATCGATATGAGCCTTATAGGATATGGTGATGACGTTCGTGATGTGAACAGATCACGTTAATGACATCACATAGTTTCATTCAAGGATTACAAAAGCGGTCCTGTCATTTGCATCAATAGCCTCTCGTATGGACAACATTTTATGAAAAATCGACCACCAGTTATCTTTACCACGATCATTAAAAAAATAATACTTCAGCATAGTTTATGGAAATTCTGACTCGGTGAAGAGTCAGTTTTCATCAACTGTAACTGGGCATGCGGAAAGAGGACTTACTTACATAACCCCTTGAAGTAGGCCAAGCGTGATATGTAAACGAGTGTTGTAAAGTTTAAGAGAGTTGGGGGGAGGGAAGCCGGGTTAAGTGAGCAGCTATTATTTTATACGCATTATCTGGCTGCTTTGTCTCAAGCCTCCAAATACAGCTTAGCAAGTTTGTGGTGTAATTAGCGGAGCTCCGTGGAACTGTTAGCCGGAGCTCCAACCGACTTGAGTGGGATCTGTTTCGGGTTCCAATCCGGGATAAGGCAGTGTTTTCAACTGCTAGTACTAAAACAAGTTTAGCTTGGGAATCTCCCAATCAGCCTTCTGACATCGAAGCTGGCTGCTGCTTTACGCAACTTCGCCGTTGAATAGGCATACGATACTCTCACCTGAAGGAATTTAAATCATTGAAAATAAAAATTCAAAATTCTTTAACGGATAAGGTTCTGCTGAATGATAAATCAGCGCAATTTACTCATAATTTGATAATTCGAGCCATTATGTAAATTAATTTATTTCAGAAGTAAAAATTAATCATTCGCCATACACGATTCCATGCCTAAAATCAGAATGAAACATGATACAATCTTTCCAATTTACATTAATTTAATATTTGTGATAGAAGCGGATCTGTAAAAATTCTGCAAAACTACGGAGAAAATCATATCATGAGTTGGTCAAATATGATGACGAGCGGGGAAAATAAAATAATTCTTATTTACAACTTTTAAACATATTCTTTCCTTCAGTAACTAGTCATAGACATTAAGATATCAGCTTCCACATAATGCAACATTCAAATATTTTAATTAATTTAAAGTACTTGACCATGTGTCCTTTTATTTAAAAAATATTGTTTCTTTTAATATTACTTAATATTATTTGTACTACGCCTACATTTGTTATTTTTATTATTTTTATTTCTTATGATATTAGATGCTGAACTGTATGTTCTTTTCTTGATTAATCAGGTTGCTCGCCTGATTAGATTATATTTATGTAGTCCACTAATGGTATTTAATAAATTTTAATTAAAATGTCCTATCGAGTTTGCACCATCGAAAACGTAGGCTATATGCGGCTTGGAACAAAGGATAACTCATGACCTATTTTTTAAAAATACTGAGATTTTAGACAAGTATTTCTTTCAGTTGCACTTAATGTGGCATTAGAAATAGTAACAAGAGACGGCATTTTAATATTGGCAGTAAACAGAAAAAATGCATCTTATATTTTGCATGAATTTTTTTCCTTTGTGATTAATAAAGCCTTAAGATGTAGATCGAAACTACCCCACATCGCTGACTTTCAGTTATTTTGGCCAAACTGAAAGCTGGAATAGCTTTTTACTGTATTTGCGCTAGGGATGTTAAGCTTCAAATTCCTAAGCAACAAAAAAAATAAATAAATATAAAATACATATTCACATATATTTTAATTGTAAAACAAATACTGTGACTGCCAGGCTTTACCTTCAAACGCATATCATTGTTGAGGAACAGAACTTTAATGATGTAATTTACCTTAACATTGGAAAAAATTTGTACACAATAATACGAGAAAAAAAATGTTTGCGAAATTTTCCCATGACCTGAATGCCAAAAGTCGTAATTCATGGTTAATGTAAAAACACTATTTTCACTTCGCTGCTTGCAGTACTGTCGATCCTCTTATTGTGATTAGAATCTCTTCATGATCAGAATAGCCCCTCCCCCTAGCTCTTAATTACCCGTGACTCAGCAATTTATTGCGCATGCAATTCAAATAACTGCCAGAGTATCAGATTTGAAAGATATTAGGTAATTATATCACTAAAAAATTCACCGGAATGGCTCATATCCAAAATGTCTCACGGAATCACTTACACTAATTGCAATAAAATACTTTTGAAAATCACTCTACTGATTCGATTAATTTTCAATCTCATTTTTCTATTACGTAACAGTTAACCTAGAGTCCGATTTTAGAGATCAGATATTTATCATGCATGCCTTGTCGTTCCAATAAGTAAGCAAATAATGTTCGCAAGCTTTCACGGCCATTTTCTGAAGTAGCTTGGCTTCTGGGTTGTAGCCGTGTCCTTGGCGAATAACTCACCGACGTTTCGGTCTACATTGCAGTCGCCATCATCAGGGAGCAGTAGGTAACTGCTCCGTGATGATGGCGACTGCAATGTCGACCGAACGTCGGTGAATTATTCGCCAAGGACACGGCTACAACCCAGAAGCAGGGCTACTATAGTAAACAAAATTGCCAAATCTGAGATGGTCAGCTATGGCATATTTTGGTTCAGCATTCTGCCAGCCTCCCTTGCATTTTCACGTAATTGCAGTCGTTTAAGGGGCCCTCTTTCCCCTTGTCAGGTGTGTATTTGTATTAGTGAGGTGGGATGGTAAGTGCGACGCTCGCTTGTGCTTCTAGCGCAGTATCGCCTCTAAGCGCAAGGCCGTGGAATGGCGCGCAGTCGTCTCGTCATTCCTAGGACAACTATAATGTTTGAACAGTGACCACAACATATTTTTTGGCTGTGAAACGAAGATAAAATTGTAATAAAAGTTCTTTCAAGAATCAGCACAGGGTTTTTTCGCACCTAAAGATTATTCTGAAAACACCTGTTTCAGCCATTTTTTATTCTTATAAACATACAGTATAAAAACGAAATACGGAAACAGACCTACTCATCCCCCTTCGACGTATTCTTAAATGATTTTTCGTAAAAGCACATCTATCTTGAGCAGTTTTCAAATCGCGTGGTTTTTCCTGAAGCTCTGCACACCGTATATTTGCCTGGGTAGGCGGGGACCTTAAGAACCATTCAAACGAATGTTTCACTGAAAAATATAGAATTTCATCACGTCGGAACGATATTGGCAGGAGATAACATAGGCTTCAGCTTCTCGGTGAAGCGATATGGGTTTGACTCTCGGTCGGAGGGAAAAAAATTGAAAAGTGGAAAACGTGTTGGATATTTCTGAGGCCATTAGGTTACCCCCCCCCCCCCCCTTCACCAAGGCAATAATCCATTTATCCCGTGAATGCTCCAATACAGCATCTCGTCGTTTTTAATCGCATCTCAACTAATTACCCACCTAAAGTTTAGAACCATTACGAAATTCGTACAAATTCAAAACTAAGCTATCTTTTTTAATATATTTTTACACGCTAATTACATGTAAAATATTTTATACTTTTAAATTATTAAAAACCTGTTTATTTGTTCACAAGTTTGAAATTTGTAAGGTTTTTAGAAAAGCAGATTTGTGTGGTATTTAATCATGGGGAAAACTATGTAGACGATAAATAGTCTGGTAAATATTTTATGTAATATAATTTTATTTACCCCTTATATGTAGTTTTAAGAAATTAATATAACAGAAGAAAAACATTTGCATAAATTTTTAAAAATAATTTCAAAATTATGTTTTAAAGAAAAATCAGCCTTGAATTTGCAAAAATTGTGATATTAATATTTATTATAGAAAGTGAACCAGAAAAACGGTGTGTTATGCACTCTCGGAGCCGAAGAGAAACTAACGAATAGTGAAAACCCCATCTCACTGGTATGTTTTGTATGGAAGTATTTTTTTTTTCAACCTGGGAAAATTGAAGACTAATTGTTCTTAAAACATTTATTTGAAAAAAAAACAACACTAATATACTAGAAAATATATTGTCTCTAAATGTTTCTACAGACATTATGCTCCATAATTATGCTCTTATAAAACCTGTAAAATTTCGTCATTTGTAAACTAAGAAACCGATATCGAGTATTTAAATTTATAAACACATATGTTGATGGAAAAACTGAGTAAAAATGTAAAATAACTGAGTGAACAAAATGCTAAAGGATAGGAATGTTTTGTATGAATTACGTTATGGTCCTGAACTTTTGACAAGTTGGATCAATACATTTACTTTTTAATAATATAACAGAATACAAACATCCGGGTTAACGGGAAATTTCAGGAAATATCGCTATCACGTAAAGCCCTTGCAGAAAAAAATTCCCTTCGTATTGAAAAAATCAACTATGCCAGATAATTATTGCCTGCAGACTCCATCTCACCGTGAATGAAGGTCACAACGTCGCGCCACCATGTACAGTCCCAGAAAACACGCGTTAACTGTACGTATAATCACTATTGTGTGCTGCAATTTAAAACAAAGACTTTGCCAATATTTCTCACACGAATTGCGTTTTAATGTTATAGAATGCTTTGTTTGTACATTTTGACTCTCTCTTCCATGAAAGCCTTTAATTTTTATTTATTGTTTCGCTAAATTTGCTCTTAAAGTTCTAAAAAAAAAAAAAATTTAAATGCATAAATAGAGTAAAATATTGCTGATTTCAAACAGTGGCAGGTATTTATCGGGAATAAATCTGACTGCTCATTAGACAGCAAAAAGGCGTGCCCGCACCAGCGAATGTTTCCTTGTAATTGGCGGCCGTCTGCAAGAGAAGCCATTGCCTTATTCGGAGGGACCAGTCGGGACGTGCTGGCTTCCGCACTGGATGTCGTGTGCCGACAGCAGACGTGAAAGAAACTCAACCAATCACGAAAACACACACGATGATACAGTGTTTTAACACGCAGCTTGTCTCGAAAAACTTTTCACGAAAAAATACGTGGCCGTAATTATCAATCTTAGTTATGCAACGTTATGAAATACAGTGGATTCATGAGCAAAATTGGAAGAAAAAAAAGTATTAAAAAAGAGTAAAATATATAGGGTAAATACCTTCTTCTTCTTCGGGCTTCTCTCTTGTCCGTGGGCCATCTTCCAGAGATCATCACATTCGGCTCGGTTAACACCATTTCCTCTGCACATCCCTCCTCCCCTCACCATCACCCCTCAACAAGGCCTTTTTTTTTTTCGGACCATCCACTGGTTTCCGCGCCGCGGTAGTGCCAGCCCTGGTTAAGTGGAGCGCCTCGCAGCCAATCACGGCGAGGAAACCCAATTATTCTCCGATGCGGGGAGGGGTTCGTGGAAACGCGATTATCGTCACCTTTGACGAGGGAAGGGGTAAGGGGTGAAACTTCCGCGACCGGGTTGGTGGCGAAATTTGTAACTGTCCGTTGTCTCGCATTTACCCTCGTGCACGGAAAAATAAATAAAAGGCTGTTCCTAAAAAAAAAAAAAGAATCTCTTATCCTTAATACGACAGTAATGGAAAAACTTATTAACAATCGTACAAAGTTAAATCTTTGATCAACATTAACGGCCACTGAATTCATTAAATTAAAGTGAACAAACGATTGGCTTACAGTTTATCTGAAGGACTTCGAGCCACAAAAAAAAATTCCTTCAGCCAAATCTCAAGCACCATACTTGACAGGTCTCACATGTCAGAAGCCAAAATGAGCAGTTGACATTTGCCCGAGTATGTAGGGGATTGTGGAGACTCTCCCAGAGGTTACTGAAACTGCGAATTTTTTCAGTCTTTAAGGGGGTGCCTCCCATTTCAGGTCATGATTTTATATTTACAGTGATTACAGATCAACTTGTAGACTTTTTAAATGGTTTAACCTTTACGAAATGAAAAATGTATGCACGCATCCTTTTTGCATAATTAGCTGCCTAATTCTCAGTGTGAACGCATCGGTGACATCAAACCCGACTCGTCCAGTGGGCGGACACATATTAACATATGCCTTCAAAATATACAGATACGACTGACAGAGAGAGAAAAAGACTATGTAACAAGTGATTGTAATGTTACAAATTTCATTTGGTAACTAGTTA
Organism: Bacillus rossius redtenbacheri; assembly: GCF_032445375.1. NCBI lineage: Eukaryota > Metazoa > Arthropoda > Insecta > Phasmatodea > Bacillidae > Bacillus > Bacillus rossius. The sequence goes on from NW_026962013.1 coordinate 16,521,254, forward strand.
AAAATAGTTTTTTTTAATAGTCTATATTAATATACATCTCAACACATTGGTATTATACTTGTGTAATAGTAACGCAGTTGCAAAAAAAATTAGCCTTATAGATTTGTCAATCATATACTTGGCGATACAGCTTTAATATTATTTTTCCTCTACAGTAATGTACTGTTAAATGTCAAATGTTTTAACTGAAGTTTATTTAAAATCAAAATAAGAAATATTTTGTGAATAAGTTATTTAAAAATTATACAAGAACGAAGAATTTCTGAAAACACATAATTAGAACCAGGAAACATCCGCGCTTTTAGTGACCTCCAGGAAGGATTCCACAGTCAAGCACGTGGCTTGTAAATGGCTACTGGCTTATGATACGTCTCCGCCGGGTGGTCTGTGATTCGACACTTCCCCGGGTCAAGGTTTACTCATTGGCCGAGAAAATTCAATTTCGATTTTAAGCATATCGCGAAAAGAAACCGCGAATTGTTCAGGTCAATTACGCAAAATGTCATGAACACAGCGGAAACACAAGAATCGGTAGAACTTAAAACTCACGCGTTACTTCCTCGTTTGTTGCAGGTCAGTATCCCGACATGTCAGTCGGTGCAGGGGTAAAGCAGGAAAGGCTGAAGGCTAAAGATCCACTTGCTCAGCCGTGATTAAAGGTAAGTATAATCTGTGCCACGTAACCTGTCCCAAATTTGACAGTTTTCAAACGTTGTACCCATTGTCTTCATGTCTTGCCACGGTTGTTCTGTCAATAGTGTTCGTAAGAAGCTTCATGAGGTGGTGGGTGTTCCTAAACTAATTTCATGTGATTCTTCGTGAAGTGACATTTTTGGAAATGGGTAGCCGTGGTACTTTTTTTGAGAACTACATGACAAGCTACACGACACAGGTTTTATTTAGGTCTTCATTGAATAAACTAAGTAAATGTTGACTACTCACCAGCGTTTGCTTGAGCAGGAAAGTCTCTTCCAGGAGTAGTCTCGTAAACCTTGTGACCACACCCTTGTCAATTACGGAGACCAACATGTTCTGTCAATATTCGTAAGAAAAAAAAAACCTTTTACAGTTTTTTTTATTCCGATTTCATCCCTACCCAAAGTATTGTTACAATTTCTGAAAACCCCAAGACAAAGCTAAATGGTGACACACAACTTCGGAATAACGCGTCAGTTACGCCCCACGGGCGTTCCAAAAATTCGGAAGGTCTTCCACGAGTAAGTGAGTGGTCTCCCACTGACATCACAGCTTTTATTATGCATTGTAGTCTGTGCCAGTTAACTTGTATCAAATTTGACACTTTTTAAACGTATTTCCAATGGACTACGTATCATTCTGCCACTTTTGCTATGTAAATAACCTTGTGTCGTAAACAAACATCATGGGTTGCTTTGCAATTGTACATTTGTGAAATGGGTGATTCTGGCACTACTTTCGAGAACTGTCAAAAATGGGGACCAACGCAACGTAAGGGCATGGGGCAGCAAAATAATGTTTCTGGAAAGATGACGAATTTTAGAATCAAGTGCGTATGCGCGCTGTAACGGTTAGTGAAATCCTCCCCTCCCCTCCTCCTCCTCTACCAACCAACAATTGAGCTTCTGCAGCTGTCTCTCGTGCGGGCAGGCGTGTGGGATAGACCGAGCCTTCCCTTTGTCTCCCGATACAACCATCATGGCCTAACTGAGCCGTCGAGGGAAGGAAAAAAAAAATTCTTTGAAATTCACAGCCTGGTACCCGCATCATCACGTAGCTCGAAAGCCACGCGCGCCTGTGTCATTGTTGCCTCCGGGATTAATAGCGTGATGGGACACCAGCGACCCCTTGCTAGCTCCCACGGGACACCGAGACTGCTACACGGACACCGAGCCTGCTACACGGACACCGAGCCTGCTACACGGACACCGTGCCTGCTACACGGACACCGTGCCCGCTGCACGGACACCGAGCCTGCTACACGGACACCGTGCCCGCTGCACGGACACCGAGCCTGCTACACGGACACCGTGCCCGCTGCACGGACACCGAGCCTGCTACACGGACACCGAGCCTGCTACACGGAAACCGAGCCTGCTACACGGACACCGAGCCTGCTACACGGACACCGAGCCTGCTACACGGACACCGTACCCGCTGCACGGACACCGAGCCTGCTACACGGACACCGAGCCTGCTACATGGACACCGAGCCTGCTACACGGACACCGAGCCCGCTACACGGACACCGAGCCCGCTACACGGACACCGTGCCCGCTACGCGGACACCGAGCCTGCTACACGGACACCGAGCCCGCTACACGGACAGTCCCGAAAGCCCCGCCCCTCAGGTGACGGGAACCACAATAGCGTGGTGGCGGCGACGCGAACATTTCCTAACCAATCAAGCTCGGGCGCGTCTGCGACGACGAAAATGGAGGTCGCGAATGGATTCCCCGATTAGAAATATTTTCTACGTCCATCGCTTCGCGTGTCAGAATTATGTTCTCGGAAGATGGTTTTAAGAAAGAGAAGAGTAGGTAAATTAATGTTCTGTCTGTACCGTGTAGTATAACAATGAGCTATATATTTTAACTGAATTTCCCTTCGGCACATATGTACTTGTTTATGCAACTCCTAACATACAATCTCTTCAATGAGAGAAACGATGGAGGCGATCGGATACCCCCCTCCCTCCTTTCCCAAAACCATAACATATATAACTAAAAATAACTAAATACATAAAAACTATACTTTTAAATGTGTCAGAATTTCGTAAGAACGCAAAAAAAAAAATATTATTGTACTTTTACAAAAGATTCATTTGGCAACCAGTTGTCAAGAAATAATCTGTAATACTACAAGAAAAACATTTCTATTGTTATCTTTGCATACATTAAATACGTTTTTGTAAACAATACTGAATATTTCTTGTCACGCTTTCGAAAATTGGCGCGTAATTTTAAATTTTGATTGATTTTTGTACAGGCATAAATTTTATAAAACATAAAAGAAAAAAAAAACAATATTTAACCATTGGACTTTGATTTATTTTTTTATGCTTATTAATGTGTGAAGTTAAAACTGTAAAGGTATTGAAGGAACGGTTTACAAATAACTTCAACTAATGTAGGTACTGGGACAACACGAAGCATACATGTCCGAGCAAGGAACCGAACCTCAGTATTATTGCAAATAAAACAAATTTATTCATGTAAATGTAGAAATTGACAAATATATGTAATTTTAGATGATTTTTTTATATAAAAAACATTACAGTGAATACCATAAGGGGCTATTATTTTTCAAAATCTCTGACTGATATTCCATACCTATTACTCAAAATCACTGCCGTCTTCTTGCGACCCCTCACCCTCTTCCCGCCAAACCATCCTAAAAAATCGCCCCTTCCAAAATTAGAAATTAAATCAGCCTCTGGTTGTGGAATCGTAAGCGCCAAACGCGAAATTGCGTCCCAAACTACCTATTTTCCCGGTATAATTGCCTTCCCGGAAATGAGAGCGTAACCCGATGTACGCTCACTGTGAATGAGTTAATTCAGCACATTAGTCATCACTCTGTAAATGACAATTGATTTTAAAAAAAAAAGCCAACAAAAATACTCGAAACCAATACAGGACAGCGTCATGATGATTGTGTGAAAGACCTGCCGTTGTCACACCAGTTCAATGGATTACAGAAGATGTGTTCAGCATTAAGATTGTACTCGTTAAAAATCTACGATAGAACCTGTCACATCAAAAAAATTCCTATTAGCAAAACATACAAATATTATTAAAAAAAATAAGTCTCTATTGCTTAAAATTTCCGGATATAATTGAAAAAGGTTTGTTGCTAGATAAAAAATACAATTTTTTTTAACTATTAAGTAAGTAATAAAATAAATTTCATAGTTTCACGCCATGCCACTAGGATATTAGGCACACGCTCGCCTGTGTTAAAAAAATATATCCATTATTGGTTTATATTGTAGTGTAGGCGTATTTCGTTTTGCGTCCGTATGCAAGAATCGTATATTTTTAATTACAATTACTTTTCGGTGCTGTGATTTTTGTTGGCGGATAATGCCGCTTGCTAATCTCTATCGAGAGCAGCTCATTTGGCAAGTGAGATTTCTCCACAGCCAATAGTGTTAAAAAGGCGAACGATTATGATTTATGTTACTCCTTCGAGTCTATGCTACATCCGTTCCATTAAAAAATAAATAAATATTTAAGTAAATGTTCGGATTTCCTAATCAACCAGCTAAAGCCAGCTTAAAATTAAAACCAAAAGCTTAACGTTGCTTGTTTACATATATAAAAACTAAAGAACAGTATGAACATCAAATCATCATGGTTCGGCCCAAATCCTTCATCTTTGTTCCCGCGCATGGACAGCGCGAAGCCCGACGGACATGAAGCAAAAAACAAACAAAAAAACTTAAAATTATATAACTTATTTTAAAATCCCGTTTTGGTTGTTTATTCACGTGATTGATAAAACAGAAAAAATTAAATGAATTCATTATCTTAAAAATAAAAATAAACGTTACTGCAGTTTGGTCATGATAAAATACATTTCGATATTCCGGTGATCTCATCGCAAGCGATAACGACTCTAGCGATAAACAGAAAGAATTTCCAGACCTATGGCCAGTGACATTTGTGTCTCCCCTTTATGACATGCATATATATAACTTTTTTTTAATTATACATACAGCTTGTACATAATCAAGGAAAATGTTATAAAGGAAAAATTTGCCTAATGTAATAAAAAAAATCATTTTCATGCAAAGCGTTTTTTAACTTCTGGTACATCATACTACTTGCTACCAATTGCGGCTCCAGATCATGTATAGAAAAAACACTGTAATTTTTTTGTAAATGGTAAAGATTGTATACACTAAATACTTTACTTCTTACCTCCATGTTTAAAACACGAGGAAGGTTACTTTTTAGGTTATATTTCGATAAAACCAACCCTAAAGTAAAATTTAAGGTGACGCGTGAGTAGTATCGGATAATTATCAGTAAGGACTTTATGTCAGGTCCTCTTTTCTATGGTCCGAATAATAATGGTGGCGTGCGAGTAGAGAGGGAGATATAGAAAGATAGAGAGATATAGCTATAGACAGATGGAAAGATAGAAATAGAAAGATAGAGAGACAGAGTGTGATGGAGTGAGATAGAGAGGAGTATAGAGGTATAAAAAGAGAGATAAATATAGATATACATATAGATTAAGATAAATATATACACAGAGAAAATTGATATATAAAGAGATAAAAATAAAGGGTTAGAGATATAAAGAATTTATATACATACCCCGATATATAGAGAGATAAGAACACACACATACATAATATAGTGAGATGTAGAGATATGTAGATAGAGGAATTGAGAGATGAGATGATATGGACAGATGAATAGAAATATATATAGATATATTAAGAGATATATAGAGATACTGAGAGATGAAGAGTGATGCAGATGGAGAGAGATACATTATATGTGTGTACAAACTTCAAAAAAATTACATAAAATAGTTATAAGGCATTGCAACGCATGCCGGGCATTAGCTAGTATTTATATAAATATTATAAACATAAAAGATTAAAAAGGATGGTTTTGGAGTCTGTAGGCCGTAAAACGAAATACCAGGAAGAAATTTTCCCGGATGTCGCAGTATGGTAACGATTGTAAGAAGAAATTTACCTTGAATATTTCCTCGCAAGGTTGCTGTTCTGGCAAGGCACGCGGCAGTATGTTAACCCTCAATATCAGAGTCATTAAAAACTACATTCAAAATACGATCTTCGAATGATTCTTGCAACGGGGAAGACTGATATAGCATAATAGGTTGGACATTCGTTATTGGGATAGCCTACAGTTAACAAGGATTAAAGCCACAACCACAACCCGAGCAGTTCCGAAGTTTTCCGAAGTAAAATGTTAGGTTCTTTATTTGTTTCCGAGAGGTTGGGCTAGGTAAGGTTATCGTAACTAGAATGAAAGGTTGGCTAGTTTATGTCCGCGTTATGCAAAGCACTCATAGCCGTAAAATATATAGATCCTGGCCATATTGTATATGTTTTTACGAGCGATCGGATAATTTCGGAACTTGTCGGTTTGGGTTCCAATACATGTGAACTGTATGTAGGTTTCCCACGTTATTGCATATTTATGTTGGTTGTCATAGAAAAAACCTCACGAGTTGGCGACAAAGAGAAGTAGATGAACACACTTGTCGTTACTGGGTTTATCTGTCACTGTGCTTTCCACAGTTATTGTTTCTTTCTGTATTTTCTGAGCTTCTGGTAACTTTCTCGTCGTCAGATACTGAGTTCGTCTTTGCTGTCAATTTTTTTCTGACTGAATTGCTTCCTAAGAATTCGATGGTTAGTCTAAGCATGTAACATTAAAAATCAGCTTACATTGACTTGTTTTCCGTAGATTTATGTTTTGTTCATTCCTAAAGTTGTTTTGTATGACAACCAGCTTAAACAAGCAATGACGTACGTTCATGATATTATGTTAAATACTGCCGTCGTGTAGACAATGTGATTTCTCGTGACAGAATTCTCGCGATGGTAAGTCGAGCTAGATAGTTTTTCTTAATACTGAAAATGAATTTTTCTTAGTGTAATTATTTGGATCTAACAAAAACCTATTCGAGATTTCGTGGGTGAAAATTTGCGCAAACAATAATAATACATACATTTAAAATTTTTAAATATTACATAAATATTGTATGAAATTGATATTATAATGCACATGATCGTCAAGACTTTATCTTTCTGCATGTTGAATTTTTACTGCAGTACGCTTTTAACTTCATACGTAGTTAAAGTAATCTGTTGTGTAATTAGGTATTAAATAATTTTGGTTTATCATCACAGATGTACAAATTTTGAAACACTGTTTCGATATTGTGTATCGTAAAATTTTTATGAGTTACAAAAATAGAAAAAAAACATTCTCAGAAAAAAAGCCAAGTGTTTATAATCATCTTTAAAATGTCTTTGGAATGCCTGAGATTGCAATAGATTGTGATTGGCATGACTTATTCTGTTGGCAGAACTTGTGAAACTACACAAAAATTCTTTCAACATCGCTTAAAGTGGCAGTATTTTAATACATTAAATCAAAAAATATGTAATTTTTACTCTGCGTTTCTGCTAGGATGCTTGATTTCTATTTACTTACATAAAGATTAAGGTGTGGAAATTACACGCTTAACGATACGTTGATAACGTATCGCTCATACGGAGCTGAAACATCAAGACTGCAGGCGCTCCACGGAGTTAAGATAACGTAGAATTTTAAAGCGTGGTTTCCGGATAGAAGAGAGAGAGAGAGAGTTATGTCAACAGACGGAGTATTTAATTAAAAAATAGTAAGGATATGAATGAAGAGAAATTTTTTGTTTGAATTTTTATAAATGGCATATTTAATTACATAAGTCATATATTAAAGAACACCATTTAATAAAGTCCATCGCGCTAGTTAAAACGGAAGGTAAAATAAGTAAGAGTAAGAAAGAATAAAATAAATTCTTGAATTTTATAAAGAGGTTAAAAATGAATAAAAGAACAATGGAGAAGTGGACTTGTAAGATAAATAAAGAAAAGGCACGCCAAGGGAAAAATCTAATAAACGAAATTTAAATACTTAAAAAAAAAAAAAAAACACTTCAGCATGAGCGCCTTTTCTCAAGCCAGGCAGAATGACGAAACGGTTCCTTGCTTACAGGTTTATAAAAAAAAACTGCTTTCTAGTGATTTCCCCAATTGGCGTTGTCTGTTTAAGACTCTTAGATTGAAACAGGTCATAATTTCATGTGGAGTTTACAACTTTTTTTATGGCTATCGATCCCATTAGTAATAACCTCGTTTATCCAGCCTTCGTTGATCCGGATCTCCGTATAATCCGGATCATATTTGTAGACATTATATTTGATGGTCACATAAACATTTTTTAACGCCATATATTCACTTTTTAGTTTGATTTAATGTAAAGTTTGTGCAAATATATTGTAGGATTATGGTAATAAAATGCTTTTTGTTGAGTTTAAGAAAGCGCACCAGCTGAGAAACATCATGGCGTACTTGGAGCGTCAGTCCGACAGCGCTCCAGTTGCAATAAAAATAAAGCGTTTGCGTCACCGTGCTACATTTAAACACCATACATGTTTGAGACAGAAGAATGTGTAAGGATTATTTGTTAGTAAATTATATATTAAGTTATTTTTATATATTTTTAATGTCTTGTTAACAATATAGAGCACGTGTAACAGGTATTTTTTGTTACAAAACATAGTTTTTTTCTCGTAATAAACGATAAGACTGCTTTTTTAAAGATTGTGCTTTGCTTATTACCCATATTACCCCAATTATCGAATGTCTGGATAATTGCATTTGGTCCCAGTTAATCCGGATGGACGAGGTTTAACGATATTCACTTCTTTTCGAGTAGCTATATCGAATGACTATCACTACCCTTAAGACCCCCGCCTACTCGGGCGCGCACACGTTGTGCAGAGCTTCAGAAAAAAACAACGCGAATAGAAAACTACTCAACCCATCCGAGTGTGGCCTGTTTTATCAAAAGTATTTTAGAAATCACTGGGGTTTGAAAAGTAGTTTTATTTCCGGATTAAGTCTTTAAACTGTTTTTTTAGAAGAGCCAAAATAGCTAAAAGGCGTGTTTTAAGAGTCATTTTTTAGGCATGAAACAACCAATCGAGATTCTTGAAAGCACGTAAGGGTCTTGCATTACACCTTTATCTTCAGTTCTCCGCCATGTAATCTTCATTTCTCCGCTCAAACTTCACAGTTGTCTTATGCACGACGAGAAGACTACGTGTAATTTCAGAGCCTTGCGCTTAGAGGTGATACCGCGCTTGAAGAACCAGCGAGCGTCGCGCTTATCTACCCACCTCGCTAACACATATACACCCCTGACCGGGTGGGCCCGTTAAGGCTAGACCTCACACACCATGTTGGTTACTTCTGTTACTTGTCATTGCGTTATTTGAGGGATATTCTTGTAAATGAATAACAATAACTCTGTGGCATTCTATGTTTCGTCACAATTTGGTCGCTAGAAAAGTACTAAACGTTATTTTCGAGCTTAAAACTGACACTCAGGCTATCACAACTATGAACATTTGAATGCTATTCAAGAGCTATAAATTTAAACTTTTAAATATTTGGTGACAAAAGTGGTGACAAAATATGAAACGCAAGATAATATCCTTATAAATTATCAGGAATTATCCCATAGATAATATTAATGATAAGAAAACTAAATTACCTAAACATTATTATTGAGACCGTCACTTAAATCGTAGGATGGTCCTGGAAGATGACACATAAACACACAGGCGTGTTTCTTGTTCTGGGTATCGAAACCAGAACTCAAGGCTCTAATATCGACGCCGAATATAAAGGAAAATATACAGAGTGAGTCTGAATTCGACTAACCGTCTAAAGTGCTTCTCAAGGCTTGGTGTACATTTTTGAAGTTGGGGCTGGACAGCAAATAATAGATAAAGTATTTGAGATGGAACACTTAGAGTCTGAGTTATGTTTAATTGTACAAAGTTATACAACCGCCGAGAATTTTGTCGCTGTGGCAAAATTATTTCATTGAAATAATTGGGGGTAACACCTTTACTATCCAAATATTTTTTTGGCGTGTTACTACCAAAATTTATATCAATGAAATAAATTTACAACAGCGACAACATATGCTGTGGTTGTAAAACGATGTTTGAATAAACATTATCCAAACGCTTAATGTTTTTATCTTAAATACTTTCTCTATTTTTTGCAATAAAAATGTCGTTCAACCCCAAATTCAAAGACGTATATTAGCCTTGGAAAATGCTTGCAACCCTAAGTCGTATTACGTTTTCAACTTATTTTGTCGTGGTGGACCTACGGTCGAAGTTTGTCGTCGAATTCAGACTCTGCCTGTATAAATCTCGAAGCGCAAATATGTTCCGGCGCCTCTCGTGCCTCACAAAGAACACAAACACAGTATTTTTATTTTTCCCCCCCTTCCACCGAGTCGGGCGGTACGGAATCAGGGTAGCCAACGCAATCGAAACAAAAGGTTCCCGGTCCCCAGCTGGGGGAGCCCTATCGGCGTCGTCCGGCGCTCGCGCGAAGCGCAGCCCATCGATCACGTTGGTAGTCCGGGCGCCGCTTTTCATCCCCTCCCTGCGGACATTGCTCAACCCTCCCTCACCCCCCACACACAACCCCGTTCCGACACTCTCCACCTAGGGTTGGGGGGGGAGGGGGTAGCTTGTAGAAATCCTCTTATCAGATGATGGATACACCTTCCCGCGTTCCGGTACCTTCCGACAACTGCTCCACTACTGTCGCGATACAGCAGGTGTGGGTCGAACTAGCGACCGGTGGTCATGGCCATTTTCCATAAAACTGCTACGAGTGCGGGACAACAGGATAGTCCGATTAATTAACTAGAGTTTCTTTACTAACCCTTTTACACACGCTTATCAATTGATAAGATATACCTAGAACTTATTTTTTATTGTATTTTAATTTTTTATGTGGTAATAATCTTATGCTTTAATTATAATATTGATGTATAATTATTTTATAATAATTAATAAAAGTAAAATATAATTTTGTTAGTATTATGTAAATGGGGCTCCGGGAACAGGGTCCAGGGTCCGGTGCCGGGTGCCAGTCCGCCATCTTGGATTGTGACGTCTCGACGGCCATCTTAGATGACCGTGACCTTGACCTTTGACCTTGACCCCGTCGGCCATATTGGATCCGCCATCTTTAAATCGAGCGCCCCACTCACTCTTGATGAAATTGTCATGGTCGCCATATATATTTTTTTCTGTTCCGCTGGAGGCCACCATTTTGGATGCCGTCGACTTAGTTTCTGCTGTTTGTTCCTAGAGAGCGCCAGCATCGCTCTTGATTTTTTTTTTCTGTTCCACTGGAGGCCGCCATCTTGGATACCATCAACTTAGTTTCTGCTGTTTGTTCCTAGAGAGCGCTATCGCTCGCCGAGGCGATCACTCACCATCTTCCCTCCTCTCGTACAACGTATTTCACATCACACACACTACCGTAACCGACGAATGCTAGGGAGTTGAGGCTAGGGCCTCGCGGTGAAGGACTGGATAAATTCTCCAACCGACCTCAATCAGCATGAAGCTCTATCGTTTCCTGAGTGTAGCCCAACGCACCAACTCGCGACACACATATTAATTAAATAACTCGTAGCTCGTGATTCATTAATGGAATCAAATAAACACATTTTCAAAATTTTAATAAAAATGTTTATTTACACAAATTAATTTATAGGCGTACACAAATACCTTTCCCCTTCCAGTTTAGTATAGGCTGGCTGGCAGCCTGGTGGGAAACGACACAAAGTCTCCCCCGAAAAAAACCAGCGCCCTCCAAACCCAATGTGGACATACAGTCCAAGCGCCCAACCCCAGCATAGTAGACTTTTTCTACTCTGTCCAACTCTTCTTCCTGAACCATCCCTCTGTTTCCAGTAACAAACCAACTTGTGATTAATGCATGAAATTTTTCATCACGCATGTAAGTGCCCAGAGATTTCCCTGTGTCTATGCAGATTTTACCTGGGCCCAGTGAGGGGAGTTAGTCATGGCTCCAATCGCAGCCATGGCTGGCCAATCCCCTCCTAGCACATGATGCATGCTACCTCTCCTGCATGGCTTAAAACCCATCATGAGTAGAGTGTATAGGCTTCGGCCTGAGACACACTTAGAGTCCATCCCTAACCAAGGCCCCTCCTAAACACACTGAATTTTTTGGTTAGGTTAGGAAAAAAAATCGGCCTTGAAATTTTACTCTATCGCGCCCAAAGAAGTTTCACTTCAAACAAGGTTCAGAGCTGTGAAAATGTGAATTTGTGATTCTCACAATAAACTACTGTTTCGGCTATATGAAAAAAAGTAGTTTATTGTTTATAGAATGACTTGGAAATGTGTTACAAAATTAAAGATATCGCCAACTGTGAGGTTCGTAGTGTAATGCACTTTTTGAATGTAAAAAAAGCAGTCCACTCTATAGAAATTTACAGACAAATAACCGAGATTTGTGATAATTTGATGAATGAAGCTTCAGTTCGAAAATGGTGCATCAAGTTTCATACGTTAATGGCTGTTTCAACAACTTGGGGGTATCTGAGTATGCAGAAGGCATAGAAAAGCTGGTGATACATTACATAGAATTTTTTTTTGTAAATTGAACAGGAATGTTAATGTAAATTAAATATATTTGTAAATTTGTACATTTACATAATAAAAAACTGTAGCACTACAAAATATTGCTCTATTAATACTGGGTTTGAATTATTACCTGGAAATTTGTGTTTTGTGTTGTCCCTGTACCTACATTAAGTTTTTTGTGAATAGTTCTCTGAATAGCTTTATTGTATTAACTGAGCACACAATAAACAAGATGCAACTAAATAATGTCAAATTTTAGAATATTTAATCATCATTTCCATGGTTTGAAAAAAATGATGCATGAATGAAACATAATTTAAAACATAAAATTATCCGCCAATTTTCGTAAGAAATATTCAGAATTATCTCCAAAAAACGTGTTTCATATATGCAAAAATAACCATAGCACAAAGTTACAATGTATTTTATGTAGTATAATAAACTATTTCTTGGCAACTGGTTTCAAATGAAATATTTTGCAAAAGTAAAAAAAATATTCTGTGCATAGTATGTGTTATAAATTATCTTAAATAAATATATCTAGAGAAACAAACGTTGTTTACTTTAGGAATGACCCTCGCACATGCCCTGGAATGACTTTATCGCATTGTTTTCAAACACTGGCCTAATATTATAGAGGACCCGTGTCCGAATATTTGTCCGGTCAATATGATATCGGGTTTCCCGAGGTGTCTCCCGATCAAACTACAGACGAATGATGGGGAAGATTCCTAACGACAGCTCATTGCTGATATCTTCCCTTCCCCCCCCCCCCCCCCCTCGGAGTCGCGTGACTGGTCTCGAACCACGACAGTTCTCAAACTTGTCTACAAACCTTTCCGCCACTGCTCCCCTGTCTACAGTGTCAATCAGGCTGAAAAAATTAACTTTCTATTTTTAATAAAACATCATTCAGGTACTCACTAGGCTTTCATACCCAGGTTTAGTTTTCTGTTGTGTCAGTAATGTGTGTGGTTGAATATGTGTGCACATTTGCAAATAATTATGAGAAAAAGTTTTAGTTTCTTGGGTATTTTATGTCCTTGGTTAGTATTATATAAATCATTATCTCACAAACGTGTGTGAATGTAGTTAAAATAATACTAAGAAGGTAAATTTTAAACCTTATTTTTTACGAATCGTATTTGTAAAAATGTAATTTTTTATTTTTCTAAATTCCTTTTTAATTCCTTAAAGACTACGTTAAACACTTGTGGCAATTATAAGATTTTTTTATTTATGATATTATATATACTTTCTTACATTTTTAATTTGGTTTGTATTGAATTTGTAAGCTACTTATTTCATCTTCTTGGTTTTTTTATTTAGGTCATCATATTTATTTAAATTTTTTACTGTCATTTTTCAAGTGCCCTGTAAAACATTTATGTGGTTAGTTAGAAGACAAGGTGAACAAGCCTTAACTTTCCACGTAAAGTAAGTAAATAAAAAAAATTTCATGTGATTGTAAACATCGTGTGATGCTGCGAAATACACTTGGGAAACTGTTACCGTTGGTGCTATTCTTGAGAACTGTCAAATTTGAGATGAGATACATCACACAGACATTACCAGCAACAAGACTTTCAATTTAATAAAAAAAAAAATTCCTGGGAGAATGATGGACTCGATACTACTCGATAACAGGGAGGGTGTTTTTGTAAGTGGTGTGTTTGTAAGTGGTGTTTTTGTAAGTGGTGTGTTTGTAAGTGGTGTGTTTGTAAGTGGTTAGTTTGTAAGTGGTTATTTTGTAAGTGGTGTGTTTGTAAGTGGTGTGTTTGTAAGTGGTGTGTTTGTAAGTGGTGTGTTTGTAAGTGGTTAGTTTGTAAGTGGTTAGTTTGTAAGTGGTGTGTTTGTAAGTAGTGTGTTTGTAAGTGGTGTGTTTGTAAGTGGTGTTTTTGTAAGTGGTGTGTTTGTAAGTGGTGAGTTTGTAAGTGGTGTGTTTGTAAGTGGTGTGTTTGTAAGTGTTCAGTTTGCAAGGTTTGTAAGTGGTGTGTTTGTAAGTGGTGTGTTTGTAAGTGGTGTGTTTGTAAGTGGTGTGTTTGTAAGTGGTGTGTTTGTAAGTGTTCAGTTTGCAAGGTTTGTAAGTGGTGTGTTTGTAAGTGGTGTGTTTGTAAGTGGTGTGTTTGTAAGTGGTGTGTTTGTAAGTGGTGTGTTTGTAAGTGGTGTGAAGCGAGCGTGCCCTGCCCGTCAGAGGATACCGCCTCTTTAAAGCGGATGAAGTATACTTTCCAGGGACCTTTTTCACTTGCTGGTGCGTGCTAGAAAAATATTTTGAATTAAGTCCTTCTTGGACCTGCTCAAGGCATGCTGGAGATCAGTGAGAACAATATTATTAACTGTAGAACTGTGAGAATTGTACTGTAAACAGTAAGACACTGAGAACAATGTTTTATTCTATTCTCAAAATAAAGTCAAGAGCTCCTGAGATTTGCTTCTCGTTTGGTAATAGAGTTTCTGTGTTAGTATTAACTGTTTCAATTAGTATATATCTATAGCTCAATACATTTAAACAAATTCGTTTTTTAATTGCAATTATAAAATGATCTCAAATATATTCAAATTTTTTTAAACCCGACTTTAAACCACAGAAGTTATTTAAATTCTTAGAAATAATTTCTATATGTTTTCGATAAATTACACTACTTACCAGTAATCATACGCATATGGGAATACGGGCATACGCAAAGGGTGTGTTGGCTGACATTAGGCACAATGAATGGTTGTAACCCTCAATATTTAATAAGTTTTAATCTACAATATTTATATGAACACATTTAAATATTAGACTCTTTGTCATTCTTCTTTAGTATGAGTTGGGTAATTTCATTTAAAATCACAAAATTCTTCTGAGGCCATCAGTGATTCATTGACATTCTGAACCACTTGTAGTGATGGCAGCGTATTACGCCTAAGCCAGCTATAAGAGAAAAATTACAAAACTTTAGGTGTAATTAATATACTCATTTACATTCCTTTAGCTTTAAATGAAATTGCTGGTTTCCAAAATGCAATAATGAACTGCGAATGACAACTTGCGATTCGAATTAATGACGATAGGATGAATTTTAACTATAGATAGGGCATTAAAATTCTCATATCCTCAAATTACATAAAGCAAATCTTTATTATTCGGAATATTAGACTACAAATTTTAGAGAAACTATATTTGAGAAAGAAAAATTTAAAAATTCAAACACTAAGTAGTAACTGACGAGGACTACATTATTTATTTAAAAGCTATCAAATAACTGTTTGTAACTACTACCGGCTACAAATCTCTGTTTATCACTTCAGGGAATAGTTTTGCCAAATTAAAATGTTATATATATCCTTAACATGTGAATATGTATTTTTTTAATAAAAATTAAGTGTGTTCAATAGTTCTTCAAAACTTACCCATATGTTTGAACTCATATATTATTTTATTTCTGAATCTAGTCAGTAGAGGTAAAAATCTCTTCGATGCACATTTTTAAGAATTTAATTTGGTTTCGACCTATCACTATTTTAAAACGTCATTGAAAAAATATTTCGTGACATTGTAGATTCCAATTATGACAAAAACATTTCACTCAAGCACGACAGAAGTCAGACGATCTCTGTGCTTCTACGTTCTTCTGGCTCGCTGTTAGATCCCACTTCCGTTTTATTAATCCTTTCAGCCATTGTCAAAGAACTTCCTTGAAATTACTTTAGCGTTCCGATGTTGGTTTTTGCCATAAAGAAAAAAAAAATTCACTCCCTTTTGTCATTTCATGAACATGCTTTCGCGAACGTTAATTAAAAGCATTCGCTATTACACCCAGTAGCGATAAGAAATTAGCCAACCTTATACAGCGCGCAGTATACGATGCGTATACTTGAAAAAGAAACCGTGTTTAATATTAGGCCGCTTGTTTCTTAGTTTCCGGAAAAGAGGAATAAAACAGCCGAGGGAATGATGCAAGCCGTAAAGAGAAACGCGGGGTAAACATCGCGGCGGGTAATTAGCCAAGCGAAATAAAATGATAATTGAAACACACACGCTGCGAAAAGGCCAGGCGTGTGTGAGATGTTCAGCGAAACGAGCGGTGAAGAACGTTACACAAACGCCGCTACAGAGAATTCATCGGGAAAAAGGGGGAGGGGGGAAGATGTGAGTTCTGACGGAGAGGAAGTAACTTTTCTTTTGTAGTCATTTTCAACTGGTCTCGCGCGAGACACAGAAATTATCACCCTTTTACCTTCAGCCACGAACCGTTAAACAGAGATCTAACATCCCTTCGTATTTTTTTTTTCCCCCATTCCTTCCCGCTTTACAAACCACCAGACGTGCATAAGGATTCCGGATGAGAGACGTGGAAACAATTTTTATTTTTTTTTTTCTAATGTCCGCAAGGGAGTTCCAACGCGCTTTCCCAGCTCTTCATTTGCATGGTACAAGCCCAGCCATTCGTACGATCGAACTTTGGGAAGAAGAGGACCTCATCTACAGGCCTCGAGCAAGGCAATGGGAGGGGGTTTGTAAAAAAAAAAAAAAAAAGAGCTCATGCAAGCCGAAGAGAACCAGCGACGTCGTTGCTAGGTCGGACCAGCCCGGTGGGTGGAAGGGAGGGAGGAGGGGTGTTTCTATTACACCTGAAACGGAGCGAAGACCGCCGAGGGCCTTTGCGTGGCTGCTGAAGGACCCGGAAGGTCGGCCCCACTCCGAAAGGCACCCCGACCAAGTTCGTCGGCAAGCGACGGGCCGTAATGAAAGCAATCTCTGTTCGAGGGAGAGAGAGACCTACCTCTCTCTCTCTCTCTCTCTCTCTCTCTCTCTCTCTCTCTCTCTCTCTCTCTCCGACGAGAGGTACACAGGACGCCCGCGGATCTCAGTGCAACACGGAGCAGGGTCACCCGCGCCAACACCCGAAAGGAAAAGCAAGCGGGACGAGAGGGAAGGGTTTAATTAAACACCTCCTCACCCCCCCCCCCCTCTTTTCCACAAACCCGTCGGAGGAACGTAATCACGCACGAGTGGGGATTGCAGTACGTCCTCCCCTACGCATTTACATGCAAACTCGACTACCCCCCCCCCTCTCCCTCTCTCTCTACTTAAACACACACACACAGAGAGAGGGATCGTCCGGACGATGGACGACGGACGGTACCTTCCCTCGCCAGTGTACCTGCGGATGCAGGACATCAAAAATTAATTTCCATGCCGAGGTCGGACGTTGCCCGCGCGTCCAAGATTACGAGGAGGGTCACCACGAAAGAAGTGGGGGGGGGGGGGGAAAGAAATGCAGGCGAGCACGCTTCACTGGCCGCGAGGTTATTGAAAATACCCCATCCAACCCCAACCACTCCCCTCCCGGCCGGCTGTTTGTGGCTCTGCGGAACTCCCGTGGAAACTAATTGTGGAAACTAATTTTGGAAACTCGCGGCACCTTATGCTTCCCCGTCGTCCTCACTTACTTTTCAGGACACATTTGCCCCGAGGAAGACCGCGCGGCGACATACGTCCTGAAACCCCCGCACGAGCAGGAAGGGGGGGGGGGGGAACAACTGACCGGGGTTACACGCGCGGCTTGTAGTTTTATGGAAATTGTCAATGGTGAATGGTCGGAGGGGGGCGGCAGCGAGAGAAAGAGAGAGAGAGAGAGAGAGAGAGAGAGAGAAAGAGCTTGTTCCTAATCTTTCAACTTAACTTTTTTCTGATCTCTAATACGACATATGTAGGATAAAACTAATAAAATGTGGGATAAGACAGTTTTCTAATTCAATATATATATATATATATATATATATATATATATATATGGGTCATTTTTTGAAACAAAATATTGGTAAAATGTAAAATTTATTAAATAGTTAAGTTAATTATTTCTAACTTCTGTCATAATTGATGAATCTCTTTTCATTTATAGCAAATTATTAAACTAAATGACTGATTATTTACATTTTATTTATTTATAAAATAATTAATCTGAATATATATTTGTAAAAAGTTTTAAAATAATTTAATTAAATTCAAATATATGGCCCATATTAAATGTTACTGCAAAAATAATTTTATATTTTTGCATTGATAAATTTGATATATATTTTTTTAACTGACCATTTACAAATGTGTTTGAAATGAATTTTGGAATTTTTCAGGAATTTCTAGCTTAATAAATACAGATTTCCATGCCGCGACAGTTGACAGTCTAGTAATAAATTATAGTGCAGTCTAGCGGCTAAGAATTAAACTTATATGGCGGCAACAAATTATAGCCGACGAAAACAATATTTCAGATCCAATATGGCGGCCTCCAGTAGGCGAAAACAATATGGCGACGTGACGTCAAACTAGCAGGCGATATATATACCTTGACATTAGTGGTTAGAGGTCAGTCTGCCGGTGGTTACCGTGGAAGAAGGATCAGTCGCAATTTTTTTTTTTTTGCTCATACCGAATTCGACCCTACGTCTCCATGACGTGTGTTTTACAATCAAAAATTATTAAAATTGAATTTAAATAATTTTTTATTAAATTAATTTTTTTCCCGAATTTTTGGCTAAATATTACGAATTTCCAAGATGGCGGATGTGACGTAAAAATTTCAAAATGATGAAACATTTATTAAAATTTTATATTTTAATTTTTTTTTAAATTTTTCCAGATACTCTAGTATAAAAAATACGTATTTTCAAGACGGCGACCGTAACGAAAATTGCACCGATGTCTATTATATTTTCAAAATTGCGGCCATAACATCATAATGGTCAAGTGCATGACCTAAGTTGCATGGGCGGCTTGCTTTTAGGACTTTGAGCTGCTTTTAGGAAATGTCAAGCTTTTGGCAGTTTTGAGGACTAAAACGGGAATTTGTACCTGTTAATAGGTAACTTTTTGTTTTTCTGTATTTTATATTTTGGCAGTATTTTTTCCCTAAAACCTCGAAATTTTGGGCGAATTTTAGCGAATGTCGGTAATTTCTAGCAACTTTTAGCCTATTTTGAAGGTCAAAGCAAAGGTCAAGGTCATCCAAGATTACCGCTGTGACGTCAAAATTCAAGATGGTGGACGCCTCCACAGGATCCACACCCTGGACCCTGCCACAGGAGCCCCTTTTATAGACTATCTATTCATGTCTTCTCCCAGAAGACATAACAAATAATTTCAATTGCTGGTGGATATTTACTGTTAAATAATTTATATTGCTGCAATTTTTTTATAGAATTAAATAACATTCAGCCTCCCTCATCCCCATAAATGACCTGGTACTCTCTCCTACTTTCTATTTCAAACAAAACCTGCCAGTTTATGGTGTATATATGACAACGCAAGAAAACACCATTTGGAAAAAAAAATGTATTTACAGTCTGGGTAATAGTATTCTGGAACATGAAATTTTCTCCTCAAATTGTTATCACTAGGTAATTTACATAAATTTTACCAAAATATCCAGTAAGTGGACATCATGATTTTTTTTGTTATTTCATCATTTGGCACATATTTTATGTATTAGTCACTGTACAGAACAAGGAATATTTAAATGAATGTATAAAAATTATATATTATTTCATATGTAACTGGTTTTTGAAACAAGGTAAGTTGGCTATCACTGGCTTAGAGTGTTGTACATACAGACGAATTTGTTGTGCTGGTGCTTCCTTGTAAACCTGTTACGGAAAGGTTATGTTTCTCTTTTCCCTGCTCTTTTTTTTTTTTTTGATCAGTGTATTTTCTCGCGGGGAAAAAGAAAAAAATATATAAAAGACGAACAACTTTGGAAAATGAGATAAAAGGCGTGAAAGATGAGCAGCCTGCATTATAAATAAAACGGGCAAGCAGGCATTCAGGGGAAGGTAGGTGAGGGGGGAAAGAAAAAAAAAACAAGCTTTTTGGGGGCGCCTGGCCTCCCGAAAAACTTTTCATCGCCGCGGTGCCCCCCAGACTCATTATTTGGCGAGTGTCGCTGACGTTTTACCCTTTTCCCCCTTCCTTCCCCATTTTTTTCTCCCTCCACCATCCACCGCACCGGAACCTGAATTTGCCCCTCTCCCCCTCTCCCCCCCCCCCTCACCCGTGGGCACTAATTTGGCGCCGCTCCAAAGGCGTCGCTGATGAACGACCGGCGACGCGTGTCCCGCAAGGGCGTCGTCGCCCCCCTCCTCGCCCTTATTGCCGGGTGGGGGGGGGGGGGGTGGGGGGGTTGGAGAGACGCCTGCCGACCGTGACGACGCCCGTCAGGAAATAGACGCCCCACCACGCGCGCGCATCCAGGCGGCGACGACCCCCCGGGCGCGCGTCTGAGAGTCCCGGTTCCGGTCCATTGGTCTCGGAGTAGGAGCTTTATATATATATATATATATATATATATATATATATATATATATATATATATATATATATATATATACTGTATAGAAGTCGCGAGTGGATAGGATTTACTCTACGTTTTTTTCAGGAGCGTATGACGAGCAGCTTGGGAACTTCACCGCTGCAGTGCGCTGCCTGTAACGCCCTGTATCGTCTTAGTTGTTATTTACACGTTAGAGCGCTGCACTGTCGCCCGCTGTCAACCCCCCGCACCCCCCCCCCCACCTATCATTCACTGCAGCCTTTGAATATATATACTATATAGAAGTCGCCAGCCCAGGTTAAAATTTCTAATACGGTTTTGAGATAGTTGGTTAATTCACCGCCGCAATCGCCACCATCTCTAGGGGCATCGACTCGTGGTGGTCCCTAGCGGACAAGTGTCGAACTCTTCAAACACCCCTTCCCCCTCCCGTTGAACGACCTTGAGCTGCAGTGAATGATTGGTGGGGGGTGCGGGGAATGACAGCGGGCGACAGTGCTGCGCCCTAACGGGTAAATAACAACTAAGACGATACAGGACGTTACGGCAGCGCACTGCAGCGGTGAAGTTCCCAAGCTGCTCATCATATGCTTCTGAAAAACGTAGAGTAAATCCTATCCACTCGCGACTTCTATACAGTATATATATTCAAAGCTGCAGCTCAAGGTCGTTCAACGGGAGGGGGAAGGGGTGTTTGAAGAGTTCGACACTTGTCCGCTAGGGACCACCACAAGTCGATGCCCTAGAGATGGTGGCGATTGCGGCGGTGAATTAACCAACTACCTCAAAACCGTATTATAAATTTTAACCTGGGCTGGCGACTTCTATACAGTATATATATTCAAAGGTAGGAGGGATGAAAAAAAAAAAAGGAAGCCACCCTTCCCTTTCCTTCACACCTCCACTTTTTTTTTTGGTCGCCCTGAATAATATTGTCTACGTACGAGCAGAATAAAGATTTTTATGCTATCGAGGGAACACACAAGACAAAAATTAAAGAGGGTTAGATAAAAGTTCACTTTGACTAAGTACAAAAAAATATCATTTAAATCAATTTTACGCGCGTGATGTAAAAATAAGGTTTGGCTTAATCCTCCATATTAACATTTTCTTTTTCGCTAATTGCAAGTTTTCACAAAGAAATTCATCGTAAAATAGACAATAACAGCAACTAAGTACGTGTTACCTAGCTACGGAAACTCGGTAATGGAACTTATATGTTGTGAGCGACCATGAAGCTGTTTAGACTGTTTATAAATGACAAAAAACAGGTGATAACATTCGATACGGTACACAAAATGCAATATTTAAAAAAAGGAACATCTGAAGGCATTTCCTCAGGTAAAATATATGGAATGTAAATGAGGTAACATGTTGCGGGGAGTAAAAAAGAGCCTTAAGACAATACAAAAATCCCATTTAGTGCACAAAAAAGTCTGCACTATTAAAAACGATTTTTTTGGAAACCAGTGGCCAAAAACAGTTTGTATCACTACAAGAAAGATACTGTAACTTTGTACAACACGTGGCTATGGTTATTTTTGCATGTATTAAATACGGTTTTCGAGATAGCACTGAGTATTTCGCACGAAAATTGGCGCATAATTATATATTTCAATTGATGTTTCACTCAAGAATATTTTTTTTAAACCATGGAGAAGATAATCGGACATTCAATAATTTGACTTTTTTTATTATGTATATTTATGTGTACAGTTAATATTGGAAAGCTATTCAGGGAGTGGTTTAAAAATAAATTTAACTACTGGAGGTACTGGGAAAAAACAAAGCATAAATTCCCGGGTAAGAATCCAAACCCAGTTTGACTGCGATCACTATTTTGTATAATGATACAGTTGTTGTCGTGTAAATGTAAAAATTCACAGATACATGTAATTTTACATGGAGCTCTTTCTGTTTCATTTACAAGATTTTTTTTTTTTAATACAGTGTTATCTAAGGCGGTCGGTGAAGCAGAACGCGCGCTGTGCCACCCTTACAGGAACCAGGAGCAGGCAGGCTGCTGCCGGGAGGGTTGAAGAGTGGGAAGGCAGATAATTGGTGAGATATGACCCTTGCCCTGCGGCGGGGAGGTGGAACAAGGCAGGAAACCTGCCTCTCATCAGTCGCGGTTCCAGGGCGCGCACCGCCTGCTCAAACAAAGATCCCGCACCCTTCCCCCAGACATTAAAACAGGATTAATTTTTTTTTAACGAAACAAAAAAAAAGCAACTGCGAGTCAACATGCATGCATGATCTGTGTAACATGGGGCGTACGAGCATGCATAGTAATTTTTTTTATGATGCCAATTTTGCGTGAGGTCGCAATCACATAAGCTAAGAAAAGGATTTGCAAAAAAAAATTAGTGCACGGAATTGATTGAAAAACTATTAAAAGTGTTTATTAATAAATATATAATTATCAAACCTGCAAGAAAAAAGTTTCTTTACAATATATAATTTCAATTACTAAAAAAATACGTATTTTAAAGTAAATAATGATTAAAACCATTAAATATGTTGTTTACAACTAGTAATAATGTAGCAGTCGATATCCATAGTTGGCAGAGTGTAAAAATTATCGGTAAAATAATATACGGGATGGAAATTAGGAGCAAGCCAAAATTCATTTAAAGTTTTCCCACAAAAATTTTTCATATAAAGGAGAAATTAATTAACACGGCTTACATGCGATTAAATGTGCCCACGTATATAGATTTAGTAAGTTAACATTGCAGTACTTGATTACAGTTCAGCAGCTCGTATAAACAAGCCAATACTGCATTTCATATTTCCATTATATACACCATAGAGTTAGTTATACTTTGACAAACAAACATTTAACCCCCTGTACCCCTCCTAAAAAAACTGTGATAATTATTCAAAACAAAATGTTAAATAAAGTAATGTAAGTAGTGTAATATATATTTGATATTTCATTGGAAATTTATCATGCCTGATTGTATTAAACGAACTTATGATTAAAAAGTGTTTAGTTTTAAAATATTGAACATGTCGACCGAGCGAAGCGAGGTTTAGTAACAGCTAGAACGTTCGGCGTTTGTATGTTTGTGTGATTGTATGTTTGTATGCTTGCATGTTCGTATGCTTGTATGCGTGTATGTCTGTGACTCTGTCCTACTGTAACTTTCAAAACGTTGATTGGATTGTCTTAAAATTTAGAATGCAAGTAGAAAAAATGGAAATTTTAAGTTCATGTGTGAGCATAAACGGTCTAAAGATTTATTTATTAAATACGCACGGAGCTTTCAAATTCAAGCACATTACTTTAATTTCTGGCTTGGAATCCAATGAGGTCAGTAGCCATAGAGATCATGATACTGTATGCATCAATGTGAGCTAAAAAAAATAACCAACAAATGTAACTCTATTATAAATGCTACATCTGTAAGAATGTATTCGTTGCTTTAACTTTTAAAGTTAAGTTCCTTCGTATCTATGCTCCTTATTGTTTAGTTAGGTGTTCGATTACATTGCAAATATTAGTTATTAGTTATGGGGTTAATATTTACAAAGTCACTAAAAACGGAACATAGTGAGGTCTCAATTCGGAACGAACTACTGGTTATCCTTAGGGGCATTGCTCGAAGGCTTACTGTATCTGAGACCTGTAACAGATAGTACAAGTTTGCATATGTGTTTACATATATATGTTTATTATATAGTATATATGTGTTTTCATATATGTTTACGAATTATTGGTTCTTTTAAATTTTTGACTTTATTTAAAATATTTTATGTTTTTAAAAAATCCATGGCGTGTTAATGGCCTTTTTTTTCCAGATGCTTTCTGATACATGATTCCATTGTTGCTGTGGTAGCAGGTTGAATGCCAATGCTCACATGAGTCAAATTATTGAGCATATCGTAATGAGCTGGTTCGAAGCGCCACTTAATGTTTGAGATACTGTCGTCTTAAGCCTCTGTGTGTTAATCGTAGGACTTAGAAGCTAATTGTTTCCTGTTTTACTGGCGCAACATTAATAGAAGCCCACTGTTTCCTTTTTAATTGCTTCTGGGTTCATATCCTTGGTAAGGCTTCGGATGTGCGACGTTTTCAATTATAAGATAAGATTAAGTTTAAATGATTTACCGAAGTTAAAAACTAATAGGGGGCCTAAATCAAATTTTAAAAAATGTATCACTGACTGTAAATAAAGCTGCTTGATTTTACTACACTATGATGATGGCATTCCTCACTGGTCAGTTCTGGTGGAATATAAATCCTTGCGTTTTCGGTATTTTTGATTGGCTTTCCGATATCAGCACTATGCATCAACCGAAATAAATTTGTATAAATTGTAATAATAACTTTCATATCAGACAGGTGTCACGAGGACGCAAATTTTAATGTTTCTTTTTGTCCTGAAAGTATCTCATAATATTTATATTTCCAAGATCATTAGTCAACAAAATATTTTACTGTTGGTAGGCTAAATTACGTATAACCTTAAAAACAAAACTAGCAGCGTTTCATATCTGCAGATTTTTTTTTATCAGTAGAAGTTTGGAAAGTTATAGTAGAATAGTAATTAAGTTTGCCTTGTTATTAAAAAAATGAATTAATACCCTGAGGATAAAACTTTTTCTTCATAAAAAAAACATATGTGTATACAGCCAGGATTGTGGGCTAGCACTTCGTTTACCAATAATTTAACGCGTGAGTGACGTAATGAAAACGACCAAAATTACTAACAATACGGCTTCGTCGGGTTGATTGCAAGCATTGTTTCGCGTGAATGTGGTATCAGCATTTTTCAGCGGTCTGCGCCAGACTTCATTCTGTGTGGCCGTGCTTTTGTCAACCGAGCTTTCACGTGACGCACACGTCGCATTTCCACCGCTTATTTGGCTACAAGCAGCCAAACAACCACTTGTGGGGATGTTTGGACACAAACAGTGGAATGCTCAAAAATATTTGAAACTAAAAGTATAACCTAACGATCGGTAGTGGCTTTGAACAT
This sequence comes from Bacillus rossius redtenbacheri, assembly GCF_032445375.1. Lineage (NCBI taxonomy): Eukaryota > Metazoa > Arthropoda > Insecta > Phasmatodea > Bacillidae > Bacillus > Bacillus rossius. The sequence continues at coordinate 16,546,788 of NW_026962013.1, forward strand.
CGACCTGTTGTTTGAAAGCTGTATTAAAACAGCAGATTAAAAACTATCGTTTTATTTTATTTTTTAAAAGTTTGATCTAAAAAAAAACAGAAACAACTTAGAAAACAGTTAGGCTGTCTGACACGTTTACATATTACACTGATATTTAGGCTTTATTTTATTTGCCACTTTTTAATAATTGTGATTTTGTGAATTTTTTTTCAAATTTGTATAATTTAAACTACTATTAAACATAGAATAAAACTTTATTAATCTCTGTTGATTCATTATTCTCTCTTTTTCATACATATTTTTTAAGAAAAATTGTTCAGTTTAATAATTTCGTAGACTTAAGAAATTATACTTTTTAAGTTAGATTAAATGGTACGAAAATGCTTCAATGTTGATAATTTTTAAACAAGTTTTCATTTCAAATGTTTAGTTGCTAGGGAGTTAAATTTTTAATTTACTTTATTTTAAATTAAAATAATTTTGCACGGCCTCAGTTCTAAAATTGTTTAAAGGTTTCAAGAAAATTTAACAGGCCACTTATGTAAGACTTATAAATATGCAATTTTTTTGTGTGAAATTATTTGACGCAATAAATTATCAATAAGTGAAACAATTATGTCAAATAGTTATCAACCTAATTGGCCACAAATGTGGGGCCGTATTAACCAATGCAACAGCAGAAAGTGGTAGTCGAAATTTATATCTAACAGCCGTACCAAAACCATACTAAAATTCCAACCTTTGTGAAATACGTTTTGAGGAGAAAAAAATATAGATTCTCATATTTATTTAGGTTAAAATACATTTCTTGAACAGAAAAACAAAAGAGCCTTAAATTGTGTCAGTATAGTAATGACTAGAAATATATACATCAGACTAACGCAGACATGATTTTAATCCAATAATGACAGTAATTAAATTGAAATGAAATGCTGTTATCTTGAAATTCTTTACACTCTTTGCCTGGGAATTTTCTGTGTGTTGTGAATATCACCAGCCAGTTCGTAAGTATCTAATAAATCTAGCAATATTTTGTTTTATAAATGTAAGAAGTATTCTGAAAAATTTTGCACCACGTTATTCAACACAGCATTCTTAAGATTCTTCGGCCAAATTCGATGATTTCTTTTCGTGTTCATATAAGCTGTGCCTGAGAATATGTTTCGTTTAAAATCTTTCGTGAAACTATCAAAAGAAAAATAATAATAACTAGCTGTGCCCGCAAATTCGTTCGCGTGGCCAGAATAATTAACACAGGTTATTTAGATGGATATTGTGGACCAGTAGTGTGCATTAATATGTACACTAAAATTCAAGTAACAATAAAGTTTCTCTGAAACTACGTTTTTTTTGGTTTCAAGTTCATGAGCAAGCACTAATAATTTAGTGGAATCACTCAAGAAACTGCTACGTTTAGTTTCCGATGGCTAAAACCACATTTATTCAACGACTTTTACGAAACAGAATTAATATTTTTTGACCAGTAAATTAAAAATTCACAATGACTCAAGTAATTGCATTGGATTTATATAGGTATTAATTTAAATTAATTGTCTTTTTTTAGATACTTATTACATTAGTTTTATTTGTCATCTTATAATACAGCGTAACAATGCTTTACGGATATCAGTTTTTTTTGTAAATAATTATCATGGTAGGTATATTTGAAACCGTTTGAGGTACCTATCACCGTAAAATGAAGACACAGCTTATTCTAGGGTTACTTTCTAAAACTTGTTTGTCTTTTATGTTATTAGCATCATAGGTTTTGTGTTAAATCATTTTGTTCTGATATACTTAGAGGATAAATATTTATTCTGTAATAATTATAAAACAACAGAACATTTTTCTCTTTTTATTTTTCTTTATAAATCCTTGTTCAGCAAATTTTTTTGTATTAAAACTTAATATTAATTCGCTATGTTCACGTCTCCATGATACGCAGCTCCAAATTTGACTCGCTGCAGGCCTGTCGAATTTTTTGAAATTCTTTCTCTTTTTTTTTTGGGGGGGGGGGGGGGGGGGAGAGGGGAGTAAAATCATACCAATAGGGTACTCCGGTTTTTCTTTTTCCAAGCTCGTGTTTAAATGTTTATTAATCGTAAAAACATCTGCAAAGCGCTGTGAAGGGAGAAAATAAATTCACTATAGGATCTGAATCTATATGGCATTTATTCACTCTATTTCAGTGTAAACGAATGCTAAAAACCAAACCACCCAACGAAGTTTCAAAAGTTATCGCACAAGAGCGAAAAATCTGTATGCGCCAGTCATTAAGGCGAATATACGCTCAGCAAAAGATTGTTTATCAACCTTGCAGTTTCACTTCTCGGAACAAAACCACGCGGGATCACCGTTGACTGTGATTTGCGCACGAAAAAGAAATAAATATATTTTTTTCCCCCAAAATAAAATGTTAAATTTCAACGAATAAGGTTCAGAGCTGTGAAAATGTGAATTTGTGATTCTCACAATAAACTATAGTTCTTTATACTTTTTTTGGATGATAATAAAACGAATCAATTAATACATTGATGATTTTATTTTAATGTTTTATTAATTAGTTGCATGAACAAATTCGGTTGATTTTTGTATTAAATTTCTAAATCATCATAACGGATTTAAAAATGTACGCAACATCGAATATGCAATATTTGAGCTCATATAAGTTTTTTTTTTTTTACTTACCCCCAGGTAGGTACTTTATGCAGAAATATTTTTGAGGCATTTCAGCGTAGCTTGTTTTAGTCACGTAAAAGTTATAAAAACAAGGCCAGAGAACTAATGAGACAGATTGTTGATGACCTTGAACGTCCACAGAGCAAAGAAAAGAGATTTTTCTGCGTGCGAAGCATATCCAGTAAAATATTCATTTTTTGAAAGGAAATAACAAAAAATGAAATGCCAGCAGACGCCAAGATGGAAGGACCACTTCACACGTCGCTCGCATCAATCGCGAGGGTGGGTCCGCCTGATCTCGATCACGAGCTATCGATCATGTCTCGATCAAGTTGCCGAGGATTGGGGGGGGGCGGGGGGCGGGGGGGGGGGTTGATGGCCTTCGAGACTCGTCTCATAGTTCCCGGGCACAGACTGCGAAATTATACACTGCGCAACCACAAACCCTCTTGAACAATATTTTTTTTTGCTACATCTAGAGTTCGGGTCCAAATACACCAGAAGTCCCCCCCCCTCTTTTTTTTTCTTCTCCCAATCCAAACCCTTCAATGTTCTCCGCGGGCGTCAAGACTGCCTTGTCGACGCAGCCATCAATCTTCTTCCGAAAAGGGGAGAAAAATTGCGAGCCTGATGAATTCCGCGCGCGCCCTTCCGCTCAGCCATTCTGATTACTAATCCCTCGCATTAATCATGCCTTCTGCCGGCTAGAAGTCTGATCGCGGGTTGGAAAAATAACTTAGGAGGAGGCCGTCATCGCTGCCAGCTCCGAGGAGAAACACAAGCAGAAATATTAATGTAGCCCCCCCCCCCCCCCATTTTTTTTCCAACATTCACTTCACAATGCTCTTGCCTCGTCTCATAAAAATGAGTGTTTCTTTCCGGTTCGAGTACCTACATGCCTTCGAAGCCAAAATATGCCAGGATTTCTTTCGACCGAAATCAATCATGAGAAGGCGGAAACGATTAAGTCCCTTAAAAAAAAGAAATTAAGATGTAACTTAATACGATAGTTTCAACAGGTGGTTGAGAGGCAGAGATGGGTAGCTGACTGAAAGGCTAGCCATTTTTTTTCAATTGATTCTTTTTATTCTAGATTGTTAAGAAAATAGAAACACGTGAACGAGTCTTTTAGTACTCGCCAAAGATGTGTAACATCCAACCTCGGTAACTGGAAAATTCATGTGTCATCATGTTCCAAATATACTTGAAATACGGAACTCGGACACGAAATTTAACGTAGAATCCTTTAAAATAATGCCGAGCGTGATAAATATATACGCAAATTGTGTTTTCAAAAACATTTCTTGACACGAGTCACACTAGTGTCTGTACCCGCCTCTAGAATTCGTTGTCTATCAGCTACGTCAACTATTGAATCATTAGATTTGCAGACGAAATTTTAAACTATATATTGAAACGGCTCCGATATAAGTGTAAAACTTACCCCGGCTTTGGACCTGAAAACACTGGACAGACAATGACGAGATAATTACAGAAATAATGGATGGTTGTAATCTTAATTTTACGTAAAACAGTATTAAGAACATAGGTACATTTATTTTGATTGAATAAACTATAACTAATAATTTTTCCATATACAAAAAGTACTATTCTGAGGAATTTGGGTTGTGAGTTTGTTCAAAGTCAAAAATTAAGAGTTCATAAAAATATCTGTCAACCTTGCAGTCGCTATCCTTAGGGTTACAGTCAAATACTGAAGTCTTCCAAGAGACTGCCAAAACTCTCAGCAGGAGAATGTAAGGAGAATGTAACTTGGTAATGATGACTTCAATATCGACTTTAATATCGTTCAACTCTTCATGTTTGACGCGGCAAAAAGCCACAAGATAAAAAAAGACTCTGATAAGGGCCGCGAAAGCATGCATACTAGGCCTATATTGTTGAGATAAAAAAAAAATTTCGCTCACTGCATTCTCGCAGTAAAGGAGAAAATGACATTCAGAAGCGAAGGACATGGCTGCTCGCCCATTTCCATTACTGAGCGCGTAATTTAGTTATTTGGAGCAATTTCCCAGATTTCGCTGCTTAATCGCCTCGGTATTCATCAACTCATAACAATTGCGCGCTCTCTGTTATCTGTACCTACGCCCTAATTGTATTACCGTACGGAATACGCATGGATGGAAGAGCAGAGAAAAAAAACAACAACAAAAAACAAGGAAAACAAAAAATATCACGGGAAATAGAACTCGTTGAATAAAAGCTCTAAAAATATCCCCGCGCAGTAATACGTTATTTTCTCGCAGTCTGGGAGTTTTCCAGAACTCTGTAATTAATTTTATGCATTTTTATTACAAGTAAATCTCACAGCACTGAGAGACTCATTTCCACATTTATTTACCATACCTACTTCATTCCATTAAGTCGTATATATGATTTCAATTAATATTTACGTGTTAAACCTGAAGATTAAGATTCTGACTTACACAATATACTGTGTATAAATCACAAATGAAAATAAACAAAAAACCACGAGTAATTTATGAGTTTTCTTGCTATTTTCCTCGTCCTGTGAAGATTTGTTTTATATTTGTCTACGTAAATTACTATATGAATTGTAACATAGTCGTGCGGTCTCATTCAAGCCAATCAATTTAATTTCGTTTATTTAAAAAAAACTATCGCTATTTTAAAAAAAAATGAAGTTAGCTCATTTGACTTTGTTGGCTTTTATTTTTTTTCATCTCTTTAGAGACGAGCAATTCTATAAAATTGTTCATATGACTATGGTAACCAGCTATCCCAGATTTTTCCTAGGTACATTTAAAAAAAAAAAAAAAAAAAAAAAAAAAAAAAAAAAAAAAAAAAAAAAAAAAGGTGTCAGGGATTTGCACATTTGAACACGATTCCTTGCAAAAGTGATTCTTAAACTTTACCTTTTTTAAAATATTAAAACGTTAGGCTCGTTGATTAAATTTTACACTACCAACAATCCAACCATTCCTCTTTAATGAATTATTATTTGACTAAACGGCTTAATATGTAACAGATTATATTACTTTTTGACTATGTTTAATCACTGCAAAATAATTTTGCTAATATTCCAACCAAATGTTTTTGATTTGAACTTTATTTACAGCTATGAGATGAGTCGAGACGAAATTTCATTCAAGCGTAACTAAAAGTAGCGAAACGAAAAAGTGTAAAGCTAGAAGCGTTACAGAATGTGGTGAAAAGTATTGCTATATGGTGCTACTTTTGTTCCATTTACACTTCTATGGCAAATTACTACGGCTACGTCAATTACGCATCACAAACATTATTCTGAATCCTCTTGATGCTACTAGACGGTGAATTTTTTTAGTTTATGTAAATTTTGAAAACACATATCTTGCACATGGTCCGTTAACGCTGAAGCTATTACAATCGCGAATTTATGTATTGTATTCTAGCTATCGAGTTACTTGCCAAAAACACAGATTATGGCTACAGCGATGCTTGCAGAGACGTTAGTGAGCTAACTTAGAACTAACACAGTCTGTGAAGTTTCCCTTACGCGTTTTTTTAAAGATATGAAACTGTTTTTTTTATTTCAGTATAGGGATGAAAAAATTTGGAACTCAGCTTGTAACTGAAAATCACAGAAGTTTTATTAGGTTCGTATAATAATGCTAATTATTTAGCTGTGTTTACGTTCACCGTGTATTTTCCATTAATTTCTCCCGTTTCAATATGGTTAATATAGAACATAACTATTCAACTGCGTATTAAAGTCAAGGCAAAATTTAAAAAAAAATTTTGCTACGCTACATTTCTTGCGTACTCAGATTACTCCTATACGCCCTTGTTAGAGCATTATGCGGCATCATAATGCCGGCTTTTAAACATTCAGAATTCTAGAACATGAGCCAGCGAATTTAAAACGTTATCTTCAGTGCACACGTTGTCTCTTAATTGATTTATCGTTGGTGCTTGCGTTGGCCGTTGCTGCTTGTAACTGAAACGTTATTGGCGTACGCTTAAAAAAATATCTACCCTCATCTTTAATGCATATGGCCTACTTTAACGGCAGCTCGGTTTCGCAGCTAAATGTGCAAGTCTTAAAAAAATTAGCATTTACAAGGTAAGCATGGCCAGGTAGGTTTTTTTATCTAAAAAAGCGTAAATAGGAACGATAACTGGATGTGGACGGCCATGCAAATCCCACTGAAAGTTATTATTGCAGTTCTTTTAGGTAGATTTAGAAGAAATACTACCTATTGTAGCCGTTACCATGGTGCGACTTCCGGAAAACATTTATTTAGTTTTTCGTTTCATGGTTCATAGGCCCCAAAACCATCAACTCAAAAGTTTATATATCTATACATATATAATTAAATTTTTAGGTACACGATAACTGCCGTATTTTTCCACAAATCACTTCCAAAGTGATACAGGAATTATTATCATGGAAATTCTCGGTCAAATTCGTTAATGGGCAATATCCCGACAAAGCGGTAGAAATGGGAAAGGTTATTTGAAAACAGAAAAAAACGCTATAACTCCCAAAATATGATGAATATCACATCATTTTCAACGTACTATAACTCGTAGGGGTAATACCAGAAACCTTTGTAAAAATACATTTTTGATACGACCAACCATTACTGCAAGGAGTGGACAAAACAAGGATTGGAGGACAAAAAAAAAGTATAACTCCCTCAGCAAGCACACTATCTAATCCGTTCGAATTATTTATAAATGGTATAATTTTTATCTAAAACTTTTGTGTGACACAACTTTTGATAATACAAACAATTATTGCAAGGGGGTAAAAAAAGCCTGGTTTTGGAATAAGAAAATAAATAAAACTTCACTACCTTGTACTCTGTCGAATCAATTCTTATTTTTGTTAGCTTTCTAAATAATGTCTATAACTATTGCTAAAATAAATTTTTATCCAATCAATCATTACTGCAAGGGGTGGATACAACAAGGTTTGAAAGTAGGTATTCCATCAAATCCGTTACAATTTATTGTAATAATCCTAATATTTATCTAAAAGTTTGGCTGAAACAATTATTAATGGAACGAATTATTACTGTAAAAACAAGGGCGAAATTAAAAAAAAATCAAAACTTTCTTAGTATCAATTCCATTATAATTTATTTTAAACCATCTTATTATTATATTAAACCTTGGCGCAAAAAAAAATTTAATATGACCACGTTATTAGTGCAAGGGATGAAAAATAGTTTTTGAAAGTAAAAAAAATAATAATAATTACCTTAGTTGGCATACTATGTAATTTTTTCTAAGCTATTCAGTGCTGGATGCATTAAGTTAATTCACTCATAATATTTTCGCTGCATGGAAAATGAGAATATGTGTAATCGAACTTTTTGTAATATTAGAGAACATAAATATTGTTGCGATTTATGTGGGGAGAACTGGGTTCGTAAGGGATAGTGCCATTAAGTTTTACTACAGTTTTATTAATTACTAATATTTACATAACTAATAAATAATATTACTTAAAAATGCCTAATCACCAATTACTCGCACTTAAAAATGTTTATTATCAAGTCACTCAATCTTGTCAAGTTCCGCAGTCCGCACTCCTCACTGGAGCTAGGCTCAACAGTGGTTCGCCCCTTACCTCACACCTGTCCACACTCATAGTCTCGCGCCACTCAGTCGCACTCTCGATCCCGTCGCTCCGCGTCGAGCCACTCTCGAGGGGGGTGTCTCTCGCCCTCTTCACCGATGTCGCACTTCCCCTCGCTCGCGGAACTCTCGGAACTCCGGAACTGCCGTGTAATTCGCTCGGAATTCGCTCAGAACTATCGCGGAACTGTCGCCGAACTCGTCGCAGGACTGACGTGGCACACCCGTCGCGGAACTCTGTCGCCAAAAACTCCCGAAGAGGCCGGCGTCGCTGATTAAGTAGTCTGTGGCACCCTTCTCGAACCGACGAGAGCAGCAGTGACGAGTCGCGTCATCCCGGGCCCGACCTGACGCCAGAAGCGTCGAGAATAGCGTCTCTGCTCACGCGGCGGCCCGCGGAATTCCCAAGGCCGCTCAGCGATAGATAAACGGCGCCACGGCAGGACGATGCGCGCGGGGGGTGGAGGAGGGGGATAGCGACGACCCTTGTAATTCGTCCAGGCGCGCGTGGCATGCCATACGCCAGCGGACCGCACGTGGTATCTCGCGTTCGTAACGTTATGTTATGTACATTAAGTTTTTTAAATGTTCCAGAATTTTATAGAAGTTTCCACAACATTTCCAGAACCATTAGGTACTTGTAAAACTACCTACGCCTGTATGCTGTGCCGAAAGGGATTTTTTTTTACGGGGGCTATTCCGCAAATTCTCTGAAACGTACAGCATCCAGTCTTTGTACATATTATGTTACTCAAACGAGTGTTTTTTTTATGACTTGTAAGTTAAACTTCTTCAGTTATACAGCTCAATATGTTTCCATTATTTTCGAGATTATCTTTGTGAATGGTTGGCTATAGTCTAGTTATTTTCAATTACTTAATTTTTTATAATAATTTGTGAATAATTATTGTATTATGCCTCACATAGATACCTCAAAAGACGCATTCGTTCATGGAACAATCTATTTAACCCTTTGGAGAAGAATTTTTTTTTCCTAATTGTAAAGAGTGATAGTTTAATACAAAAACAAAATCAGAATTTACGTTTATACGAATACAGTAAACTGTTATTCACGTTCAGCTCTACCAAACGAAGCTATGGATTCCACGTGTCCATTTATATATATGAACATGGAACAGGTAGCGTGTGGTACTGAGCCGACTGTAAACTTGAGAGAGTTTTAGGAGGAAGAGAGAAGGGAGATGGAGGTTCTGTCCGAACTTCTTGTCCTTTGTCTTCATTTTTTAATGTGCCTTTAAAACGTATTGCTGTTTTAAGAACGCTAAAAGGGTGTGTGAGCATACAAAGAAACTAATTTTTTTTTACCCCATTTATCTCTCAAAATTTTCAGCGCGAAATTTAATATTAGAGTTCGTAATGTGTGTAATTCTTGAAGAAAAGAAAACTGTTTTAAAGAAATAAGTTGATAATATGTAGCAGTGCACTCTCAAGAGTGTACTTCCTACCAACTATCTAATTCCTTCTTCACATCGTGAGAGTGCTGTAGGAGGTACAAGTTTTTAATCGTGGCGTTAAGTAATTCATTATTTTAACTAACATTTGTTTATCTAATAATTTATCGCGCTAAATACATAACAATTATTGAAATTACTGAGGAGTGTAGCCTCGCACTTGTTTAAAGTCATTTTACAGTTACATGAATACTTGCAGTTAAAAAACTTGTAACGTAATTGAACTGGTCCTCAGTAAACGTTACAAATATTTGAAAGAAAATAAATAAAATAAAGAATGTTCTTAGAAAATATATGAAAAGTTTATATATTTGTACTTTTAGCGAGAATTTTTCATATTACTTACATGTCACTTGGAATTCTTCTGCTGGTAACAATATAAACCACTCGGAATTAATCAACGAGAAATGAGATTATGAGGTCTAGCAATAGTCGTTGATCTGAAAACTGTTTTGGATATAGAACTAGGTAACTCGTATTATTTTCTGGTTCCAGGATGAAATGTACACAAATAAGCCGAAGTCTATTGCCGAATCACGTGGATGGGATGATTTTAATTTTGATAGTTTTCATATTTATTTCTGGTCCTTCGGTGACGTGTCAAAACTTATCTACGGTCCGATCAAACAGCAGTTCCGAATGTTAAATGATATTCATTCCAGCCTTTCTCCAAATGATAACTTAATTTTTTTCCCCAGCTATGGGTGGTTCATTCTTTTAAATATTTATAATCGGCACGTGCATTGAAAAAAAATTAACTTTTACTATTCCTCCACACCTCTCGTTCCTAACTGCTCGAACGGGAATATAGAAATATTGCAAGGTGAGAGACAAAATTTGTTTGCAATAAGGTTTGTTTACCGTGAGTATAATTTCACTAAAACCGAAAGGGGGAAAAAAAGATTAAGAATGGAATGACATATAAAGCAATATTTTTTTTTATCATATCACATCTAACACTACTTGACAACGCTTTATTTCGTTGCGTGTAGATTCCGGTCAACTAAACCTTTCTCCGAGCCTGAAAATAAACGAAGAAACATCTATTGGAGCAGGAAAAACACGGAGAGTTGGTCGATTTCAGACCATGTTAAAGAGTAAGGGGGGGAATACAATTCGACTGGCCAGGATTAACAAAAGGCTTTACGCCCTGCTGGGCTCTGACCTACTCTCATAAAAAAAGGAACGGATTCTAAACACAAGAAAGGGACAAGGGGAGGGGGACAATCAGCAAGTCCGGTACGATTCGCGAAACGCATTTAGAAGAGTTGCACACAAGGAATGAGAGAGAGAGAGAGAGTGAGAGAGATATGAGAGAGGGAAAAAGAAAACAAATGTTTCAGCCTATCCCCCATCCACCCTTGCCACTTCGGTGGCTCTCTATGGGCTTTTCGGAACGAGAGAAACGCCGCGACTGCGGAAGTTAAAAAGCCCGTGTGGTGTGTGTGTGTGTGTGTGTGTGTGTGTGAGAGAGAGAGAGAGAAGTGGAACGCAAATAATAAGAGCGTAGAACACCCTTCCCCCCCCCGACACATATATATATTTTTTTTCACTTTCCGTGGAGACCTGAGGAACGAAATACCATTGACAGAGTAGCAAAGGCTCACGCACGCACGCAATTGTTATTTCCCCAAAGAGCCGGGAGATACATGCTTGAAATTGGCTTCTTTATATTTTCAGTGTTTTTATATTCGTTGCTGAAATTATATGAAACATACTTTTATTGTAATATATACACATCAGCATGTCCCAGAATTCATTTCAAGCAGAGAACAGTTGGTGAACCAGTTAATTACATTTCGAAATTTAAAAAAAAAAACTTATTTTAGAGTTTTTTTCAAAAGTTTTGATATCTCGACTGTGCAATAAATTATAAGATACAATGACTTCAAATTTTTGTTGAATAATCTTACATTGACCAACAATTTAAAATAAAATCACACATGCTACACTTTCGGGGGAAATCAAATTCTTTGCATGATTTATGCAGCAAATTTTTTTAATCAGGTAAATTTAAATGTCTTAACTTATTTGCTCAAAGAAGCCATTTTTCAAGTAACTTTATAATTTGTTGGAATAGTAAAGTATTTTTTCCAAAATGAATAGTCAAAGTTATCTCTTGAAAACTTTAAACTATATAATGAAATCGCTCCAATAAAAGCGGAAAATACTTTAAAAAAAATACTAAACCCCGGCTTTGAAACTGATTTTTGACAAGAAAATTTATTAAAATTCTGCCAAACTTGTTGAAATTCATTGAATCGTTAATACTTTAAAGTTACGCGTGAATTCCGTTCCATTCACGAAATTACTCCAACTAAACGCCGTATACCGAGAGCTAAGACGTTGCACATCAAAAGTCTAGGCCTAATAAACAATTTACGTAAATTTTCTTCTTTCATTACCAACTCAAAAGTTTCATAAAAAAAATTGTATTTGTGATACATGGAAATAAACAAAAACATGATTAAGATAAAAAAAAAATACATTTTTGTTTGTGTGTATTTTTATCATACGGAAACCTCTGTACAAAATAACACACATTCTGAACCTTGCTCAAATATTTCAAATAGTTGTGTAAATATTTCCTTTCAACGACGAACAGCAATCATAGCTGGTAGGGTCGCTAGCATAAACCAACAACTGTCGATAACTGGTTAAAATTCACGTTGTTTGAAACATGACACCATTACTATTCATCTATGTAAATATCGTGCGAGTTTTTTTTTTCTCCCGGACCTCCGTGGCTTGCGAAAGAAAAATATGTAGCAGTGCCTGAATACTAAATCACACTTCGAATATTTTTGGATCTGTATTTCCCTATGTACGCGTGGTAAAGTTTCGCCTCAATTTTTTTATTCCTATTTAAAAAAAAAATAATAGAAAGGATTTATGTCCGAAATTTTGGTTATCGATCACTTTTTTGTATCTTTGTGGCTTTACAAAAAAAAATTGGCAGATAAGTGAAGTCTCACTCGAAGAGTTGCCAAAGTTAAAACTTTGTTTATCGTTTGTATTGAACTAGTGTAAGAAAAAAATATCATATTTTTTTTTTTTTTTTTTTTTTTTTTTGAGAATTGACTCAGTAAGTTTTCCATCAAAGTATCACACAGTAATTTTAATTCTTAAAAGTTTGCAAACTTATTTTTCAAAACGAATAACGTTAAATACTATAAAGATTACCGGATGACGTAAAAATTGCTTTGTTATTTTTTTTTTAACTAGAATCGATATAAATTTCACGTGTACATTTAGCATTGGTTGTAAAATTTCAATACCAGCCTTTATCAGTTTACTTCAAACGCAAAGTTTTTAAGGGGGAGGAGGAAAGTTGTTTTCTTTGTGGAACTAAAAATTTCAGGTAATCAAAACGCTGGTGCAGGTACTTAAAAAATATATAATCTTAACTGGGTCAAACGAAGAGCTGCCACGCCTGTTTATTTTATCCAGAAGTCGAAAATTATATATATTCACAGCCAATATGAAAACCAGTAGATAAACTTTGCAGGTTTGTTTGCAATACATAATATACTGCTTGTGTCTTTCACATTACATGCGCTCAGAACTTTGTAACATCCATCAGCATGCAATGAATGGATACATTTTCGTCTCCTGAAGAAGTTGTTTCATGTTAATATATTTTATTTATTCTTATTATTTTTACCATTGCTGTAAATTCCTTGTCTTATAATTAACCACAGGAAATTATAATTAATTTACTTTACTAATACAAAACACACTAGAATCAAGAAATAGTATTAATGAACAGTTAAATAAGACTAAACTAAGAGAATATCTCATATGAAACTTACTTGACAACATTTTTTAATGTGGCTCCTAAGCGCTCAACTAATTTTTTTTTTTACTGAAAACAAATATCGGACTCCAATATAAATAAATTAAAAAAGGACAGAAACTATCGTTGAAAAATAATGAAATTTATGTAAACTACAGTGTATTACATTTGAAGTTAAAATGTTAAATGTAAGTTTAAAACCACTCCACCTATCACAAATTGATGTAGACAACCAGACACAACCTCATAAAGCTGCATTAAAATAACAAGGATCGCATCTACTTTCATTTAATTAATCTGAGTGCACTGGTTGATGTTTTTGTAACGTGATGTAATTTTCCCTTCCTCCTTTTCTTCTTCCCACCAAATTCCTTCGGAAATCAGATGATGGAAGAAAAAACAAGGTTATGGTGCGGAGGGAAAGTAATGTTTTCTGCTTGCCCGGTATCTGCCATGTCAGTATCCGGGTAGGCTTGCAGGGCTTCCAAGTTGATGGCAGCCAGACGGAGGGAAATAAGAGGGAGGTGTCGGAGGGTTGGCAGGACTGCATTCGGGGGATGGGTACGAATCAATTCCGTGGCGGCGTGAGTTTCGCGGCTTGCACGGAGGGTTGGTTCGAGGCTGAATTAAAAGAATGGGAAGAGGGGGGAGGGGTGAAACTCTGTCGGTCGTAACGGATGGAGGAACGAGCAGGGCGAGTTATCGGGGCTGCCAACGTTGAAACAAAACACACACGACTTTTGCGCGGCAGTGCGAGGGGGTTTGCCACGTGAAAACGATAGAAGGCAAAAAAAAAAAGTTGCCGGAAGGAAAAGGTAGCCGTAAAAAAATGTTCCGCTTAAAACTTTGGGGAGGGGAGAGCACTTTAAAAATTGAAAAAAAGCTTATCGCATTCCAACACTTGTGAACTGAACAAATATGTTTTTTTTTTCCCCTGCCCTAACCCGGAAGGAAGTTCAAGGGGGTGAGATTAATGTATCACCTGAGCTTTTTTTTTCAACCCCCGGTTTTCTCAGTATGAATAGCGAGCGGTGAATGGCTGCTTGTTACACACGATATTTTTTAAGAGAATCCTGGAACACAGTGTTTCCCAAAATCCAAGGACCAGGTACAAATTAGTTTTATGATATAAATTTAAAAAAAATTGTATTCATAGATAAATACCATAATACCATACACACATGGATACCATAAGCTAAATAATGGTCAGAAATTGAGGAAATAATCCAACACTGAAAGCTGAAATGTTAAAAACTAATTTCGCAGTTAGATCCTGTAGCAGTGTAAAACATACGGTACAATAATTGTGTGACGTTTTCATGATCGGACACGAATTGAAAACATCTTCTTCTATCTTCTCAATTAATAAAATTGAGAATTTGTCAGTAGGTCTAGTAGCGCGGAGACGATATGGCATAAAGCTGTTAAATTCGGTACGTATATTTTTCTGGGTGTCAGTTTGAACCTCGAAAAGATTTTTTCAAAATTCGTTTGAGTTGTTTTAAATATAAATTTTTTAATGATTTTCGAGATTAATTTTATCGACAGCCTCCTGACAAGGCTAATTCATTTTTTTTAAATGATTTATTCAATATCGGATCTTAATCCAGTCTTTCTGTCATTATTTTTGCATGGTAAAATAAATGTGAATTTGAAGGCTCTTAAGGCACCCACCTACTTGGGCACACACACGGTGCGCAGAGCTTCAGGATAAAAACCATGCGACTTGAAAACTGCTGAGTATATTC
This sequence comes from Bacillus rossius redtenbacheri, assembly GCF_032445375.1. Taxonomy (NCBI): domain Eukaryota; kingdom Metazoa; phylum Arthropoda; class Insecta; order Phasmatodea; family Bacillidae; genus Bacillus; species Bacillus rossius. The sequence goes on from NW_026962013.1 coordinate 16,562,081, forward strand.
GAGTGAAGTCTTTTTACGAAAAACATTTAAGAATTCGCTGTGGGCGGATGAGTAGTTCTTGTTTCCGGATTAAGTTTTTAAACTGTACTTTTTAGAAGAGTGAAAATGGCTACAACGCGTGTTTTCAGAGAAATGTTTAGGCGTGAATACAACCGGTACAGATTCTTGAGAACACTCGGGGAACTTGCATTACACCCTTTATTTTAATGTCTTATAATTTTTATAGTTATTGCTCAGATCTTATCTCGGCGAGAAGACTGCGCGCCATTTCAGAGAAGATGCCACGCTAGAAGCACCAGAGAGCATCGCACTTACTACACCGTCTCACCTGACTAGGCGGAACCCTTATAAAAACAACATAGCGTCATTTGTTATTTCTTCCGAAAATCTTAGTACTTGGATTTTTTTTTCATTAGTTGTTAGTTTTCAAAAAATCGATTTTTTTAAATCGAGGCGCGTCAGTCGCGTACCCACGACAAGAGGCAGGCATTGGCTTCCCACGAGGAGGGACGTGTAAACTGGACAATGAGAGATTGTTCCGTTTGTAGACAGCTACAGCGAAGCACGTTTACATTAGCTTGTAAATTAATAAGTGATAACTCAACTGGCACTGTAATCCAGAAATAACTCTACGTCATCACTTATCTGCAATGCTCTGGCCGGAAACCCGTTGTTAGATAGATACGAATGTAACAATTACAAACGTCGAAAAAAAAAAAAAACACTAAATACTTAATTAACAAATATAAAAAAAATAATCTAAATAGCTATAAAATTGGGCCCAACAGAGTTTTAAAAACATTTAAAGTGGCCTTTATTAGGCTGTTAAAAGTTAACTACTCATGTAGGTATTTATTAAAATTGCTTAGGTGTTAAATCTCTTATACTCTAACAGAAAAAAACAACGAATTTTCTGTATGGAACACAGTTACCAGGATATAGTTTGTAGTAGCCTACTACAAGAAAGATATTGTAAATTTGTACAACACATGGCATGGTTATTTTTGTATATTCGAAATACGTTTTCCGAGATAATACTGAGTATCTATTACAAAAATTAGCACATAATTGTGTATTTTAATTGATGTTTCATTTAGGTAAAAACTATTTTTAACGTGGAAAAGATTATATAATATTCGATGGTTAGACTTTATTTTCTTTTAACATTCTTTTTAATGTGCGCAGTTAATACGGGACAGCCATTCAGGGAATGGTTCACAAATTACATTAACTTTTGGAGGTACTGGGACAACACAATGCATAAATGCCCGGGTAATAATCCGAACTTATTATTACTGCAACCATCATTTTGCAGTGATGCAATTGTTTTCATACAAATATACAAATTTACAAATATAGGTAATTTTACGTATTTCTGTTCCATTCACAAAAATATTTAAGTACAGGTCGTAACAATAAATTCAATGGGTAATACGGGGTAGGAAAGTGCAGGATGCACAGATTATAATGCAATTAGGTACGAGCCACCATAGAGTAGTATTAAATAAATTTACCTTTCAACTGCCTATTCCATTTATTTTCTTCTCTACCTTGAGTGCTAAATTACGAGATTTTTTTAAAAATTCCTTATGCGATATTGAGCACTTTGCTCGTAATTACGTGACATGGCAAACGAGGTCCGCGTATTTTATTAAAAGCAAGATATGAGTGGAGCCTCAAAACCGAAAAAAAAAATTAGTTACCTAAAATTAAAAAGGCAGGTTTTGAAAGCTATACGAGGCATTGATGTCGTGGTTGTGGAGCTCCAATTTGTAGTGGCGGACCTGGTCTACAGAAAGAAAAAAAAATTTCGAAGGGTGGTGAGGGTGTTGTCTAGACTGGTGGAAAAGTGAAAGGAAAGGTTCCGTTTGGAAGCTGGAGTGCCGGTCTTTTTTTTTAGGGCTAACGGCCCCCCTCTTCCACCATTTCAACCCCCAGCGTACATACGCCCTTTCGCCACGCCTTTACCCTCCCCCCCCCCCCCCATTTTTGCCCTTCCCCGATTGCGGTGCGAAAGTTTGTTCATTAGGTGGCTGCAACCCCCTTCCCAAACCCCCACCCCGCATCGCTCTAACACACTCCTCACCGTCCCCTCTTTCACAAGCGTAGCCAACGTTCGGTCGACACCCACCCCTTCGACTTTCATTTCGGGTGTCGTTTTCCAATATACGGAAGGGTCGCTTCGGATGTTGGGCTTGGAGGTAAAAAAAAAAAACGTGTAAATGGTGTAACGCTGTTGTAGGATCGAAAAAATATATATATATGTTCTTTACCCCACGGAGGGCCCGGTTGTAGAAAAAAGAACAGACCCACCCTCTGTTAGGCCTCTTGAAATTGGTGGGAAATTTCGGGGTAGGGGCGGGGAAGGGTGTTTGTGTGGTTTCAAATTGCGCCGCCGCACCCAGACACGGGTCGCACACGCTCGAGAAACATCAAAAGCGAGAGTGTCGAATTGAAAAAAGGGGGAGGGGGTTAGAATCGTTGTATGTTGGGGGTGGTTGAGGGAAGAGGACATGAAAAAAAAAAGAAGCCAACGATGAAGAATGTAGTGGGGGGAAGGTCAGAGTGGAAGCGCTCTGACGCGAACCTGAAGGTTCATCCACGCCAAACGCCAAGAGCTCGAGAAACGCAACCCGCAAAATGTTCAGAAATAACATTTCAGCGGAGTAACGGTTAATTAACTACAGAAGGCTCGATAGAGCAATGCAAGTATTGTTAACTTAAAACTTTCTTCAGTTTTGTCTTGCTTTTCCGACGGCCAAATTTGAAGAAAAGTGTTCCGAAAACGTAAAAAAAAAAAAAAAAAAAAAAAAAACCCGCTTCCTGTGTGAATAGAAGCCCACGATGTTCTACTTATCATTCAGTATGTCCATAAAAGACGGACCCAGTTATAAATTTTAATAATACCAACTGTAAGCGTTGTAGAGTTTTGGTTCAAGGTCACAATTAAATAGTAAATCAAACATTTTTAGATAAGCGCATGCGCGAATGCTGCTTTGTTGTTTTCTCGCTCGCAGCGCCACCTACGCAAAATGGCGACTCCTGAACGTAAAGCTTTTTGTGTTCTGCAGTTTGGTAAGGATGAATCTATAATTTACAGTTCAGCGTGCGTTTAGTTTGTACGAGAGTGGTTAAACGACGAAGTCCCTGACCGTTGGATTGGTCGTAATGGTCGAGACGACAGAGCTCTCTTTCGCAGGCCTCCACGTTCAGCTGACATAACGACATGCGATTTATTTATTTTTTCCTTTGGGGCTTTATAAAAGATCGTGTCTACGTCCCACCGCTACCTAATGATTTTACAGAGTTGAGACATAGAATTAAAGATGATATTGCTTCAATTACTACGGAAGTGTTAGCCAAAGTGTAGGAATAATTTGACTTTAGGTTGGATGTGTGCCGTATAACTAAAGGTGCACATCCTGATCATTTGTAAGAAAAACTAGGTTAGTTTACCTTCAATTTTATGTATGGATCTGTACATTCTTTTATGGACATTCTGTAAACTTTCTTTCACAGTGACAGAAAATATCAAAAGAATCTGGGGCAAAAATTCGTTTTCTTATGTTTTACAATTCCAAGTTGCAGGATTGGTGACGTCTTGCGACTTGCGTTCTTTATAAACGAATGTGACTTTCTTGCGTTGGTTGCGTGTTGCGTTCCTTGCGCAGTTTGTAAACCCGACCTTATCGTCGAACGCCGCGTGGGTGCAATAACTTGTCCCAGGGGTGGACGAGGGCTCGGCAGGGGTTGCAAGGAGTAGGTGAGGCGTGAGCAGGACTCAGGGCAGCTCCTCTTCATCCCTTTGTGCCGGCGCCCTCGCGTGTACCATCTGGCCCGTGGTCGCCTCCGGCAATTCAATTCCGCTGCGACGGCTAACCATCCGCATCTCCTTCGGGGCAGCGTCTCCCCCTTCCCCAGCCCTATCCCATGGGCTCCCCACGATCCTTAATTTCCCCGAGCCCTCTTCCCTCTTCCACCCCTCTACCATCCTAGTTTCTTCTCTCTCTCTCTCTCTCTCTCTCTTGGACGGTCTCGGAGTACGAGCACAAGAGGCGGTACACACGCCGAAATAACCCTCGCTCCCCCCCCCCCCCCCCACCACCCCCAACACCGGCTAACGAAACTACAATTACCGCCCGACCTCAGCCTGGAATTTATGCCGTGCGCGGCATTGCTTCCTCATCTGCAGAGGCCCCACGTGGCAAACTGCAGAACGTATACGTGCGCAAGTCTTTTGGTCGCGGGCGCATAGGCCTTACCTGGGTCACCAAAAGGCTTGCGGGGATTCGGGAGAAAAAAAAATAGTTTATTTGTTTATAAAAATGTCTGAAATTAATTTTGTGTGTAGGATAACGAATGGTACTTGAACATTTTCTCCCTTTGATACGTGTTACGTTATAATTTAATCATCATATATATTAATACAATGGGAATTAGATGAATGTACATCAACCACGCAGTTAATCCATATAAATTCGGTATCAATTTTTTAAAATTTAATTAATAATTTTCTGAGTTAAAATAGTTTATAATTGAAATATTTTTAATTGAATTCTATATCATTATTGGATATTTGTCTGTTTGTTCGAGTATCGCGCAAAAACTACTGAACCGATTATGATAAAACTTATTGTGTTTAAAAGCTTATTATTATAATTAAAAACGGTAATGTACTGCGATATGTCAGCCGGAGATATAACCATAAAACCACATTGTTTTTCACAACCAAGTGAAACCAATATAAGGTGAGCTCCTATTTTTACCAACACCCACATCTAGCAATACCACTATGTGCCACATACATAATCTAATTTATTTACTATATGACAGTCAATAATTATTTCACGATTGATGATAACTTTTTTGTTACCTGATGTTATAACTAAAGAAAAAGTCACAATGTGATTATTCGCACGGGAACACACACTATTTTTTTATTTAAAGTTAAAATAAAGAAAACAGTTAATTGATTTTTTGTTAATTGGATAGACTAATATGGTATAAATAATAACTTATATTCCTTGTTACGTAACGCATTTAAAATTTGACACAATGACTTACGAACCTCTGCCACTGTTGCTCTGTCAACAGCGTTTTTAAACAACTGAACAAACATTATGCGTTGATTTGCAAGTGTACATTTTAAGAAATGAGCACTACTGATGCTACTTACGAGAGCTGTCGAACTCGATACAGGTTATGCGACACAGACTATTATTTCATCGACAGAAACGCGTGATTGCACGCCCATACCTGCCAACTTTAGCCAGTCCAAAAGCGGGAGGTTTTTTAGTTGTGGGGGGGGGGGGGGGGGAGGAATTTTGTTTATTTTGTAAATTTCGATATTTTTTTTTTTTTTAAGAGTAAACCAGCATGATTAGCACAAGCAATGGGCAAATTGTGTTCTAAAATAAAATACTTTAACAAACACTCTGCTTTTGTCACACTATCTTCTTTCCGACTTGTCACGAAAAACGTCTAATTTCTGATTTGATGCCATAGCATTGACGGCATGTTTCTTCGTATTTATATGCTTCATAATGTCGCCCTTTCCGGCATGCGAGACGGAAAAATCACAACGACAAAAAGAACAAAATGCAGCATGTTCACCTTTCCTCGATTGCAAAATACACGGAAATTCGTCACTAAATGTCTTCTTGTACACAGCAAGATACTTTATAGGCTTACTTAGCGCCATTTCTATTAAATCCCTATTGCGGAGTAGGCCTACAAATAAACAACGCATACAAAATACTCATCACGCAACTGCTTCCACAAAATAATATTTTTATGAATACACCGTTGAATAAATTCGAAGACAGTACTATATGCTACCTCTACAATTCGTCTGTGAGCACAGACGCGAACAAAGGCGAATTTGTTCGGGGACGAACAAACAATTCACACATATCCGGCTGACAAACCGAAGCGAATTTGGGCACGAATGTAAACAGTGGCATCATAAACCCATTATTAATCCACTCCGTCTTTATTTCAAACCAATACTACCGAAAATACAGTTTACAATGTTGACAAAACACGCCATCTTGGAAAACAAATGAAACCTTTTTCTGGTTGGCTAATAAACACCAATGACGAACGTGTACCAAAACAGCTCCCATAATTATCGTAAATAACTACGTTTCTTTCTTAGATGTACGCTTAACCAAGTGTTTTAGCCGACAATTGTGGGCATTTAGGTTATTAAAATAACTACACGTTATGGTACGAACCGTAGTTACTATACGATTGTACGGAATAATGGTACAAACATATTAATTCTATAAATTTATTGCATTAGAAACTTCAAGAGAAACATAACCAAAAATCGGGAGATTTGAATGACAAATCGGGAGGGCGGGAGAAAGGGTACAAAATCGGGAGTCTCCCGCCTAAAGCGGGAGGGTTGGCAGGTCTGCACGCCAGTTGGGCGCCGGGCGCGCGCAGAGACGAAAAGAACTTGCGACGCGCGAGCCATTAGCGCCTCGCCCGCTTCCAGACCTTGTGCGCCCAGCCTATCAGCGGCTATCACACTCGCTAAGGGCGACTCCGGTGCGCACATCAAACGCCGAGTCACCTCTATGAGCGTGGAAGTGCTCTTTCCGTCGTGCACCGTACACTTGGTTGATCCTCTGTTTTATTGTTTTAAAGTTGAAACGAGATCCAACACACCTCGTCACTTTCGTATGTATTCCGCTACAAATTTATTTTTATATACGGAACCTGTGAAAAGCCAGTTTTTGTTTTCGTGTTGTACATTGTAAAAATTTTCTTGAATTCACGAGGAACGCTGGTTAAATATTATACAGGTATTTTCGTAAAATAACCGTTATCTTTGTAAATTTACGGGTACAAATTTCACATACTTTGAAAATGAATCCGCAAGAATAATCTTTACCATACAAGAAAAACATTCAAAAACTGGTTAAGACTCATAAAAAATACACATTTATTTCTTCCACGTATACGTTTAACCTTCTAATAGCGAAAAATACAATTCAAAAGTTGATATACGGAGTGATTTCTACGAAGATGCAGCTGTATTACATTAGGAAGAACTCTTTGTTGACAAGTCCGTAAAATCACTGAAATTTCTGCTTGTACAAACTGACACCGTGTCTGGGCAAGTAGTTCCGTGTTCTGATGCGTTTTGACGAGTTTCATTCCGACATTAGGGACGACGTACAAAACTGTCGAGTTTTAAACCACTAGTGTTCGAAGACTGTGGGTCGGAGAACAACTTTAGACAGTTGCAAAGGTTATTTTTGCTTAAAACTACCTGTTTGATTAAACATGATTAAATGTTCTCTAAAGAGGCTTGAATACCCCATCTACTAGCCTCTAGTAAGCTGCCGATGTCATGTTGTCCGCCATATTAAAAATATGTAATTATTAACTACGAAATTTAAAAAAATATAAAAATAATTAAAAAATCATACCTATCAATATATTTGTTAATACCTATCAATATATTTGTTAATTCCATTGCTTTCCGCCCTTGGTTCAATCCTTTGTCGTGCTAAAAGTGTAATTTTGTAGTTTTGGTATGTTGATTATTTCTATCAGAAATATTTATTTATAATTGATATTTTTCTTTAAGGCATATTAAGGGTATACTAGGATTTTACTTTCTTACAAGTAGTGTTTATAGGTTAATACCGTTCTTTTATTTTATTGCTTAACTAGTTTCCTAGGGTTTTCTATCTTGGTGCAGGTTAATGTATAATTATTATTCACTCGGCTATAGGTACTTATTTATTTATATATTTTCATTTTTATAGCATCAATTAAAATTTTAGCTCAACTTCATTGGGCTGTCTATTTCCATGTCTCAGGTCTGAGTCTGTATTTGTATTATCTCTTGTTTATTTGTCCTTCGATTGTGTGGATGATATTAATTTTCAGAGCAAATTTTTGTATTTTTCAGTTCTTACTTTTATCTTCTATCTTCCCTTTCTTCTAAAGCAATCCGCTGTTCCTTATTCAATTTTATCATTCCTTTACTAAGGCGTACTTGTTATTTTATTATTTCTTTTATCTTCTTTCTTTTCAGATTTATTTTTTCATCCTTTTCTTTGTAGAGAGTCTGCTTCACTTGTTCCTTTCTTCTTCCTGTTCTTATTCAAGGTTTCGTAAGGGTGAAATATCTCCATTCTTTCCTAATAAGGTTAAGCATCGCTCTTTTTGGTTTTTAGTTATCATTTGCAAACGATAAGCGAACCACCAGAAACCATTCCTGACTGACGCTCGAAGCAGGGGAGACATGTTTAGTCAGATGACGAAACACTAGATTCATAATTGCACGCAGAACGGTCCTAGAGAGCAAGTGTGATTGTTTGATGCGTGTTTTGGGACATTAACAAAGTTTTTTTTGTTTAGAATATTTTACTGAGAACCTTTTCCGTCTGTTTTAGAGCTATGTACTATTAGATCTGGAAGAAAAATAACCTCGGTAACGAGCGAAGTCACGTGTTCTCATGTTTGCAAATCCACTTATACGAGACTTGGACACGGAACTAAACGTAGAATTCTTTAAAATAATGCCAAACGTGATAAATGTACGAAAATTGTGTTTTCAACTACATTTCTTGACACGATTCACATGTAGTTTCTGCACCCGCCGCTATAATTGTTTGCTGGAACAGCTACGTCGACTATTGAATAGTTTGATTAGCAGACCGAAATTTTAAACTTTATAATGAAACGACTTCGAAAAAAAGTGAAAAAGACTAGGAAAAATACTAAACCCCGCCTTAGAACTTGATATTTGACAAGGGAGTTTTATTAAAATACGGCCCATCGTGTTAAAATTCACTTAACAGTTAATACTATAAAGTTTCCCTTTGTGAACTTGGGTTCGCGCCATACGCCTCAGATGCCAGCACCGCGGTTACACATTTCCGTTCAATCGTTCAATGCGACTTCCGTTCCATTCCGAAATGACCCCTACCATATGTCATGTACCGAGAGCTCAGATGTTACACATGAAAATCTATAATATTTTTTTGTGTCTTGTCCAATGAGAGACTTTTTTCTCACGGAAACCTCACGATAGTAGTCCCGAATACTACCAAACTCCCTCCCCCCTTCCTATACCAAACTCCCCCCCCCCCCCTTTTTTTAAATATTTCAACGCCTCACTTTGTGGTGGCTCTCAATCATGTCTCGAGAGACGAACGTTCGTCTGTACCAAGTATTTATGATCACGTTCTCTGTAGTGAAAGGTCGGTGTCACATCACGCATTTCTGCCGCTGCGGCTAGAGCTTGCTGAATATTCATCGCTTTTCTTATAGCGCGCACAATGCAGGTCTCTCAAAAACGCACAAAGTAAATGTATCAAACTCGTGCGTGCAAACAATTGCTCTAGAAGAAATCGCCGAGCAGAAACTGGCGACCGCTCAGTTCAACCGTATAGCGTGACACCGGCCTAAGGCAGAGAAGACAACCGTAAATTTTTTTTTTTTTTTTTTTTTTTTGTTTAAGAAGGGGCGGACAGTTTTTCCTCTCCGAAGTGAAAGACGGAGGCCACTTTGGGAAACAAACAGGCGTGTCGGCGGGTCGTTGACGTCTTGAAGTAGCGAGGAGCTCCAGGGATTTGTCTCTCCCCCCCCCCCCTTCTTCAAGCAGTCGAATTAGACGAAACAGAAGCTCACGGATGGGGAGGAGGAGACAAGAAAGAGGAGGCGCATTTTTCCTCTCATCCCTATTTGAAAAAGAGGGAGAGGTGGAGGAGGAGGAGGGGGGGGGTTGAGTGGTGACAATGCGCCACTTACGGAGGAACTGTCTCGATGGCGGACAGTCCTAGGAAAGAAGATATGCAAGAGGGCACGCGCTGGTGTGAGAGTTGAAGATAGGCTTGTTGGAGAAGGAGCCGGGGCGAGTGCTACAGACCTCCAAGATGAATCTTAGGAGAGGATAATCCCCCCCTCCCCCTCTTCACTACATTCCCTTCATTTACCCCCCTCTCCTAACCCCCCCCCCCTCCACCTTCCCAAAACGAGCTCACAGGCCATAAAGGACCTCCACTGTGTAAACATTTCACTTTTCTTGCATGACGATTCAAGTCGGTGCGTCTCTCGGCCCCTCCTAATTACAACTCGTTACTGTGTTTATATCGCACGGAAATATCTCCCACCACTCACCCTCTTATTCTCCTCGCCTCGAATCCTCTTTGGGTCGGAAGGCAAACACTCGGAGAAAAAGGAAGAGAGAGAATGAGAGAGAAATAAAAAAAAAAACGAAATATACAGAAGTTAATCTCCTCCGCTCGGGAGGAAGAGAAAAAAAAAAGGCGGATGGATACGTCCTCCCAGACGGAGAGGCACTCAACTCAAGTCTTGAGCTGTTCTGCATCTGAGGGATGCGGTATTGATGTTCCTGGGCGGGCGCGCGATACACTGCAATTCTATTTTTTTTTGTAAGTGTAACACAAATATTCATGTAAAATTACAGATATTTCCAAACTTTGTACATTTACACGAAAACAGCTGTATCACTACAAATTAGTGTTAGCGGTAATATTGTGTTCGTATTCTCACCCGGGCGCATTTAAGTTTATGCTTCGTGTAGTCCCAGTACCTCCAATAGTTAAATGTTATTTGTAAACCCTTCCCTGAATTTCTTTCCAGTAATAACTGTGCATATTGATAAGTATAATAGTCCATTTAATGGACACTTGATTTTTTTTCATGGTTTACAAAATATGCTTGAATGAAACATCAATTAAAATATAAATTTATGCGCCAATTTACTTATTAAATACTCAGTATTATCTCACTAAACGTATTTTATGTATGCAAAAATAACCATAGCCATGTGTTGTACAAATTTACAATTTATTTCTTGTAGTAATACAAACTATTTGTTGGAAACAGGTTTCCAATGGAATCTTTTGTTAAAGTAAAGATTATTTTTATTCTGTGTACAAGCCAAAAACAAGATAACATTTAATAAGCACCAGAATATGCCAATGTAACGGAAAAGAACAAATGTTGCAACTCCGATTTTGTACCTCCAAAAAAAAAAACTTGGAATACATTTTAAAATATTTTTTTTGTCACCATGCTCCCACTGAAACTAAAGAAAAACATTTTTTTTTAATTTCTGTGTCTAATATAAGTCCATTTAACCATGTAGATAATTAACTGGGAGTTATATTTCAGATCGGTTCATTATTATCCATTTTAGAAAACCGGTATATATATAGCATTTTTATGGACATACACAATTTATGGTTTTCACAGTTTGTCATTGAAAAATCACTAGATGGACAAGAAATATAAATACACAAACATACAGAAAAACAAGCCAATATTAACCAATGTCAAATGTTCTTGTCACAGCTGTCTTGTCGTTTGTCAGCATATTGTGTTTGTCTGTGCTGTGATATGTTTCCTGAATAATTCTTAAACGGAATTCTCTGTGCTGTCTATTCATTTAACATTTGACGTGGGCTTATTTTGGATTGTTTTTCTGTGTGTTTGTGTATTCAACTCATTTGTTCATTTCTGTGGTTTCATTATTACAGACAGTGATAACCAGCAATGGGATCGGTCCATATTAAAAAAAATATATTCCCATTTGAAAGAATCATTTTAATAAGGTGTTGGCTTTTTTGACACTATACGCCCAATTAGTATGTAGTATCAATATTAAAACGTTTTTTAATTAACTCGTTTTATTGTCTTTTTGTCTGTTCGGTACAAATTTTGCAATAAATTTTAAACTAAGTTCCCAATGAGCTAGAGACTTCGAACATAGCTCAGAACTGGATGACAATGAAATATTAACTCGCTTCATTTTCAGTTTGTTTGTTACAAACTTGTTTGTTTTTGTTTAGCAAAGCCCCTGGATTCTTGGCACTAGGCTACGAGCATGACATTACAACGTTGCGGGATGCATAACGCAGCATTCGCAGGCGGTGCCTATATAACGCATACAGGGCTAGGAGAAATTTCTGGGGTCATATAGTAAGGTCTGGAAACTTCCTATCCTTCTCCTTGGCGAGATCCGTCCGCTTAGCAAAGCTCGCGCCGAATAGCTAACTAACGGCGCTGATAAGAGTTTAGTTAATAACTTCGTCAATAGATGGCGTTGCATTGAATTTGACACGCACTGTCATTTGGTGCGTCGGTCACGGCTTGTCTCCTTACTATTATCTATTGCAAGCGCCCCTCAGTTTTAGTTTTAAACATTACAAGTATTTTTATAGATATTTAAAATTCACAATCACAAATTTTCATTGCAATCTGCTTGGGGTTAGAAATAAAATTAGATAGTTAATCTGTACTAAATTTTAATTAAATTAATTGCAAAATTTCACACACAAAAATACTAAAAGCAGAAAAAATTAAATAAAAATATTTTTTAACAAGTTTGTAAAATGGACTAAAATGTATCAATTAATTTATCCTAGCCTTGTTAAGATTTATAACCCCATCCATATTCCTAACCCCATACATATTCCTAACCCCATACAGATTCTCCCAAAAATTTGTGAAAGTTGATTTTAAAAACCTATAAATAAATTTGTAAGTTTTAAAACGAAAAATGCAGGGCACATTCAATAGACAATTGATACATGAATAGTTCACTAAAAAATTCTTATTGAACTGAGAAAGATAAGAATTGATGATTCAGTTTTCTTAAAGACAGCTACTCCCTACATTACTTAATATTACCGACCACATGAGCAACACGTTTTTCGTTTTAAAACTTACAAGTTCATTCATATTTGTTAAAATTAAACAATCACAAAAATTTTAGGACTATCTGTATAGGGTTATAAATATTTACGGGTCAAATTGATTTTAAACTTTTAAGTACGTTTTAAAAAGGTTTTTAACATTATTTTATTTATTATTTTTCTTATTCTAAGTGTTTAGGTAGAGAGATATTCAAATTTCTATATAACTGTCTTCAGATATAAATATTTCAAAACAAAGAAATCAGAAATGTTATCGGCTTCACACTAAATGAAAACACATTTGAATACAGGTTTGGCACAATTATTTCCAAAACATTATTTTAGTTAAAATGTGTACACTTATATTTTTATGTAACCTGTTGAAATATGAATGGACACTTTGGGTGTGAATAGTCTGTGAAATTAACTGTCAGTAAGCTTATATGTATTTTAAATCAACTCTGAAGGCTCATTGTGATACATTTAGAGTTTTTTTTTTTACTGTTCTGTTAAGGATGATTTGCAAGCATAGCGTTTTGTAGTGCTCATCTGTAAACGAATAATTACGAGAAAAAAATAGTTTCAAATGTATTAATTTCTAAACATGTTCACTATGTACAAAAGCCTACATCAAACGCAAATGTAGAGTCTTTATCACAAAAACATAGGGGGAAAACCGTGCTATTAGTTTTAAAATAAATTATTATTTGTGTGGGCTACTTTCAGTCTATAGTTACAGAGAAAAGTTATCATTTTTTTAATGTAACTAAAAATTTGTTACTATAATAATGATGTCCAAAAATAAAGTATATTTCAAATAAATGTTTTAGTTTAGCGGGAATTTAACATGAATCTTTGCGTTTTCTTTTTCCATCTCATAAAAATGAAAAATAATCTGACAAGCCAGCACATCCATATACATTTTTTTTTTGTTTTAAATAAAATCTATCTTACGTGTAAACCTTTTAATAATAAACATTTAAATATATAATTTATTCACAGATGTTAAGCTGAAACTCATAATTAATACTGTATATGAAACGTTGCCTCAACCGAATACTACTTATTCCAATGTTCAGGATGGCTGAATAGTACCTTTTTAATTTAAAGTTTTGGATGAAACTTTTCACTGGGTGTGGAGTTTTTCAAAGATATAAATTTGGTTTCTTACGCTCTGGCTTAGATGTCGAGTTTTTTCTGTGCATCCTAGAAAATATATAGAAAAATATTGTGTTGATTCGCAAAAATTTCGGCGCTTCCAAGTTTATCTATACAAATCGATGTGTTTTAAGGCATAAAAGTAGAGGTGGGCACTTTTCGCGAATAAATCAGACCGCTCATTAGACTGCAAACAAGGTTTGCCCGAAGCGATTGCTTCCTTGTGATTGGCGGCCGTCTGCAATAGAAGCCATTGCTCTTTGGAGCCGGGCCAGTCAGGACGTGTTTGTTTCCGCACTGAATAACTGTGATTGGTTTACCGACAATTGAAAGAAACTAAACCAATCACAAAAAAAGACGATGGATGCTACAGTATTTTAACACTGGAATTCTTTTCGTGAAAAATATATGGCCCTAATAATAAATTATTCAACACCTATACATTTTGTTGTTTTATTTTACATCAACTTCGTGTGTATTATGACAAATTTAAATTTAAATTAATGTGAGCTAAGCAAAGAAAATGTTAAGTAAATTTTACTGCACATAATGTAACTTGCACAACTAATAGTATTGTCCAGGATGTCGTAACTGTGGCTTGTGAACTTAACCTCAAGCTTTTTAAAAAGTGGTGGCTGGAAATCTAAACTACTCGTAATAAAAGGCGTGTTTTCTCTCACTTACAAACCACTCTCTATTCTACTCATTGAATCCGCTGTCTTTTTTTTTTTATCGTCTTCATAACACGTGGCATTCAATAACATCGTAACGACAGTGAGTTAATTCCTTTTTCCACTGTTGATCCAGATTCTGGGAGGGCCAGACAGAGAGATAAATTCATTGCGGAGACATGAGCCCATAACATCATATTTTTCACAGAGGGATAAAGAGAGAGATAGAGAGAGAAAAAAATAATTCGTGGTTAATTTGCGTGCCACTCATACTGAAGATGACTTTAATGTCCGCGTGTATGTGCCCTTTCTTTTCGAGTGAGTCATTAGAACTTCAACGGGTCATTTTTTTTTGTCCTCGGCTCTCGGTCGGGCGTCAGGGCTGATCCCCTCTTCGTGGCCAGACGGTTTCAGCGCTTGTTGGGAGCCGCGCGGCTCTCGACGACAACTTCACTACCCCACGTCCTCAACTCCTTTGCTCTCGTTGGCTGGCCGTACAAAACTACACCCGCCGTCGGGGAAGTAGTTTATTTGCTCATTTAAACTCATTCATTTCGAGCTGCACGCAGTTCGTCTAAAACGAGGTCGTTAAGAGACGGATGATACCTTTGAATATATATACTGCATAGAAGTCGCGAGTGGATAGGATTTACTCTACGTTTTTCAGAAGCGTATGATGAGCAGCTTGGGAACTTCACCGCTGCAGTGCGCTGCCGTAACGCCCTGTATCGTCTTAGTTGTTATTTACACGTTAGAGCGCAGCACTGTCGCCCGCCGTCATTCCCCCGCACCCCCCACACATCATTCACTGCAGCTCAAGGTCGTTCAACGGGAGGGGGAAGGGGTGTTTGAAGAGTTCGACACTTGTCCGATAGGGACCACCACAAGTCGATTCCCTAGAGATGGTGGAGATTGCGGCGGTGAATTAACCAACTACCTCAAAACCGTATTAGAAATTTTAACCTGGGCTGGCGACTTCTATACAGTATATATATTCAAAGATGATACACCATGGAGTCTTGGGGAGTCATGATGAGTCATGGGGCGTCATGGGAAGACATGGGAAGTCATCGGGAGTCAGGGAAGTATAGCAAGTAACCATTCCAGCGTTTGCTTTGAGTGATTTAAAAAAAAATGAAGGAAAAAAAACCTGAATCAAGATGGATGGAGAGGGAGTTGAACCCTCCCTATTGCGTATTCAAAGGTTATCCGTTGCGTCACATCTCTTCGGTTATTTATTTCAATCTAAATGTAAAAACGCCACTGACTTATCACGAAATCTCCAGATCCAATTGACCCGTGATGGCAATTGGTACTTAGATTGAGTTGCACTGAGTTATTATATTTTATGTATAAAAATGCCAGTTTTAAATTGTTTCAACATGGCCTTTGGCTAAAATACTTTTTCTACGTTCCAAATCCAAAGGTCCTGAGTGTATAAATTTTGTACATGGGTTTATATTATACCTTAAAGTAACAATAAAAAAGGAATTATCCAAAATTCAGCCCCTAAGTGTTTAAAATTATACTAAGGCCAAACACAGTAATCCCCGAGTTTCGACTTCTTTTTTTTTAGTACACGATTGAATTAAATCAGATTTGATATTACAATTTGAAAACATGTTAATAAGGACCTATTCCTAACGAAAATATAGCCTAAGGCTTGCTTATAGAGTTAAGTCAACAAAGAAATCTACAAAACCACTCACTCAATAATCGCTGTATTTCTTAATACAAAAGGCTCAGATAGCTATACGCAGTACGGGTTCATCAGCTATGCTGTATCGTAAAATTAACACTCGCCTTTTTTAAATTGCACGAAAAATAATAATATGTATGTTATTTATTTACTTCATTTGTAATAGTATTAAATATTTGAACTCATAATTCATTCCGTCATAGCAAGTTTATTTCGTAATTCCTTACTGGTGCGATCTTAAAATTTCAATTTCATTGAAAAAAAGGGTAAGAAGGGAGGGATGCTTCCGGATATATTTTCAAGTTCGAGGAACGACAAAAAAATCATGCGAAATATTTTTCGAGGGCGTAAAACGACAAACAATTTTGCCAGCGCTCACACAAGAAGCAAGCTCGCGTCAGACCTGTAGGTGCGCAAACATCCGATACGTTTTAGGAAACCATCTCCCCCTTCCTCCCTTCCAAGGCACAAATGCTGACGACATTTCCAGGTTCCTAGGCCCTTGCATCTCGGGTCTGTTTACCCTCGCAAATGCGGCAATAAATTCCTGAGCGTTTGTGTATCCGTATTTCCGAACAACATCCCCCCCCTTTACCAATAACACCCATCGATACCATTCGAGACGCGAAAATAACACCGGGGAGCGCCGCTTGCCCCTTAATACTTCACCAGGCGACGAGAAAGGGATGGAGGGGGAACTACTTTGAGTTTCGATGGGATTCAGACATGCATATTTTATAATTCCTCCCCTTTTCCCCGCACCCCCTCTATTTTTCCCTTCTTCGCCAGCAGGTCCGGATTTATGAATACAAATGCCCGTGTGACATGGAGGTGCTGGGACTTAGCTTGCTGCTTGAGAAAGAAATCCGCGCCTTTCAAAGTCGTTGACTCTCGAAAACAGCGTTTCTTCCTTTAGTCTCGCTTCTAAATTATTTCTTCTTAAACATTTGGATCAACCGAAATAAAATAAAAATATCAAAAAACCTTCTGTTTTAACAGCAGATATTTCTCTCCAACACACCTCTAAATCTCTCAATTCTTTATAATTCTCTATTAATCACTCTATTCATCTCTCTCTCTCTCTCTCTCTCTCTCTCTCTCTCTATATATATATATATATATATATATATATATCCCCTTCGCCTTCTCGTTGACCTTGCCCGCGGGAGTGAAAGCAAGGTATTTGCTGGCAAACAGAAGGTCGCTGAGGAAAGCAGGCGTGGCGGAGAATAGCCAGTCATCAGAACCAGAGTGCAGATCCGACGATTCATCCTCCTGCCCCCTCCCCCAAACCCCTTTTTCCCCAAAAGCCGGGCCCTTCCCGGCCAATAGCGTGGAACGCAGCGCCGAACACCAGGTCGTGCCGGGAATCCAGACGCGCGCTCTTTGTTCCGC
This sequence comes from Bacillus rossius redtenbacheri, assembly GCF_032445375.1. NCBI lineage: Eukaryota > Metazoa > Arthropoda > Insecta > Phasmatodea > Bacillidae > Bacillus > Bacillus rossius. The sequence goes on from NW_026962013.1 coordinate 16,579,693, forward strand.
GAATGGGGGAAGTCTGACCTCTCGCGCCTGTTCCGACCCTGCCAGCGCTCTGGCGCCGCTTGTGCGTCAGAACACACGCAGAGCTGTGCGAGGAAAGAGGTTTTATATGTTAAATACACACACACGCACACACACACGCACACAAACACACACACACACACACACACACACACACACTGGCTGAGTCTGAATTAGACCGACAAATACGCGAATTTTGTTTTCAACTACGTCTCTGGACGCGAAACACACTTAGTTTTCCGCACCCACCGCAAGAAATCTTTGCCGGGGCAGCTACGCCGACTATTGAATTTCACAGCGAAATTTTAAAGTATATAAAGAAAAGGCTCCTATAAAAGCGAAAAAAAAAAAAGACTTGAAACACTACTAAACGCCTGCTTCGGACATGATTTTCGTCAAGTAATTTTGTTAAAATACTGTTAATCCTGTAGAAATTATTTTAAAAAGTTAATACTATAAAGTTAACCTTTGGCATTGTGAACTTTAATTCGTGCCATACGACACAGATTGCAGCACTGTTGTCACACATTTCCGTTCCGAGCGACGTCCGTTCCATTCACGAAATTATTCCTACCAAATGCCGTTCAACGAGAGATACGATGTTACACAGCAAAACACCAAGGACGCGTTAAGACTCTCAACTTGCAAAGTCGAGCTCCTTACATGGCAAAGGCTATAAATGGTCGTCATTATGGGATGTAAATACTAATATATATAATCACACATAGCTGTTCTATATAAAACCATCAATATTTATATTACTCTATTTCTTTACCTATTTATAACTCGTACATACCCAAACACTACAAAAACCTTCAAGTGTTCTTTACTTCGAAATTATTTGTTTTAGTACCAACAACTAAGAAAAATTTTTCTCTTTAGAAACCGAATTATACTTTTGTTTAACAGGATGGAAATATTCATTGTTAAAATAAACTTATATCACTTTTTCACTGGTGATTTGATATTCTTGAACGTACTTATAACTTTCTTTCTTCTGAGTGCACTTTAAAGGAGTTATTTTAAAATCTTAAAATGGCTTTAACTTTTTAAATATTTATTTTAGAGAAAAACTGTAAAAATTGTTCAACCTTATAAAACCTAACTATAGTTCTTTTTAACACGATGATTGTAATATTTTCTAAAAAAAAAATAGTTACTTAGGTATACACACATACTTCTATGGCATTAATAAAATATTAGCCTCAAACGCTTTAAAACATATTATAACACTAAATATAAACTGTCTGTAAATACTTCATACCTTTTTTAGCTGACTCAACATTTAAAACATAACATTAAAAATTTCATTACAACGTACGTTTATTTTTCATGACATCGAATATATGTATGGTAACAATTCTTTGTGTCTCTACAGTATGTCGACGTTTTAATGCTACCGAAAAAGTTGTTAAAATTGTAATGCCAAGATTCTATTGCATTTTTAATAACTATAACTTTTAATAACTATGCGCAGTATAAATTCTGCAATGTTAACGAAAGAAATATGCACGTACGAATCATGTGGGTCCGCCATATTTTCGAGTTTTCTGAGACTTTTCCACAGATGGCTGCACCGTGTTCATACATACCGACTTTCATCCCATTCACGAAATTATTCCTACCAAAAATCGTATACCGAGAGCTCAGATGTTTACACATCAACTATCAATACAGCGTGCCAGAAAAAGCCTTAACTGTTGCGATCGAGACGTGGGGGAATTTTTTTTTCTGGAATCAATATGTCCGTTTGGTTCCCTTCCCCCCCCCCCCCCCCTTTTTCCCCATCACGTGCCGATCCGGGACGCGGTCCGAAGTTTGGTGTTAGTGGAAAAAAGAAGGGGGGTGGGAGAGAGAGGATTTCGTAGAGTTTAGACTAGTAGGAGAAGGAAGGGGTACAGAAAGGAAATGCGGATAAAAGAGGCTGAACGAATCTGGGGTAACCCTCCCAGCCCTGCCATTTGCGTCACAATAAGATTTATCACGGAGGGGGCATAAATTCTTTTGCTGGAAGGAATAAGGGGGAAAAGGGGGGAATGTTCCGGTGTGACTTGACCACGGAGAAAAGTTAGCTGGAGGAAGAAGGAGAGTAGAAAAAAATAAATGGAGAACAGAAACTTTATCTCTCCTCTTATCCATTTCTCCGCCACTTTTATCCCGCTTGAACCTTTCGTCGGGAGAAGAAACTGCAAGACTACACAGTTCCCATCGTCATAAATCATTTATCTGGACCTAACTTTCTCTTCGCGTCCGAACTTGCCCGGCGAACGCAAATCCTCGGCCGAGTTACTGTTGGCAAATCTTCGATTCGTGGGACGATGAATTCTTTAAAAAGGACGATACAATTTTTCATAATTACAAACCAGGCTTAAAAGACTTTTTAACTTACGTTTCAACTTGTTTTTAAACAACATGATGCTAAAAACAACTGCCTTTGTTAAATATTTCAGTGCAAGCTTTCAATCATAATTTCATATAACACTTAAATTGGCGTTTAAAGTAAAGGAAAGTATATGTTGCTGTATTTAAATTATTCCTCGCCATCACGATATGTTTACATTTTTGCTATAATTTTCAATTTTCAACTATTAATCTAAGTTTTTACATATCAAGGCACAAATAATATTGGAGATGCGACCATACCCCAAAAAACACTAGACCGAAAGGTAATAGACCGGAAGTCGTTTAGCCGAAAGGCACTAGACCGAAAAACACTAGACCGAACAGGCGCTAGACCGAATGATGAAAAGAAAATAACTTTTTTGGCGTGAGACTGAGCCACAACAGTCCGTCAAATTAATAAAAAAATATAATTCAACAAAATATTTCTTTGAAAAAGTTGCTAAAAATAGTTTGTAATACTACAAGAAAGCTATTGTAACTTTGGACGAAATATGGCCAAGGTTAATTTTTCATATAGGCCCTACATTAAATACATTTTTCCAGATAATACTAAGTATATTTACGAAAGTTTATGGTTTCTTTTATATTTTAATTGATGTTACGTTCAAGCATAGGCTAGTTTTTTTTTTTTAATTAATACCCTGGAAACGATTATATTGTTATATTATGTTTAAATATGTGCGCAGTTATTATTGGAGAGTACTTATTCAGGGAACGGTTTACATATAACTTTTAACCACTGGAGGTAACTGGGACAACACAAGTCATAAGTTCCCGGGTTAAGAATCCAAACCCAGCATTACTGCGAGCACTATTTTTGTAGCGTCGCAGTTGTTTTCGTGTAAATGTAGAGATTTAACGCGCATATTCAAGTTCCGTTAAAAAAAAATTAATAAATAAATACGGTGCAGACTTGAAGTAATGTTCGGCTTCCGTGAAACAAACACGACGTCGTGCCGTTGGGACAGCGCAGACGCGTCGCCCGCCTGTTTTCCCCGGCTCGCGAGCGGACAAGACGAGCTCGGAAACAACTGCGCTCTGTTTGTTCCGCCTCGCGGCGCGCTGCTCGTTACCTCCGAAGGCGGATCCTGCTTTAATTGCATTCGGCGAGATCAAACGGCGCAGCGGAACGGCATCGTCTGCAGGCAGACGAGAGAACCAAACAAACACGTGTATTCGCGCTGCGACGGGCACCGTTCGACTGGAGGTCGTTAAGTGACGTTGGTGTTCGCAACAACGCGACAGTTTTGTTGTCACCCTGGCGACAAGCAAAAAAACAAACAAAACAAAAACGGATTCTAGAACGTACGTTGATGCAGTTTTTTTTTTTTTTTAACGTCTTGACTTTCTGCACAGGCACTTGGTGGGAGTAATGTCGTGAACGCGACGGAAGACAGATAACGGTTATGTGCGACAACCACTGCGCCGCCATCTGTGAAGGATGGCAGGAACCAAAATTCACAAAGATAAGGTGAATTTTTATAACATTTACTGTTTGATAATTTTTAACAATATGAGCAATATTTTAATAAATTTCATTGTCGAAAATCAGGTCCAAAGCTGGGGTTTAGTATTTTTGAAGCCTTTTTTACTTTTATGGGAGCCGTTTCATTACGTAGTTAAAATATTTCAGTCTGATGATCAAGTTATTCGATAGCCGACGAAGCTGCTCTGGCAGCCAATTCCAGCGGCGGGCGCAGAAATGTAGAAATGTAGTTGAAAACATTTTTTTCTTATATTTATTGCGCTCGAAATTATTTCAAAGAATTTTACATAAAATATCGTGTTTGAGTTTAAGTGTATTTGCAACATGAGAACACATGAATTTCCTCGTTACCGAAATTAGATGTTACACATAACTGGCAAGTAAACAGTTTTATTTTAAACCTCTTTTTTTTAACTTATTGCAGCAATGGTTGGTGTTATCAAAAATTGTTTCAGACAAAAGCTTTAGATAGGTGTAAAAACAATTTTAACGCAGTTGATAGTGTGCCTACTAAGGGAGTTATGAAATTATTGGATCTCCAAACACTGTTTTTTTTTTTTCAACCCTTTCGGTTATTTTAGGCTGTATAAAAATATAATTGGACGTCAGTTTTAGGTAGTACTATAACGAAATATAATAACTGCATACGGATGCTATATGTCAAATTAAGGGAGTTATCTTTTTTTTGTTTACTCCTTTGGTCGCATTTGCCTACTATATTTTAAACATCGTTTAGTAAGTGGTTTTGCAACATTACGGGAGTTATCGTGTCCATAATAAGTTATAAATATAATTTTGAGATGACGATGGTAGGGCTATAGACCATAAAACGGAAAATTATAAAAAAAATTCTGGATGTCGCACCATGATAACGACTGCTATCATAAGTAGTCTTTCTTCTAAATCTACCGAATATTGTGTAAAAAGCATATTATGTGTCATCACATACGCAACAGACCTGCAATCAATGTTTACAGGTTTTTATTTTCTCAATCTAAATGTTTGAAAGAAACGCATTAAATTCAAATCTGACATTACTGTGCGAAAAAAAAACATAAGTATAAAAAAATGTAATATAGAAAAATGATTTAAAAATTTTAAAAAAATTTAAACTTTGCAATGCACAATTTTTATCATCTTCCAAAATACGAAATCCTAACGAGAATTTCAGTAACGTGGCGCCTCGGGGTGACGGATACAGAGAATCTCTCTAATCGGAAAGTCCGTTGCACCAGCGAGTTTTGGCAGCACTGGCTTCACAGATGTGAGTGGTTAGGAAATCAATTACTTGATTTGCGTCGCGTTCATCGCGTAGCGCTCATCGCGATGTTGTGATTCCAGCCTAATTAAAAAAAAAATCACTTTTGGCTTACGATAAAATATCTCAATATTCGGTGCTGAATCGTATTTAACAATAAATATGTGCACTCTAGATATATTCGCCGATTATCCCGGGAATACAACCTTGAAACTTTGGTCCAACTTCGTGCAACAGTTATAAAAAATGCAATCCGGATACATCATTCTGCCAGTAACAATTCATTTCACAAAGAAAAAAAAGGTTTTTTTTATAAAAAAAATTACAATATTTGTTTTCCTTTTTCGAAAATAAAACATTTTTACGTATTTATAAAAAAAGAAGAAGTAGAGAGTTGCAGTAACAGAGTGGAAACCTGTATTTAACAGAATGTTATTTTAATAATCCTTTCCAGCGCTGATATTAATTTTTTTTTTCAGGATTTCGATACGGAAATAAACCGAGTGTCGAATTATATTATTTTTATTTCATCCCGCGGAGTAGAAATGAACCGGGTGGGGTCGTTGAAAAGTTAAACCCGCCTTCCACTTAACCCCCGCCCGCGATGCCAACCTGAAATTATTTAATTCTCCCCGCGCGCTGCCGGAAATCGCAGCGGCTCGCGTGCGGTGAGGTAGAAAGGTAGGGAGGGGGGAGGTTGCGGGAGAAGGATTATGAACACATATACAGGATGTCCCAGAATTCAGCCTCAGGCGAAACACAGTTTATTGGCCAATTAGTGCCGGTATTGGCTCAATTTTTTTAAAAAAAAACTATAATTTTTTTTTTAAGTTACATGCAATTTTTTTTCAAAAGTTTTTAAAATATCAGCTTGCATCAAATTTTTATAAACTGTGACTACAAATATTTGTTACGCAATCCTGAGGAACAGTAGACTACTATTAGACTACTATTGATAACAATTCAAAATAAAAGCAAACATTTTTATTATTTTGGATAAAAAATGTTCTTTGCACGACTATGCAGCGAACATTTTTAACCGAGTAACTTTGACTATTAGTACTGTTAAAAAAAATATATATGCAAACTACTAAATTATTTTTACATTATGGGTCATTTAAGCAATAATTCAATATGTTACAACACTTAATACTTATATATATATATATATTATAATGAGATATAATAATGATTAATAATTTTAAAGCATGTTTGATTTCATTTTTTTTTCAGAAGAACGTCACGATATTTAATAAGTTGGTTTAAGGTGGGTTTTTAAAATGTTTTCAAAACAAAATGCCTATAACCCTGAATCTACGACACGTTTCTAATATTTAATTCATATTCGTGACTATTTGGTCGATCAATTGTTCTTGGTTTGACGGTGAGATCTGGGACACTGTATTTAGCGCGTGAAAAAAAAAACGTATGTGGAGAGGGGAGGGGGGGGGGAGAAGAGAACTAGGCGCCCAGTATCGGTCTGGTGGTCACACGTATAAGCCTCTCGCGTGACGGGTCATGACCATCACGGTCCATTTCACTGAGTCTCTCGATCCCGGTCCCACATAAGCGAGAATTTAAGTTTTAAAACAATTCCTTGGACATAACGCCATTACAGTTTTTGCACTGTTTGGCATAAAAAAAAAATTCAAGAAGGCAAATTAAAAAAATTATAAAAATTAAAATATACTCTCACGAAGAACAAGCCTAAAACAGCTATGTCAAACAGATAAACCAAACGGATGTACCTAAACAGGTATTACGGACAACACAACGATGACAGCACAGATGAACACATTCAAACCTAAATATCAGACAGCACAAGAATTCCGTGGAAGGGATTCAGTCATTAAAAAAAATAACAGCACAGACGAAAACATTGGGCAGATAACGACGAGACAGTTTCAAAAGTAACAGTAAACGCAGGCAGACAACAAAATCCTGTATAACGCTGCAGATACACGAACACAACGATGAACATAGACAGATTATTGTGGACAATACAAACACAACCCCGACGAACAAAGTACGTGGCGTTCCTGAATTTTATCATGACAAAAAAAATGCAAAACTGCAGTGGCGTATGTCCAAGAAATTGTATAAAATCAGAATCTTTAAAGAACGTGAGAATTTAAGCCTCTCCCGCCCACTCGGGCACACATACGGTGGGCTAAGGTTCAGAAAAAAAAATACGCAATTTGAAAACGTCTCAAAATATCAGAGTGGTCTACGAAAACTACTTAGGAATACGCCGAGGACGGACGAGTAGTTCTATTTACGTATTTAGTTTTTGAACTATATTTATAAGAAGAGTGAAAATGGCTATAAGGCGTGGTTTTCAGAATAGTTTATATGTAAAGGCATGAAACACCCGGTACAAATTCTTGAAAGCACCCCAAGGATCTTCCATTACACATTTATAGTCATTTCTCCACCATATATTGCTGAAATCTCATCAGTTTAGAACCTTGCGCTTAGAGGCGACACTGCGCTAGAAGCACCAGCGAGCGTCGCGCTTGTCATTCTGCCTCACTAACACACACACACATGAATAGGCGGGCCCTCTTAAGCGTCCACTTATCTATTTGTTTCAGGTGGACTCGCAAATAAAGAGTACAAATTTGCAGTCGACGCCGTGGTGCGATTCCCGGAAAACATTTTCAACTCACTTCGTTATTTTGTTGTCCCTAATCCTCAAATAATATATCGTTAACCCAAAAGTGTAGGTAGCCTATACAGTATGAGTCAGAATTTGATCGAGAAAATTCGGCTGCAGGTTAACCATGAAAAAAATTAAATCGTAAATATACATGGGCAGACAACTTATGGTCTAAGTACTTTATTTACATATGGTGTGGTAACCTTATTACGGAAATTAATTTTTTTAATAATAGGTATGTTTTAGAAACAAAAAAAAACACGTTAAATATAATTTATGGGAAATTACTTTTATTCTCTGACACATTTTTTGCCACTTATACAAAGTTTGCTGATGAATAAATGGGATGCGTCCATTAACTTACTAATGTTTTGGCCAGTAGGAACTACGTTTCCGTGACTTCAGGGAAATTTTGTTTTTTTTTCATCTTTTTTTTATATTTTAACAGAGTAGCCTACGTCCGAGCGGACTGGCGCGTTATTGGTTGCGATTCGTCAAGCGATGTGCGTCCTGACACATGCCTCCTCCCCCCCCCCCCCAACCCTTGCCCACACTCTTGCCAAAAACACAAATTCCCTTTTTCCCTCCCTCATTCCCCTGGTAACCACGGAGCCAACAGCTCGACAACACTAGGGCTTAACCCACAGCGCCCGACAGACCAACCACGAGGTTTATTGAAATTCTTTTGCAGCAGCGCTTCGGGAATGGTTAGTTTTTATACACTACCCGGGGCGAGGGGAAGGGTTAGTTTCATTTCAACTTATTTATCTTTGTACCGAAGCTCCCAGGGTCGTTTATCCGTGTACTCCAATAAATGTTGCCGGGTCATAATTATCCCGAAGTATCTGTAATATTTAATAAATACAATTATTTTTGAAAGTTTGCTAATTTTTCGTAAGCCTTTATTTTTATTTCGTATTTTATTGCTTTAAGTCTTAAAAAAATTACGTGAAACAATGAAAAAACAAAATCAAGATGTCAGGTCCGGAATTCTAGCCCGGGTCATCAGGAATTCGAGTTAATTGTCTTAAAACCTTTCATTTTTATGTTTGGCTTGTTGGTAATTATCCGTTACCAACGAACCCGTTTCACTAATTTTTGAAGAGATAAACAAAACATATAATTTCTTTTTAAATGGTTATTAATGTGTGACGAACTTGTGACGTATCAAGACATGTACGGAATCACACCCACGCTTCGTCTCGGGACTCGAACCAGAAGTTCTCGTGCCGAAAGCCGGCGTGCGTCTAACTGCGCTACGGCGGTCGGTTCCACATCTTCTCCGCCGCAACCCTGTCAGCCTCCCTGCTCCAGTAGAGTGGTTTGTCGCGTTCCTCGACTCCCACGTCCCGGTCGGCTCCAAAGCTTGATATTTATGTTAGTAAAAGGGTACGCCGTACCGGAATTATGGTACGTTAATAGTGGGAATTTCCGTACAGATGCTGTGGACGATCGAGAAGTTATCGTGCGTTCCGTGCTTGCGAGGGATAAATTATGGTACACCCTCCTGGACACCTACCACCTGCCCCCTTCCCCCATAAACATTTTCGTCTGCAGGCGGCGGCCATGTTGTATGACGCCATGGCATCCATTTTGATTCCAACTTCTGATGACAAACTCCGCTAGTATCGACTGCAGGTGTCGGCCATGATGGATGACATTGGTGGTTTCAGTTTATGCTGCTAAAAAGCGCTAGTGTGGCTGTGTTATGTACAATATCGTGTGTGAATATATATGTATATAAACATATACATATATATGCATATATATGTATATATACATATATATGTATATATACATATATATGTATATATACATATATACATATATATGTATATATTCATATATATGTATATATTCATATATATGTATATATACATATACATATATATATATCGAAAAGTTTGCTGTGTTTGAAGCATATGGCTGGTAAAACCAAAGATCCGGAATCTTTACCCGGCCAGTTTGGAAATACCACTTTCCCGAGTACAGCACTGGGAGGGCAAGCGGAAGGCAACTGCGATCCATTGCAGAATTACTTCACCTAGTTCGCCACAAGTCACGCCCAGAGAAGTCGACACAAACATTCACAGGTTGCGCTTCGTGACTGCGTGAACTCTGAAGTTTGTTCGCCGACCGCTTATCGTTAGTCGAAATACTTAATTTATTTTAAAATCGTTGCGTCTAAATGTAAAAAATGATTATTTCATCACAGAAACGATATGATCATGCAATGAACGGGTGATATCAAATACTTTTTTTTTTGCCTGAAATGTTTCAAACTGCAATTGATTTAGTTCCTGCTATGGGAAGGTCCTCAAAAGGTTAAATGTTTAGAATTTGACGGATGGCTGCAGTATTTATGTACACGTGCACACACGCACTGTTAATTTAATTAGAATTATGCAAAGTATTCAAGATAAACATTGTTTCACGTAAATTTCAAACAATCAGAGCATGCTAACGTTCTTAGGAATGCTTTAATAACTCATTTGTACTGACTATAGTGCTTCAAGAGTAGTGGATTATTTTTATTCCTTTGTCTGGGGAGAACCTTTAAGACGCAGTTTCACAAGCTATTTTAGTTGTTTCATTTTCTTGTCGTTACTGTTAACTTGAGGGCTTCTTATGTTAATTTATCACGGTAGTTCTCGTGCATATTATGTTTAGTCTCAAATTTTCTCGAAGAGATCTCCACTGAATACTATCGAATTGCGGTAAAAAGTAACACAAGTGTTCGTAATTATTACTTATTACTTGCGTGATCCTTTTCAGCTCGGGAATAAAGTTTAGCAAGTAAGTCGATTTGAACGGAAATGTGTTACACGGTGCTGCCATCTGTGGAAGTCTCAGAACTCTTGATAAGATGATGTATCCGCGTAATTCAGCCGTGTATATTGCTTTCGTGAACATCGCATAGTTTAAACCGCGGATAGGTATTAAAAAAATAGAATTTTATAACAGTACAACTATCTTTTAATACTTTATGTTATAACGTTTGGTGAGAAAATGCGTGACCCAACAAAAAAAACGCAAAAGAGCTATCGTAATTTATTTACAGGAAAAATCCATCAAATAATAGCCAATTCAAGAAAATGTAACCAACTCGGCGTGAGAGACCAAACCTCAAAGTGAAGCTGTGATAATGCGTCATTCGTGTTTGTTTCCCGTCTCTTTTACCCCTTTATTTTTTTCTTTTTCATTTTTGCTATAAAAAAATATCTTATCCTTTACGTTTTTCTTATCCTTGTTCCGTTTCAACTATAGTTTTTTTTTTTTTTTTTACGTGCGCAAGCAGCATGCACCTTATCATCCTTTAAAGGTTTTTTTTTTGTCTCATTAAAGCTTATCCTTTTGTTGGCGAAAACTCAAGGGAAAGGAGTGGTCTGTGGACAAGAAGGAATTTTTTGGTTAAGAAGGGCTGGGGGGAAGGGGGGAGGAACGTGCTACAACGAAGCGGCAAGCAGAGAACGTAGCTTCGCGGATTTTGCCGACGGCCATAAAGAAACAAGCCGCAAAGGACGGCGTTCCGCAATTCTTTGTTGTTTGCTTTATTCTTTTCTTTTTTAACACCGCACGTCCTCACAGATGCCGGAGGTCACAGATCCGCTACACAGTAAAAAAAAAAAAACATTTCAATTGGAACTGGACTATTTTTTTAAAAGTAGAAGTGTTTGTAAAGTTATAATTTTTTTTTCATTTGGAACATCTTAGCTCTTGGTATACGTCATTTGTTAGGAGTTATTTCATGAATACCGATTGGAACAGAAATTGGTAACCATGGTGCGGCCATCTGTGGAAGTCTCAGAAATCTCGAAAAGATGGTTGTGAGTTCACTGTACATATTAATTAATGAGTAGTATTTCAGTAAGTTGATGTTTCTTGTGAGATCACCGAGTACCCGTTTATTTATGTATATTTACGTAACATTGCTTAATCGTTTGAAAGCAGCTTGCTTGGAAAATAAAAGCTGAAATTGTTTAAACGCAGAATTGTAAGTAGTATAGGATCGTACACGGCGCCTTTATCTTTTGTGATGCACCAGATATAGTTGTCCTTCTGTTAGACTGGGTGTATAAACTACGCAAAAAACTCTAATGAGGTTTTCATATATCCGTTTATAAAACACGTAAGATGCAAAACAAAAATGTTTCGTTTCGTCTTCGGTTTCCACCTACCACGTTTTTAAAGTGGAATTTTCCGAAAAAAAAATTTTGAAACGCAGACGTTATGGGTTTAGAAAGCCACGTTGTTATTAAATTCATGAATTTTCGACTTGTTAAACTTTGTCACAGTGAAAGAAAATAAAACTTCAAAACAAATTAATGATTTTTTTTTCATGATAAACATTAACTATCAAATGGAGCCCAGGGAGTATTTTTTTTTGTTTTCTACTATTCTACAATTTCAATTTGAAGGGTTGGTAACGTCATGAGACGTGATTTTCTCGCGTTGTTGCGTCGTTGCGTTCATGGCGTAGTTTACAAACCCGGCCCTATAGCTCGGGCGCCCGCGATGTTGGAATAGGGGAGGGAGGGAGGAAAGGGGGCGGGAACCCTAGCAGGGGTTTGGAGGGTCGTAAGGTCACGAGGTTTGGGTCGAGGTGGTCAGAGTGCCCCCTTGAAAGGGGCGTGGAAGGGGAAACAGAAGGGGTGGTTGCCTTGATACCGGATACAGTTGGAAGGGCAGCAGCAGGTGGCTTCGACGTCGGCAATTACGTGAAATACGAAGTCAGGGTCATTGTGGATAGGGAAGGGGGAGGGGGGAGAGAGGGGGTTGAAATGGAACGGGAGGTGGTATCGGTTTCACGGCATAGCCGAGTGAGTCGTATCACTAGAAAAAAAATTACCGCGGCTGCGAAGTCGTTCAACGTTCACATATCTAATTAATTATCACACAGGGCGAATAAATTTTCAGCATTAAGTTCTCTGAAATTTCGTGCGTGTAGTTCAATATGATAAATTGATTAATACATTTCAAAGCATGGAGCATGTTTGAAATATGCATTATATAATTTTCAAATCTAGTCAGTAAATTAAAAGAATTAAAGTATGAACGCGCATGTATTTAAAGCCTTTAAAATTATATCTAAATCGCCAGAGGTACAGCAAGAAAACGGCCAATTGCTATCGCTTTCTATTGAATTAAATGTTTGTTTGAAGGTCTCCACTGTCATTTCCATTTGGAAATATTTTCAAAAAATTGTAATACGAATAATTATGGCAATTAATGTAGTTTCCAAACATTTTTATTGGAAGAGAGCAATTTTTTTTTTATATTTCGGGCAAAAGCCAGAGAATTATAAAAATCTAAGTGTGTGGGAGATTATAAAATTAAAACGTAATAAATATTTATTTTCTTTTTTTTTTCTATGTGAAAATTAAAATACCCAAACAAACTATTAAATTTTTTAAAATGTTGTGTGTTGGTATTAAAACATTTTACTTAAAAACTACTAATACTATTGACTTGAAATTCAAACACCTTTTATATACTAACACCAGAATAAATCGACTATATTCTTGTAATTCCTAACATCTTAAGCCTCTGATCAAAACCGTGCCAAGTAAACCTACATATAACTAGCAGTATTTTTCATTGTGTTATTTGAATTAATCTTCTAATGGGGATGAGTGATTTAAAATGTTATTTTTTGTTTACATAAGCCATTGATGATTAGTATTCCACATGATACAGAGAAACCTTAATAAAAGGGGGGGGGGGGAATATGAATACACAAACACACAGAAAACAGCCAAGATCAGCGGATCTCTTTCCGTGGAAGGAAAAATATTACAGCCTACACAAACACAGTGGTCTGGCAACGATGAGACAGTTGCAACAAGAACAGAAAAAATAAAGACAAACCCGAATTTGGAAAAACACACTGACGAATAGTCGACCCCCAACGTGATACTAAACAGACAATCTGAACAACACGGAGACGTAAAGTCGAACTAAGCAATCTATTCTAATATTATAAAGCTGAAGAGTTTGTTTGTTTTAACGCGCTAATCTCAGGAACCACTGGTCCAATTTGAAAAATTCTTTCAGTGTTGGATAGTACATTTATTGAGGAAGGCTATAGGCTATATTATATTATCAATAACATTAGGGATCCTTACTAAAAGTCCAATTTAGAATCAAATGCGTTGGAGGGGGTTAGATACAACATGCAGTACACGTACGAAGTGTTTGTTAATGCCGCAGGCGCTATTGCCTATTAACATTGTTGCCACGCACTAGATGCCTTATCATTCTTAATTTTCCCATACAAGTAAAAAAAAAACATCCGTATGATATTAACAACGAATCAATCAGTACCCTCATAAGAGTTAAATTAGTATTTAAATACTTTTTATCACTTTAAATCGCAAACCTAAACTATTGTTTTTTTCCTCTCTCTGTGTTTAATTTGTTTTTTATTACCCTTTTTTCCAAGTATATATATTTTACAGACTTGAAACTTCACAGTAATGTTCCTTATGTTACGCAGGATGACATTTTCCGAAAATTAGATCCCATGGGCGGTTAAAACCAGGCAACAGTGGGTACTTTGTCTGCATGAGAACAGGATTTTGCATTGTTCATGCCTTCTGCGTCTCCATGGCAACGGTCATCGCGCGGCAGTAGCGTACCCACAAGGAGGGGCATGTATAATGAGCGGCGCAAGAGTGATCTGCCTGTAGACTGCCGTAGGGAAGTACGGGTACATCAGTTGTACGATACGTGCACGAGTCGGGAAACCATCGGTGCTATTCATTTTCTCTCCGGTACATTATACAGCATTGTAATAAATTTTCACTGAATTTTTTTTTTAATTTACCATTACTGTAAATGGGAGATGTGGCTTAATTTTTTTCCATTAGTATAGCCGTGCGAAGCTGGGTCGGGCAGCTAGTGTAACTATAAACGGATGTTCTGGACAACACTACACTGGTCTAACACTACAATATCCAATAAATATCTATGGTAAAAGTTATATTTCCAGTTTAGCGAACTCTCTCTCCCCCCCCCCCCCCTAAATACACCTGACCAAGTGTGGCGCCCGGGGCAGAAGTCCCGTCTGCGCCCCTATATTAACGTCAGTGACTATGTACGGATTTATGTTGCTACTCGTGTGTCCGCCGTCTGTGTGACACATTCTGTCCAACGACTCCCACTCCATTTTCACGTAATTACGCATACCATATGCCGTATACTGAGAGCTACGATGTTTACACGTAAATAATTATTACATAAAGCACTTTGGAAAAACACACACTGACGAACAGTCGACCCCCAACGTGATATCAAACAGACAATCTGAACAACACAGGGACGTACAGGCGAACTAAGCGATGTAACTATGAACGGGTGGGTGTTTAGACAACACAGCGACGACAGCACGATGCTGAGGCTGCAGACGCCCCCGGAAGAGCGGCGACGGGTCGTTACCACAACGCCGAAATACCATAACGCCGAATGTCAAAATTGACCCCAACGCCGACAGCTAGAAAGCTGCTGTGTACCACAACGCCGAAATAACAACTGAATAAATTTGTGTGTGTTTCTTAAATGTACCTTAACGCCGAAATACCACAATCAAACCTAACCTTACCTTACCTAACCTAACCTAGCCTATCCTAGCCTAGCCTAACCTAGCCTAACCTAACCTAGTCTAACCTAACCTAACCTTTGTGGCAGTTCTGCAATGACAGTTTTCGGCGTTAGTGTATTTCGGCGTTGTGGTACACAGAAGTTTTCTAGCTGTCGGCGTTGTGGTCAATTTGGCATTTCGGCGTTGTGGTATTTCGGCGTTGTGGCATTTCGGCGTTGTGATATTTCGGCGTTGTGGTGCGTCCCCAGCGGCGACCTGGGCACACACCCTGGCAATCAGGCCAGGGTGGCCGGCACGTCTGTCTGGCGCCGGTCGGGGCGCGCTCCGCTGACCGCGGGGGAGGCGGCGGTCTAGGCGTCACGGTCCGCGGAGTGGCTGATGAGATGCCGCGGCCCCGCCACGTGCATATCGGCCAATCAGCGGACCGGGAGAAGCCAGCGCACCGTGAACTATTCGCTTCCTCCCCCCCCCCCCCAACACACCACCTTCCCCGCGTCGCCTTCCAAACGGATGTGGACGTGCTTGAAGCTATCCTGACTCCCTCCTCCCCCCCTTACACCACCATTTCTCTCTTTCTCTCTCTCTCTCTCTCTCTCTCTCTCTCTCATGCCTCCGCGGACTAATAACGGAAACAGACAAGATTCTTTGTCACCGTCTTCATTATATATGTAATAATTATTCGTAATGTTAATTGATTGAATAACGTTACAACATATAAAGCATACCTGATTTGCTTATATATCACTTCTTTGTAGATAAAAAAAAAGTTAGAATGATGATGTACCTACTCTGAAATATAATTAAGTTGAAAACATATAAATTACTCGCGGTATTAAGTGCTCGTCCCAAGGCTGGTGTAGGTACACCTTTTGAAGATCGAGCTGAAAAACGTTTAGGCTACTACTGTAAATAATAAAGTGTTGTTTAAGATGAAACACTGACCGTGTGTACAATGTTTAACTAAACAAATTTCTAAATCCGCCGCAAAACTTGTAGCTGTCGAAAAATTATTTCATATAAATAACTGTAATACCATAATTTATTTTCTATTTTACGAAAATAAACAGGTATTTCAATGGTTGTAAAAATTTGCTTGAAAAAAACCATTATCCAGACGTTTATCAGTACAACTTTAATAACGTTTTTAGAATTTGCAACTATAGGAAACATATTTATATCATACGTCGTAGTTTCCTTTTTCAACTTCATTTTTCGTGATTAACTGGCAGACGTTTTTCAGTCATGTTGAGACTCGTTTTGTACTTGTATTTATCTCTAAGCCTAGGAATTTTTAACCCATATCGATATAAGGTAAAAACTTGAAAACGACAGGAAATTTTAAAAAATATATATATATTTTAATTTTTGATTTCCCCCCCCCCCCCCCCCCCCCCCCCCCCTTAAACAATCTAAATGGTGGCCTCAACTTTTCAAGACAAGTAAAGACTTTTTTTCTGGAGATTTATTGTAGCTAAAAGGTAAATATTATCAAGAATCATATTGCGCAAGCGACATCGGATTTTGACTTTTTAATTTGGTTCCAATGAATTTTGGTTTCTGTATCTCCAACGGTTGTAACTTAGAGCTTTGCCATATATTCGTTGTTTTTTTTTTTTTCTAAGAAAAGTATAGCAGTGTTAGAACCTTTAAAGTTTGCACCTTTTGATATACGATTTCTATCCAATTATTAATTTGTGGAAAATCCTCATTTTGTGAAAATACAATAGCGGTTCGGGGAAGAAGCACCAATCGAGAGAAGCTAGTTATTAAAAATAAATTTGTTTTTACACTTTGACCACAATTCACTAAATTAAACAGGAATATTTAGCACTCACAAAAGCCAGATTATGTGTGAGTGCATCTAGTTACTTTAATATACGTGCGGTATTTTGACTAATGTAAACATTTTAAAAATTGTAACATTGACGAATAAATAAACCAAAACTTACTTAAGAAATCTTACATAAGTTTTTATAGAGTATAAAGTAAAAAAGAGTAATTAATTTAAAAACAAGATTAAGTGTAACATTGTTTCAGAAAAAAAAATTATGTTTAAAAAGTCAAAATTTTATTATTAATGAAAAATACAATAACATAAATTACTACAGTATATAAAAGCTTACTTATGTATTACCGAAATCTCTTTATCAGTTAAATTATTCATCCAAAGATTAGCATTTTTATTTGAAAATAATTTTTTGTTTCAGTTTTTGGAAACAAAATTTCTAAAAAAAAAAAAAAAAAAAAAATCTCAGTGAAATTGTTTTATGAAATTGAGCAATAGGTAAATTTATGCTTTCAGGGTGGTATGTAGAGGAGCACTAATCACCAAAACAATACTCGCTCGGAACTCGATTTGGGAAGCGCTAGAGGGCGGTACGCGCTGTGTGACGAAATGACGACAAGCGAGACGGAAACAGATGGAATGACAATGCATCGATGAATTCAAGGAGAAAAATTTCCCCCCCCCCCCCCCCCCCCGAAAATTCCCAACCACACGAATTCCACGTTCAACAACTGTTCGCGCCAGCAGTGACGTGCGTCGACGAGAACACCAGGTGCGGTCTCGTGCGTTGCCAGCAGCGACGGGAACACGGGAAGCAAGGTCTTCTACCGTATAGCGACGGGAACACGGGAAGCAAGGTCTTCTACCGTATAGCGACGGGAACACGGGAAGCAAGGTCTTCTACCGTATAGCGACGGGAACACGGGAAGCAAGGTCTTGGACCGTGTGCCACGGGGCTTCCGTCGACACCACAACTTGATAACGGCGGTTGCTGGGAACCGCGAGTTTCATTTCGCTTTCCCGGAAAATATTCATCTAGCGCTTCGCCGGTTGAGTTCCGAGCATAATATTGTACGGCGTCTTGTGCCTGTCTGCTTGTGTTCTACCAACGTGCGTTCGCCACGAGTTTTGAAACATTCTACACATCTTTCGTTAGTCAGTGCTGTGCGCGCGCTGCTTTCCCCCGAAGTAGCTTCCCCGAGGGAAAACAGGGGCGGCTCCAGGAAGACTTCATACACAGGGACGTAACCAGACCAGTTTCCACCCGTGGCAAGAACTCATTTTGGGCGAACCATACCAAAAACCTCTTTCCGACAACACCTCATATCGCCGCAGCATATTAATTCCACGATTCCAAATATTTTTGATTGGACTTAGAAGGTAAATAAATATATTTTATTTGCAGTAATTTCATTGTTTGTACATCGTAAGTTGGATAGTACTCGAAAGATAACCAAGTTTTAAATATCTGATGGTATACATGCATCTGTATGTATCTTTCAATACATTTGCAATCCGAAAATTTCATTTATGGTCTAACACTACAATATAAAATAAATATCTATGGTAAAAATTACTCTCCCAGTTTAGAGAACTCTCCCTCTCTTTCCCGCCCCCCTCCCCCAAAAAAAAATTCACCCGACTAAGTTTGGCGCCCAGGGCAGAAGTCCCGTCTGCCCCCATATTAACGTCAGTGACTATATACGGGTTTATGTTCCTACACGTGTGTCCGCCATCTGTGTGAAACTTTCTGTCCATCGACTTCCATTTTATTTTCACGAAATTACTCATACCATATGTCGTATACAGATAGCTACGATGTTTACACATCAATAATTATTACATAATGCACAGTTTTAATACACGCTCAAAATCAGACTTTAAACTTCGTATCCCCGGCCACAAGACGCAGTACTATTCCAACTGCTTCACTATTTCTGCAGCGCGCGACTGGAACAGGCTCCATGCAGAGTTTCCGGGGTCAGAAACACTCTCCAAGTTTAATCGCAAAATTGCAAAATACACCTTTCAATGTCGCCAATCGGTCCACAACCACAGCAGGTTATGTATATGGGAAATGTTTGTAACCACATATATGCTGAATTTATGTTTTTAAATTCATTTATTTGTAGTGTTATTTACTTATGTTTGTTTAAGTCCTTTAGAATTAAAAATTATAAAAATCTTAAATCAGTGGTTACAAACATAACATATACATTGGGTTGTGTTAGGTTAGTTTATTATTATATATGCATATGAAGTATGATTTTTGTGCAGTTTTGTAGAACTGTGATTAAGGCTAAAAGAAATAACTTCGCTACTAAGTCAATAAACAGTTTAAAAATATCTAAACTTTAATATAAATTATGCCGACTAAATTTTGTGAGCCACAGATGCTCAGGATGTGTGCGGTTGGAGTTTGACAACTTTTAATGGACTTTCCTTGCCAGGACATATAAACGTCTATTTTTTGTTCGCCTGGGAACACGTGAATTGAAATACTTCAAAATAACTTTTTTTTATAAAGAAAAGTTTTTGTCGCAGTTCGTTTTCATCCCGTTTAAGTTTTTGTGAATTTTCGTTCCCTCGAACGAAAATCCATTAACGGCTGCGTCACTCATTTAATAGGTATAGGTTTTTTTTTTTAAAGTGAACTGTTGAAAAGTGATTTGAGATTATACATAGTGTATACATTCAGAAGAGCGTATGAGTAGTTAATGTATATCTAACCTTTCTCTATAATGGTATCCCTCTGAATTTTGTTGCAGTATGTAACTATCTATCTCTTTATAGCACATTTTTCTTTAACAAAATAAAAACACATAAAATTAACAGCAGACATACGCCACATGTTTTGATACACTACTATCCCGAATATCATTACAATTATTAAAATGATATATCTTCTGGTAATTGAGAAAAACAATAATTTTCCACATTTATATAAACAAAGAAAACATTGATTCCGAGCTAAGAAATCACGCTGGTGCTCTGTATTTCCAAAGTTCAAAAGTTGTTTACAAATTAGTTAATTAATTCATTAATATAACGTCAGGCGCTTGATATTGGTTCTTAATCATCTGGTTTCCGGCAAAAAGAATTATGAGATTGTCAAGCTCAGTCGGCTCGAGGCAGAGGTCTCTTAAATCACAGTGCGACCAAGTGGCGCGAGACTGTGTGTGTGGACAGGCGCGAGGTAAGGGGCGAACCACTGTTGAGCCTAGCTCCAGTGAGGAGAGGCGAACTATGGAACTTGACAGACATTGAGTGACTTGGCGAGTAAACATTTTCAAGTGCCAGTGATTTGTGATCGGACATTTATAATTATAATTATTTATTAATGTAAGTATTAGTAATTAATAAAACTGTAATAAAACTTAGCTAATTGGGCTATCCCATACGAACCCAGTTCTCCCCACGTAAGTCGTAACAACAAATTGGGTACCAATAATAAATATAAGAAAATTACACACCAAAATTTTGGGAAATTCAAACCCTAAACACTCCCGAGTCAATTAGAACTGGAAGTAAGAAATTAAGAAATAAACCTCTTGCTTTAAAGTTACGAATTGCTTTGTTTTTATTGAAATTCTTTTTTAAGGGGCTAAAAAGGGGGAGAGATAGGATTTATTTAAAAAAATATATAACTGATTAATTAAGACGTAAATTATTAGTAGGAATAGTAAAATTGATAACTACAAGATATGATTTTCTACTTTGCAAGATTCCAACCCTAAGGAATGTAAAAGGGTTAAGTTTGGTTTAAAAAATAAATTGCATTTTTCCGTATCTACTAGATTGTGGGGTAAGAAATTAGGAATGATCAACAAGTACATAAAGTTACGAATGCCATTTTTTTCAATTTTACAGATTTTGTTGTGTTAGAAAGTGAAAAAGGAGTAATTTTTGTGTAATCATAAAAAACTCATATTTCGTTAGAATATAAAGCTTGATGTAAGAAACCAAGCATGAAAAAATATATATTTATAACGTATGATGCTGATACCATTTTTTATTCAACCCCAAAGTCAATCAAACGGGGGTACCTTAGTTTTCATAGTAATAAATCATATATCCAAGAAAATGATTATGGTGGTAAGGAATTGAGCAAGAATAACTCTATCATGTTTCTATATTCGACCGCAAAAGGGGTGAATAGGGGGTCAATTTTTTACTATAAAATTTTTATCTCTGTATCGAATCAAGTGGGATGTGAGTTATTCGTTATGATTTATAAAAAAGGAAAAATTTATGGACATGTTTTTTTCCTATTTGCTTTAGTTCTTCATATAAATACGGTTTTAAAATTTAAAAAAATATATATTATCAAATCAAAATTAATTTCGGATTTTGGCAATTCTTAATATAATCATAATTTATGCTACCATATCTTATTCAAATTTCTGCGAATTATCTTCTCCTGATTTGAAGCAAGGGGTATGTTTATTTAAAAAAATAAAAATAAACTTGGAATCCGCTAAATCAGTATTGGCAGAAAATTTTAAATTTTGTATAAAAAAAATTTTTGTATAAAAAAGTTTACTATTTTGTTTTGAAATTAACATCTGCTGTAAAATGAACAGGATGAGTTTGGTTTTATTTGGTTAACGGATATTGCAGTATTTACTCAGTTTTGAATTTTAAATAGGCATCCATGTGGGAAAAGTGGAGAGGGTTAAAAAAATTGGAAATTTTTTAAGTTAATACTAAGCATTTCTAACAATCAACTAATACGTTGGATAAGAAATGTTATATCTGTTCTCTGCATTTCAAATAAAGTTAGGATTATATGAAATACCTTAAAATAATGGAGCTATTTGTATTAAGGTGAAATTATTTAATTATTCTTTGCATAGTTTTAACCATAATTAAAAAAAGTGTAAGTGTTAACGATGGCATAAACTTAATTAAAATGAAACGGCGCGTGTTTTCTTTTAATTGCCTACCTCATTAAATTAAAATAAGTTAAGTGCGATGTCATCAAGGTAAAATTAATCCTCGGACACACTATTACAAAACTTATAAAGTCAGATACTTAATCAATACTAAAAATATAGAAGAAGGCCTACGCAAAAAAACTTTTAGAAATATCATATCAACCATAGTTTTTGTTGTGAATTAAATATTTTATTTACCTGACAATTTATTGTGTATATTTATTTAGTAAAAATGTTTGGAATTAATTATATACTTTTCGTTCAATGGTTAGATATCAGCAATACCCTGAAATTTTGCGAGCGAAGCCGTGGGATATTAACTAGTGTAAATATATAATGCTCACCGAACTGTTTGCCATCAGGATGGCGTCATGAGTGGAATAATGTTCGCCGTAATGCAAAACAACACCCGACATTAGGTATGTAAATTTAGCGTATTGCAATGCAGAACACGCAAAACGTGTTTGCGCTCATTAAACGGGCATAAATATTTGATATCAGTGATACTCCATTCTGAATCTTTTAACGTAGACCATTATGCTCTGGTAACATTTACAGCATGCAGTTTGCAAGAAAACCCTCACTCAAACCTGACTAAAAGTTCTTTGTTAATGTGAGGCTGGACGTCAACCTTAAAGCAAAAAGAAAGAAAGAGAATATAAATATCACAAGTTTCAAAACAAAATTACGTTATTTTAATCCAGCCTATAAGTTTAGTATGTTGTAGTGAATAGTATTTTATAGGCCTGCTGCAAGCATTTTTTTTTTAAATTCTGAATTATATATCAAAACATAATGCATTTACGTGGCTAAAAGAATTGGAACGATTGGTTTAAAAATGCTGAAATTCATAACGTCAAATTTTGTGATAAAAATCTTATTAAAATTCAAGTGTTTTAAAAATATTAATTATTACATTCAAAAGAAATTTCTTTAATCAAAATAAGAAAAAAAAATATTAATATATTGTCATGTAGGCTACTGAACTTGTAATTTTATGTTAATTTATTACTATGTTGTTTATGCATTTGTATAAAAATTTCAATTAAAAGTTAATATCATTTACTGTATTTAAGTTTCACTTAGAGCAATGAATTATATATGTATGTGATATAACCTGAACTGCTAGAGAATTGTTTTAGGTACTTTTGCTATGAAATAAATTATATCATGTAAACTAATTCTTAAACTGGCGTTTTCGTAAGTTATATCTAGTTGCAGATATACACAGAAGTCCACACCTTTTGAACCTGAAGTCATTGGAGACATGTAAACGAATTTCACCAACAAATAACGCATAATTTGGGTACAGATGAAAGCAGTTATCATTTGTTTTAGTAATAGCTTTTAAAGCGCTGACGTTAGCGTAAACGCGCCTAATTCCTAAACTTTCTCCTTAACGTAGCATCGACCTGATGTTGCTTCGCATAAAAGTGATTTCAGTTTTATGATTTGTTTATTTTTTTTTCTCCTCCCGCCCAGACATCGCAGCGCCAAGCCGTGGCACAGAGTATCGATGTATCGAAGTATCGATTCTCTAACGCAAGCACGGGTTTTTGTCGCTCGACGCCGAATGGGACGGAAGTAACCCGCGAGTGTCGAAGGAAAAGCGGAAGGGTGGGAGTGTATGCTGGCACGGGACGTGAAATTGGGTCGGGAAGTTGAGGGTTTGGGGTTCGTTCCGGTTGGGGAGGAGGGGTGGTATTTGCAAGGGAAATGGGGCGGCTGGTTGTGATTGGCTTGTCGGGGGGAGGGGGAGGGGGGGAGGGATTGCTAATGAACTGGGTAGAGGAGTTTGTTTGTACGCAGGCTGCTCGCGGGATGGTAGGTAGCGTTATCTTCCTCCCGTCGAGTTAGAGGGTGGAAAGGGGGTTGGTTCAAATGGGCAAACGGGGGAGCGTTAAGGTGGACCCGGGAAGGGGAAGGGGGAAGGGGATTTCACATTCTCGAAGGAGGAAGAGAGAAGGCTGTTAAGGCGCGTCTTGGGGCGACGTTTCATTTACCCGCCGCCAACGGCGATAGAGACCTCCGCAAGGCAGGGATAAGTACGTAAGCGAGATAGCGAACGAGACGAAGAGAACAAACAATCCAACTTCATTTCTCGTCGACTCGAGGGACTGATACGGTTGTGCGAACGCTACCAGAGGCTATACGTCCTCCCCCTCCCTTTTTCCTTTCCAACGAGGAAGTCTGCCTTCCTGTGCGGGCATCAAACCGTCAAACGGCACGGGAAATACTTAAGTTAAACTGAGAAACAAACAAAAAAAATTGAGAGTTTGAAAATTTGATAATGGTGAATAGATATAGAGCGGATTCACTTAGTCATGGGTGTATTTGTGTTAGCGAGGCTGGATGTTAAGTGCAAGGATCGCTGGTTCTTCTAGTGTTGTGTCGCCTCTAAGCGCACGGTTGTGGACTGGCACATAGTCTTCTCGTCGTGCATTTAGCAACAATGAAATCTGAGTGGTAAACATAGTATTAAACGGCAGATAAATGAAGAAAAATGTGTAATGGAAGTCTCTTGAGTGCTTCCAATAATTTATACTGTATATTTCATGCCTAAAAGTTTATTTTAAAAACACGAGTTTTAGCCATTTAAACTTTTCTAAAAATTACAGTTTTAAAACGTTAAACGGAAACACAACTACTTAACAACCCTCCACGTATTCTTAAATGCTTTTCGTAAACAAACACCACTGGATATCTTGAGCAATTTTATAAATCGCGTGGTTTTTTTCTCGATGCTCTGCACACCGAAAGTGTGATCGGGTAGGCACGCACGCCACTTAATCTATGAACTCACATCCTCTCCTCCGCTATACAAATCTTAGTTTGTTTGCACCACTTAAAACTTTGTATCTGCACAACTTTTTTTTCCAGAACAAATTAATTTTGAAGCCAATTATATTTATTGTTTTAAGTCTGGGAATTTATATATATATTTATTTAATATAGCCAGCAGGTACAAAATATCAATATATTTATTTTTAAATCATACGCTTCTATATTAAATCGAAAGCTTCAAAATTCTGTTCCGCATAGTGAAATCCGATGTATTACTCTGTGCCAAATGCGGAATGGCGTTAACTGCAAACCAGCGAGTTGTAGCTATAAATATGGGAAGAGACGAAAACAGAAAGATATAGGCATTAATTCCAGATACAGAGACAACTTAGAAAGAGGGACAGACATTTAGAACGATAGTCAGAGAAACGTAGACAGTAGTTGCGGTAATAGAAGTGCTAAACCACTTACAATATATTATGTACTAGAAACTTGCATGATTCGCGTCATGTTGGCAGCAGACTATAGTGTAAACAGCTGTTTATTTTAATGACACATGTTATTGAGTTCGTGGGTTATTTGACACCAAAAGCCTGAACAATCTTGCACAAATTGTAATGTCTAGTGCCTGAAAAAAAAAATTCGAGGTTTCAGTTACCACTAGGATAGAATCCACAATCCCCTACATACTCGGGCAAATTCCACCTGCTTATTGGCTACTGAATTTTGAGACCTGTTAATCGTGATGCTTGAGATTTGATACTTCTTTGGGTGAAGATATTTTTTTACGGCTCAAAGTCATTCAGATAAACTGTGATCCAATCACAGAATAACGCGATATGAATCCGCGAATTTTTCCCGAGTATGGCTTAGTCGTAAGCATGTCATAAAAGAGGATGCAATCAAGCACGGCCCATCAAAACATTACGTCATGATTATATGCAGGAAAATAAAAGTCTACCGCGGTGTCAGAAAAAAAAATGTGAATTTTGCAGGGCTCTTAGTGATTACTGCTTCGTAGCGACTCTTTGAAATTCACGTTATTTCTGGTGCCATAATGGAATCCATGAACGTGTGCGTAATCAGATAGACGTGATGAGTTCATTGGCTGCTGCCGCATTTGACCTCTTCGGGTCGCGCATGATGCGATCATATGTTTTGCTGGGGTTCAATACAATTTCTTGGACATACGCCATTGCAGTTTTCCACTGTTTGTCCATTGTAAAAAAAAAAAATTAATAAATGCAAAATAATAAATAAAAATGAAAAACATAATCCCACTGAGAACAAACCTAAATCAGCTGATGTCAACCTGATAAACCCAACGATGAACCTAACAGGTATGGACAACCCAACAACGACCCACAGACGAACACATTCAAACTTACCTAAATATCCGACAGCACAATAATTCGTTGGAAGGAATTTAGTCATGAAACATTAATAACATCACAGACGATGGGCTAACAACGACGAGGCAAGAATCAACAATAACAGTGATTGCTGACAGACAACAAAACATGGACAATTGCAGCAAATATACGAACACAACGATGAAGATAAACAGATATTATGGGTAACACAACGACGAAAACACCACGAACACAGTATGTTTTCTGTGACAAAAATGTTGCGACGTTTCGGGAACTGGCATCTGTTACCGTCATCAGGCACAAACAGACTGATATCGAACACAAACAGTGTAAAACTGCAATGGCGTATGTCCAAGAAATTGTTTTAAATCAAAATTGCATGAATGATTTAAATAAGGTTTTCCTGGGTGGTTTTTTTTTTCATTGGCTTCTAATCCTTCAGGGCATCCCAAATAACCTGTGATCAAATGACCAGGGACGTTCAAGTGTAAAAACTTTTGTATTCTAGACTTGTTGCCAAATTATAACAAATATTTTCCAGGTCTCTATTACTAGAGACCGAAACAAATTTGCTGATTCAATTCGCGATAGGCTTAAGTTCAATACCAGTAAACGTATTTACGTTAGGCTCTGGACTAATGAGAAATCCTCAAAGAAATAAGTATTCAATCACAGACAACCCAATTGAGACTGCTAACAAGTCACTAACCAACGAACTGGCGCTATTTTCCCGACTATACAGAGGACATTGTAGTCTACCCTAAAGGTCATAACCCCCAGCAAAATTTTTCCTATCCCTATCTATTACTGGGTCACAACTTGGTTGGTTGCACCCACGAGATTGGCGGAGGCTGTGTATTTCGTCTCCAATTTATAATTGGCCGGGGTCGACGTATCTATTTTTTTTTTTTTTTTGCGCATGGAAATTTGTTCGCGCTTCGTGGCTGGAGAGTTTATGTACGTGTAACTACCGACCGCCACCCATTCTCCCACTCCCCCTTTTCCAATCATTTGCCTTTTCAAAATCTCGCTCACCCCCTTGACCCGGCTGAAGTTATTTGCGTTTTATTTTTTACTGTTCCACCCCTGTCGGTTAACATTCGGAACGGTGTTACGCGGACCGCGGTAAAATGCGGCACCACTTTCCCCAACGATTTTAGTACTTCCGGGAAACAGCTGCTGTTCAAGTGGTAACATTTTAACCTCCGATGTATATATTTTATCTCTTACCCGCAAAAAAAAAAATTATATATAACGGCCAATACTACAACTCCGAAAAGCGGATGTGAAAAAAAAATTCGAAATTACTCCAAATAATTTTACGTTTGACTTTTTTTATGACGCAGTAGTAAAAATTAATAAACGTGGTTTGCATATTTACCGAATCAGTGCCGGTTCAGATTTTTTAAAAAGGTTTTTTTTTTTTCATTTTTCAGTGAATGTGAATTGTTGTAGCCGAGAGCTCTTGTTATAGCTACATCTCATGAGAAGTGTTTTGTTTTAAGTTTTATATTTATTATTTATTTAATGATATTTTATTGCCAGCTGAACTAACCAAAACGTCCTAAATAGGCTGATGCTGTATGAAAATAAATAGAAAAAAACGCACATACCAAAATACAAATTACATTAAAACAAAACAAAGAAATTCTCAGTGCCAAGGCTGTGGTGATAGATTACAGTCTGCCAACTGCCAATTCACTGAGAAAGCCACAAATAACTCAATCGTAACTGAACATTTAGTTCCCAGATTCAAAACTGGAATTTTTTTTTTCCTTCCACGTCCAGACCGTAGATTGCATTGCATTTTTGTAAATGGAACAGAAATATTCACGTAAAATTACAGATATTTGTTAGTTTGTACATGTAAACAACTGTATAACTATAAAATAGTGTTCGCAGTAATACTTGGTTCGTATTCTTACCCGGACATTGATACTTTGTGTAGATCCAGTACCATCGACAGTTAAAGTTATTTTTAAACCGTTCCCTAGATAGCTTCCCAGTAATAACTGCGCAAATAAAATTCTAACTATTAAATATTCAATAATCTTTCCCATGTTTAAAAGTATTGTGCTTGAATAAATTATTAATTAAAATATAAAATAATGCGCCAATTTTCGTAAGAAATACTCAGTTTTATTTCTAAAAAACGTATTTCATATATGTAAAAATAACCAGAGCCATGTATTGTACAAATTTTCAGCACAAAAAAATATTTTCTGTGTGGGAAGAAAACGCTAAATCATCGCAGAATCATCCCGGCATTTTTAGGCCTGCTTTATAAATTACGCAAACGCAATAATGCAAGAAACGCAAGACGCATAAAGTTCAATAACGACGTTTTTAAACTCTCGCTCATAAACTAAGCAGCACTAAAATATGCAATGCAAGCATCACCCAACTTTAAACTTCCTGCGTTTCGGCTTGCGTTTCCACTTTTCATACGTGAAGTAGAATGTTCCGAAAAAAAAAAAAAATTTTTAAGATGCAGACGGAAGGCTACGAATTCGTTTTTACTGTATGAATGACATTTAAACTACTTAAACTTTCGCACGGGGGAGAGAAAGTTACAGTTTTGAATCATATTATTTTCAATTTCATAAGTCGTGGAGAACTTGAACTAACAAAAGAAACCTGCAGAAGAAAACTTGTTGTCAACTTGTTTTGTTTTTACAAATTCACGTTTTAGGGTTGGTAAACTCTTGCAGCTTGTGTGCTTTATAAACGACCGTTATTCTGTTGCATTGGCTGCGTGTTGCGTTGTTGCGTCGTTGCGTTCTTTGCGTAGTTTATAACCCTGGACTTAACCCCTTGGCGAAGCCGCGGCTTCCACCACTGCGACGTTGCTGGGACGCGAGTATGGAAGACCCGTCGTCAGCAGTGTTCGGCGAAGTGGCTGCACTGTCGAGAGGGCTCCCGATGACGTCAGAGCGACTCCCTTCCTCGAGAGGCTACCGTCGTCTTCCCTGCACCCCCTCCACCATCCAGCCACAACGCCTACCTTACTGCAAACCGCACTTTTTTTTTTAATTGTAAACGGCACAGAAACATTCACGTAAAATTACAGATACCTGTACATTTGTTCAGTTACAAAAAAAAACGTCGGTACCTCTACGAAATAGTGTTCGCAGTAATATTAGTTTCGGATTCTTACCGGGGCATTCATGCTTTGTGTTGTGTCCCAGTTACTCTTATAGTTAAAGGTATTGGTAAACCGTTCCCTGAATATCTTTCCAGTATTAGCTTGCGCACATAATTAGCATGATACAAAAAAATAAAGTTAAATTTTTGTGTATTTCGATTATCTTTTCCATGGTTAAAAAAATAACGCTTGAATGAAACATATGCGTCATTGTCGTACTCAGTATTATATTTAAAAAAAAGTATTTCATATATTCAAAAATAACCATAGCTATTTGTTGTACAAATGTACAATATCTTTATTAAAGTATTACAAACTATTTCTTGGCAACTGCTTCACAAAGGAATCTTTTGTAAAAGTACGTAAAATTATTTTTCTGTGAACAATCCAGTAGATCCCGTCGCCTTTAAGTCTAGATCCATAACTGCGCGATAAATATTTTACATTTACATTTTGTTTAGAATTTTTTTATAAGAACAGCAAAATATGCGAAAACCAAATTTTAAAAAATATTTGCGCATTTTAATCTGAGTTTGTTGGACCGTTGAGTGTGTGGTGGAAGAAAGCAAGGGACGGAAGGGAAAATGTAGAGCGAAATGTCTGCTGTGAGTGCGAGTGACATGCTTGTGACAAGTGTGTCTGTTCTCTCAGTCAGAAGACTTTCCCCGCACACAACGAAAATGTGTGCGTGGCGGCAAAGTGCGTTTGAAGTGAAACTTCAGACTTCAATAGTCCACTTTAACAATAACACTTAATACATAAATTAACCAATGAAGGCTCACAATATTGCACAAAAACTTCAACGAAAATTATGCAAAAAAATATTTGAAGTTGTCCAACTTTACTTTTACAGAAGATGCCTTTAGAAACCAGGTGCCAAGACATAGTTAGTAATACTACACGAAATATATTGTAAATTTGTACACCACATGACTATGAATATTTTTGCACATATGAAATATGTTTTTTCGAGATAACTCTGAGTATTTCTTACGAAAATTAGCACATAATTTTATATTTTAATTGGTGTTTTATTAAAGCTTTTTTTTAAACCATGAACAAAATAAACAAATATCCAGCTATTTTATTTTATTTTACCTTGCTTATTAATATGCGTAAGTAATACTGGAAAGTTATTCAGAGGATTGTTTACAAATAACTTTAAACTGTTGGAGGTTACTGGGGCTACGCAAAGCATAAATGCCCGGGTAAGAATCCGAACCCAGTATTACTGGGAACACTATTTTGAAGTTATACAGTTGTTTACATGTAAATGTACAAATTGACAAACATCTTTAATTTTACATTAATATTTATGTTCCATTTACAAAAAAAAATGCTTTGAAGTTTATTTTTGGTTTCCAAACCTCCTCATCCTTTAGTGTCATGAAGAACCCTACTTCTGAGTGTTGACTTTTTCGTTTTTCGTTACTCTCTTCCGATGAGTCATCGCTTCGACTTACCCTATCGGCTGTGAAGAATTAAAAAAAAAAAAGCACAAATATTATTCTGGTTTACAAATGTTCACGGTTCCGTGGATAGAGCCGTGGCCACTTGGATACGTGCACACGTAAATTTCCATGCTTTCGTTGAATTCAGAAGTTTTGATTTCGCATTGTCTTTTCATTCGCGGAAAAACTTTTTTTTAAAAATCTGGGTTTGTAAACCGCGCAAGAACTTAAAAAATAAAGAGTACGGAAAACTCAGTTTTATCTGTTTCAAAGTAGCCATTTACAATCTAAGTAATACGCAAGAAAATCAAAGCAGATTGCGTTTCCATCTTCCTTGTTTGAAGGCCCTCTTTCCTAAAACATTTTCAAGGCATTTACGTAGAAGCAAAGATATTTACGTGAAATAGATAGGTACACAATAAATATTGCTCCTGTTTCAGATCAGTCCTCACAGTCCATCCACCTCTCCCCTCACTCCTCACGCGCAAATACTCCCTTCTATTCTCCTCCTAACTTTTATTTTTACTACCAAATCAGAACCGCCAACCAAATGGGCCCTAAAATCTGACTTTTTATGGCCATTGTTAACTGACGTCTAAAACGGAAGCTACTGTCAAGAGTTCCCTTTAAAAAATTTACTATATTTTTACCTCTTTATTCAATGAGTTCCGAGGCTTTTTTTTATAGAGCTATGAGTGAAAGGGCCGATGATAGGATCACAAAAAAAAAAAAAAAAAAAAAGCCTTTCAGTACTTGCCAGTGATGTGTAACATTTAACCTCGGTAACGGGCAAATTAATGCGTTCTCATTTTGCAAATACACTTGTAATACGAAACTCGGTCCTCGGACACGATGTTTAACGCAGAATTCTTTAAAATAATTATGAGCGCAATAAGTATACAAAAAATGTGTTTTAAACTACATTTCTGGACGTGTTGTTACCCGTAGTTTCCACACCTGCCGCTAAAATTTGCTGCCGGAGCAGCTACGTCGACTATCGAATCATTCGATTTGGGAAATTTGAAACTATATTATAAAATGGCTCCGATAAAAGAAAAAAATACTTGGGAAAAAATACCAAACCCAAATTATGAAACCTAATTCTCGACAAGGAGTTTAAATAAATACTCCCCATCTTGTAAAAATTCACTAAACAGTTATAGCACTCTTGCACATACATACGCTTGTATCGCTATAAAAAATATACAGCTACCTTTATATTTATTTATTTAGCTGCAGTTCGCTACCAGAGATATTGGAAGATTCCAGATGGAGCGTGTGTTAGCGGGAGACAAATAAAAAACAAAAACAAATATCGGACCGTCCTCAAGCAAGAACCAGACTGTGTTTTCCCAATATGGAGGTCGTTATATCTACAACCCAATGCTTTCTTATGGAAGAAAATGAGAAAATTGTTTTTTTTTTTCTCTTTCAATATGGCGTTGACAGTTGTGTTACAATCCGTTTATAATCTGTCTGTATGCTTCCCCCTCCCCTCCCCTCCTCTCGAAATCGTGTTTTTGTTCGAAATTTGACAATTTTCAAAAGTCACTTCCGAAGTAAAACATTATGTTTCTCTACTAACACTAACAATCACCAAAAGTTGTTTGCTAACACTGTTGCCATGACAATAATTGCTTAAGGATGCGCGGACCTTTGGTTCAAGTTACGAGTCAAGTTACGTGCCCCAAACTATAGCTACACAGTCTATCTCAGCGTACGAGGTTGAGCCATATCGAATTGGTAGAAAACGCCCTCGTTTCGCTCTCCATTTCAGCAGGCATCTTCAGGGCTGAGAAATCCACTATGAGCTCTATAAAAATAGGGACTGCAAAAAATTCGCGGGTTCAATGACTTTCAGGAAAGACTCCACGATACTCTGCATACGTAGGTAAACTTCGCCTGTCCATTTGACTGCAGACGTGTAAGGCATCTCAACTGGTTAACTTGTGACTTGGTACTTCTATGATTGAGGTTGTTTAATTGACTCAAGAGTCCTCCAGATTAACAGCGAACCAATAGCAGAAGCAGCACAAAGGTGTAATCATTTGAATTTAAGCATATAACTAGAGACCTGTAAAATTCGCGGATTCATTTCGCGATAGGATAGAGTCCAAATACTTTTGTCATTATTTTGCATCAGTGATTGGGCCACAGTTTATTTGAAGGACTCTGGGCCAATGAAAAATCTTTAACAGAAGAATTATCGATTCCAGTCAACAGGTGTTACGAGTCGGTAACCGATCAGCAGATGTAATTTGCATGAGTGCATAGAGGATCATGGAGTCTATCCTTTAGGGATTTGAAATCGCGAATTTTACAGGTCTCTACATATAACTAAATGAATCCGCGAATTTTTCCTGTCTTTATATATAAACTGCCAGGTGTATCCTTCAAGCGGTCAATCATGAGAGGCCTCTTCCTGTTGGCTTAGGTGTCAGCCAATAAGGGAAGGGCCATTGGATTCTATACCGGCACATCATGTGAAGCCTCTTCTCATTGTGTTTGTTTTCTGCTGGTGTTCCTTTTTTTTTTTTTGTACTATTCCGCGTAAGAGGTACCTGTGATTTTCTTAGCTTTTATGTATACATTGTAAATAGGGCCATGTATTTTTCACGAAAACATTTCCAGACCAGCTGTATGTTAAAACTTTATAGCTTTGTGTGTTTTCCGTGTATGGCTGAGATTATTTCAGGTATGAACATGTCTACTGCCAAAACACCAATCATAGCCACCCTGTGCGGAAGAAAACGTCTAGAATGGCCCGGCCAAATAGGGCAATGCACTGTATTTTGTTTTGTAAATGGAACACCTAAACTTTACGGATATTTGTAATTTTTTTTACATTTTATTGAAAACATCTGTATCACTACAAAATAGTGGGGTTGGATTTTTACACGCACATTTGTGCCTTGTGTTGTTCCAATACCTCCAACAGTTAAAGTTATTTGTAAACCGTTTCCTGAAAGCTTTCCAGTATCAACTACGCAATCAACTACGCACATTAATAAGCACAATAAAAATAACAAAACCCAATTATTGAATATTCTAAGTATTATCTATCCCATGTTTCAGAAAAAAATCTGCTTGAATGAAATATCAGTCAATTCATAAAATTATGGGCCGATTACCGTAAGAAAAAACAAACATAGGAATGTGTTTTACAATTTTACAATATTTTTATTGTAGCCTTACAAACTAATTATTGGCAACTGGTTTCCAAAGGAATTACAGTGGTGGGGAGAGGGGTTAATCGCTAGCGCAGGCACGTCTTGATGTCGCCTTGTGTTTTTTTTAACGTGACAACGTCTAATAAATCGATGAACGCCGGCTGCACGCACGAAAAAGTATCCCGTTACGCACATTGTTTCGTTACGCTGTGTCCCGTTACGCTCCTTTGTACGCTTGCGCCGCATCTATCTCTCTTCCACTCGACTGTTTATAAAGTGAAGTGAAAAGTTAATGTGGTTTTCATTGCTTATTACAACAATAATTTCGGCAATAAAGGTTGATTATTCTTGCATTTAAAAAATCTGATTACTAGTATAATTTCAAGTATTTATTATTTTATTATTAAGATAAAAATGATTCAATTCTATTCATAACAGTATGCAATCGTTTTGTCAATGTTTTGTTATGACGTTGTCACGTTAAACTACCGTCCGTAAACCGACTTTACAGACAACCAATTTTGTTTTGTTTTGCAGGCGGGCGGTGCCTGACGAACGTGAGCCTGGTGATAGTCCCGCCGCAGGTTCAGAGAGGGCAGCACGTGGCGCTGCTGTGCCAGTACGACCTGGAGGGCGCGCCGCTCTACTCGGTCAAGTGGTACCGCGGCCGGCACGAGTTCTACCGCTACTCGCCCAGCGAGCAGCCGCCCACCAAGGTGTTCGCCTTCGCCGGGGTGCACGTCGACGTGAGTTACACAGCCCCAAGCTTTGAATATATATATATACTGTATAGAAGTCGCGAGTGGATAGGATTTACTCTACGTTTTTCAGGAGCGTATGATGAGCAGCTTGGGAACTTCACCGCTGCAGTGCGCTGCCGTAACGCCCTGTATCGTCTTAGTTGTTATTTACACGTTAGAGCGCAGCGCTGTCGCCCGCTGTTCTTCCCCGCACCCCCCACCTATCATTCACTGCAGCTCAAGGTCGTTCAACGGGAGGGGGAAGGGGTGTTTGAAGAGTTCGACACTTGTCCGCTAGGGACCACCACAAGTCGATGCCCTGGAGATGGTGGCGATTGCGGCGGTGAATTAACCAACTACCTCAAAACCGTATTAGAAATTTTAACCTGGGCTGGCGACTTCTATACAGTATATATATTCAAAGCCCCAAGCTCCAGCCAGCCGCGCACGACGACCCAACACGCGCGTTCGTAAAGCGCGCGCAAAGATGGATCCTGGATCCACGTAGAGTCCGCGTCTTGGAAAGTTTTCGGGACACATCTCTTCAGGGGCGTAGGAACCGGGGGGGACAGGGGGGACGTGTCCCCCTGAACTTTTTGGGTGGAAAGGACTGTCCCCCCCAACTTTCTAGACCGTGATATTTTTATTTTATAACATTATTCGGCCCAACTTTATTTGTAATTTCTTCACTCATCAAATTTTATCTTAAGGAAACAATAATAATTTTAACATCGATGTATCCATTGGTTAGATGCAAAAAAACTGCTTAAAAAGCGCTATTTCGCACTTTTAAAATCAAAATTTTCCGGTGGAGGACCCCCGGACCCCCCGTCGAAGTGAGAGAGGAATGGGTTTACATGACATCAAAATCATTATTTGCCCCCCCCCCCCCCCAACTTTATGAACACAGCTACGCCAATGCATCTCTTAAAATATGGCCGACGGGAAACGCGAGCCAAAAACGCAAGATAGTTGGAAGTCGAGCGATGCTTGCTTGCGTCTTTGCGTTCTTGCGTAGTTTCCGAACCAGGCCTCAGGTTTGCACGCTCGTATTGTTTCCTGTCTGCTGATACAGTAAAAAGGTATTCGATCCGGCAGCAATGGAGACTTTGCCGGCAGGTCGCATTGCCGCGCTGGCAGTGTGTGTATATATATATATATATATATATATATATATATATATATATATAGAGAGAGAGAGAGAGAGAGAGAGAGAGAGAGAGAGAGAGAGTTCGCTCAGAGTTTACAGTCGGTTTTCTTATTACTACGGTGTTGCGGGTTGCAATTCAAATTTCACGGGTACTTTTACGTAATGATTTTTATTTTTTTATGTGTAACATCTTATCTTTCGTTTTACGGCATTTGGTAGGAGTAATTTCCTGAATGTAACGGAGTCGTATGGAACGGAAATGTGTAACCACGGTGCTGCCATCAGTGGCAGATGGCGAGAACCAAAGTCAAAAACGAACACTTTATAGTATTAACTGTTTAATGAATTTTAACAAGATGGGCAGTATTTTAATAAAATTCCTTGTCGAAAATCAGATCCAAAGCCGGGACTTAAGTATTTTTGATGTCTTTTTTTTTTTGCTTTTATCGGAGTCGTTTCATTATATAGTTTTAAATTTCGCTCTGAAAATCTAATGATTCGAGTAGCGAATCCTAGAGGCGTGTGCGGAAACTGAGTGTAATTCGCGTTAAGAAATGTGGTTGAAAACACACTTTGCGTTTATTTATGACGTTCAGTGTTATTTTATAGAATCCTATCTTAAATTTCGTGTCCGAGTTTCGTATCATAAGTGCATTTGCAACATAAGAACACACGAATTTGCTTTTTACCGAGGTTACATGTTGCACATCTCTGGCGAACTAAAACTCTCTCCTACATTTTTTTTAATACCAACGCTTATGTTTTTTTCTATACAGAAGCTGTGTATATTTTTTCTGATAACCTCCGTAATCCTGAACGTACAATAACCATCCCGTGGTACTGTGTCATGTTACTAGTCGTATGAAGCATTAGCAGCCAAATATGAACGTGATGGCTCAGTAGTTTTGGGAAAGTATCATAAATATACTATCATAAATTATACAAGCATGTTGAATAAATTACAATTTTTAACAGGACTGCGAATAATACTATGACACAGGCTTACAATGATTTATAGCCATTAAAAATTAAATGATAAATACATACCAATGATAATCAAACTATTATGTACTTATCTCAGGTATCCTTCTGGGTATAACTGGGTAAGTACGAAAATAGAAAATACCTCTATACAATAAATTTCTTAAAATAAATACGTTTTCTGTATTATCAATCTTTCACACACTAATCTTACCTAATAATTCACTTAGTGACAATTTTTTTTTTGCCTTTCTGCACAGAGTAGTAGATTTCAAAGAAATATTTTATATCACAATGAACACAATCTAATACTAATAAGAAGAATATTATAACACATATAAATAGATAATTTTAAAAATAATAACCAAAGACGATAAAAATCTGTAAAGGGCTCACTCGTTTCATACTTTGCCATTTTTAACTAACTAATGGACTTATAAGACAATTTCTGAGTGATCTGTAACTCACTGTATTGACTTTCTTCACATAATTTGGTTAAAAAAAAAATAGGATGATATCGCAAAGCCGTACAAAGGGCAGTAGTTTGACGTGATAAGTAATAAAAATCTTTGTAACAATTTTATTTTATTATTTTCATTCATCGACTTATTTTAATGTGGTGAAGTTAAGGCGCGCCGACTTATCTACATCTCAACCACAAAGATTTTCTAAAATTGAATGTATAGTTATAACACAATAAACATATATAACTAAGCTAACCTAAGTAAGAGACAATAAACAAGAAAATGATAAGCAACATACAAAATAAATAACCACACCGGTAACTCGCAAGTAATAAAACAAGATTCGCGCATATTAAACTACACGATACTAATATCACAATTGATACATAGATAATCGCGACACAAAACCATTACCGCAATACGTAACACTCGTCCTAAGTTTCTTCCAGCAGTTTTATATTCAGATTTATATCGCTGACTTCACTTGCTGGTAGGCACTTCTGACAGGGGCTTGATTTACTGATCCCTTTCCTTTCTACGCAGAGTAACAGCTTTCGCAGGAATATAAAGTGCCTTGAAATACACATAAAAATAGTTGTAAAATTTAGCGACAGGCCCGAGAAGATATAAAAATGTTTTATTATTGTGCCAGAGAAAATTTTTACTGTATAACTCAAGAGATATTTTACAACGGCAGAGTCAGCGTTGAGTTTAATTTTAATCCGTGGGCCAGCAATTCGTTGGAATGATTTAGAAATGTTCCACGTACCTTGACTTGTTGAAATTATTACGACGCTTGGACAAAATCTCCATTATTTGCCACCAGTAGTTTAGGTTGCAAAGTCCAGCCCGTTTCCTAATAGCCAGTTGCGCCAATTTGCTTTTCGATCCACGATATAATGATCACAACCCAAGAATGAACCAGGTATCATTCACCTAAACCTTGCCTTCACATACTGGGAACACATTATCTTCGCTTTCGTGGATCTAGGTTCATATATATTTTCATTCTGCGATAATAGGCGGCAACGTCATCGAATAAATGTTAGGTGCATTGCTATTGGCGGGCTTGAACGACATGAAGTCGCTACAATCGATTGTGGCTCTGCGTTTGTCACAAGATGGCGGCTCATGATGCTTCTGTCTCGTCTGTGCTGATTTTTGATAACGACTAGTATAGTTGTGTTTCCCTTTTTTTAATTTTTTTTTTTAGAAGAGTGAAAATTGTCAAACGCTTGTTTTCCGAAATTTTTTCAGGCATGAAACATCCGGTACAGATTCTTGAAACCACACAACGAACTTGCAATACACTATCTTTATTTCCCTGCCATATAATGTTATGGTTACCGCTTAAAACTCATAATTGCCCTATGCACGACGAGAAGTCTGCGCACCAGTCCATAGCCTTGCGCTTAGAGGCTATAACCGCGCTCGGAGCCTCGCTAACACAGGTACACCCCTAAGCAGTAAGAATCCGCGTGGTGTAAATACGCCCCCTCTGCAGAACATTTCTCTCCTGCATTCAACGTACATTCTGTTCTTTAAATTATTCTTGCGATGGTGAATTTTGATTTAATACAATTTTTTGGACATACGCCATTGCAGCTTTGCACAGATTGTCATGAAAAAAAATCAAGATTGCAAAATAAGAAATAAAAATATAAACATAAACCACCGAGAAGCAGCATAAATCAGCTGATGTAGAACATATGCATCAAATGATGATTCTAACAGATAGGTATTATGAACAACACAACGACGACAGCACAGACTAACACATTCAAACTTTAACAAACAGACAGCAAAAGAATTCCGTGGAAGGAATTCAGTCATGAAAAATTAACAGCACAGACGAACACAGTGAGCTAGCAACTTCAAGACAGTTTGAACGTAGACAAACAGCAAACCAGGATAACGCAGCAAACACACGAACACAACAATGTAAAAATAAAAAACGGTATTAAGGACAACGCAATGACGACAGAACCAACGAAGATAGTAGGTTTCTATGCCAAAACAGTGTGCGTGTGTTTCATTTTTGTTTATTATTTTCAATTCTTGAATTTTTTTTTCACAACATTAGTGCAAAACATCACTGTCCGAAAAACAATTGTATTAAATCACGAATAGTCTGTGCATGTAACGTGTCCCAAATTCGTCAGTTTTCAGTGCAGTAACCGTGGCTCCCATTCCCCAACCGTAAATTTTAAAGCAACAAATTATATTTATTTCCACTTGAGGCTGCTCAAAAACACTGACAGAGAAACAGAAGGATACGAAGACAATTTTGTACTACTTTTTTTTTTTTTTTTTAGAACTATCAAATATGAAATTAGTTACGTGACACAGACTGTACTCCTCCGAAGCACTCCAACGTGGGCTGAACCCCGGGCCTAAGTGCGGATTCATCTCTGATTTGCTTAAGGCTCTAATGGACCACCTCTCCAGTCTGGGAAAGCCAGTGCGGTGGGAGGGGAGGGGAGGGGAAGGAAAGAGCCAAGGGGGTAGAGGGCACTCGATAATGGTGCAAAAGTGAGAAGGCATTTGGGCCGGTAAGGGGGGTCGGAAAAGGATTCGGAAGTGGGTGGTCATGAACTCCGCGCGCAGAAGTTAGGTCTTTGCGTGGACTCGGCTGCGCCTACAAGTTCCGAGACGAGGCGATATAGAAAGAAAGAAACTCCGCGGTGGGTATAGGGAGTTCAGAAAGGTTCTTTGCGGAAAGGAGGGAGGGGGGGGATATAAAGCGGAAGGAAGCGAGCCAAAGTCGCAGTTAACCAGTTAGAAATCCTGGTGGTGTTTTCCCCGAGTTACTAATGGCGGAAGTGTGCTTTGTTTGAAACAAGACTGCTCCAGTAGGCCCACCGATCGTGTGGGGACATTGTGTTCCAACTATTTTTTTATTGGTTAGTATCGCAACACTAAATTATTTTCATATCCGAAAACAATTTTTTTTTGAAAAAATTCCTTCAAAACGTTCTTCGATTGTAAATAAATGAATAAATAAAAAACGCACATCATTAAAATTGTTATTAGAGTGATTCATGCAATAGGGAATACTGATTTAAAATAATGCCAAGAACATACGTTGTAAAACGTTATTTTTACGAAAGGTGTTATTTATAGTTTCCACTGTAGTCGTATAATTCTAGACTGTTAAAGAAAAAGTGTGTATATATAGGCTAAGACAATAACTGGTTAAAGACAAATACTTTAACTTAATTTTTATTAATTTTATATTAACCCTAGTCTATCCATACACTAAAGTAGACAATTTATATGTAAACGATACATGGAGTTAATCTATTTTTTAAAGTGTAGAGCATGGAGTATATTCTAGCCGACATCATAATCAATGGCTATAAAATAAAAATATATATTATATCATAACTAAAAATTAATATTATAACTATAGTTTAATATTTTTACTATATAAATTATCAAAAAAACAATTGTTTCATAATTTAAAAAAATAGATCTTAGGAAATATGTATTTATAAATGTAGTCTCAAAATAAACTGTGCACAAAACGTACAGAACAGGTAACAGCGTAATAAAAAAAAGTCACTCCTGAAAAACACATTTTTTTTACTTATACTCGTTTGCCTAAACTGTCTAGAATAAAGAGGTAGGCCTACCTATTAAAACTTCATTATCTCTGACTCACGATGGTATATTAATGAAAATATATCATTAATATAGGTCTTAATAAATTTTTTTTACTAGGACTATTATCGGCAGTTCCATTTCTTGAAATTGTAGGTTTCGTCTACCAAGCGAACTGAAGAAGATAAACATAGTTTCGATCTATTCGTCGTGTCGTTAATATCAAACAAAATTGACTAGCGGTTGATTTTTGCTGGTTTCGACTTCAGTTTTTTTTCCCCAGCCAGTAAGCCGTGTTTTTTTTTTTCAACCGCAAGGCTTCGATCGAAACTGTTAATTAGATGCCTAATTACGTTGGAACGCGCGTACCCCAGTCGCGCCCGCACACCGCCGAAGTGGGTGAAGGGGGGTGGGGGGATGAAGAGACATGAGAAGGGAGGGGGAGGGTTTATATAAAAAAAATTATATTTCCGGCTAATTGCAGCAGTTTGCACGCAGCTTCGCGCCTCTCTCGCGTTTAGCGCCCGCTTCCCTTAACCGGAGGGTGTGTCACGTGTTCGCCAAAACCATTATGCGGCGATTGTTTCATCCCCCTACCTCCGCTCCCACCCCCATAATCCTGCCCCCTCCCCCTCCCTCGGGTGCAACGAATCGCACGTGCGAAAAATGGGAACCATTTTTTTAAAAAAGTACAATTCCGGGGAAAAAATTTTTTTTTCGGGCCAGTGAAATTTTTACCGAAGCTCGCGGCGTTTGTGTGTGCGGTCGGAGGTCGGACGAAGAATCCACTGCCGTCTACGTAATCCCAGATTGTGCGCTCACACGTCTCGTGATCAGATTTTTTTTTTTTTTCGAGAATTTTATCACTGTATTAGACCCAGCCTAACCTAAGTTATTCAACCGCAATATATACTTACACTACCTACGCGCCAGTGATGTGTAAACATCTAACCTCGGTAAGGGATCGTCCATTAATCACGTGAGGCTCGAAAAGGGGGGGGGGGGGGGGGGTCGGGAAAAATCACGAAATATCACAAGGTGGTAGGGGGGTGTAGAGAGATATCACGTGTATATTTTGACTCGCCGTAGCCAGGCAACAATATCCCCGCCCGCCGCAACATGAACCACCCGGCTCGGCTTGCCAGTCGCTAGTAAGACTGTGATTTTGGCGCCGAATACATGCGTAAATCACATATAAGCCTTTCCTTTATTATTTTTATGCCAGTGAGAATAAACCTGCAACATAAATGTGTGTCTGGACATTTTTATCACTGTGCTTAATTTTCCAGAATTAAATTAGATTATACCTATATTTAAAGATAATATTCCGAAATTTTTAAAAATATTTTGCACCAAAAAATACACGTTATTTATTGGGGGGGGGGGTGTTTGTCTGAAACCTCACCACATATCTCTAGGGGGGAGGGGGGTTAAAAATTTGCTAAAAAAACATCACGTGATTAATGGACGACCCCTAACGAGAAAATGCATGTGTTCTCACATTGAAAATACACTCATAATACGAAACTCGGACACGAAATCTAACGTAGATTTCTTTAAAATAATACTGAGCTATATAAATTTACGGAAATTGTGTTTGCAACTACATTTATCGACGCGTTTCCGCTCTCGGCGCTAGTATTCGCTGTCGGAACAGCTACGTCGGCTGTTGAATCATTTGATTAGCAGATTGAAATTTCGAAACTATATCATGAAACGGCTCCGATAAAAGCGAAAAATACTTGAAAAATTACTAAACACCGTCTTTGGACCTGATTTTTTGACAAGTAATTTATTAAAATACTGCCTATCTTGTTAAAATTCATTAAACAGTTAATACTTAAATGTTTCCCTTTGGCTTTGTAAACTTTGGTTCGCGCCATTTGCCACAGAT
Source organism: Bacillus rossius redtenbacheri (assembly GCF_032445375.1). Taxonomy (NCBI): domain Eukaryota; kingdom Metazoa; phylum Arthropoda; class Insecta; order Phasmatodea; family Bacillidae; genus Bacillus; species Bacillus rossius. Next base: position 16,622,595 of record NW_026962013.1, read on the forward strand.
GGCATGCGACTTCAGTTCCATTCACTAAGTTACTCCAACCTAATACCGTATAATGAGATTAAAGATGTTAGGCTACACATAAAAAAAAATTCTGGAGGTGTGGAAACGCAGATTATTCCGGCGTCTGACTCCGGGTCGTTGAATCTTAGGTTTATATAGGTGTCACCTGGGATGGGTAGTCAAACGCCGTTCACAAACCGTTCAGTATTTATTAAAGGTTTCTGATTGCGAAAAAGCGCCTAAAGAGCCATTTTACTTGCCTATGGTTGTTCCATGTCATGGATTCGTTTTAACTTGTTTTGTTTGGACAGAGAAGGAAAAAAAAGCTGAATTGGGTGAATTCACAGACTTTTTAAGTATGATAAATTTGGTAGCCTACATAGCTATTGTTAGCAGTAAAGGTACGTGCAAAGAGCCCTTGTGTTTAATATTCCACCTTAAACTTTTAATACGCCACTTACGCCCCTTTCACTCGCTCGTATGCACGCGCGAATGCTGTTGACCGCTGGGGTGGTTTGTTTTTTTAACGCAGGTACACCAAAATTACCTGTTTTAATAGTAATCAGAGGCGGTATTCTAAATACAAGGCCTCGATATTATCTTGTAAATAAAACATTCAACATCAAATTACCAGGTTTTGCACCGACTTACTTCTCTGAACAAATCCACACCGAAACAACAAACAGCAGAATGAAACTGTGACAGTGACCTCGGAGGTAGTGACAATGTTGGCATCCCTGCCACACAATACAATGGCATCGGAAAACGCTCAGACGCTGCGCATCGTAACTACCATCGTTCCGGTTTACAAAACGCAGCGTTTTCAAATACGCTCCGCCGCGAATGAAACGGTCTCATCATTTGTACCGATGTAGCTCGAAAACGCGGCGTTCGAGCAAACCGCGCGAATAAAAGGGGTCTTAAGTCCTGTAGAAGAAGCGCGTTCCCAAGCCCGGCGCGTAGAGGCGAAGAAGCATGTAATGCGCGAACCATTATCATCCTTAGAGCCTCCCCCCATTTTCCCCATTCCCTTGGCGTTTCTAAACAATCTCACATGCCATTTCAAAAAAAAATAATTTCTAATTGAGATATTTATGAAGTCATGGTTTTAAAATGAGTCTATGGAAGCAACTTCATATGCGTTACCTTCGTATGGGATAGCAAAACAAAAAAACAAAAAAAAAGGAAAACTTTTAATGGGTGACAGCGAAGCGATGCTTAGTCAAAAAGAAATCTCTCGCTACGAGTATTTCCCTAAAATTTTTACAAATAGCTAATAACACGAATTTCTAATGAGAAAATATGCTACAAAACCCAAAGGCAGTGCTTGAATAGAGGAACATCCGTAAAAAAATTGTACTATGTCAGAGGCCTGCGACATATTTCAGTATGGCCAGCTTAAAGAATATCTCAACTAAGAAATAGTATCAGGTGTACAGTCGTGTATTAGATGCTAATTTTTTTTTTGTTTGCATGTATAATAATTTGTCAGCAGACAGCGTTCAGTATCCACAGTATTCGCAAATAAATATTGAAACATGTTATTTCATTTTTTTTTATTTATATTTTGCTTAGTGATAGTTGTTCTTATATTTTAAGACTTTTATTTTATTGTAAGTACTAATAATTTTACTAACCAGTGTAATAAAACGTTATTTGCGAAATTATTACAAAAACATAGTTTACAATGCGGTTAAAATCAAATCTTAAAAGAACTGTACTTGTATTTCTAAATCTAGACCGTAGACATGTTTTATCAGGATCATTTATTGATTCTTGGACCTTGAAAATTACTGCGACAAGGCATGCAGAAATGAAAAACGGGAAAATCAGCTTATTAATAGACGTGACCTCAACTCAGGAGACAAAATCAATTATTTTATCCTTGTTTAATTTTGATGTTTATGGCATGACTTTTGGCTGCTTTAAAATAGCCAAAATGATAAAAGTGGTGTACGAATTGGTGGAAAAAAAATAATATCCAAACATGCTTTGGTAAAAAGAATACCTAAATTTAAAAACAAACAAAACGATAATATCAGTAATTAATTTGAGGAACTAAACTGAATAGTCAGAATACCAGGCATTTCCAGCGAAGAAGCGAAAATTGCTATGGATAACGAAGAGCGGGAAAATCAAGATAAAACTTTTTTTTTCTTAAAATACTTCCTAATAAACCTCCACGCGTCGCACGTCCGCCCAAATGTGCCTTCGCTGTGCTTTCAACGCAGTTAAATAAATAAATCTGCAGCGCCACATGCCAGATGGAGCGCTTGACATCATATTCGAGATCTCGTAGAAGGTGCGCATACTATAAGGCCTCCGGAACCAACTTCGCTCCTTCTCTACCAACCACAACCACAACCACAACCACTCCACATTCAACATCATCATCCCCCCCCCCTTCTTCAATGAAACTCTACTCTCCTTGTATAAGTTTTAATGGGGGTAATATCCTAAATAATTTGGCCTCTAATATGTCGTGTTCTTGCACATTATTTTAAATAAATGCATCATATAACCACACTTATTTGTTTATAATATTTTTTTTTCCTCACTAAACAAGTCCTTTAAGAACTCAAAAGAAAATTTTTATATGAGTCCTCGCATTAATTGAAAAAATTAAATCGTGTGTTAATAACAGTTTTGGATTAACTGCAATAGCCTTTGTCTTCAAACTATTTATACTCTACGTCTCATTCATTAAATTTAAAAAGGGGTTTGTCTGTAAAGTCGGTTTACGGATGATAATTTTACGTGATAACGTCATAAGAAAACATTGATGAAAAATTGCATACTTTTTAATCATCAAATATTATTTATAGTTTTCGCAAATTTAATTTAAATAATTTGTTTAAATATAATCACGAACAATTAGTTAAAAAGCCCGCCTTAACCTGTTTGATATTAAAGAAGCATTTTTTCGCACGGTGGTTGGCCGGTTCTTGCACGCTCGGCTCAGGCAGAACGTGACAATTTTTCGAGCGTGCAGCTGGCGTTCATCGATTTATAAGACGTTATCACGGCAAAAAAAAGTTTTCCCAGAACAATTAAAACCTGAGTTTTACAGGGTTTTAGGAAATCCGAAACTTTATATATTTTAAGAATCATATACTAAGTATAAATAATTTTAAGACGAAGGCTACATACGAACTGAAAATCCAAAAATGTATACCACATTATTTCAGTACAAGTTAGGGCGGATAAAGAATTATAGATGAAAAAAAAATTGGTTGTCTGTAAAGTCGGTTTACGGTCGATAGTTTAACTTGACAACGTCATAACAAAACATTGATGAAATGATTGCATACTTTTATGAATAAAATTGAATCATTTTTATTGAATTATCACTATTTTGTACGGATACAAAGAAGGAGTGAAATGAAATCTACAGTTTAATTGATAAATTTACTTTTATTTGCACTTATTAATTCAAATATGTTTATTACTTTAACGAACAGATTATTTTAACTATAACTTTTATACATGTTTGCTATTTAACTTCTTCCAATCTGTGTTATTCTGTTAAGGATAGGACGATGATAGGAAAATTAGGAAACGAATGGGAGTGTTTCAAGTTTAATGTGCCTCGAAAAAGTCAAATCGATGGTTGTTCCAATCGAGCGGAAGAGAGATAGATGCGGCGCAAGCGTACAATGAGCGTAACGGGACACAGCGTAACGGGACAATGTGCGTAACGGGACACTTTTTCGTGCGTGCAGCCGGCGTTCATCGATTTATTAGACGTTGTCACGTCAAAAAAAGTTTATAAACAATTAAATCTGGTTATATGATTAACTTATTTAAAATCTCGTGCAAAAAAAAACATTAAATATCAGAAGCGAAATTATTTAGGGAACCACGATCTGAATCACGTCCTCCCCCATTTGACCGACCGTTCTCGCCTTCTCCCCACCACCGAGTCCCCCAACATGCGATGCCTCGTGCCGGCTCGCATCACGTGGCCGTTAAGGGGGTTTGGAGGGGGGGGGGGTGAACCCCCGCTGGAACCGAGGGCTTAGAGGTGTTAAGAGAGAATTTCGAGTGGGTTACAAGAACAAGCTGAGCTTGAAGGGAGCGGGAGGGGGGAAGGGGGATGTTAAATCCCGGGAGTGCTAATGAGGAGCGCTGCCGTCGCACAGCCGAGGTCCCCCGTAGGAGGTCACGGCTTAGCGCTCTCCAGTGTGCCCTAGGCCCCTGGGAGTCCCGGGCGCCCCGCTGCCGTGGACGTGGCGACGTACGACTGCCGAGGAAAATCGTCCCGTTAATGAGGATTAGACCCCCCGCCAACATGCTGTAGTTCTGATTTGGAACTATTCGTCCCAATTTTTGGCATGGCAGCATAAATTATGTCTCCTAGACCTTCTATACATTGTTGCAACAACGTTTTTACTGACTTGATGTAGGCTTTTGGACATACGCCACTGCTTAGCACATGCATGTCTGCAGAAGAAAACTACAAAAAAACACAAATGACAAAAAACACAAATTAAGCAAAAATTGCTGTTGTCAGGATTTAACGCCACACAATATTCCACAACAGGAATATGGTCAACAAACAAGGAAAAAACAAAGAAAAATGGACTAACAGAACGAAAAAACCCCCACAAATGATGACAGCACAAAGTTTCGAACCCAAAAAAAATTCAACACAACAGTTGAAACGAGACAAAAAACACAGCAAAACGAAAAGACGAAACAAACACAATAGTTTTCCAAAAAAACAAAAAACAAAAAGAGAAACGAAAAAACCCCCACAAATGATGACAGCACAAAAAATATTGAACCCAAAAAATTCAGCACAACAGTCAAAACGAGACAAAAACACGACCAAACGAAAAGACGAAACAAACACAACAGTTTTCTAAAACAGAAACAAGCGACGTTCGGGAACTGCTATCTGCTCCCGTCCTCAGGCAGAGACGCACATGGTACGGAAACACAGGTGCGTCTCTGCCTGAGGACGGGAGCAGATAGCAGTTCCCGAAACGTCGCTTGTTTCTGTTTTAGAAAACTGTTGTGTTTGTTTCGTCTTTTCGTTTGGTCGTGTTTTTGTCTCGTTTTGACTGTTGTGCTGAATTTTTTGGGTTCAATATTTTTTGTGCTGTCATCATTTGTGGGGGTTTTTTCGTTTCTCTTTTTGTTTTTTGTTTTTTTGGAAAACTATTGTGTTTGTTTCGTCTTTTCGTTTTGCTGTGTTTTTTGTCTCGTTTCAACTGTTGTGTTGAATTTTTTTTGGGTTCGGAACTTTGTGCTGTCATCATTTGTGGGGGTTTTTTCGTTCTGTTAGTCCATTTTTCTTTGTTTTTTCCTTGTTTGTTGACCATATTCCTGTTGTGGAATATTGTGTGGCGTTAAATCCTGACAACAGCAATTTTTGCTTGATTTGTGTTTTTCGTCATTTGTGTTTTTTTTGTAGTTTTCTTCTGCAGACATACATGTGCTAAGCAATGGCGTATGTCCAAAAGCCTACATCAAGTCATGCACTCCCATTGCACAAATCTTTCAAAGATAATAACGTTTTTACTAACAGGCTCTAGTGTGTAAGCGCCGGGAGTAAAAACCTTTTTTTTTTTTTCACACGAGCGACTACAACTGTCATGATCACACCAGTTTATGAGTATTGATTTTAAAAAGTAGCCAGACTAAGTCCTATGCTATTTTGAGCCAAAAAAAATTGTCACACGATAGATTTATTGCACGAGGTATCAAATATTTGAAATTTAAAGATGGCGAGGTCTAATCCCCGTTAAGACTCCTACCAACTGAGCAAAAATACGGTTTTCTGAGCTTCAGATTATAAACCACGCGATTTGAAAACTGCTCAAAATATCCGAGTGGTGTCTGTTTACGAGAAAGAATTTAATAATTCGCCGAGGGCGGATGATTAGTTCTATTTTCGCAGTTCGTTTATACACTGTATATTCAGAAGGGTGAAAATGGCAATTAAGCGAGTTTTTTTTTCTTTCAGAACAATTTTAAGGCATGAAAATCGCGGTTCAGATTCTTGAAAGCTTTCAAAGGAATTGCATTACACCTTCATCTGCATTTCTCCGCCATTTAATTTTGTGGTCGCAGCTTAAATCTCATGGTGGCCCTATGCATGATGAGAAGACTGCACGCCAGTCCACATCCTTGCGCTTAGGGACGATACCGCGGTAGAAGCACCAGCGAGCGTCGCACTTACCATCCACTTTAATAAGACACCCCCCCCCCTCTTTTTTTTTCCTAGTCTCTTAAGGATGAGAAGATAGGAAGGATGGGCGCCACATTAGGTTCAACAGTTTTAATGCCATGACAATTTTTTTAAAATTTGTAATCTTTTTAATTGAGGCGTGGTGGTCGAGTGGTTAGAACACTCGCCTTCCACCGAAGAGATCAGGGTTCGATTCCCAGCGAGGTGAAACCCGGATTTTCGCAAGTGGGAAACGTGGCGGACTTTGCCGTCGCCTGTGAGTTTTATCTCGTAACTGCCTTTCCACCCCCCCCCCTTTCAAAATCATTCTGTCGCTGCTCCATATCCATTATAGCGCGCTCTCCAGGCTGGCCTGAACGACAGGTCTGTCCCTCGGGTAGGGTAGCCGGCTCCTGTGAGTGTCAGCCCCATTACATCCATGTGAACCCGGTCTCAGGCGGGAAAATACATGTCGATTTTCGTTTTCATTAAAAATGTGCCTTCATGAAGGCAGATGCACCACATAGCATAGTGTAACAGTTATATAATTCATTCGAGAAAAAAAAATGAACTCAGTGCTATACAAGCCGGTGAAACTATATTTGAAGCAGCCGGTCACTATAAACTTCAGCATTTTCGCTGAAGCAAAATGTGAAACCCAGATAGCCATTAATTAATTTATTTAATTATTTATTTATCGTCTTTATTTGTGGCGAAGTTAAGGCGGTATGCCTTTTCTTACACTTAACCACTTTTCGGCAATTACATCAAATGGTGGAATATTAAAAATTAAGCATTATATAAGCAGATGTTGACTAGATATTAAGATAACAAATTAAAATTTTAACTTAACGTTCAAATATTAGCTATTACAAAAGATTCAACCATAACTTATTTAAAGTAATTAAAAATTAAGCATAGACATACATAAAAAGGAAAGTGATTAATGATACAGCAAAAAGTATTAAAAAAATAGGTGCTACTACATTAAAACCAGTCACTCGCACATTCACACACAGATTCAAGCAATAGGGTAGCGGCGAAGTGGTCATGGTAAGGCAGTTGTTACAAAAGATGTTTTTTTTTTCAGCCTGTACTTAAAGGAAGCTAGATTTTTTTTTTGTTTGCCCTGTCGCTTTCCATTCCTTCCATACCCCCTCACCACCCATTCGCTGCGGCTGCGCCCTTGGTCACGGCCATTCAGGCGTGCACCGTAACCAGCGCTGAACTAGAATCGGAGTTGCCGACGTCGGCGCCGAGTGTACCGGGGACTCGGTCCGGGGAAGGTCGTTCGTCGGCGGACAGAACAGTCGCTCGGCGCCACAACCACTTGAGAGGGGCGTCCCCCTCGTTAGGACAGCCCCGCGGCCCTGCGGCGACGAGGCGGAGGGAGGGGTGATGAACAGTAGGGAAGAGAGAGAGGGGGGTAATAAGATACGAAGAAGGGTGAGGGGTCGGACGCCGTCGGCGGCGAAGTATGAATATGCGCCTAATGGCGCGCGGAAGCAGCCGCGCCTCCCCCCAGTGGGAGAATTGACCCGGTGCTGGAAATGATACCCCCGTGATCATGTAATGACTGCCTGTCATTTCCTCTGTATTCTCTCTCTCTATCTCTATATATCTATCTATCTGCCCTTCCCAAACGGCAATCAGTGATAACTCCCTAGGTGACCTACTGCGGCGGAGATGATGAACCGGAGGGCCAGTGGGGGACGTCATCAGGTCGCCCATCTCTGCAACCCGGAGGAAACGGGTCGGAAGCTCATCACGAGTCGGGACTCCCACCCCCCTCCCCTCCCCCAACCCTTACGAATTTATCAGGAATCTCTTGTTAGCCGTCGTGGGCACTCCTTACTAGCTGCATCTTCATTTCCGTCACTGTCGTGTCAGATGCGATCCCCCTTGCCTTCGAATTTATACTTCTATAAGGGCGTTGCTGGGATGGAGATTTTTAGCTTTAACTTAAGTATTATTTTCATTGTCCATAAACTCCTACGCCACCGTTAATCTCAAAAGTTTACATATTATATATAGTACCTGGATTTTTTTTTTTTTTTTTGGCTAAAACCATTTGTGCCGGCTGGGTAAAATAATGGTTAAGTAAATGGCTCGACTCGCTTATCAACATTATTTAAAGAGACAGTGTTTTTATTGCGCTGGTGAACAATCATTTCATTTTCTGGAAATGAAAATGACGAACAACGAGAGCGAAGTCTGCGAGATTTGCGGCAGCGTGCGGCACAACGTGTAGCTAATGAAAATGACGAAAAACGAGAATACCGATTAGAAGAACAAAGACGTCGAGACGGAAGACGTCGTAGGGCTTTAGAACTTAATAATTGCGTTTTTTTTTTAAAGATCGTTTAGGCAATTTTAAGTGAACACATGAGTTAAAAAGACACAAATGATTTAAGTAAACAATAGATTTTCTTGGTCTAACCTCAAACCAAACCCTCATTGGCTTAGTGTTGCTTAACAACGCCATCTACTGGAGTCGCTTTAGTGTTAGTTAGTTTGTTCCCAATTTAAAAAAAATGGTGTTATTACTTGCCAATAGATGTCAGGAAGAGTCATTTATATTTAAGTTGATTATCGATGAAGTTGATTATTGAAAACACGGATAAAACGACATTTTCTAAAAATGAATCCTAACTAGATCGATTTATCGCCACCGAAACCTCCTGCATACTAAATTTCATGAAAATCGTTTAAAGATATAAGATATATGTATCACATTTTTATGGACACGATATGTGCCTTAATTCTTTACAAATCACTTCCGGACTGATACATAAAATACAAATATGAGCAATTTCGTTCGAGTTCGTTAATGGGCGAAATCGGACCAAAGGGGCAGAAATGTGGAAGGTTTTTGAAAAAATATTTTAAACAATCGTTACAAGTACAAAAAATATCGTATATGCAACTAAGGTTATTAAACTTTGTACGAGTAATACGAAACTTCTTTGTCTAAATCAATTTTAGATACGGCCGACCATTACATACAACTGGGGTTCAAGTGCCCAAAAAATATCAAAATCATGCAAAAAAATCTCCACCAATTACATGTTAACTCCCGGCTTTAATCCAAAAATTTGATGATTAATAAAAAAAAATGGTGCGTAAACTTACGTACGAGCGATATTAGTTATACTTGTTTGGCATAGTTAAATAAATGCATCGACAGTGCAGCGTTCGTCATGCTAAAATAGAACCAACGATAGGGTATACATCAATGACGCCATCTATGTTCTAACACAATTTTCTTGGCTAGTAAATTCTTAGTAATCCTGAAGAAAACCAAATTGTAATAACTGTGTTAGAAGATTTCAGAACAAAAAAAAATGTTAATAGTTATTGTGGCTACTACTTCAATACTAAAAATGTTTATGAGTACGTATTTTTCAATTGGTTTTTTACATGAACTATTTTTCATTCGTTTGAAAATAAACCACGTGCCACGCAGTACATTATGCGTTTGAAAACACATTGACGAAACGCGCGTGAAAATTGGACTTCATCTTGTGAAATTTCCATTGCATGGTTGCACGCATTTCCTTGCACGCTAAAATTTCCCTCTAGATTAACATTAAAAAAAAAATTTTTTCCTTAAAATTTAAACAATGCGACTCGAGTTTTTACTGAGCGGCCCCATCGATGGATTTTAAATAGAATCTGGCTTTCATTCACGACGCACTTGTAAACGGCGTAATTTCTGCAGGTAGCACGCGCTAATTGAGCAAAAAAAACGCTCAGATTTAGTTGCACTAATTAAACTGCTGAATATTACGTTCAGCCTAAAAATGCGTCACGTTCGAGTGGGTTAAAAATTAAACATGCAGCCATGCGTAAAAATTTGTTCTGCATAGCGGCTAGGAGTCTCTTAATTTTGGTGCTCGCAAAAAGGTATTGTGTGGATTTTTTTTTGTTTAGACAACATGCAGCACAAGACGAGTCAGACTTTCAGAATGTATCTCCCTAAATACTGAAATGTTACTGCATATTTCAATAAATATGAGCATTACTCCGATTCTTAAAGTTATAATGTTGCTACTTTAACTGAGAATAATCCGCAAATAGAAAAAAAATGGGATTTTTTTTTGGAATGAATCAATAATTTTCTCAGATTCTGCCACTAAAATTCATAGTTATTTTCTTTGACACGATATTTAATTGGATTAAAGAGGTTTTTAATACAAAACTGTTGTTCTTGCTGTACGGTAATTAAAACTCTTTATTTTCAGATATAATTTATATATACATACCTATATTTTTCAAAACAAAATAAAAATTTCGTGTCTGTGTAAAAGGAATAAGTTTATTACCGTGGCAGTTTCTTGTTCTTCTTGAAGTTTTGATCTTAAAAACGTGTTTGATTTCATATACAGTCACATTGGTATTTAATAAAATACGCAATTGATAACATAATATGCGACGTTCATGTATATGTTCAAATAACCGGAAAAGAAAAAAAAAACGTCTTTAGTGACTGTGCAATGCGATTAAGACCAAAGTTTGTTTAAGTATACCCTTAAGCGTTAAACAAAAAGGAAGAAAAAAAATTAAGTAGGATTATTTTTAAAGAGGGTTCTTTTCAAAAGAACGCCAGAGCTTTTAATTTTCGAGGTTTCACAGAACAAAAGGGAGAATGCTTTATTCAAGAACATTTCCTGGCTACGGGGGAAGAAAAATGATAATTAGAAAAAAAGAGAATAAAAAAGGGATACTTCAATTTTTATGAATTAGTTGTAAAATAATTATTATTAATGGTTGATATTTGCAGTGCCAAGAATGCGCCTCGCTGGAAGTATAAGACAAATTTAAAGAGGTGGCGCACAGTAAAGTTTTTTTTAAATGGAACAGAAATATTCACTCAAGCTTACAGATATTTATAAATTTCTACATTTACATAAAAAACTTATCACTACAAAATAGTTTTGCAATAATACTGGGTATTAACTGCGCATATTAATAAGAACGGTTAAACAAAATAAAGTAAAATGATTGAATATTAGGTTATCTTTTTCCATGTATTTTAAAATTAAACATCATTAAACATCATTTAAAATATAAATTTAGGAACCAAGGTACGTAAGAGATACTCAGTATTATCTCGAAAAACGTAATTCGTATATGTAAAAATAACCATAGCCATATGTTAAACAAATTAATAATGTCTTTCTACTAGTAGAGTTAAAAACTATTTCTGGAAACTGGTTTCCAAAGAAATCTTTTTGTAAAAGTTCAGATTATTTTCTGTGCGCAGGGGTAAGACACTGGATTCGCATTAAAGATGACCGATGGCTCAAATCCCATGTCGGGTAATCCTAGTCTCGGTTCTCCCTTCGTCGTTTGCAAGCGAATGCTGGAGGTTTACCTTTCCACGTGGTACAAGTTCAAAGTCATCCAAGATGGCTGCCTGAAATGACGTAATCCAAGATGGCCACCGGAGTGATGTAATCCAAGATGGCCGAAGTAAATGACGTGATCCAAGATGGCCGCCGGAAATTACGTATTACAAGATGGCCACCGGAAAAAAAAGAAAGCCAAGATGGCCGCAGAAATGACAAAATCCAAGATGACCGCCGTAAATGGCGCAATAAAACAAGATGGTAGCCTTGGATCTCCGGCTCCCCGGCTCCCAGCCCAGGACCCAGTGTCCCAGGATGAACCAAACCTTCCTACTCTTGGCTTCTGGGTTATAGCCGTGTCGAAGGCGAATACTTCACCGACGTCGCTTTCATCAGGGTAGCAGTCGCTAGCATCAGGGTAGCAGTTACCTACTAACCCAGAAGCCAAGCGACTGATACCTTGCTATAGACTATAGGCGATTCCTCTCTGAGTGTATACTTGGCCCGAATCGTTGCGTGTTAACCGTCTATAATGGAATTGCAGTCCACGAAATGTTAACTAAAAAAACTTAAAAATTAAAATAATATAAAAATCTTGACGTGAATTAAAGCGAGGTCTATGCGAGTATATGAGTAATAATCAAGTATTAATGAGTGTCGGCATATGTATAATACGAATATAATTGATAACAAAAGTGTCGGCATTACGAGTTTTAATCGATTATTAATTACTATTCGGGTTTTCGATAGGGAAGTATTTGATCCTCATTTTTGATGAGTAACCAAAAACGCTGATACAACTGGCATATTTATAAACAGCGACCTAAACACAAAATTCCCAAATCTATTATTTCAAAAATGAAAAACTTCCTCCACTATTTATCCTCTTTAGGAAAAGAATTTTCAAAAATCTTTTCTAAGACCTTACCTATGTTATACAAAGAACTCGTTTGCAAAATTTCATGCTTCTAGATCCACCGGTTTAAGCTGTGGGTTGTCTGTCAGTCAGGGTTAGAGTTTTATTAAGTATACTGTCGACATGTTATGTGACGTGCACGCCTTTAGAATACGAGTCGTAATCGATTATTCAATAGTGGCACAATGGTATGTGAAGAGAACTGTACACGTTTGTAGGGGGGAAAAAATCAACAAATCTTTTCGAATTAACTTTTATTTACGACATAGATGTGAATGTAAATAACCGTTACCAACATTGTGTTCACATCATGACTTTGCGTCCTTTACAAACAATGCCGTCCCACTTGGGCTTGAGTTAGAAGAACCTAATATTCCGAAGAGAAAAAAGAGAGTAGCAGATAGGGTGGTAGTTTTCACAGAATTGATTAGTCACTTGCAACTTGAAAAGATATAACATTTTACTTTTACCATAATAATATATGTACACTGATGGTTGATACTGCTTTATATCTCTTAAAGTAATTCGTATATAGTCAGGTGTGAGCTATCCTTATTACTGCATTTCAAAAAGTCACGTTTCCCATGGCATGTTCATTTTTAATGTTTAGCAGGAAGATTCACACAGGACTGAATAAAGATTTTAAACAAGGTTTCTGAAGGTTTTCAAACAAATACGAGCCATTTGATACATAAATGAGAATATGCCAGCAAAAAAGTTAGAATTTAATCTGTGCAGTGGATGAAAAAAATTATTCCTTTGACACAATGCAAAATAAATGTGTGGTATACATTTAATTGAAAACGGCGCTATCGATACAGCGCATTCCTGTAAAACTCGCATAAGTTAACAAGTTAACTCCTATATATAGCCTCTCCAAACGAGAGAATTCGTAATGCGGTTGTGCAGACCTCTTCAAAAGCAATTCGGGTGCCACGAGGGAAATAAAAGAAGAAAAAATTGTCATCTTCGTGATGTATGGTTGAGAAAAAAAAGGCAAATGATTGAGGAGGGGGGTGTAAAAAAAATTTAGTGTGCTATGCTGCTAACAGGATTCAACGGGCGAAGCCGAAGTAATTCCACGCGAAGAGTCTGGTGTGGGGGTACGCTACAGATATTTTTCGGGAGTCTCTCTGCCTTGATCACAAGTGTTTTATAGCCGAAAACGTTTGAATTCCTATGACAGAGAAAGACGTATGGGGAAAAAAATAAGATATAGAGATGTTGAAGAGAGAGAGAGAGAGAGAAGGAATTAGGGCGAGTGAACGTTGAAGTAAAGCATTTCCCCCGCCAAAAAAAAAAAGAGAGATAGAGAAATAAAAGTCGAGAAACTTTCCCAGCAGTGCCAGAAGGCAAAAATACTAAAAAGTAGGATTTTTAAAATTACATCATTTTACGGGCTGTGAGTTCTTCCGCGCATAAGAACACTACCTCAGACCTAAACAAGCTGTTTGCAGTGTCCCCGTGTTTTATGTTCAGCTCGGCTTTAATTTTTTTTATTTTTTTTATGGTTCTTACGCGTTTTCTGACGGAAACATGAACTAAACAGTATGTCCCATCTACGGATTTGTCAAAAGAGCAGGGAGGAGGGAAAAAATGAAAGTTTGCTTGGCTAGGTCACAGAACTAAAATTCGCGGAAAAGCGTGAGATCTGCGGTCTTTAAAATAGTTTCACTTTTTAAGATAAAAGCATTATATTTAATGTTTGTGTTTATACATAGGCCTATTAATTACGGTTCATAATAAAAAAAATTTTATTGTCGCAGTTTTCAAGTTATGTATTTAAAATATTTACAACCTTCCTGACCAAATTATTAGATACTATGACTAGATATGTTTCTACCCAATCATAAAACACTCTATTTTCTATAACAGTTCAAAATAAAATCAATCATCCTAAACATTTCAGAAAAAATATATTCTCTACACGCCTTATGCGGCAGCAAATTTTAATCAGGTAACTTTAACTCTTCACACTGTCAAAAAAATACTTTCCTAACTTAACCAGTTATTTGCTTTACTCAACCATCTTTTCAAATAACTTGCTGGTTAGCAAAGTAATTTTTTTTACAGTTCGACTAGTCAAATCATCATATTAAAAATTTCTTTTCCACATAAGACTTCCAAATATATTTTCCCTTAAAAGTATAGTATGTTTCATTTTATTTTGAATTGTGATCAATATTATGATTATTTATAAATATGTAGCAAAATATTTAGTAAACAAATCATACATGGCAACATTAGTTAAAAATTACCTTGGTAAGAAAAGCAAGGCTTTCTAGAATAATGTTAAACGTAGAAACGTCCTACAAGAAAATATGTATTTAATAGTACACTTAACTATAAATAACTTAACAAGTTTTATTGGCACAAATCGTCCCAAAATTTTCACAATACAAAAATATCAATTTAAAAAAACTATAGACGAAGGATATTTAGGAATTTACATTGTACACTTAATGTATAAGAAAGAATTAGTATAAAATTAGGATTAAAAGACGATATGTGTTTTGGTTAAAGAAAACTATTATGATTTTAACTGATTTGTAGAGGGGTTTCATCTAATACATATTAATACCATGTGGCAAAAACGTTTAACCCAAAACGCTTTATTTTGTAGAGTACGTGGAAATTTTATTCCAAGAAACAACTTTTTTTTAATAAACGTAATTCACTTACATGCTACACTGTAGAAGTGTAGAATACATTTGTCAAACGATGTCAGTATTATTAGCCTATATTTGTTCCTGTAAAATTTACTTTCAATGGATCTAAATATAATCACATTATTTTGTGTATATTAGTTAAATAAGGCTGCTGTAATTCGTAGTGTATACCTAATCATAAGAAAAAATATTTAGAAAATAAAATCCGATATAGCGCATAAATTTCTAAATTGAATGTACACACACACAAACCGCACGCACGCGCGCGCACACAAACAAACACACACACTATATATATATATATATATATATATATATATATCAAAGTCTAGTAAACGCACGTTTTTGATTATTGATTAAATAATTGTGAAAAAACGACATATACGTTCAGAGCTTCTGATTGGCCAAAAACGTAACACTGTTTTAGTTATAACCTAGTATTGAGCAAGAGTTAAACCTAAAGCGAACTCCACTTGATACTAATAATACACTTGTGTAAATGCTTATAGTAATTTATGATTGAAACTAGATAGAATCAAATTGGTGAAGTTTAACAGTTATGTCTAAACACTTGTGTTTATTGTGTCCAGGCTATCTTCTTCCAAAAGTTTACATTCACTTCGCGCTGTACAATTGTATGGTTTCAAAACTTATTATTAATGTCTACTTTTTAATTCAAATAATAATATTAGCTATTTTACTGGAATCCTAAGTTATACATTTGGGCTTCCTTTTTAATTTTATTGAGTTAATTGAACGATGAGCTTAAGGAGATTATTTGTCATCTTTTTATAAGTTAATATTGATATTCCTATTCGAGTTTCTAAACAAAACATTGACAGTTTTATTGTTTAGATGTTACAAATGAACGGAATGGAAAGAACTGATTATAATGACGAAACGTTTTGAACTACGTTTTTTTTTTTTTATCATCCTTTAAAGGCAGAGTAATTATATGTGTTTGCCATAACTTTTTTTCTCTAGGAAAGGAGCAGTGTAATCAGTATCTGCAATGATTAATAAAGATATCAACTATGGAATCAGGGCATATGTATCGGGAAAGGTGCTATCAATAGAATTTTTCTCATTCGATTCTGGAAAAGCAAATCGCAATAAAAAATATATAAATTAATATATTCATGTGAGTCCTGATACGCGAACCTTTCTGACAATAATGCAATTTCTTTTTTCAGTCTCACTTTCTACCAGCTTCGTCCAATTATGTTTTTCAGCACCGGTGGCTCTACCTGTATTCGAGAGTATTTTATATGATACTATGCCACTTCAAAATTTTCATATATGCATCATATTGGCTTGCTTTTTTCCCTCCCGTTGACTTTCAACAGGTATAAATTCATCAAACTGAAGTTATTTTCGGTCACGGTGAAAGTGGCTTGTTAGTGTTTTGTAGAACGTTATATATCCTTTGTGTTGCCATGGTTTGCGTTAAGTATGAAAGTGATATATGTCCGCAAAGAGAAACTGTGTGGGGGAAAAAAAGTGAAAAAATTCTGGCTTTTACAAAGACTAAACCTTCAGTTTCATTTATTTGGGAAATATTCGCTATTTTAGTTATATTATTTTTTATAATATTCGTACAGATTTTATAGCTTTGTACGATGAACTTTTTTTCGCTTTTAATTGTTGTATTAATTTTGTATTTTTGCATTAAATTTTATTCTCAAAACTGGTGTTATTGTTACACAAGACATTATCGTCATCTCAATAAATAAACTATGAACTAAAGATTACCTTAGTAAGAAAGTAGGAAATTTTCTGCAGCTAATTGGGCATTATGAATACGTGCATGAAACATGCAAATATTTTCTAATAAATACTAACTCCGTTGCCTAAATGTTAAGGATTACAGTTACTGTATTATGTCATATGTATACTGATATTGATACACCAGTCTTAGCAAACTACCGATATAATTTAAAATATCAAAAAGTGAATATCTAAAAGACGAAATTGACTTTTTATTTATGACAAAAATAATTAATATCAAAGCAAATTTATTTCAATAATACCATACTAAATACCAAATCACCCATTATATGTCAGCTTACATTCTATAATGACGTGTGCGACATCTATATATTTCAGTGTGGGTAAAAAAATTTTTAAAAAATTTCAACTAATTACATATCTACAGTAGTTCAGAAGTTATTGGGCAACTACGGTCGTACGCATTTTTTCTTTTAAATATATTTTACTCTATTGGAATTTTTCCATGCAAACTACAATAAAATTCGTCTTTTATTTTGAAAAAATTCTAAAAATACACACAAAATTACAGTTACAACTTTATTACACAAGAGCTAGTGTTACGATATCGTATTGGAGTGTGCGGTATCCGGAGGGACCAGCAAATTCATGTAATAGTTACACTCGCATAAAACAAAATGTGACTAGGTGCAATTACGGGACCCACCCACCTAGACACACATACGGTGTGCAGAGCTTCAAAAAACACCATGCGATTTTAAAACTGCTCAAAATGTCAGAGTGTCGTCTGTTTAAGAAAACCATATAAGAATATCTTGAAGGCGGATGAGTATTTAGTTTTTAAACTGTTTTTTTATAAGAGTGAAATGGTTAAAATACGTGTTTTCAGAATAAATGTTTTATCACAAAACACCTGGTCCAGATTCTTGAAATCACTCAAGGAACTTGCATCACACCTTCATCTCCATTACTCCTTAACATAATGTTTTTGTTACTACTCAGATGTCATTGTTACCCTATGCACGACGAGGAAACGGCATGCCAGTCCACAGCCTGGCGCTTAAAGGCGACACCGCACTAGAAACACCAGCGAGCGTCGCATTTATTATCCCGTTTCACTTACACATAAACCACCCCTTACTAGACGGGCCCCTTAAAGTTACTTCAGTAAGGCGAATAAAGTTGTAACTTACAGAAGTATTAATATTTATCTTAGTGTAAAGCAATCAAGTGGATATGAGTGTCACTGAAGACCAAAGGTACTGGAACGTTAACTAAATGTTCTTTTCGGTGCTGCGTGCTGACTGAGGAAGCACGTCTTGGCTCGAATATTGACAGAGTGACACGTGCTAATTCTTGCTGCCGCATTAATAATTAATGGCGACAGAAGAAAGCAAAGCGAGATTGCCTTTGCTCCGAGGAGTAGGGTGTTCGCATAATAATATAACTCCTCGGAGCTGAACGAGACTTCAAGAGCAGATTCTGGAGAGATATTCATGTGGAATTTCTGCTAGGAGTTGGAAATGGTTTTGATTGCTTTTCACGTGCTCTTCAGAGAGAAAGAGAGAGAGAGAGAGCACTTGAGTGAAAGAAAGCCTTACTCGACACCTGCTCGGGAGGTGAAACTTATTCTGGGAGGAAGTTGGTTTGGATGTCGTGTTTCGTTAGGATGTGACGTGGCACGCTGACAACATACATGCATTCACAAACAGTTTCAGTGCTATGCATTCCAAATGAAAGGAAATGTTTAAAAAGTTCTTGCCAACTGTGGAAATATTTCGGGGTGGTAAGGAAGTAAAGAACAACTGGAATTTCTCTTACTCATATTGATGCTTTGTACAATTTTCTTCAATAGGCATGATCACATATTTCTCAACTTCTACACTAATGAAGCACAATTTTATTTGCTCTTTCGTGTAAAAATTATAAGCCTGACCAAAAAATATATGTGTAGTTTAATTAATTCTTTGCAATGTTTTCGTGTATCAAAATTAGTTTCGTAATTGCTTATGCTTTAAAAACGTTTATCTAGTTTAACATGTCTACAGTAAACATTATTTTCCTTACCTTTCATATATATTATTTTTAACTACTTCCTGACTTTTTGGGTTAAAACGACGTCCAGTGCAAAGGTCTGGCCAATCAAGACTGTACTGTAGTTTATCAAGTTGTCTGGAATCAGCAACTATCTTCTCCCAATACAGAGATTTAAATCTTTGTTGTTTATCGATTTGGCCACGAAAGCCTACGATCTAGACATACTAATACTGTCTTAACTTTATCTAATGTATAAAACTAACATCTCCAATGGTAAATAAAACTATTTATCTGTTTGCTAAGACACACGTAGGCTATAGTCAAACTCTCCAAAATACAGCTTTAGGAAAGCTTTGATCTTAGGATTACTCTTTTAGCTAAAGAAACTCAGCCAACACTGCTTTGAAAAAATACTTACATTTAAAATTATGTACATAGCAGCTGTCCGTTTATTTGCCGATGCCCGACTTAATGTGGAATGAACACAACGCACGTGAATTTAGAAATCCCGTTTAGCCTTCCAAGGCCAATATTTTGGTAGGTTTTCAGTCTGGTTGAGTTTATGGCGATGATTATCTTTAAATTTTATAAATATCAGTTATAAATTCAGTTCACTTATAGTGCGAGTTAGAATATAATTCTTGTGGACATTCATCTTCTGTATTCAAAGGTCCAGTGACGACTATAAAATGCCCAGAGGTTTTTTTTTATGGCAATTCTTTGAATATACTTGGAACGATGAATAATTTCCTGTAACATCACTGACAAAAGTCTCGTCTATCAATTTTAAGTACCTTGGCGGCCCAATCATCATACTATTCCATTGTTGAAAAACAGCGTGCTTGGCAATAGCTGGGGGCCATATGGAGAACTTCCTTCATTGCTTCTGTTGAGAAAGCGTTAAAAGAGCAATGCAGCGCATGAAGCGTAAAATAATGTTACAGCCTGCTGGGCTGTCCTGCAATGAAGCCGCTGCACAACTACACAGAAATTCAAGTAAATGCACGTAATTTTCAACGAATAACTCACCTCAAATAAACAAAGAGTTCTTCGTAATTTCAGATGACTGGCTCTTCGTGGAAATTACACAGTATTTCGATATCAGAGTTTTGTTTTGCGTGTAAAAACACACGTGGAAGAAAATTTGAGTGTTTTTGAAGGAGTATAAAAAATTGAGTTCAATATTTTGATCATACGCCAATATTATTGTTGCAGCTTCGAGTATAAAGAAAGCGAATTTAATACCTGTAAATTTACGAAGATCCCTGGATAATTTGTAACCAACGTTCTTCGTAAATTAAAGGCGAAAATTTACAATAGTGCACATGTGAAGTGCTGGTAGTTTTTGGGTTCATAGCCACCATCGCGAAGCCGAAAGCTGGCACCAACAGCTATTCGAACCGAGGATCCATCCTGGGAATGAATATCGAGTGGATGAAAATAAAAAAAGAGGGAAGGCAGGGGATTCAGATGGGGACGGAAAATCGGATCTCGGATGACTTCCTCGCTGGTCCAGGGCTGGAGTTCATAGCTCATGTCCGCCTCCCCATCAAGGCGAATAAAAGCTTGGCTCTCGCTTGCCCTTTTCGAGGCTGAGGCCATTGTTGTAGGGAGACAAGACAACCGGCAGGAAAGAAAAGAGTGAAGTCTTTGGGGGGGTTTGGAAGCTGGGTGGTCCACCGATGGGGTACTGTTTATCCTGGCGCGGCGCCCGGTTTTTTTTTTCCTGGAGGGGTTGGGAAGGTGAACCATCCCTACTGAGAAGACTAAAAAAAAAAAATACACTAAGCCACACCCTCTCAGCAGGGGTACGCGGCCGCATCCACCCCCTCCCTTTTATTTCAAGACAGTCCGGACCAGGAAGCGATGAAATACACACCGAGAAACAGGACCCTGCGATACTCTAGGCCAAAAGCACCCGCCCCCTTCCTCCTGAACACACCCCTTCCCCCCTCTCGCTTCACCCGCCTGTTTGGACCCTCGCCAGACAGCTAGCCTCCGCCACCCGGAGTTCAACCCCCTTAACTCCTCCAGCAACCAGCCACCCTGCTTGGCTTTCCTTCTCTCCTCCTCTGCACCCCCTGGAGTCAGTAATAAAATACTCAAGGAGGTTTTATCCCCCCCCCTTCCCCTTCACCGTGTCCTGTCAGTAAGAACGAACCGATGTACTAAAATATCAGATTCGAGGTTTTTGCTCTCGCTCTTTTCCAATTTGATTTGAGCGCTGTCCTTGCTTTTTATTTGTGCGTATTGGAGAATCGATGTATTATTTCTCTATACTTTCTCTTTCCTGTGGAACAACGTCTTCGTCGACATTTTCAAGGACCGTAGCAGAGATGCCCAGCGAGCCAGCAGTGGTAACTCAGTCAAGTCGCCTCTTTCCTCGTGTTCCACGCTCCGAGTGTTATGGATCAGATTTATTTTCGGTGCACTGTTATAAATTACAGTAAATTTATGTACTTAGAAACTAAGAAACCATCTCAAATAAAAGAATATTTCTTCTAAGCTGCACTGTTAAAAATTTTAACCTTTGTTTTAAGAAGAGCGCTGGTTACACATTATCTTGGGATCTTCGTTAATCGACCGTTATCTTCGTTAATCGAGCGTTATCTTCGTAAATTAATGGGTACTAAGTTTATTGACTTTGAACATAAATCCACGAAAATAATCTTGGTATACTAGCAAAACACTCCAAGAACTTATAAAGACTCCTGCAAAAACTCTCTATTTCTTCTACGGGTGTGTTACCATAAAAACAGAACTCGGAAGTCGAAATACGACGTAGTTTCTACGAAGATTCAGCTATATCAAATTACGAAGAACTTTTAGTTTATTTTAAGTTTTCTTCGTTGATAAGTCCGTAAATTTATTTAGTTTCCAAGAGTGTGCAGATAACTGGATCGTCATATAAACTACGTCCAATTTCAACTTCCAGTTTTGTGTTTCGTCCTAAACAGTGCAAAGAGAAACGTGGCAGGAAGAAGAAATGAAAGTTAGCTTTACAAGTTATTTAAGTTATTGTAAATGTATAAAGATAATTCTTAATAGTTCTATTTGAAAGTAAATTAACTTAACGTACTCATAAATTAACAAACTTCTCTGGATAATCTATGACTTGTATGTTTCGTAAATACATAATGTATTATTTTTAAATTTGTGGTGTAGTTTTTAGTTTCCACGGATCTTAAACGCTGCAATGCCATAACCAAAATTTTAGTGCTTTAAATTTTCTTGAGTGGTGAAGTTTCTAAAAGTTTGCCCCTTTACTCTTGGAAACCTGCTTCTAAAATGGCACGTTGTTCTCAAAAACTCCATTGGTACAGAAAAAAAAAGCGCGTATAACTCAGCACACTTGATAGAAGTGAAACTTCTTTGGCAATACAAACCTCAACACGTAAGTATATCGCAAGGGATAAAACGCCAGAGAGAGAAAAAGAGAGAAAGAAGACAATTTTCTGCTCAGGATATCAATGATTATTGATTAATCAATAATGATTATTAATTAACAATAAATATTAATCACTGTTGAAATACACCATAAAGAAAAAAAACTGTGCATGTTACTGTTTCTGCAAACAATTCTGTCATTTGGTACACGCCAAATCTCTGTATGAAATGAGAAATTCATAACAGGTAGCGAAATCTATGCGGGAAATGCAGGGACTGTCTCAACAGCGCTCTCTACGCTGCTGGTTGAACAAGGAACGAGAGAGCGATGGTAACAAATATAAAATTCAAGGCACTCACAGCTGACTGTACAGTCTACATACATGTCCTATTTTCTGAAACAAGCGCACGCGCGCACACTGTGTCTTATTCTTTCATTCATCTATCTCTCTCTGTTATATTTTTATTTCGTGCGGGGGACGAATCATCGCACAAAGACGAGAATGAAAACAAACCCAGCAACGCATATAGCATAGAGCATAGATCATACGGCTCTTTTTGTATCTCTGTCCTTTCCGCGTCAGAAACGTTTCACAACACTGTTTCACGAAAACATTGCATTAAACTTTGGCCTTAAAATTTCACTCTCATTTCGCCCAAAGAAGTTTCACTTGAAAAAAAATGCCTTTAATATTTTAGGTTCTCTACAAAATACAACGTGCCTGAACTGGAGAAGCAGTCGCCTGCAGAGATATTGTTTTCTCCACAATTTTAATTTACTACGATGTCTAAAAATGCCGTCACCAGGATTTTAGTTTGAGGGGGTATTTACATAATCCTAGTCTTATTCCTGCTTCGGCTTATTGTAAAACTCATTCTGTGACTTACGTAGGTACTTGGAAAATTCAAAACAAAATATAGTATCAGGGTATTTAAAACATGCACATATCACCAGTAAAATGGTCACCTATTGTGTTGATATTATCATATTAACTTTGTTTTTGTATTTTCGTGACATTTCAGAAATAATCTGCTCGCCACAGACAACACACTCCTCGGGTTCAGATTGTACATTTGTAGTCGATTTCTGTCTTCGTCCTATTTCAATAAAAATATAAAGCCGGGGTTTCTTATATTTTCAAGTCATTTTCGGTTTTTTCGGAAATTTTTCATTATATAGTTTAACCTTTTGCTATGCAAATATAATAATTCATTAGTCGATTTAGCTGTTCCGGCAGCCAATTATAGCGGCGGTTGCGGAAACTACGCGTGATTCGCGTCAATAATTGTGGTTGAAAACACAATTGTCACACACACACACACACATATATATATATATATATATATATATATATATATATATATATATATATAACACCCCCCATTATTTTACAGAATTCTACGTTATATTACGTGTCCGAGTTTCGTATTATATGTTTATTTGAAACATAATGACTCATTAGCGAGGTTAGAAGATACACATCACTTACGAGTAGGTACTCAAAAATTCACTCACTTTTTTTTTTGTTATCGCTTCCATATTAGCACGTAGTTCAGTTAGGCTACTTTACCACAACAAATCGTTCATGGTAGGTTCTTTTTTTTTAAATATTACTGTAGTCAGAATGCTACAAATCCCACATATATAAAACGGATCTGTGAGTGGATTAATAAAGAGGGGGGGTGTTACGCCCTATTGGATGCGGCCTTTGCGAAATTTTCCACGCAACTGAAGGGACCGAACGATTACCTGAGCGGACTGTCAGTTGACCGGAATGAAATGACGTTCCGGGTTTCGACCTGATAGAACTGCGCAGTTACTTCAGTTAATAGTTTAGACATGACGTCACACATGGAGAACTGACATTTTGCCGAAACACCTGTTTAAAAAAATATTTGTCACTGGGGATGAATGTGTGTTAATTAAATCACATAACATTTCCAATACAGCGAGTGTTTGATTATTAGTCCTTTTAGATATAGGTATGTATAACACCATGTCAAAAATTTTAATTTTTTCAGGAAAGCAAGTTTTTTATTTGTTTCGTTGTTTTTTTTTTTTTGTTTCTTTGCTGCAAATATGAATTGCTTTGTGGCGTTCCATTATTAAACAAACCCACATAGCTTTGTTTACATCTAAACTCAATTTGGCAATTCTGTTGACAAATCGAAAGCCAATGTTGGCCTTCATGCAGTACTAGTATGTGGTTACACCATCAATATACACAAATTTAATGTCTATGGCAAAAAGTGTTTTTTTTTTTTTTTTTTTGCGAACTATTAACTCCATTGCTTCGTTCCTGCATGGTGTTCTTACCATAAAATACTCAAGCCCCTTAATTAGAAAATTACCTGAATTGTGGTAAAAAAAAGTTATTTAACTTATAC
Source organism: Bacillus rossius redtenbacheri (assembly GCF_032445375.1). NCBI lineage: Eukaryota > Metazoa > Arthropoda > Insecta > Phasmatodea > Bacillidae > Bacillus > Bacillus rossius. Next base: position 16,647,246 of record NW_026962013.1, read on the forward strand.
CTATAATACGATGGTCATTTTTTTTTTTTTTACTTTATTTTACGCGGAGACATGAATAATTTGCCAACCTAAACTTTTCTTTCTGTGACTAATCATAATAGAACAAAAAGCTTTAGCTACTTCAAAACTTATAAGCTGTTAAATATAATGAAGTACGATAGTTATAAATTTTCAGTTCTGAGTACTACATTGCATTATGCGTCATAATTACAAGAGCCGTTTTCTTCTTTAACACACATAGCCACCGGTATCTAATTACATTGCTTGAGAAAAATACCTTTCATTGTCGATACGTATTTTTTTTTATCCTCCCTGAAATAACGAATTCCATGTTTTACTCGGAGTGGTTGTCAGGATAAATTAAAGCTAAAAAGTCTGAGTAAAAATAAAAGAAGTTGAAGGGAGTAGAATGAGGTCTCACATTCAATCTCGTGATACGCATCCTTTCGAGGTCATCAATCATTTCGTGGAAAACACGGTTCTTTGCTCATTCTTCCTGCGAGCAGGGTCTTATAATGCACCCACCCACCCCTCTTCCGCGTTACGATTTCTATGGAGACATGAAGAATTCTACTTCCTGTTTACCGACTTCCTGAGGTGTATGTGTGTGTGTGTGTGTGTGTGGGTGTGTGTGTGTGTGTGTGTGGGTGGGTGGGTGTATGTATGTGTGGGTATGTAGGTGTGTGTGTGAGTGTGTTATATAATCTTCTAAAGGGGCTGACCGTTTCAAACCAGGATGTGGTTTTGATATTATATAAAATTCAATTTTCAAAATAATCATGTACAGATTGAACCAAAACTCTTTGTATATTTGTAAGAATTGATTGCACGATTTATAATGATTATTGCTGGAATGTGTATTGCCATGTTACTAAGTAATTTATGAAAGGTGTTATGTGGTAAACTTATTTATAATCGGGGCATTTCAAAGAATTTATCTCATCGGTTGATGTAAGCTTGTTATTATATCCACTCATGCGTACGATGACAACACGAGATTGCATCCAAATCATAACTATGCTACAATAAGAGCTGTAATCCGAAAACCACTGTTTCCAGAGTTATACACATCACAACTTTATTTTCAATTTCAGTGTTAGTAGGTGTTGTCTTCAGATTCCTCCAGTGTATTACTGTGTTTTATTCTTTAGATAATGGCCGCATCTTCAAGCTACAGAGCTCACCCATGGATTTACGTTCTGAAAGACAAAAAAAGTAACGTTCTGAGCCACTTAAAACTAGTTTTAACCACTTTCAACCATTTGAGAAGTAAAATGTATTCGTCTATAGTGAAATCGTAGATTGAATTTCCAAATAAACTTAATTTGTAAGATTTCTTTCTAGAAACGCGTTGTAGAACAAAAGTGACTGTAATAGAAAAAAAAATCTGAAGACGAGACTTGAAACCCTTAATTCTCACGAACACCATCTTTGTGTCGTAGATTTGGAGGCAAATTCCAGCGGGTGGGTTCGGAAACCTCAAAAGGCCTAGGTGATAGACAAATATTAAAAAGTTTATGGTTAGATTCCTTTCACGGCGCAGAGTTAAAACTCAGAATCGATATACACGATTGGGCAGGACAGAAGGGAAACCCCCCCCCCCCCCTTTGTTTTTTCTCGCCCTAACAGAAATCGATAATTATGATCACAGGCTTCCGCGGCCATTGTTGGTAGTTGCTTGGCTTCTGGGTTGTAGCAGCTTCCAAGGCGAATATATCACCAACGTTTCTGATTACGTTATCCTGCGAGCGCAGTCTGGGAATCGTACAGATTTTCGCCCACGCCAGTAAAAATTATTTTCATCATTAGAATTTATTAACTACCTGTTACGTTAAATCTGTGTCATGCATCTTGTCACAGATTCAACAATTCTCAATGTTAGTATCCAGTGATACCCATTTCCCAAATATCACTTGCAAAGCAACACCTGATGTTTGTTTACGACCACCAGCAACCACGTGTTTAAGATATTGTTGCCAGGACAATAGTGGCAGATTAGTACGTAGATCATTTTGTATTACTTTTGAGAAGTGTCAAGTTATAGACAAGTTAAACGACACAGACTTACTGGTGCTAAAGTCAACAGTCTCTCAGCCATTTGGATCTGTCTCGAATCCCTACACCAAAAGCATTCGAATAAGACCAAATAATTTAATTTTTTTCTCGTAGTATTTTCATCAGCCGTTTCGAGATCGTGTGTTATGGGTCGCGAGTTAGATTCCCACTTTTCTGGCATGTCTGAGTTTTATAATAATCGAGTGGTGTGGAACCCACTGCTATCGTGGAAGTCCTGTCTCCTTGATGCTTGTAATTTTTGGCTCTATCCGCCTATAGCAAATCCAATTTTAAAATCATTACATACTTCGAAAGTGGTATAGGTACTTATTTACTCCAGGAATTGAACTTTAAGAAATAATGTTTCGTGCATTACGCAGCAGTGTAAACATAAATACTAACTTATTGTGAGAAAATATCGCTGTTAATCAGATTCAAAAAAAATTATATTTTTCCTTTCTTCTTGCAAACAGCAGATAATGTTCATGTTTTATATAGCGCATAATTTCGCAATATAAAAGTTATTTGCAATGCTTATAAGTTAACAATTGTACTAAGACTATAAACCAAAATAAATTCAAATGGATGCATAATTATTTTTTCATGTTATGCCATAGTGATTTTTCTGGTTTTAAAAAAAATCTTCCCCATTTGTTAGCACCTTGGTCCGATTTTGCCCATTAATAGACTCGATTTTATGTATCAGTCCCAAAGAACTTTTTTCAGTTTACGTGCACATGAAAAAAGTGGCATTATGAAAACGACTGAAATAGGAAATCGTTGATTGAAATATGCCTAAAAGAAGAATGTGAAAATACAATACGTGCACAAATGGGTGACTCAAAGCCGTCTCACAACAACCGACTGGATCACGTTTTGCGTGGCATCTCTGGCGCTCTAGAAAGATAGCGACGAAGAAAACAAAATCGAATTCCTCTTGGGCGGCCGCGGAGAAAGGAGGAGGGAGGGGCGATTTTGGTAATTGCACATATTATAAATTTTTACGTCAGCCACTTGTTTCGCCGGCGAAGCAAACCAGTGAGAACTTTGTTGAACTTAGCCTTTTCTTTTGCTCTTAGGAACCTCATCCTAACATTATCACCAAATCAGAAATCCCCCCTACCGAGAGAGAGAGAGAGAGAGAGTCTGGAATCTTGCGAATCTTGCTGCTTTCTTCGCGCAGCGCTAGACTTTATTTGAAGATAAATCAAGGACGTAACGTAGCATGAAAAGGTGTAACGTCGTCTTAGGGGGGAAGAGAGAGATGTAGGGAGAAACTTGGGGGAGGAAGAGAGAGTGAGTGAGTGTGTGGGAGAGAGAGATAGAGAGAGAGAGAATTGAAGCTTTCGTTAGACCAGGACTTAACGGGAGCCGGCGAAGAAACTAACTTCCTGCCAAACTTTTGCGCCAAACCCCATCGTCTTTCGCCCGCCAGCTTCTAAATCTATTTTACATATCCGGGCTGATAATTTCGGACCTTCGGCGAAAGATTTACCTCGCTGTTTACAGCGGAGGTTGTCCTGAAGGAAGGAAACCCCGAACATAACCCCCCCACCCCCTCACTTATCACCCTTTCAACTTTGCGAATAACTAGGATGGGGGTTAAAAAAAAAAAAAATCAAAAGTGGTATTTTACAGTCCATTACGAAGGGCCCATATTCTGGGGCACTTCCTCCTCCAAGAACTACTGATCACCCCACGTTTACGGTCGTCGGGAAAGAGTGGAAAGGAGAGGGGGGAAGTAGATGATCTTTTCCTTCTTCCAGAGGACTCGACTGAATCGGACGCTCCCCGAGTGATGCAGTGCGGGGGAGGTTCTCTAGACAATGGGGGTCCAGCGCAGCATCCATCATCATCATCATCATCATCTACGCGGACGGGAGCAGGGAACTGGATGGGGCGGTCGAGCAGACTTTATGGCTCTGGCCGCGTAAAGAAACCCGGGGTCGTCACGCGCGTCGTACGGAAAGCCTGGCTGCCGTGTGGGATGGAGTCCAACTTCTTCAGCTTTTGTGTCGTCGGCGGGTTCCCGGCGCTGCCCTCCTGCCCATCCCGTGTCCCGCTTCCGGGCCGCCGTCCAATTGCTTGTTTCGGTCCGACCGGCATTCTTCCCTCCATTGGTCCACTTTCTCGCCAATCCCCCCCGTTGTTCCGGGACAAAATTTTGAAAAACTACAAAGAAAAAAGGAAACGTTTTCTACTTTTACACAAAAATTACTTTGGAAACCGGTTGCCAAGAAATAAGTACTTTGTAATACTACAAAAAAAAAATATTGTAACTCTGTACAACATGTGGCTATGGTTAATGTTTGCATATTTTAAATACTTTGATGTTGCATTCGAGCGTAATTTTTTTTTAAATCATGGAAAAAATAATCGAATATTCAATAATTTGACTTCATTGTGTGCTTATTAAAGCGCGCAGTTAATACCGTAAAGCTATTCAGGGAACGGTTTACAAATAACTTTAAGTGTATGTGGTATTGGGACAACACAAAGCATAAGTGCCTTGGTAAGAATCCGAACCCAGCATCACTGCGAACACTGTTTTATAGTGATAAAGTTGTTTTCATGTATCTATCTGTAAGTTGACATGAATATTTATATTTCACATATTTACAGTGTAGGGTCTTGTTTATAACCAGAGTTTCATCTTCCTCTTCCAGAGCTCGAACCACGAACCTCTTTGCCTCTTTTTAGACGTTCCTCATCAGCGCGATCTCCTTTTGTTTCCGGCAGCGCCTCGCGCGCTTCCCGTCGTCTTTAACGCCGTCCTAGCTCGCGCCGCGGTTTCTCGCCCGAGACACAGCGACGGCTTCGAAAAGAGCTCCCCGCGAAGATTTACGGCAAACAGGAGGAGGGCGTACAGAGACAATGGCCCAGGAGGAAAATTAAGACCCGTCGACGGAAAAGGGGAAAAAGAGGGAGAAGGGGATAGAGCCGGTCTGTTTCTGATATTCCGTACTTATTACGACCCACCCCATGGCGCAGGGGGGGAGCCACAGGAATTGAGGAACCGGAAAAGATGGCGGGGTATAGAAGACGGCGTAAGAGCTCAAGCCGGGTGGGTGGAAAAGGGGGGAAAAAAAGGGGGAGGATGGGGGATTTTCAAACGGGAGCCACCGGAAATGAGTTTTTCAGTGTACGCTTGGAAGAGAAAGGGTATGGGGAAGAGGAGAAGGGACAGGAAAGATTTCTGTATCCCCGATCAGTCTGGGAAAAGACCGTGAGACACCAGCGGTAGACATCCGTCCTTAAGGGGGGAGAGACACGAACTGAGATACGCCATCTTGGTTTCACCCATTTTAAGGCGATAACGATTTTCCGCCAGTAATTATTTTTTTAATTAGTTTTCATTAGACCATAGTATATAGTAGTCAATGGCATTTTGTATGCTATTTTTATTCATCTATATTTATATATTTATTTATTACACTGGGTTGCGTAGAAAAACCTCAAATATGAACAAACAAACACGAATCATAAAAACACAAATAACAAGTCAACACTAGTTGATGTCAAATGTTAAATGCTTATTATATGTAAGTAATAATTTAGTGAAGTATTTTCGGCACTATCTACAAATTCAATAACACTGTCAAATGACACTATTTTATAGTCTTTGCAAATCTTCTTGTTATGTTTGATCTCTGCCATAACGAAGGATATTATTCAATAATAAACTTTAAAAAATTGTTATGGAATAAATAAATGCTGTTGAAACCAATTTGGTGTATTTTAGTAACTATTCTCTTCCCCTTTCAGGCTCGGTCATATTCGCCATGTTGGTTTCAAAGCAATTCATTAATTTTAGGGATGGACCAATCAAATCCTCAAATAGCACAGACTCCTTGGTATTCGAAGGATTCTATGTTCAAGAATAATAGTCTATGAAAAATATTAGAGTAAAAACGCAAATCAAAAACTCAACACTGATAACCTCTAAAGTTTACTAGGTAAGTATTTTTTTTTTTCTTAATGCCTATCATGTTTCCATTACCCAAGATATTGCACTTATAACAAGTTATTATAACAATAAAATTAAGTACGCATAATTTCTGGAAACAAAAATTTGTGAAACAACCATTTAAAGATCAGAATGTATCAAAACCATTGTTAATATTTTTCTTTCATTGTACATTTTTGACCCTTGACATCTAGATTTGGATTTGAGGGCGTATATTCAAGGTATTTATTCCCTGCGATTCGAATTCGAGATAAAGGTGTTTCTCAACAGAAGCATTCTAAATTATGTTTGGTTCCAAACCAGGTGTGGGGTCACGTCTGCATGATTACATGGCAACCGGTAAAGCCTTATTTTTTTTTCTAACTCATGGTCTTCGCCATGTTAGTTAGACTCCCGAAGCATAGGCTGAAAAGTAGTGTTTGCATTGTGGAAACAGTTTTAAATGATTGTATTTCATCAAAGTGACTGTGTTTAACGACGAGGAATCTAATTCAAGCTTACTAATCTACACCAGACGTGATCGAGCACCATTTCCACCATGTTTTCGGCGGGAAAATATGGAGATGGCGAGGTAAAAAAAAAAAAAAAAAAGTGACCACAACTACGTTCAAAGCGTTCCGTCTCCTGACAAATTCTCTCTTCGTGGTTTCAAATGTGGTCGCCATAAGAGTGTACAATGCCTAACAAATTTTAAGACCACAGGCTTATTTAAAATTAAAATACCCTAGTTTTTTTTACTTTTTAGTTATCATTTTATGAATATATTTTTTAATGTAGGGGAAAAAAATGAACTGTATTTGCAGGTTTTTATGTCAATAGAAATTTTCTCGATAGAGCTAGCGAGACCGTATAGGCACCAATAAACAGCTTGTACAACAAGCTATGAAATGGTGCTCATAAAGACTTGCTAATTTACATTTCTTTTTATATTAAACCTAAAAATAAATTCGTTTTTTTTCATATAGTTTTAAAAATGTAAAAAAAAATGTCTTATGTAAATAAATTTTTCAATAGCTTTTATTTTTAAAAAAGATTTTACACATCTTAAAATGCAGGAAAAAAATTGATATTGGAATCAACTAAATTGTTTAGTATTTACAACATTTTTGATACTTTAAAATGTAAGTTTTATAGTAAGTATTGAAAATAAAATAAAAAATATGTCTTGAAAACTAAATGTCGTATTGCAATTTTTTAACAAAAAGATGTCCATGATCTGCACTATAGACAAAATATCCATGAATTGATAACTAAAAAAAATAAAAACTAGTATAATTTTTATGTTGAATAAACATGTGTTAAATTTTTGTTGGGCACTGTATACCATACACGTTCGTTATCTTCTGTTTTTTTTTTTTACAGAAGTCAGGTGAAAACGTACCTATGGTTTATCCTTTTTTCGTGACGAATTGCGTGATTTTCTCTCTTCTAAGCGACTTATACGCTTCCACAGCTGAAAAATGTTGACATTTTAGCTTACGAAATTTCTATCAAAAAAATCAATGTTTACACTGATCACAATTTCCAACTTGAACATACAGGTTAAAATTATCCAAGACCTTGGAAAATAATCAATAGATATCTTTTCTTACTTATAATATTAATTCACGAGAATTATCTGTAGTATTGATCTAAAAAATTATTTTTTACGAACTCGCAAAAACAACTGTTTTTCCTTCCATATGTCTGTTTACCTTAAACTCCGAACTATGTAATCGGAATCTGATATAGTTAGTCCGAAGATAGTTTTGTAGAAGTACGAATAACTTTTTTATAGTTTTTAAATGTAGATCATTCGTGAAAACGTTTGCAAATTTACTGTAATATATAACTGTGTAGCAAAACAAATGTCCAAAAAATGGCAGAATAAGCCGAGCCTTAAGGGACCTGCCTAGTCAGGAATGCATTTGTGTTGGTGAGACGGGCTGATAAGAGCGACGCTCGCTGGTGTTTCTAGTGCTGTGTCGGCTTTAAGCGCAAGGCTGTGGACTGGCGCGCAATCTTGACGTCGTGCATAGCAACTAAGATATTTGAGCGGAAACCACAACATTATTTGGAAGATAAATGAAGATGAAGTCGTAATGGGAGTTCCTTGAGTACTTTCAAGAATATGAAACGGGTTTCTAGTGCCTCAAAAATTATTCTGTAATCACGTGTTTTAACCATATATAAAAAAAAGTTATGAAAAAAGTTCGAAAACTAAATACGTAACAGAACTACTCACCCGTCCTCAACGCGTTCGAAAATGCTTTTCGTAAACAGACACCAAATTGACTTCTTAAAGCAGTTTTCGAATTGCGTGTTTTTTTTTTCTTAAACCCAGGTGGGCAGGGGCCTTAACTTCAGAACACGAACCAGCTGTGGCCACGAATGAGGGAGACGCTTTCTTCTGGGTACATTCTGCAGGAAGACCTCAGACTAGCTCTTGGCCCGGACGGCAAGCGAGGTGGAGCGGTGGGGGGCAGTAAAAAAGAATAAAGGGAAGCCCAAAGAGGAATCGCGGGTAGTGGATGGAATAAGGAATAAGGCCGATCTAAAAGCGGGCGAGTAATTTCCCGTGTTCCCGGGGTCACGTGGTTACGAGGGTTGCAAGCAACAAAGTGGAAGGAGAGTCGGAGGGGGAAAAAGAGCTTTCGGTTTTGTTCTAAAAGGCGTTGTGGTTGGGGGGGGGGGGGGAAAATTGAGATGGTGGATGAAGGGGGTTGGCAACCGATACACCACAAAGAGACGACGAAAGCGTTTCGACGAGACTCGCGCAAGCAAAGAGAAAGAGAGAGATAGAGAATGGGTGCTTCCTGACGTTAATTTGACGTAACCCCTGCATGTTTTATTAAAACTAATCCGACCACGGTGTATCAGCATTTTCCGGGAAAAAACCCGCTTTGCAGCTAGGGTATATTTTTTTATTGCCAGCGTGTGTTAGGGTTTCCGACAAACGACAGGTTAACCCTTATAAAAAAGATGGTAAGTGTAGATATATATATATATTAGGCTATGTATTACTCACTGACTGATTATGAACTCTTCAGATTCAAAAGATCTTGAGAGCTGAATTTTGGTTCATAAGATCATACTGTATCATAGAGGTACTATATATATATATATATATATATATATATATATATATATATATATATGTATGTATGTATATATATATATATATATATATATATACACACACACACACATTAAAATTTAACTTTTGAGTGGACAGACTGGTGGTCTTGGACTAAAACACGTTTCTCCTCCTCATCTATGTGCGTTCGTCTTAAAACTTTCGAGTTCGCAATAACATAAGCCAGTTTATTTCTTCTCTCAGTCTATTTGTGCTGCTAAATGACGGGAGCAGATGTCAGTTCCCTAAAGTACGAAACAGTTCTGTCATAGGAAGCTTGCTGTGCTCGTCTGTGCTGTATCGTCGTGTTTTCCGGAATATCTGTTCAGTTTCATCGCTGCGTTCGTCTGTGCGTCGCTGTGGTGTCGTTCTGTCTGTTACAAGTGTTCGTCTGCACCGCAATTATTATGTTTCTGATGTGTAACATCTTAGGTCTCGGTGTGCGGCAGTTGGTAGGAGTGATTTCGTGAATGGAACGGAAGTGGCATGGCATGAACCAATGTTCACAAAGCCAAATAGAAACTATATAATATTAACTGTTGATGAAATTTAGAGGATGGGCAAGTTACTTTATTAAAATTCCTGGTCTATAATCAGATCCAGAGTCGGAGATTAGTAATTTGTCAATATTTTTTTTTTTCAAATCTTTTATCGGAACCCGTTCGTTGTATGATTTTAAATTTCGGTCTGAAAATCAAATGATTCTAAAGCCAACGTATCTGCTCCGGCAGCGAGCTCTAGCGGTGTGTGCGGAAATTAAATGTGATTCGCGTCAAGAAATGTAGTTGAAAACACAATTTGCGTATGTATAATTATCACGCTCGGCATTATTTTCTTTGTAACTGGATTAATTCCGTGGAATGCACTGTGTTTCCTAAGAATTTAGCATTTATAATATTTATCTGTGTGCTTATGATTCATATTTGATGTTCTTTGTTGAGGTTTTCCTGTGACTCCCAGTGTAATCCAGCAATTGCGTATGTTCCATTAAGTTATTTTAAATAGGTCTTCCCCTCGGCAAGAATCTTCCAAAGAACGCGGGGTTGGTTTTCTCCGGGTACTCCCGTTTGTCCTACCAATCGTTCCGTCAACGCTCCGTTCCCCTCGGATCGCCTGTCGTCGCCTCCGTAGACCCGGATGTGACGAGACCTTAACCCTCCCCAGTTCATTCGCCGTTCAAACAGCTAACTTGTGGGTGCTTGGGGTCGCGTGATCTCATTCAGCTGCAACCTCAACATTACACAGGAAAAAAAAATCTGTGCTTTTACAAAGGTTTTTTCTTTGGAAAATTAGTTGCCAAGAAATAGTTCGAAATACTAACAAAACATATGTTGTAATTTTGTACAACAAATGGCTATGGTAATTTTATCGTATATTAAATACTTTTTCGAGAAAAAAGTTTTTCTTGAAAAAAATTAACTCATAATATTTTTTGAAAATTTATGTTTCATTCAATGGAATTTTTTAAACCATGGAAACAATATTCGAATATTCAAACATTTAACTTTATTTTGTTTTATTATGCTTATAAATATGCATAGTTAATACTGGAAAGCTATTCAGAGAACGGTTTACAAATATCAGAGAAGTCGTTTTCTTGTAAATGAACGAATTTACAAATATCAATTTTTTATTTTAAATGAATATTTTGGGTTCCATTTACAAAAATAAAAATTACAGTTTATAGTGTAATGCCTGAAGTTAATAACTACTGGCTGCTACGAAAATTTTGTCCTATATCGTATTTTGGGATGGACTTTAACTGTAATTATACTTTAAGCAAACACTTCGTTATGTTTTCACATCAAAGCTTCACCAAAACTTTGCATCAAAATTCTGCCTTGAAATTTTACTCTCATCGCGCCCAAAGAAGTTTCTCTTTAAAAACTTTTGAAACCAACAGAGATTCTTGCTGTTGCTATCCCTTCTCCCTTTGTCCATCGACTGACCACGGAATACAGCTGGCTAATTGTCGCCTTTATACGAGCTCCGGGATTTCCGACGTCTGAGCCGAAGGGCTGGCACACAGCCACAACGCGCCCAGACACAACGGAAGCGCACGGGATTTTCTCGGCAACAAAAGCGTCGCGGATTAGCTTTCCGTTGTTAGTCTCAGTTGAGGCTCAATTAGTGCGTGCGATTCCGCAGCCGTTTGGAGGAAATCAGGCGGCGTGCTTTAGAATTGCTTGAGTTTAGCTCGCTAATTGGCACGGAGGATAACTTAAAAAAGAGAGGGGAAAAAAACAATGGTCGCGTGAGGGATTAACCATCGCGGGGACCCTATTCGGCAAAACGTCTCGTTCGGTTTAAGGTCGTACGTTCCGCTTAAGGTCATTATTTTATATTTACGTTAAAGGATATTAAACTCATATTGTTTTAGTATTTCCTAACGTCTTAAAATTAAAATAACATATATTGCTCACTTGTTGTATAATTACATGCCAGAATATAAATCATTTTTACGTTTTCGGTGCCTAAAAAAAGGAGAATTAAATGTATTACTCAACTGAAACTCTATGGTATGGTTTTAATCTCATTCATAAAATGAATTATTGTATTTTACCTAAAATTCCAAAATTCTTAAATTTTTTGAGGAATTTGACGGCCGGAATTTATCTGGGATGGAATTTGGTGTGCGATGTATAAAACTTTAATTTATTCATAATTCCCATGTTTTTAATTACTGTGCCAACATTTATGTAATACTCTTGACGTCGCGTCGTGACTATAGCAGTGTAAGGTAACAGCGGGTGGGTTTTTCCTTAAGAAATAAAACATGTTTTGTTCGGTGTAAAATTACAAAAACCTATAGAAGTCAGGGAAAATTCAGAGAACTTGGTTTTTGCATATTGGCGGACACCCTGAACTATCAAATATTCTCTCGAAAGTTAGTTTCTGTGGCAGCTTGATTTTGGTTTTGGTTGAGATGCGTGTACCATATGAACAAGCACTTCTTACATAAACTAAAACTAATAAGCAGTTCAGGTTAATCCGGTAGGATTTTATGTGTTAAGAGCTTTTACGACTTATGGTGATGAGATTAAGGGCCCAGCCTACCTGGGCACACATGTGTGCAGAGCTTCAGAAGAAACCACGTGTTTGAAAACTGCTCAAGATATCCGAGTGGGAAGGCAGCCCGTAAGTGCCGGTAGGGGAGGATGTATGGCGCCAGTTGCGCTATTGAGAAAAATGGGATTTCAAACAATTGGGGAGAAATTTAAAAAAATACATTAACACAAAATCTAAAAACATATATATCAGTTAACATTAACTGCACCTAAAGTGTAATATTTGCTTAGTACTTTAGTTTTAATTTTCATTTAAAAAGATTCGGATAAACTAATTTACATAATAAATTAGTTTAATAACCCGGGAACTCCTGGTTAGACGCTATCAAATTCAATATCCTAAGTAAGAAACTGCTTTTTTTGGCGGAAACTATTGTTGGTTTAAGGGGGTGGGGGTAATGCGCTATCATCATGTAGGGGAGGGACCCCTGCGAGTGGGGTCTGTTTACAAGAAGCATTTAAGGATAAACTGAGAGTGAATGAATAGTTCTGTTTCCGTTTTTTTATATTTTTAATCTGTATTTTTATAAAAGTTAAAATTGCAAAACGCGTATTTTCAGAATATTTTTACATATAACACCCGGTAGGGATTGGACTTGAATTACACTTTTATCTTCATTTCTCCGCCTTGTAATGTTAAAGGTAACGCTCGAATGTCAAAGTTGTCTTATGCACGACGAGAAGACTGCGCGCCAGTCCTCAGCCTTGCGCTTGGAGGCGATACCGCGCTAGAAGCACCAGCGAGCGTAGCATTTGGCTAAAGACTCATTTCTCATGAATCGGGGTCGTGCTGGGATGCTGGTGGTTCCGAACCCATGACCCTTTTTGAGCCGTTAGGAAATATAACTATAGGGGCTCGTCCAAAAAAAAAAAATTCCAAATTCTGTAACAGCTGCTGCTACAGCTCCCTGGGACATTGGCTCTGAACCGGGACTCGGAGAGAAGTGGTATGACCTGAAGGTAAAATGTCCTCCTTCGTGCAGTAAAGTCCAGTACCTCCGTTTCCATGCCTACGTCACCCCTTCCCCTTCCTTCCTCATTCTCCCCTCGGCGAAGGGAAGGTAAATCCACTTCTAATAGGGAAGCTAGCGTCCGACTTGAATCATCCTTTCGGAACGAGACCTGGACTTCATGTCTAACCCAAGGGAAATGGGGTTTAGTGCTGTTATCCCTGGAATTTTAAAGTCTAATTTTTATTTTAAGGAGATAAGGCTTTCCTTACATTGTCCGTATATAATGTCACGTGTTTCGAAGAAGAAGAAGAAGAAGAAGAAGAAGAAGAAGAAGAAGAAAATACCTACTCATATCTTCCGCTTCGCGAAATTTCCTGCTTCCTTTGCTGTTTTTTTTTTCTCGGAACGCCTACTGCGTTCGCCTGTGGTGTCGTCAAGTTGGCCGGAATATCTGATTATTTCCTCGCTGGGTTCGTCTTGCGTCGCTGTATTGTTGCTGTTTTGTCCAGATTATCTGTTTAGTATTATCGTTGGATTCCTCTGTTTGTCAACGCGTTGTTCAAGGTTGCTGTTTGTCTGTATTCACTGTTCTTGTTGCAACTGTCACGTCGTTTGGCTACTGTGTTCGACTGTGTAGTGATATTCCTTCTACGGAGTGTATTTAACATTTGACAACGGATAATTTTGACTGGGATTTATGTGGGTTTGTGTATCCATAGGTTCTCTGTCCTTTCTTTCTTCAAGTTTTCTTTATGACATACAGTGAATACTAGCAATGGGTTTGTCAACTTTGTTTTGAAATGAATCTCCCCCATTACAAGAATCGTTCAAAGAACGCATAGTTATTACCAAGAATATAATTAAGCTTTCCTGGTATACACAACTCATATTGAACTGTTTAGGCAGGAAATATATTTCATTAAAACCTGAACTTGGACTGTCGACGCATCATATCAGAATAAATAAAAATGAACATGGTCCCTTAAAATGTTACTCAATTTGCGCGAACATACCACCAGAAAATCATTTTATTTTTCATCCGCTTCTACTTTCCGTAGAAAAACAGCGTGATAAAATTACGTAGCAGCTCTTAACACCATGGACAAAAAAAACTTTTTCCCCCTTCTATTTCTCTGCAGAAAATGTTAATTATTTTAACCCGCCACGAGATAAAATGTAATGGGAGATGGGGCCATTTTCCTCCTAGAATACTAATTTATTTATGGCTCGCTTGTGAAAATAACGAAAGACTCGTGCTTAAGTGAACTGCAAAGAACACACGGCGAGGAAAAGAAAACATTTCTGAAATACTTTTTTTAATACTTGCGTTTGGAATATTTTCGCAGTATCGTTGTGGATTTAACAGTAGCTTCACAATACTGCATTAACATTGTTGAGTAAATTTTGGGAATATTTTACACCTTCATTTCTTTTTCTTTTTTTAAAGAGAACTACGTTCTCCAGGGCTTAATTAAATTTTAGCCTTTGTTTATACGTGTATGAGAAAGTGTGAGGATACTATTAATAAACAAGAAAAATAAGAACAACGAACTAACCGAATTTTCTTAGGAAAAATAAATAAAACACATGCCATGTTATTGAAGTTCTTAAAACATGCCAATTTAAATTTTGTTATACTGATATTTTAGGTTTTATGCGTAATGTGAATATATGCAACTACAATAAGTAAGTGCATTTTAGTTGTTATTAGTTCCCTGCAATTAGAGTATAGAAAATAGAAATATGACTTTTGACAAATTACGAACACTTCATTGAAAAGTTATAATATATTACAAAGTAAAAATCCTTTAAATAAAAACAAGGTGCTTTTTTATTTCCCCTTAAATTATTTGAAAATATACTTGAACGCCCTGTTTTATCACATAATTTTTAATAAATTCATAACCACGAAAACCTTTAGTTTCTATGGTTTCGAGAAAACCTAAACCATTAAATAAGGACTTGTAAGAAAAAAAAATAGAAACAATTAAATTTGGTTATATTAGGAAGTTATTTAAAATCAGGTGAAATAACGAAATAAAAGAAGAATACTAATTTATGATACTACCAACCTAAAATATGTACTGCTTATAAAAACTTCATGTTAAATTTATGTCGGATGATTAAGAAAGTTCAGTTGACACCGTCCTAGGATCGAACGAGGATCCCACTACGTTGCAAGTCCTGCCAGGAACACAACAGGAGCCAAACTAACAACCCCACAATATTAACCTATGCTGGAATAGGGAGCAGAGACGGATGTCTGGTGTGAACAAGAAATTCTACTATGGGAATTTTTTAGAAATTATTAACATGGCACACAAACATATCTTAAATACATTAAGTATGATTGAGCGAAAACCATAAAAAAAGGCAATCATATCCAACATGACTTTACGTTACGCCCTTTAAACATCACAGTATGAAGCTGAGGGCTCAGGTGCAGTACATTCTAAGACTCGAGTTTAATGTTTAATACAAATAATTCAGGAAAACATTCAAGATTAATAAACTGAAAGTGATGGTCACACGACAGTCCAAGCTGCCCATGGTAATGCTCGCAAGACATACTCTCGCAAGAGCATCCCAACGTCACGAGGTTTAGAGATAACTTTCGTGAGCCAACAAAAATCAGTAGCGTGTGCTCGTAAAGGCTTTCCAGATAACGTATGCCAGATGTCAAACAAGGGAAATAACGTTAAGTAACTCATAGGACACCATGGGAAAACTTGATATACAAGGAACAAGTCACACAGACTTTCAAACCAATAAGGCGGTGGCTGGCTGGAACAAACAATTTAGAAAAATAAAAGCATTAGCAGAGCTAATGAACTTTACATTACGAGGTACGGCCACCACATACTGAGCAAAAAAATCAAGACAAAAACCTAGTTTTGCCAAAGCTTCCCTCCTTAACACGCTCGCCGCAGCAGTGGAGGACGTTAACCCAACTTAATTTGATACTTATAATGAGAAAGTCACAGACAATAATTTATTTTGACGCAGAAAAATGCATGAAAGGCGAGTATGTTCCATTGGGGAAAAGGAGGTAACAGGAGCTGAATGAATAAATGTAACTAGAGACGGATTAAATCCGAGTACACTGTAAAATTGTTTTTACTGAAAATGTAACAGAAATGTTAATGTAAAACCACAGATATTTGTAAATTTGTACATTTACATGAAAACAACTGTATCACTACAAGTAGTGTTCTCAGTAATACTCGGCTCGTACAAGCATGCTACAATAAAACAAAGTAAAATTGTTGAATACTCTTTTCCTAGGTTTAAACAATTATGCTTGAATGGAACATCGAATAAAATATAAAATTATGAGCCAATTTTCGTAAGAAATACTCAACGCATTTCATATATGCAAAAAAAAAACAATACTCATGTGTTGCAAAAAGTTACAATATTGTTAATGTAGTATTGTTAAACTTTTTTCTTGGCAACTGGTTTCCAAAGAAATCTTTTGTAAGTGTACGGATTTTTTTTTTTTTTTCCTGTTTAGATACCGTATCTTCAAGTCCCTTTCCTCCTTTTTTTCTTTTCCTTCGCAAATTTCGACAATCCATTCTCAGTTTTCTCGTCGTTCGAAGTGCAGATCCGATATTTCGCTCGGAACCTTTCCCGTCTTGCTCCCGATGGCTCATTCTCACTTCTTTCCTTCGCACCAGCGGAGAATCGCCCCCTCCCCCCCCCCCCCCCCCCCGCCAAAAAAAAAAGGACGGACCTTCCTTTCCGCGGGCTATCTATTGTCTGCATCTCTCCGGGACGGTCCGGAGGATTTCTTAGCGAGAGTGACCCCGCCGACTGAGCGATGGACGTGATTGAAGGGGGATCGCGGATAAACGGCATGACGGGGAGATTGACGTCAGTGCTTTACGGGAGAGGTGGGTTCCGAATCGTCACCGCAATTCGACCGACTGCAAATGTCCCCGACCCTTCGGATTGTAGGTCCACAAGATTTTCCTTATTTATTTTAAGGGCTTCGAAGCCTGTTATTTTTCGCGTCCATCTCGGGGATTTCTTTTTTAAATTTTGGCTTTTCTTGACTTCCGGCAATTTTCTTTTTTGTGAAAGAACGTATATTTTATGTATATAAAATTCCAATAAAATTGTATTTGATAAGCAATTTTATATTTTTATATTTATTATGAGGCAAACCTGTCAAACATTTTTGTAACCCTTAATTACACTGATGGTATAATTTACACAAAAGCTTTCAGTGAGACTATAAACACCAGAACTCAAACTGTTATCTGTGTGTTATAAAAAAATTATCAATATACTAACTGTGTACTTACTATAACAACCCTAAGTTCAATATTTTTCACAACAGTGGCGCTTAGCTAGGAATAAAAGCACTTTTTGAGAAATAATTATTAAGTGAATGAGTACAGAAAGTGGCTTATTAAGTGTAGCCTAAATAACTGGCTAATAAATGAGTCGTTACAGCATGTGCCTACAGCAAACACACAAGATCTGAATTTTAAAAAAAAAATATTATAGACAAGATTTATAAAGGAGGGAAATAAGTTCAAACTGAACCTATTACTATAATTTTAACTACAGTTTAAATGTTTTGTGGAATAAAACTAATAAAGGCTTACCATAAATACAACCATTTAAAAATACTGGCACATTTTGTAATAATTATTTACGCACATTCATGCATTTTTAGTCAAACATGACTGATACCACAACTAAACCTGAGCATGTGAGTTTAGTAAGTACCTGGATAATGTTTTTTTTACATCGAAAGTTAATTTTGAAGACCCCACACAATTAGCAAAATAACTATAAAAAACAGTAAAAGCAAACCTTTCAAATCCCACATCATGTACTTGATAAATAATTTTCCAATTGTTATCGCAAAACCTTTCCTGGTAGCGGAACTGATTCCGTGAAATTATGTATTTCTATTTGCAGGATTGATGTTGCTGTGTGCAATGCATATAGATTACCCAAAATAAACTTAATAATTCGTATTGATGCCTGTTCAATATTTATGTTAGCTTTCCATGGCCAGATAGGGTTTTATCGAATCAAGAGGGCAAGCTATAATTTTATTGTATATAAGCAAGATTGCTACCGAATCGAGTTACGTGTTAAACGGAATATTATTCGACATATATTATTAGTCCCAGGGTATCATACCCATTAAAATGCACGCCACACGTACAAACTAGCACGCAATATATTTACATCTGCAAATTGTCAAACAGGTGGTGATTACTTTTCATGTTACAAATAGCACAACAAGTGAGTTTAAGTAAAGCATTTCATTTATATTTTTTTGAAAATATATAAATCCTAAATTTTTTGGATAAGCTCAGAGAAAACTTTAAATTCTTCTAAATTGTGATATTTTACTCATTCCGTTAAGATAACATGTAAGTATAAAATACCTTTTTCAGTTACAAAATTCAATATTGCGCTTGTTTTTATACATCCATGTGTTCACCAAAATAAGCATAGGTATGACTTCAAAAATGCCTAAATCTCCCCCTTTTTTTATTCATACCGCATTAAAGTAACAGTATTTCAGTATTGTTCACAATGTTAATCAAACATTTTAAATTTTAAATATAAAATTATCCAACTAAATTATACCTTCTGAGCCAAATTATGGTTTTGTCGGTTTTTATATTCAAAAAACGTTTTTAGTAAAAAAACACTGAAGCTATACAAACAGGTAATACATAAATACGACATTGATACTTGGTTTCGATACGTATATTACCCGTGATTACTTTCGAAAAATTGGAATACTACACACAAAATTGTCGTTAAAACTTTTATATATTTTATTTAATTAGTATAGGAAATTTTATGGATGGTAGTTTTGTAATTAAATTACATACATTAACATTTTGTATAGAATATAAAACTTTTTTTTTTGTAAAACAGTCCTTACTTGTTTTTATAGCATTAGTTTACAAATATCTAAAACTCATTCAACCATTTAATTTTTTATCATATTTGATATCGGTTAAGCGACTAAAGTGTGAGACTTTTTGTAGTTTTGAAATTGGGTTCACTGAATTTTAAAGCTTCCTACTATCAAATAACTTTAAAAATATATGAACGCGATTAACGTTTACGAAACGACAAAAATCATTCGAAGCGAGTGTGTGTGTGTGTTTATTTTCTGCAGAAAGGCCATTTTCTTTGGATTCAGAGTTTCCTGTCGAGAATGGCGATGTCTCGCAACGTCGTAAACAGGATACTTACCCCGCGGAATGGCTGGAATTTATAGCCAACTGCTGATTTTTTGCGTAACGTCCTGCGGCAGAAAGCTATCCTCTCTCTTAAACTACAGCATGTAAAAGGAAAATAGGGCCTGTTACTTTACTGTTTTATTATACACGGTTTTATAGTGTGTGTGTGTGTGTTTTTTTTTCGTGGTACAGTCAGTGGATGCTCGAAACTATTGAGGAGGACAGATAGGAAGTAAAAGATACCATCTTGGTTTCAACAGTTTTGAGGGTTTAAAAATCTTAATCAGTTTTTTTTAATTGGCTTCGTTAACGCAGAGTATTGTTACGACGCAGCTAGTTACGAGGCTGGCTAGGCGGCTGTCGTGCCAGTTAGCCGAGGGACTCTATGCCCGCCCGTCTCTTACCGGCACAGTAATACGATTAGCAAGGAACCTCTCCACCTCCCTCCAGCGTACTGCGTGGTTCCGAAGCCCCGTCAGCGTGGAGTGGCGTAACTAGTACGCCATTGTTCTGGGAGCTTCGAGTGTTAAGTTAGGGGATTCCGATGACGCGACACTTCGAATGGCTACGGGACCTTTACAGAGCGGGACTGAGAGGTGTTACAGACGGCAAGGCCTGTCTTGTGACCCCCTAAGCACGCGATAGCGAGTGACAAGCGATGGCTTCGGACCACCGGGGACCGGGGAATCTGGCGCGGTGTTGCGTGTGTATAGGTGTGTGTGTGTGTGTGCGGCGTGCGAGTGATTAATGCGAAACAGTGTGTTGTGACGAAAATTTGCGGTAAGTGGCGAACAGGAAAAAGAGCCACTGTCGAACCGAGCTCCAGTGGGGAGAGTAAATAGTGGACTTGCGATAGTGCGGTTAGTGTGTGGACAGAGTATTAATTGTTGTAATTTAATTATAAGTGTGTATATTATGTTATAATTAAAACTGCAAACTAATTCTTTTCTGTACCTGGTTTCCTACCCGTAACGGTATATAATTGAGAGGAATGTCTGAGGTTACTACAGAGTATCTGCAACAAATAATTTTACGTGTGAATCAATTGGTTTTTACTGTTGAATTTTTTTTGACAATTACTTTATCTGTAATAGGCCTCGTTCTGTGAAAATCTACGATACTATGGTCTTTGAAAATTCCTGTAGAGCAAATCCCTTAAAGTAAATATTTAATATTAAAAATGTGTGTTATTAGATAGTAAAAATAATAATATACTAATAAATATTAATTTAATTAAATGTATTAATTAAAATTTAATAAAAACATATTAATAATAAATAAATAAATATCCTAATGTGTTGAAAATTGGTTATTTACATTAAAACAATTAAAATCAAAACTGCTTCATTTAGCTTTTTTTTAAATTCAATTTAGAGTAAAATTTTGTTCGGAGAATCGTTAAAGTTGTTTCTATTTCTTGAAAATATTCTGCAACATACCACCCTTAAACATTTTATGCTGGATATGAAAAAAATTTCTTTACAAAACTTTACACTGATTCAATAAGTTTTAGAAAACATTTTTAAGCTTAAAATAAGTAACATTCATCTGAGAAAAAAATGATGTTTCACAGAAACTTGAGTTATCATATTTAAGACTGAAAGCGTCCCTAGGCATTCGCCCGAACGTTAGGCCACCCCTCATGTACCAGCGCTATGATGCCTGCTTGCCAAACCACAGCACGACGCGATGTCACACGAAGTCTAGTCGCTCTCCAAACAGACAACGTCTTAGCTGTTGAGAAAATACGTTCATTGCTATTGATAATGGAGGTTCTGACATCTCTCAGTATTTTTCTCTAGCACTTTTTTTTGCTTAACTTAAATTTCCTATTCTGTTTAATCATTGCGTATTTAACTGCATGTGTTATTTAGTTTCACATTTGCACACATTAAAGTTTTAATTTATGTTTTTGTCTTGTAATTTTCTGGTAGTGAGTTCTCATTTTCTTGGTGAAAATTATAGGAAAATGTACAAGTCGAATAGTCTATTACCACAGATACGCAAGCACAAACACACACGCACGCAAACTTTTGAGGTTTTTCCCCTATGTATTATTATTTTTGGTAAAAATTATGTAGTGTAAAAAATTATATATTATAATGTTTTAATCTGAATGCATATTTTATGTGATTCCTTTGTAGGGTTTGCATGAACTCACTATATTTCATAAGCTCGGCCTATTTAAAAAATTTTTAAATTTTTTTTGTTCATAAATACGACATGCAAAGTCACGGGTTGAACCATTAACTATGCCAGGTTTTTCCAACAACGATGTCTCTAAGACTGCGAAGCAGATCAGGTTTTTTCCTAAACTTTATAAATCACAGAGAATTCTCGGAACTCGTCTAAAATCACGAAGGTTTGCTCGCAGTTTCAGACGACGGGATCGCCGTATGAACGGGAAACGCGTCCTGTGCGCCTGATGTAAACAGGATAAACAAGGATGGAATAACAGTTCTGTGCTGCAGACTCAACAAGTCCTAGAAGGTTCCTTGAACACTACAACAGGGTCCTCGTGAGTTCACGTTCAAAGTTAGTCAAAACAGTACCTGCCAATTTACCAAGATCCATAAATAATATTAACCAGTTATTTCCATAAAATTTACACAGGTACATGGATAAGTTTAATCACCTTTTTTCCATAAATTTACAAAAATACATGGATAGTAATAACCAGATATGTTTCCACACAATTAAAAAAATTCCATGGATAATTTGAGCGAGTTTTCCCCCTGGATAATTTTAACCAGTCCCCCCCCCCCCTTTTTTTTTTATTTTAAGGGAAAATGTCTATACGTACTAACGTAAGCCAGTAGTTTTTTTAATATATTTTTTCTCCACTCGATGCTTGGAAATACGTGAAAACGAAGTCGGATGACAGGGACCTCCCTTGTTTACTTTTAATGGAGAGGACTTTTCCACGTCCTGTTTCGTAACTTCCCCGGAGGCCTGGAAAACATCGCACCCTCTTTTTTTATTTCATTTCCCCCTTCTCGAACACTCACACGGATCAGAGGTTCCGCGACCTACCCGGTATCCTTGCTGTACGCAACCCTTCCGTACACATCCCACCCCCATCGACCCTAATTCTTTGATATTGTAACCCGGGCCTTCCTCGAATATCCTCCTCCCTTTGTTCGCGTTAATGTGATTTCAGCGCACACTCTCCCATTGCCACGCACTTTTCCAGAGCTCTCTATTCTTCCCCTCTCCCCCTCTTGCCAAAATACACACCCTATCCTTCTTTCGTCTCTTGCTGTTCCGTCACCACGTGTTTCTTTTCCGACACAACGTCGCGTTCCGTTCTTTCTTTCTCTCTCTCTCTCTCTCTCTCTCTCTCTCTCTCTCTCTCTCTCTCTCTCTTGCCTTCAGCCTCGTTCGTTCGTCAACGTCGACTTCGGTACAAGGAGGGGAAAAAAATAGTGGCCTTAACTACTTGAGATCGTGAGCGGACTGCACCGCGTCTCTTTTCATTTGTTCCGATCTAATTCCCTTTCCGCTCCACCCGCTTCCCCCCCCCCCTTCCTTCCCTTATTCCTTCGCGAAATCCGACAACTTGCTCGCAACCAACCCTTAGGGTTTGTTCCCACACGCCTCGTTGTCATTGCAGCCAATTAAAGGCTATTCCTATTAAATTAATTTCGCTAGCACTCTTGCGTTTCTTGTTGGGTCACAGCTTATCTACCGAGGTATTTACTAAACCTTTTTTTTTATTGTTAAAGTTCACGAAGGCGATCATAACTAACGAACACTTGCGTGTCTTTTTTTTCCTGTTTGTTGCTATCAGGTAATATTTAATAGATAAATGCTTGAAAGCTCAAGTTATAAATTAACAGGAAACTAGCAAATAACCCGCGGCGTCGCTCGCTCAATTTCAGGGTACATATTGCTGATATATTACCACTGAAAGAAAATTATCTGAATCGTTCCAAAAAAAATAATTTTTACTAAATAAATAAACGAAATAAAATGCCAGGTGAATACAACATTTATTTCAGCTGCATTGCTGCGGCGGTCCACAGGAAGAACACAGTCGCACAACTCAGTGTACATGCCCCTCCTCGTGGGTGCGCCACTGCCGTCGCAAAATACGTTGCCGTGGAAACGAAGAAAGCATCAGCAATGAAACGGTGAAATTACATCAATAATGATTTTAATTCTGCGTTCGTTAGGGGTGGTTTCCCCGAGATCTCACCTAGACAGTCAGTTTCCTTCCTCGTGTTTCGAAGTTCAAGTGTAATAATTTCCAACGAGATCGGCGTAAAACAGTAGATTTGTATGAGAAACAAGCAAACGAAAACTCTAAGAACTTTTTAAAAAGTTCTTACGATTCTTTATTTTTATTTTATATCTTTTAATCTTGTTGGTATATTCTCCACCCGCGTGGCATCCAGTGCAAGGGTCACTCAAAACTGACCCTTCCTTTAATATGAATAAACTTGAAATGCGAGCTCACCTTATATCGATTGGGGAGGAAATGTAGTTTTATTGTTATATCTCCGGTTACCGTCATCATAACGAGATAAAAATATATACCACTTTTTAATTCTGATCATAAACTTTTAAACACACATGATTTCTTCAAAATCTGCCGAGTAGTTTTTACGTGCTGCTCGAGCAAACAAACAAACCAAACAGAGACAGTTACAGTATTATCATAGTATAGAATCTGTTAAATGATATTAACGAAAAGAAAATGTACTAACCAACTCGGCGTGTGAGATCGAGCTTTAAAAAGCGCGTGGATAAGCTCTCTTTGTTTTATTATTTAGCTGAAAAAAATATATGTACTTATCCTAACAAAATAACTATGCGTTATCCACCACGATAAATAGTGAAATACTCCATGCGCACAGACTACTCACGCATGATGTCATAAAGTTGCCACTAAAAAAAAAAGGTAGTGCACATTTTGTGCTGTCAAAAAATATTCAATCAAAAAATTATCTATGGGTTTTGGTAGTCTTGTAAGTAAGTCTTCATAAATATATTTTTTTATTTCTGTATTTATTTCAAAATTTATTTATTTGTCTTATCGCTAAGGCACCGAACGATATAATGAGACTTCTTTGAATGATTCTTGCAATAAATAGGGAAGACTGGTTTATAAAATTTTTATGGACATACGCAATTTCTGTTTTTCACTGCAAGCAATAGAGAAATCACATAATGTACAGGAAAAATGTGTTATGGGGTGAAGTGCTTCCCCCCTCCTAACTTATTTAACGGATTTATTGCCGTCACGGCAATATTCTGCTTAGCAACTTTAAAGCCTGGGAGGTATATGTAACTTCGGCCAGAGTGTCTAGTAGGATAAGATATTAGTGCACGATAATGATAACTAGGTAATAAAATAAATTGCAGTACACAACAAAAAATAGAACCCAAGTGTATAATGTTAAATTTTTTTGTTATTTTATAAACGATATGCTCATAATTTATATATTTGTTACAGTATTGGCTTGGAGAGATCTCGGTACACTAGCCGATGGAAGCGTTAAAAATTATGTGAAGCAAGAGTCATATATTATACTTTGTGTCTGGGTTATATATTATATCTTGAGCTCGTTCATAAATAAAATTGTACTTCCTCTATTGTTTTGAGGTTTAGAAAAACCCACCCAGTTACCGGGCAATGGTAACAAATAGATACACAAACATACATAAAAACAAAGCCTAAAATCAGTCCATGCAACATGTGTGAATGCATAGACAGTACAGAGAATTCCGTGTGTGGAATTAGTCAGAAAAAATATCACGACACAGACGAACACAGGTTGATTGTGGACACTAGAAAAACAGGGGTTTGTTTGTGTTTATGACTCACTCTCCTGTGGCACAGCCAATGACCGTATGTCCATCCTTGTGGTTTCTCTTTGATATAAAGTGAAAACCAGCAACGTCGTATGTCCATAAAAAATTTTTAAATAAAGACGTGTGGTCACTCTAGTGTGTAGATATACCGGTTTCATTATTTCATTTGATATTCACTGTGGATTTAGTGATGTCTCGAGTGTATTATAATTTTAAAAAATAGTTTTAAAAATTATGAATAGGATATTCAAAAACCCTTCATCAAAACACACTCCACATGCGTCACTTTAAATAAATCATAATTAATGAATTCCGAAATTCGCATTTTCTGGTGACAGGTTATAAACCACCCATAAGAGAAAAATATTTAGGACGTGTCCGATAACCGCTCATCCGATGAAAATTGTCGTTCGAGTTAACACATTTTCATTCTGGACTGTCAGTAACCAACCAACGCAAATTTTGCAGGTCAATGAGATGAGATTAGAGCTTACGTTTGAAAAAAGAGGGCCCGGGAAATATGTAGGCTATTCTGCTGTCGTGGTTTATTAGAGTGTATAGCAGTTGATCAGTTAAAATTCACTACTCAAAACCAATTAAAAAATTTGCAAGCTTTTACAAAAAGGCAATTATAAATGGAACGACTGTTTTTTTTATGAAGATATACATATCATTTCTCAAGAATAAGTTAATATTTTTTACGCGTTCCTCTTGTATGCATATATATCCTGTTTACAATTCTTTTTTTTTTGCACGCTGTTATACTTATTATTATGGCAGACTATTAAGAACCTCGGGCACATCATTACGCACCTAAAAACAAAAACCGTGGGTAGCATAACAATTTGAAAATTATCATCTGAGTACAGTTAATATCAAGCTGTTCACATGCATGGAACTATTAGTCCACAATTGCTCATTAGGAAACTTCAGAACTATCGAGTCTCTGAACGCTGTTGTGGATTATAAATTATAGTGCACACGTATGATGTGTATTTTTTTTATATGACAAGCATTTTTCGAGGTCAACTGTTACTCAAATGCGCCAAGGACAACTCATGAACAAGGCCCAATCCCGAATGACTGTTAACAACATTACCATAATGAAGACCGCATGGAATAACAGCGCACTCGCAATATTTACATAGCTCTTGATGAATGCGGCTGGTCTCATTATCACATTAACTCACACTTCTACCAAAGCTTTTCTATTAAAAAAAATTGTTATTTTCTAAAGACCTTGTTTTATGTCTTAACATGATGTGGGAACCGCTTGCGTAGTTTTACTCTTCTAAACCACACAGCTTGTCAATTTCACACTATGTTTATTAATGTAGCTTAAATTATGATTAATATTTTTCTCAAGCACACATAATTAACCTTCTTGGTAACAACTTTCAGCATGCAGTAGTGCTGTCAGAATTCTTAATTTAAGGGTAGAAATTATATATTAGGATACTTTAATTCTGTAGTTTGTGTTCTTGTGATAGTCGTAGTTGCTGGAAAGTTACTTGTAATTCAAAACTAAAAACAGTGTTAACACGTCTGACAATCAAATGCAATATTAAGTTAAAAGCCAAACTATAAAAAAAATAAATCATTGTTATGTTAGAGATGGTCCTATCTCCGTCTAATCACGTAAACAGTCTAAAACAAACAAATTCAAAAATTATTCGTTCAAAATCATTTGGACGATTTATCGTAATAAGATTAAAATAAACCTTATCCAAACACAAAATATTATTTTTTAGTCACGGGGCTTGCAATAATGGTGTTCAGTAATTTAAATTTATGAGCCAAGCAGATAGGAACCAGAATAATTATGCATAAATATATACTAAATAAAACAGTGAGGATTCCAGCGAGAATAGTTGGCGTAATTTTATGCATAAACTGTATTTATTTAAGTCAAATTCACAGCAGTTAAGGGTAAAAGCTTCAAGCTTTGATACTAGTCAGCAGTTAGCTATTGGTGGATTAAATTTCTGTTTTCGCACAAAACGCATTTAGCTGCACTGTAATTTTTTGTATATGGAACATATACGAAATATTTATCCGAAATTTGTAATCAAAACTTTACACACATACACACACACTATTCGAATTCTTAAAAAAAATATATATATCACTACAAAACAGTGTTCACAGTAATACTGACACTGGAGTCTTTCCCGGGCATATGTGCTTTTTCCCCAGTACCTCCAGCAGTTAAAGTTGTGAACCGTTCCCAGTATTTACTGCGCATATTAAAAAGCACGGTATGACTAAATTAAGTCAAATTTTTGAATAGTATATTATTTAAACCGTGGTTTAAAAACATAATACTTGAATGAAGCTCAGTAGGTATTATTTCGAAAAGCATATTTCATATATGTAAAAAATATCCATAGCCATGTATAGTACAAATCTACAACATCTTTCTTGTAGTATTACAAAACTATTTATTGGAAACTAGTTTCCAAAGAAATCTTTTGTAAAGGAAGAGAATGTTATTTTCTTGTATTATTTTACAGAATATTTGTATCTTGAATAAATAACTGATAACCGTGGTATATATTATTTACGGTAACATTATATAATAATTTTGGGCAAAACTAAAACGCTTTCAGATTCGTAACTCGCAAAGTATTTTTTTTTTCAATCCTAAAAACTTCACATAGAGGTAATAAAAGAGAGGCGGCGAGATGTCAAATTCATTTTTCCTACGTTCAGTTATAAACTTTACTACTGTGTACTTATTACATATTTAATAGCTATAAGACTTTGTTACTAATTGTAATTTTATTGTAACATGTATATTACTGTATCTCTTAAGCCTTGCTTACAAAGCACATGCAATAATAAGCTAAAACCGACTTACAGTTGGCATACAGCGGAGAAAAGACTAGATTGTTGATTACAATAATAATCCATCCGAATTTGGCAGACAAAAGGTTACACACACACATGTACATCTTGTTCGAGATCGTAACCCAGCATCTTTCACCGAATCTGACGGATAGGTATATCACGGAGATCAACCTTTGAAACAAAAAATAAATAAATTTTATATTTTCAAAGCGCAAAAAAAGAAACACCGAGGGCTGATAAAAGTTCATAAACAACATGGGCTGGTTTTATCAACCAACTTCAACGGACACAAAAATATTTAATCTTTGTCTCTCGCCAATGTTGCCTTTATTTTGTTTTTTGGTTTTTTTTTCCTTGCGACGGGCTCTCCGTGAATGTTATTGCTCCTCGTGTTGATAAACAGCGTTGGCCAAACTGCAGTTGACGGAAGGGAAGTTATTATTTTTTTTTATTTCGTCAATTCAAGCCCTATTGGCATCGAGCTATATCTGGTTCCCGGTGAAAACAATATTCGCGGCAATACAGCCGAGAATTAATTACGAGCGACCGTTATTAATAGACGCAGTAGGGATGCGCCTGGGGAAAAAAAAAAGAATTATATTGGATCAGTGCAGCAATGGTGTACACTGGTAGAAAAACGGAACGTCTAAAAAATAAACAAGAACTTTTAAGGTGATGCAGCTGCGCAATTGAGTTTACGAACATTAATTTAAAACAGTAAGTCATTTCAATTTTTTTTTGGTGTGTGAAATTTTGAGTTATGCTAGGATCTACTTGTTTTTGTTTAGGTGTTTACGTATTGCATCAATATCTGTATAACGTGGGATTTAAATCCCTAAGTATTGGTCTCACATGACACCACTTTACTTGTCATTACTATTATTTAAGGAAAATGCTTATTTGCTTTTCTTGTATTTCCTACTATTTTTAAAAAATATTGCACATTTATCACTATAGATCTCTTGCATAATATGTTAAGCCACAACTTTATCACCATATATTTAGTAATTATTACCTTTAAGTGATGTACCGTCACGCAATAATAGCAATGGTAATATCACTTGCGTGAGATTTTATAGCTAGCTAGTACCCAACGTTTAATATAAATCGGATGGCCATATTTGTGAGAAAACATAAAGTGCAATAAAGGTTGCGTGATTACAGGAACATCTCTTACGTATAAATAATGACAATAACGTTACATAACCGACATTTCACGTGAGACCAAGCTAAAGTTTTTTTTTTTTTTTGACACATCCGAGGCGTTAAAAGTCGGAATGTTGAATTTTTTTCTTGTCCTGTTTTGTTCACTTTTTTGAAAACGAAAAAAACTGTTAAAGTGAAACAGTCTATAGTGTTTTAAGAATGTTATCTTTCCTACAGAACAAACTGTGAAAAATTAAATCAAAGTGGTTATTGGAGCTTGGAGGTAAAAATATTATGAAATGGGTGAGTGCAAGACTTGTCATGTTAGTAATTTGAAGTCAAAATGATAACGACCGTATTCCATCTCCTCTCCCCTTCTTCAACTGAATAGCAGAACCATTTTTTGTAGTTGTTATAATAAGGTTTAACACTTATTCCTTACTGATGGGTAGTTAACAACGCACTTCATATTGACCTTATTACGATTTGTCCCGGCGAGTTCCCTAACAAGCTATTAAAAAAATTTCTTGAATTTCCCTTTGCAATTTGTTTTGCTAACCAATGGTTATTAAGAAGCTAATAGGAGGGACTTAAAACCCATAACGGACACCCAATCCAATGGCGGTCCTATCTTAAGAAAAAAAATTGAACGGTAACGTATATTACTACCCCAGACCGTACTTAACTTGTGAAAATTAAGTGATGGGTCGGATCCCAATATTCTCGAATCCGAATCTTGAATTCGAATCCCAAAAGGAACTTAGAAACAAAATCTCGATCTGAACTTTCCAAATTTTAATTATGTACAGGAAATGACAAAAAAAATTAATGTATATGGCATTTAATCTTTTAAATATTTTATTCATTAACTAAGTTTCTATAATAAATACTTTTTTTACATGATTAAATGTTGAAAGTACAATATATTGGGGAATGGTAACAGGGTATGTATGAAGAATAAAATAAACTTTTAAACTTCAGAGGATGTCAGTATTGAAATTCTTAATTTAACTTATTTTCTCTAATATTTTTCTTCGAATTTTTTTTCCTCAAATATCGAATCCTACTAACACTAAGGATTTTATGGTATTTGAGGATTCGAGTATTTTATTGGCCCATCCCTGGATAAAATGTTTGATTCTACTTTTTTTTTGTGCTCCTGTAACTGTGTACAATTTAAAAAAAAAAACTTTTCAATGCATCAGACGTGCTTTAAATTAGTCAATTAGATGTTTTTTTCCCCTCTTGAATTTCCGACTTACCATTTAACTGGAAAGTATTTAGAGCCACCAAAAACTCGCAATTCATCCGCCACTGACCCACTCCATAGATTAATTAATACCTCCGTGGTTTTGATGTCGTTTCTTTGCCAGCTACATCGTGCGCATACTTCACTCCTGGATGCACTTTGGGGGGAAAAAAGGGAAGAAGAACGAAGAAAAAATGGTCTTCGAAGTGGTTGGGGACCGCGCGCTTTTCCACGTCAAAAGACACCCTTGTTGGGGAGGGGGGGGAGGGGGTTGTGGTAAAGAGCCCAGCGCCTTTGCTCAACCGCACGCCCTTTAATCGTGCACATAAACACTCTTCCCATCCATTGTCGCGAAGAGTGAGAGAAGAAGAGGGGTGGGGTGGGAAGAATTTTTTTTTCCTCTTGTGTTCAGTTCCTCAGTCGTATGGGGAGGAAACGAGCAGGGTGTCAGGGGGTGGGATGTAGTGTAAGGGGGGAAAGGGGGGGTTAGGAAGGGCAAGTAAGAGACCGAGTGCTAGGGACTTTAAAACTCATGCAAATGTATTCCGGAAGGAACGAAGTCCAAGGCGGCGAAGAGAGAGGTGGTGGGGAAAGGCTTCCCCCGAAAGAAGAAGAACAGCGAGGAAGAGGGATATCGCAGCATTTCGAGGGCAGAACCTAGAATATTATTCCTTCTCCCATTTACTGCCTCCTCCTACCCCCCCCCCCCCACACACACACACACACTCTTTACAACCCGACGGAGTTTCGAGCGCGTGGGAATTAATGTGCCCCGCGGGGGGGTTCGCGCGCGCCCATTGTCTCAAGAGGATCGCCGCTTAATGAGGCAGCCCGTAATCGCGGTATTTATGACGACTTGGTTTCGTCGCTGCGCGGAGGGACGCAGGGCCGCAACTAGAGTCTCTGGCACCCGGGGCATGAATGGATTCATGCTCCCCCCCCCCCTTTTTTTTTTCTGCACATACCACACCAATAAAGCGGGGGGTCCGGGGGCCCTCCCACGGAAAAATGGTGCTATTTAAGCATTTTCCGTACCTACATGTAACAGTTTCTTTGCTACTGTAACTTCCATGCATGAACCCACTATGTCCATAAAGTAGTCCGTATAATCACTAGACTTGTTCATTAAATATGTTGAGACGTTATATTGTAAATCAGATTAGACATTCCTGGCATGCAAGTTAAAAAAACATTTTACCAGTTACCAGTTGTAGTAGGAATTACAATGCAAGCGATTTCGGCGCCCCCACAGCTTTGCGCCCGGGGCGTATGCCCCGCTTGCCCCCCCCCCCCCCCTTAGTTGCGGCCCAGGGAGGGAGGGCGCCGCGGAAGCCGTTCCGTGGATGAGTGTGTGGTTTGTTCGCCTCAGGACGACGACGGTTAATTAATTTACCTCCCTGACGAACATCGAGGAAATTCTCACTTTTTCTTTTTTAACAGGTTCCGTAGCGTCTAAAAATTTCAACAGTTGAGGTGCCCAGCGTTGCCCTAGTTTTACACAGGGCGAAGAGGTTTCATTTAAGGGGATGGGGATAGTTGTTATTATTATCTAGTAATCTCGGGTAGGCAGTGATTTTACTGTAATTTTGTCGAAGGTAAAAAGTTGCGAAATTTTACCAAAGCTTGAATAAATCTGTAGAGTTTATTTTGGATGGAGAAAAAAAAATTTGAGCGAGTCTTGCGAAACTTGTTAGTGATGTGTAAACATCTAATCTCGGTAATGAGCAAATTAATGAGTTCTCGTGTTGATCATTTTGCAAATAAACTTATAATAACGAAACTCGGACGCGACATTTAACGTAGAAAAACTATAAAATAATGCCGAGCGTACATTTACTGATAAATAAAATATCAACTTTTCAAGTACGAAATTTCTGGGCGCAAATAACACGCGCACTTTCTCCGCCCGCAGCTAAAATTCGCTGCCCGAGTCTTGAACGTTGCTTGCCACCATCACGCGGAGACAGCATCATGAAACAGACGGAAATTTTTAAACTATTAGAAACGGCTCTGATAAAAGTGAGAAAGACTACTTTAAGAAATCTTCAACCCCGGATTTGAACCTGATTTTTGACGAAGAATTTAATTTTAAAACCGCCCATCTTGTTAAAATTCACTAAACAGTTAATACTATAAAGTTCCCGGACACGTTAAAAGATACACCATTATGGCATTACTAAAATAATAACCTGAAACATTTTAAAACAAACCTTAACATTATTGAGTTGATTCAAAATCATTATTATATATTATGTTATTAATTAAAAAAACAAATTCAGTGACAAGATTTGAACCACGTCAAAAATAACCCCTCCCGTTTCTCAACCGCACACTTGTTACCACGCTACCGAGGCAATAATGAATTTAAAAGGAGGCTATGCATTATAAATATTGTAATGCCAGTACCCACGCGTATTTTAAAAATTGTGATAACTTTTTACTATGACTATTTTAGTTTTCAAATATATATAATGGTAAGTAATTTCTTTATCATAAAGTCATTTGGCACACCAAGAGGTTTGGTGTATCCCCTAATGTTCACGAAAGTGACTATACACGGGTTCATGTTGCTACACGTGGGTCCGCCATCTTGACGACTTCAGCCCCGTGGTTACACATTTCCGCTGACTCGACTTCCGTCCCATTCACGAAATCAGTCCTACCAAATCCCGTATACCGAGAGCTTAGAAGTTAACATATCAAAGAAAAAAAAAACACAATTTTAAAAAAAAACACTTGTTAAAACACTTTAAACCTATTATTTCCAAGTATGAGGAACACGATATTTTGACTTGTCCATGCGGAGCTGCATACAGAAACCAAATTGCATCGAGAAGTACTAAAATTCTGCTTTAAAGGTGTGGGGAGGGGAAGAGTAAATATTGTGTAGAGAGTAATCATCCTCATTTTTTTAAGGCCAGTTGTTCAAATTTTAATCAAAGCAAACGGTAATATTTGAAATTTTGTATTTAAAGA
The DNA here is from genome assembly GCF_032445375.1 of Bacillus rossius redtenbacheri. Taxonomy (NCBI): domain Eukaryota; kingdom Metazoa; phylum Arthropoda; class Insecta; order Phasmatodea; family Bacillidae; genus Bacillus; species Bacillus rossius. Next base: position 16,680,669 of record NW_026962013.1, read on the forward strand.
ACAAACGCACGGACTCTCAAATTTTTAAGTTCTGTTGTTGTTGTACATATTTTTTTGTTTGAATTCTATCGTATGAATATATTGTTAACCTAATTTTTAATTACGTGTTCATAACGAATTTGTCACGTACCATTTGTACAACAGCCAAGAACTGTATTTGGCTGTGAGTAAATAAATTTAAAAAAAAATTATATATACATATAAATTATAATAGGTCATGTCAGGTTTCTTCCCCAATACCCCTGAAATGTATACGTGTTTCCCCGTCTTTAAAATACCTTGATGTGATCGCAGGCTTGGTGTCAACAAAACGTAAAGTAATGAGTTTCTTTCCCAAATATTTTAGCTATAATCGCTAGTGGTATGAAAAGGTTTGTGCTTTTACTTCATATGTTTTACCTTTCTTGCGGCCCAGCGCAATTAGTTCATATCATAAATACAGGATTATTCAGAATTCGATTGACAAACTTAGGCTGCAGGTTCATTGCGAAAATATAAATTGGTCGGTATACAACTTTAAAGTTTAGGTTTGAACCAACGGTTTTAAGATGCAACACTTAGTGTGGTAAATACTTAAACGAATTTATGTAAACCCAAACTTTTCTCAGTCAATGAAATAATTTTTAAAACTGCACTAGTTTTGCGGTGGTTGTAGAATTCTGTAGTAGCATTTGAGTAGCTCCGTATGCAGCTAAGGCCTTGAGAACCGAAAACCCACGTCTAGCATTTCTTGAGATGACTTTTATATGCAATATAGCTTTTATTGTTCGTGTGATCACGTTGGCATCAATTTGGAGACTCCAGTATTATAACAACTGTAGCTATGTTGCTTAATCACGACCAAGAGTTTCAAGTCAAGTGAAGGTGGTATATTAAATCGAATCCACAGCAAGGAAGATTTTATTGAATTACCAGAGACAACTAACACGCAATATAGTTTTTCAAGATGTTCTTTCTTAAAAACAATTTTGTCAAACTTTTTTTTTTTATAATTTCATGTGTATATATCACAAGAAATTTTAATTTGCACAATATTAAATGAAATTAATTTTAATAGGTACATTTTTCTTGTATATTAAATTGAATTGTTAGTTATATTCATTATTTATCAACGGGCGCCTTAGGCGACTTACAACTACCTAGTGTTGTAGGAATGGAGATCACAGACTTTCGGCCACGTGCGTGTGTCCGACGTTTTTGTAAGCTTGGTTCGATCCATCTTCAAAGGTGATTGTTAGACGGGGTCTCAACCTACCAGCCCAGAATTAGTTGTGAAATTGTTAGCTCCGTAGTGTAAGTTTTAATGGAAAATGTGAAATTCAAAATTTATGTGTCACTGCTCAAGGAGTTAACACAGCGACATATGGTCATGAGACCGAGCTAAACTTGCGGTGAAGCGGCGCGAGAGAACAGCTATACGTGTCTCATCCTTAGATGGCAGTGTGCATTTTAACGGGCATTCACTGCATCTTTCCAATGCACGATATCTGCTATTAGCGCTGTCCCTGTTCCATTGTACTACATTTCCAGACATACCCCAAGAGCAAAAACGTTTTAGACATAACTTCATATTTTAATGAATTTTTTTTTTTTTTTTAAATGTACAAACGAAAATTAATTTTAAAAGGAAAATGTGGAATAAGAATTTTCGGAAATAGGTTTTCGTGTTGTATCATCTGATAACATTCACTAATTACTTTTAAGAAAACTAAATTAAAGACGCGATATTGGTTTTAACAGTTTTTTGCCAATTAAAATGCTTTATATTAAAATTTTGGGCTCTGTCAGACAATACTACACAATTAATGGAATGCCTTGTTATTAATAATGACTGCTAAGAATAATAATTGGTGTTTAAGAGTAGAATTTTTTATTTTAAAATTTATACAAATTTAATAATAATACTATGAAAAGACACAATTTTAGGGTCTTATAAAAAAAATTTTTAAAATTTTAATATTAAAACTCATTAAACTATCGACCACATACCAAATACGAATTTTAATGTTAACAAGCCGGCTAGCATCAATGTGGCAACAGTAGGCGCTATACGCTCTGTGCTGCAATCTGAGCGTGAGACAGACTATAGCGAATGCGCAAGTCTGCGGTGAACATCCCCCCCTCAACCAAACCCACTCTACTTCGACCCTCCTACCGTACCACTTTGTTCGTGGGCCACCCCTGACACCATACACCTCCTACACGCCCTTAACAGTCGCAACGCGATCTGTCGATTTACGCTCCAGTTACCGTTATCGTAGCGCCGCAGCGCCGCTGATCTTGACAAACGGCCCCATCCCAGGTTACAACGTTGTCGTGCTGCCGACGCGACGGCCACGCGAGAACACACACACCAACACACACAAGCACACACACACAAGCACACCATCCACGCGAGCCTATCCTCGACCAAGGTTGATCCTCATCCAACGAAATCCAGAATAGCCAACTTGGCGGCTTTCTCTCTCAACATTAAGCGTTTTCAAAGCGTTAGGCGGAATTATTATTATTATTTTTATTTAAGCAACCAGCGAAATTTTTCAGTGCATTAAATGGTGCAAAAGGAAAATTACTGCATTCGTTTTTTTTTTTTCAAAAGAAAAAAATATATATATTGATTCAGTATAATCAGAAAAATAATACGTTGAAACTAATTATAGCTTATTAAATTGTTTTTAAGTATTTAGTGACATTATAGCGACTCACTAATATAATCTTGGCTACTTTTTTTTTTTTTAGCTGATATTGTTTTCACTCTCGCCTGAATATAGGTAGGTCCATGCAATTTAATCAGAAAGTAGTTTCCTCGTGGTGGAATACCCAAATTCAACCATTTTGAACGTTGTTGAACGTTGACTCTGGAACCCCCAAATACTCCCCCCCTCCCTCTTTTTTTTACGTTTCAAGCCCTGGGGGCCTCGCCATTTTTTTTTGTGTTACGGTTACGCCAATCTGTGTAGCGTCGGTATCTCTAGTACACCCTTGGCCCTCACCCCTGGCTAAATAACCCCTGTACAACACCCCTTCCCCTCTCAACATTCCCCCTTTCAAACGTCCGAAAATCACTGACTCGCGTACACAACGCCAGCACACCGACGCGACGGTAAATCGCATCAGTGGGTTCGAATTCATTTGGCCGTTAGTTTATCTGTCGTGGGCTGGAATAGGAAAGGGTAATGGTGGGTTGTGTGGGGGAGTAAGGGGGGGGGGGAAGGGGTGCACTTCGTTATTCCTTTGACCAACTTCCTGCAAACCCTTCACTTTCGCATCTACATGCCGAAGTCCAACAACAACAAAAAAAATAACACAAACAATGCTTTGTGCTCATGTGGGGTTGAACGGCGACTACCCCTAACCTCTTCACAACCTGTGTTTTTTTATCACTCCCTTCCCCCCTCTTTCCCGACAAAAAACACCCCTCCTTTTGTTTCCAACCCCGCAACCTCCGCGCTAAGCCGAAACAATGGTAAATCTGACGAGCGCCGCGGTACATACATAATACATACATACATACATACATACATACATACATGTACATATGCCGCTTGACCACTTGGCGTGAGAGATATTTCGAGCACCCATCGCGTTGGTTTTATCAAGTTGCGGAAGAGGGTACGGAAGGGAAGTATGATTGTTTTTTTGCTGTGCGAAGGAGGGGGGGAGAAGACAACGTCGTCTGTCAGCGACTGTTGCATGACGATAAAACATTTTATCAGCCGTTGCGCAGCAAACAAGTACTACTTATTTTTTTTTTGAACGCCGATAAAACTCTCCCGCGATCCCACTCCGGTCTCGGCAGGAAATGTTTCGGCCTAGTGTACCGTGTACTAGGAATCCGCCATTTTTTAATTTTTAATTTTTACATATCAAAATGGAACGTATCAAAACGTATTTTGAACCGACGTTTCTATTGCGTGACCCCAAAAGGATTTGTGTGTGTGTGGGGGGGGGGGGGGGGTAATATGGTAAACACTGCTCCCCATTTCTTCCCCAAGACCTCGCAAGTTAAAAATCTGTAATTTGTTTTACTGCTATATAAAAAGTGTTTTATCTAAACTACATTGATTTATAAGGGTTGTATGACTGTAAAAACACGGGCAAATTTAAAATTCTCTAACATTTGGGGCCTATACAATCATTAGGCTGCCAGGAGAAAATGGTGTTAATTTTGAAATATTCTATTGAAATCAATGCTTTATCATAAAAAAAACTGTTTACAGCTGACATAAAGCCAAGCCTGCATGAGCATTCTCTTCCTGTTAACCAGATATTTGGACATTTTCTGACTTCACCTTTTCTTTTTACACCTGGCAGCCTATAACTAATTTTAGTTGGACAGGAACGGGTGCAGAATGTTTTGTAACTAGAATTATTTTGTGTACGGCTTCGGGTGATGCAAGTAATACAAATACACATATCCTTACTGTTGTTGGTGTTGCTGTTAAAGATAATTAATTGAAAGGAAAAATGAAAATCGACGTTTAGTTTGCCGCCTGAGCAGGGTCTGCATGGATGGAATACGGCTGACGCCCTACCCAAGGGACAGGCCTGTTGTTCTGGCCAGCCTGTGTGCAAGCGACAGAATGAATTGGTGGAGGAAACGGGAGTACCCCGAAAAAAAAAAATTAACTCGTCACAGCAACGTCCGCAAAGTTTCCCTCTTGCGAAAATTGGGAGAACTGTTTATCTTTATCAATCATATTGTGACAAGAGTTTGACGAGATATTACAATACCCAGGTGTAATTCCTGCTTTAAAAATTAATTAATGCTATTACATGTAAGTCACTAGCAAAAATTATTTTTGTTAGAATTGTTAACAGCTAAAATGTTTACATAACCCTTATTTATTAATGTGTTGGAAAACTACTGTGCTCACAAATTTCTGGTCAGATTTCACAGGATAATCATTTTAGTTACTAACACTGCCAACAGATGTCGGATACAGCGCGAAATTTCATTGGCTGTAATTAACAGCAAGTTCGTGTACACAGTCGTGCGCATGGCCTGCTGTGCACTCGATTGTGTTTTTTTGTTTGTTTTTTAAAATTGTGGACCCAGCCTAAGATGAGCCATACAACACAAAAAAAAATGGTTGTTGGGAAAAACACTCAGACGCTGCGCATCCTAAAATACCATCGTTCCGGTTTACAAGACGCAACGTTTGCAAAAATACGCTCCACCGCGAATTAAAAGTCACATTCGCCCCAAATATATCTCAAGCAAACGCTAACGCGATTCATAATTCATACACTAATTCATAACATATATATCCAGTTTTATGATTGTATAGTAAAAATTTGTATTTAATGTATTTAATTGTATTATAAATAGTAATATTTAATATAATTATTTATAACACAATATGATTTTAATTTAATATAGATATCAACTGAATTAAATTCTTTAATATAAATAATTTAATAAATACTTATTAGTGCAAAGAGATAGACCATTTATGTTATTATTATCTAATATAAGATATTAAGTATTTTAATATAAATAGTTATTATATGTATATTTTTATAAGTATGTTATTATTAATTATATATTACTATATTATAAATGTTTGATTAATATATCATATATTTTATCATTATCTATATTATAATAATACATTAATATTAAAGCTATTAGATGGAGTCCAAAGGAGGCTACCTGCGTGTGCGGGAACACAGACTGGCGTCACATTAGTATTGCAGGCTCGACTTTCAGCCGCGGTGAAACTTCTGCCCCGGGAAAACCTGTCGCCAGACGTTATTTTTCACTCGACCTTTAATCACGTGCGGTGGGTGCAAAGGGACGGTCTAATGGGGGAAACGTGTAGGGGGAGGAAGGGGGCAATTAATCAGCTCAACTCTTCCCCCCCCCCCCTACGACTCTTTTTCTTCCCCTCCCCCCCCCCCTTTCCGTCGTCACCTACCTTCCCTTCTCGGCGCGAAAGCTTCGGTTGTCATCAGCTGACGCGCGACCTGTCTTTTAGTCATCAGGTTGACAAATCTCCTGTCCGCGCGGGTATCTCTACCCTGGCGCGGAAAAATAATTAATTTTAATCATATTTTATGTTCATTAGTCATGAGATTACTTTCCGAAATGTTACTAAGCTTCCATTCCGCCAATACTTTCTATCTTCGGATGGCGCGAACCGAAGTTCACAAAGGCAAAGGGAAACTTTATAGTTTTAACTGTTTAATGAATGTTAACAAGATTGGTAGCACCTATATTAATAAAATATTCCTTGTTGAAAATCAGCGTTAACACTTGGGATTAGTAATTTTTTTCAGGTCATTTTACGCTTTTATACGAGCCATTTATATAGTTGAAAATTTCTGTATGCGAATCGAATGATTCGATAGTTGGCGTAGTTCCTCCGGCAGCGAACTCTAAATATATATATACGTATACATCACTCTCTCTATGTATATGTATATGTTTCCATCTATATCTCAAGCTATAGGTAAATATCTATATCTCTCTATATATCCCTCGCTCGATCTATATATCTGTATTATCTTTGAAAGATTTGTGCAATGGGAGTGCATGACTTGATGTAAGCTTTTGGACATACGCCATTGCTAAGCTTAGCAAAAGCTTACATCAAGCTCTATATCTGTACAGCTCCCTCTATATCTATCTGTCTATGTTGCAGCTGTCGGTGTCCAACGAGACGCTGGTGCTGCTGCGCAAGGTGGGCTTCAACCTGTCGGGCCGCTTCAGCTGCGAGGTGACGGTGGACGCGCCCACCTTCGCCACCAGGACCGTCAGCGAGGCGCTGCTCGTCGTGGGTGAGCGAGCCTCCGACCAGCGCTCGAGGGTGCAGCAGCGGGCACATTCTGCTGTCCCGCGCATTCTGTAGTCCGGCACAGTCTGTAGTCCGGCACAGTCTGTAGTCCGGCACATTCCGTAGTCCGGCACATCATGTAGTCCGGCACATTCTGTAGTCCGGCACATTCTGTAGTCCGGGACATTCTGTAGTCCGACACATTCTGTACTCCGGGACATTCTGTAGTCCGGCACATTCTGCAGTCCTGTACATTCTGTAATCCGGCACATTCTGTAATCAGGTACTTTCTGTAGTCCGGCATGCCACGATAGGGCACATTCTGTAGTCCGGTAACCTATATGGTACGACACTTTATTTACTTAATAGGTCATGCTTATGGTTCGGCACATTACGTAATCCGGCGTCCCACGATCCGGCACATTCTGTAGTCCGGTAACCTATATGGTACGACACTTTATGCTTAATAGGTCTTTCTATGGTTCGGCACATTATGTAATCCGGCGTCCCACGATCCGGCACATTCTTTAGTCCGGTAACCTATATGGTACGACACTTTATGTACTTAATAGGTCATGCTTATGGTTCGGCACATTATGCAATCCGGCTTTCCACGATCCGGCACATTCTGTAGTCCGTTTACCTATATGGTTCGGCACATTATGTAGTAGGTCATTCTATGGTTCAGCACATTATGTACGTAATACTGCATTCTACGGTTCGGTACATTTTTTGTAATTCCGGCATTCTACAAGTTTCCGACACGTTCTGTATTCCGGCATTTCATGATTATGCGCAATCTTTAATACGGCATTTTTATGATTCTGGAGTTTACGTCATCCGGCACTAATCGGGTCGCTCGCGTACAGATGTTTTTTTTTTTTTTTTTTGGTCTTTTCGGGTGGATTCCGGATGTTGAGCTCGGCCACCAGGTCATATCACTGCGCTGCCGGCGTTTTTTTTTTTTTTTTTGTTATGTAAGAGTTTATGTTCCTAAAAGTTACTTCATGTGATCAAGACATGTAATTATTTGTTTGTATATTGTATACTGTATTATCATAATTTTGACAGGTTTTTCCCAAACTTGTATTTCAAAATTATGTTAGTAGTAATGTATGTGTGTACTGAGTACACATCAGGAGCAATCGAATCCATGTGGTATCCATAGAACGAAATAATAAGAAGTGGGAAAGAGACTAAGCAAAGAGGGGAGAAGAACGGGAAACCTTCTTTTCACAGACGAGAGAGCCAAACGCCCGATCGTGCATCTTCGGGGTTTTTTTTTTTTTTTTGTTCATTGTAAATGTGTTGATAAAAGGATACCAATGGTCAATTAGGTTAGGTTAGCTACATTATAAAAAAAAATTAAAACATTGTGGACGGTTGATTTGGTTAGGACAGCTACATTAAAGATACGGAAAAAGAAAAGCGAGCATGAACTTCGGGGAACTTCGGGTTTTCGGCTCTTTCGTCTGTGAAAAGAAGGCTTCCCGAGAAGAACACACGTCTTAATAGAAAACATCAAGTGGTTCCTCACGACGGCCACATCGGGGAAGAGACATTGTTACGATCGTTGTTTCCCGGCGACTCTCGCGGACTGACCTGGCGTGTTGTTGGTTCCAGCTGTGCCCGAGGGCCCGCCGCAGCTTCACACGGACAAGGACCGCTACGACGTGGGAGACGTGCTGCGCGCGAACTGCACCTCGCCGCCGTCCAAGCCGGCCGCCAGCATCACCTTCCTGCTGAACGACGTGCCGGTGAGCCAGTCGCGCACCTGACATGCACACAACATGCGCATAACATATGTGTAACAATTCGCAATAACAAATTCATATTACATTCGTAACGATATGCATAACATACACATAACCATATGCATAATATTATACATAACATATACATAATGATATGCGTAACATCGTGCATAACATATGCATAACAAATGCATACTACATTCATAACGATATGCATAACATACACATAACCATATGCATAATATTATACATAACATATACATAATGATAAGCGTAACATCATGCATAACATATGCATAAATATGTGCATAGCTATACATAATTATATGCATAACTTATGTATAATGATATGCTTAACGTATGCATAACGTATGCTTAACAATAAGAGTATTGGCCGGTCCGAGAACTGGGTTCCTGGTGAGAAGCCGAAGAGCCGTCCGCCATCTTGGATTGTGACATCACGGCCGCCATCTTAGAATGACTTTGACCCTTTTTTATTTTGACCTCGAACCCGGCCGCCTTTTGGTTTTTCTAGATCTTTAAGTCATTTTGTTATCTAGAATTTTCACCCATTTTGGATTACGCCCTCTAGAATGCCGCCATTTTGAACTATGATGTCACAACTGCCTTCTCGAATTATAGAACCTTCCGCCATTTCTAATTCTGTCTTCACAGCCGCCATCTTGTTTTCGTCTGCTGAAGATCGCGGGTGCCAGTTTTGAACGGTTAACGCTGTCCCTCCTCCCTCTTACCCCTATTCCCCATCGTCCGCAACGCAAACTCAAGGTCGTATCAGTAAACTGACTATCCCTCAAGCTCACTACAAAAATAACTTTTAACAATAAAAAATATATTATATAATAATTTAAAAAATACAGTTTAAAACCTATTAAAAAAATTTTAATACAAAACCAAGTCCAGAAATTAATATTTTTTTTTCTTTTACTTTCTATGTGCTGACTTTCTCAACTCTACCTTTAAAAAAAGGTTGCTTCTAAATTAATAAAATAATCAAGAATAATTTGAAAATAACAACTTTTTTTTATTTGTCGCTCGAAAAAAATATAAACAGTGAGTATTATTACCTTCCAATCCAAACCAATACTTGGCGAGACTTAAAAAAAAAATTACTTCAGATGATCTTGAATGTAATCGTAGTATATATTATACCTGGTTTTCTCTTTGTTGAATATTACGTTATTTTGCCATGTTATTTTACTTTGTTAATATTTACAAATTGGCACATGCTACGTAAGCGCTCATCACAAGGTATTCAAAAGGCGGTATACGAATACCTCCATCGGAAATATTGTATTGTCGTTATTACAATTGACGTAAAAAAAATTGCATGGTACGCAAACATTTGAAACATGTACAAGTATGCCTGCACAACCGTACAGGCTAGTATCTAGGCATGTAAGTTGATAAGAATGTGTGCAAGAATGCAAGTGGACAAGTACGCAGATAAGAAAGCATGCAAGTGAGCAAGTATACAAGTGCCTAAGTGTGCAAGTGTGCTATAATGCAAAGTAACCATCCAGCGCTGTTGCTGTTTTCCTCCTTTGTTTTTTTGCTAATAAACGTCACAATGTAGAGTCACAATTGATGTTCACAACTTTAACAAATATGGCGACGAAAAACATGCAAAAATGTCGTGCAGTTGTCCGACTCTCTACTTTGTTCGCTCCGAGCGATACCTACAATCGTTACTTTTCGTTACCGTTATTCGTTGCGCTCTGATGACGTCATTGCCTTGATTTGCCAACTGTAAATAAGTTTTGGTTCAAAACAAAATTTATTTTACATAATTTACAATTTACGCATTGAAGCTGAGACAATGAGTGTGCTTTTGGTTGTTTTAAGTTATTAAATTTACCTAGGAATTAGGGTAGCGAGACAGCAAGAGAGAGAGAGAGGGGGGGGGGGGGGAATGAGATAAAGGAATTTTGGAAAAGGAGAATTAGGCCTCACCATCTTGCAAATCAAATATTTTGTTACTGCTGGCAATAAAGCTTTTTTTTTTTTGTTGACATGGCTTAGGTCTTAGTTTTGGCTACTTTTTAAAGCTAACACTTATGATATGGTGTGATTATCGTGATATTTGCAATCGCTCACTTGAAATAATAAGTTATTTCCTCGCGGCGCTAACAGGCTCCTGGTAGTAAACATGTGGTTGCAATAGGTGTATAAAGTACGGGATGTATGAGTTATGCCCTGACGTGACAAAAAAAAAATTGGGATTAGTAATTCAAATTTAGAATTGCAGCAAAAAATATGGGAAAATACAAAATGGCGAGGTCCAATACTCCCTTTTTAAGCCTTTTACTTTCCTGGGTTGCTGAATCGTAGAACTCTACTGCCAGCAAACACGTTCGCGTGACGTTCGAGTTACAGCCGTTTGAACGACCAGCATGGTGGCGACAGCAGTCTGTGACGTCGCAAATTTACAGTCGATGGCCGGAGTAGTTCCCAACTACGGTCATGAACACTATTGCAGGCGGAGTTCGAGGGGGGGGGGGGAGGAGGGGTTATCCGGTCGAGGAGGGAGAGGTAAAGGGACCTTCTCTCCAACCGCACATAAACCTTGCAACACTGCTGGCGGCAACGCCAGTGGTCAGCAGATTTCGTCTGACCGCCGCCATCTTGGGCTCCGCAAGGTTTGTCGTGTTGCGACAGCAAATAGGCCCTAGTTTTTCAGCATTCGTTCGAGCAGGAACTAATCCAACCATTTGTTAAGGGATGAGCTGGAGGGAGGGGAGTAAGTGAAAACAGTTTATATATATATATATATCACCGCGAGTCCCATAACTCAATGTCAAGCCGAAAACAGTTGATAGGCTGATTAATAACGGTTTTATATCGAAAAACCGTTAATTAAAAAAAAAATAGTTTCGTAGTTTTCGAGCTATAGGCTTTTTTTCTTCAAATGTTTTTAAATCCCCACCCTGGCACAAATTTTATATACTGCCACTAAACGTTTTGCTACGCAATCATAAATAACCCTAATTTTGATAACATATCAAAATAAAAACAAACGTGCTATACTTATTTTTTTTTTGGGGGGGGGGAGAAATTCTTTGCACAAATTATGCTGCAATAATTTTTAATTAAGTAAATTTGACTATTCATACTGTAAAAAAAATTACTTCGCTAACTTAGCACGTTATTTCCTTTAATTAGGCATTTTTTCAAATGACTTGCTAAGCTAAGTTTGTAAAGTATTTTTTTTTTACAGTATGACGAGACAAATTTACCCGATAAAATTTTTGATGCCATAAAAGTCTTCCAAATATTTCTTCCTCCTAAATGTATAGCATGTATTATTTTATTTTGAATTGTTATCAATAGAAAGGTTATTTATGATTTCATGGCAAAAATTTTAACACAAAATATCTAATAATTTAAGGTGGGGATTAATAGACATTTTTAAAAAATGTACATAACTGGAAAACTACGACACTTGTTTAAATTTTTTAAATTCATAACAGTAATTTAATTTTATACCAACCTATCTCGGCTTGACACTTAGTAATGTGAGGTCCTGTAAATATAAATATATAAACAAAACTGATATACTACGTAGCCTCTACGTGCACTGTAAAAAAATTGTAAAATTACATATACTTATGTTTATTAATTTTACGGCGTAGTTCTAAAAAAAGTATATTTTGTGTAGTTACACATATTTTTATAGAAAACATAATTGTTACAGACCTCGGATAAAAAGCACGAAAGTACACGTTAAATTACTTATAAATAACGTGTAAAATAATAAATTTGGATTTATTTGTGGAAAAATACACTTATAAAGTATGTTACATAATTAACTGTCCTATTTCTTTTTTCACTGCACTAGTTTTTTAACAACTTACTTGGTCAGAAATACTCTAAGGAATAATTACGTGATACAGATAACATTAACTGCTTATTTGGCCAGTGTTCTGTCTGTACTCCATTAGAAACATTCCGAGGCATGTAAATTTTAGTTTTTTTAACTGATTTTTCAAAGTTCAAACAACCCAATATGTTTTGGAAGGAAAAAAACTCACACATAAATCAATAAATTTTGTGTATTAAAATTGATTGCGCCAGTTGACCTCACTTGTAAGCTTTTGTTAAGCTTCGGCCACAGAGCGTATTCAGCAGGTCATATAACATTCATTCATATCTGAGCCTTTCGCGAAAACCTTTCAAATTCGAGATGAATGTAGTACAATACAATGTAACGGCATATGTAAGCATAGTTAATGTTGTCGCAGTAAATGAAACTCTTAAACAAGGATGTCATTGTGCGCACGGGAAAATTAGAAAAATCTTACTCAGCAGTCCGTAGCTTTAGTCGCTGTTGTGTATTCGTTGTTTAATTCCGCAAATTAAAATAGCACGCAATTACGTGGCTGCCTCAATAGCGTCACGTGCCAACTCAACTCGTGGGTATGAATTAATCGACGGTAATCGATAGACGCCATATTGTTTCCATAAGTATTTATACCATACAAAATTTTGTATTAGTTAATACTGAAATTTTTCCCTCGTGCACGTAGAGATCACACATTACTAAATTTCTAAAGACCATGGCATATTGTCTATTGACAGTTATTATTTCATCTCGCCTCACGACAAATTTCACGGAAAATTCAGGTGAGACCCTACCGGTAATCAAACCACGATCCATCTTGGTGCATAGTATATAAAATTTGTAGTCAGCATTAAAAAAATATTTTTGTAAACCCGTTTATCCTGTAAAATTACGAGAAAAGTACCTATAGTATTTAAAAAAAAAAAGAACTTTTGTATTAATACGGCACTTCTGTAAGCGTTCATATCATGGTCAATGGACTCGAGAAGTTACACCCACTGTCGATAGATGGCACTGAATACTAAATATTATCCAGATAATTGTATTGTAATTTTTTGTGCTTGTCGCCAGCCAAACTCATCTTTGTAACTTTATATTAACTTCTGGACTTTGCGTGTGTAATTAACAAGTGATGCAATATTCCCTTAATCGTGTAGTTACAATTCCCCTAATGTGTGAGATCGAATAAATGTAAAGTGTCGAGGGTTGTATTCCCGCGACGAACAGGAAGAAATATGCATTCCGGTGAACATTAAGGAAATTGAATACAAAGCAGCTCATTTGTCTCACAAACAAAGAAAGGAGAATGCACTCTTCCTTCTTGAGAGCAACCCTCTTGTATTATTATAAAACTTTGCCTGCAGATCTTACAAACTAACCGCGGGCCAAACAGTTTATTTCTAATAGCATGTTCAACAATTTCCAGTTCCTAAATGATAACAGGTTACTGAAACAATACGAACACTTTTTATGGATATGCAGAAAATTCTTGGTATTTGGTTTCCAATTTTTTTTTTTGCAACTTTGCAGAATTGGTTTTACTGTGTGTGGCCACAGTAGCGTGGCTCAGACTATAGCTACGAGCATCCGCGCGTCGCCACAGAAGAAAGTCTCGCGCCTTGCACTTTTGTCACTCGAATCTCGTGACAGAAGGAACAAACCGTCACCTCGTCGTTTCTGTTTCTTACCGCTCCTTTGGGCATTGCAAAAAAAAAAAAAAAACTAGGCCTTCGGCACAGTCACGCTTTTTTTTTTCAAGGAAAGAGAAAAAAAAACTGTTTTTGAGTAAGGAGGGGAAATAGGTGTGTCCACATAAACATCTCCTGAGGGCGACGATTCATTTCACGAACCCTGTGGGACAGCCGGCAGAAGAAAACGTGACGTGAATTATTCCGACTAAAGTGTGTGTGTGTAGGTACTATTACGAATGTATAAATACAATAAAATATTGTTATTTTTTCAAAGAACTGATCAGTGCTGTACTATTTTAAAATTTTTGCATAAATAAAACCATATTTAAAAATAAGTTGCCATCTTAGCATAGAATTTTATTGTTCATTATGAATAGTAATTATTAACAGATAAATAATTTGACGCTTAAGTCTTGAAGAAAATTTTTTTCCAGTTATCAATTGTAAGGTTATTCAGGATTGCGTAACAAAAAAAAATAGAATTTATAATACGGAAATTTTGTAGTCATACTATCTAATCGAAGGCCTGTCGGTAACGAATAATAAGTAAATTGTCCAGAACGCTTTCTACAACTGTAGGTTTTTAATACTAACTTAAATTTGGTAGTTTTTCTCTCGATTCGTCGCTCGACACCGCCAGAGTGTGGGCAACTCGTTGTACACTACCGAACGGAAGGGGTAGGTAAATCCCCTGGTTGGAATCTTACACGCGTCGGCGGACGATGGCAGAGGAAGGGAATGAAAAGTGGTCAGAGGAGGAAGGGGGGGGGAGGGTAGAGTGAGAGAGATAAGGGAGTGGGTGTGGAAAAATGGTTTGGGTTGGAAGGTGGTGGAGGCGGGGAGGGGGTGTGCATTTTTGCTCGCAGCATTTCTCGTCACGTCTTGGTGATCCGACACGGCGGGCGCTCAACCAACCCCCCCCCCCCCCCCCCGCAGATAACAAGCGAGGAGGAGGGGTGGGGGGAAGCATTCTCCCCTTTCCCCGCCCACACCACCCCAACACCAACCACCCACACACTTTCGCACGCCGGCCCGTATATATAACCTCCCCGGGGGTATGTTGGACAATGTGTGTAAGCAGGGGTTGGGGTGAGGATGGTTTATTCTTCCAATACCCCCCCCTTGCCGGAACCCCTCATCGTACATACATACTCTCTCGTGAGCGCGCACAAACACATATGCCTATGGGGGTTTTTACCGCAGTCCAAGGCACAGGGACAAGGAGGACTGGGGGGAGGGGGAGAGAGAGAGAGAGAGAGAGAGAGAGAAATACCGCTCGCCCCTTTTCGCGACGTACGGAATTTCAAGCAGGTGTTATTTTTTTCCTTCGACTAAAAAAAAAAATGAAGCCGGCGCGATCATGTCAGGGCTTTACTCGACGCCCGTGCGCAGCCCAGGCCAGATCGAAGCGGGAGATTGATTTCCAGCCATTCGACTTACAGGTCACGTGCGCTCTCGGTGTGTCGACCCCGCCTTACGTTAGGGCTGCTTCCCGCATGCCGTGTTGGCAATTCCATTCTCTTCCTATTACCATCGTTTGAAGGCTTTTTCCCCGCGTGTGTTCATCACGAAGTAAATTTACCTGTTCGTCTATTTCACGAAACAATTCCACAGAGATCTTTAGGATGTTTGCTTCCAAAAATAGTAGGCATTTATCGTGAAAAAATAAAATACAAACAATTATTTTCAAATAAAAATTTGTCAATCTTTGGCTGAATGATTTAACTAATGAAGCGTTTTTTTTTATTATTTTTAAGTAAGGTTAAATGTAGGTACTTGTTCTTTTCCTTTAAATATTAAATTTGGACTTTATATATACACATTGTTTCTGAAACAATGTTATAGTCTATCTTGTATTTAATTTTAATTGCTCTTTTTAACTCATGTAAGTTTTCCAAAGTTATTTTAAGATATTTATTGTCAATTTTTACGTATTTTTCATGTTTACTTTAACCAAAATGCCGCGCGTAGATTAAAGCAACTAAATGCACTCACACACAAGTTTGCTTTTGTGAGTGCTAAATTTTCCTGTTTAAGTTAAAGAATTGGGGTCAAAGTGCAAGAAAAGAGGAAAAAATGAATAAATTTGCTGTTATTATTACAGCAGGTCAATTGCGTCATGTGTTTTGTCTCAAAATTTTCCAAACAGATATTTACTAAATATTATCTGATTAAAAAAAAGTCTCGGACGTGTTCGTAACCATGATATCTTGCGTAGATGTTCACAGCTTGGAAATTATATTTCTTAAATATATGTTGGAATATGTACAACACAAAAACAAATGCAAGTATAAATTTAATCCCTTAATGGAAAAGGCCCTTTGGGAAGGCCATAATTCCTGCAAAACAAAACTTGTCAGAAGAGCAGAATCAAAGGCAATTTTTCCGGAGATGTCGCTGTTTCAAATCATCTGTGATCAGGCCACTGCATGTTGGAAGATTACAGGAGCAATACAGAAATGGCTTATCACAGACAACATTTCTTCTTTTGTCACTAGAGTGCATTCATACAATCAAGTTAGTTAATAAATAAAAAAAATTGCGTGTCATACCGAGCGTTAAAGTGTTGTTGAAAAATCAAATTATTTTTACGGTTTGTTGTCACGGCTCGTAAATCACGAGGATAGAGTCAGACACGCGTAGCTCGGAGCTCAAAGTAATATTACCAGGGAAAAAAATTGTTGGTTATTGGTTTTGTAATATATATATATAATATTTTTGGACTTGCAAAATTATTTTCCGGGATTCACCCGGGGGAAAAATCACATATTCCTGTAGACTATTAATTATTTTCACGCAAAATAATTCAATCATTTTCATCCTTTAAATCATATTAATAAAGTAGCACAACTATAATTATTACGAAAAAAAAATAAAATTATTTTAACAACACAATGTAATATTTTTGTCATATTCGCACGTTCATTTGTATCCAAGAATAGTAAATATTACGAGTTCAATTTCTTAAAAACAGTTTAAAGTTTATTTTCTTTAAATATTTCTTATTAAAAACAATTATATTTGCTTGTGTATACTCCTTTTATATTTATTAACAACGGTAGTGTTTCTATTGCGTCTCATCTGATATTAAATTATTTTGTTCTTAATTAACTATTATGATGTAGGTTTTATATTATAAAAATAATTTCATTTTAATTTGGTTAAAAAAAAATTGTTTAACTACGTTGATATTGGTATGCATACAGTTTCATTTTGAATTTCTTTATAAATTTAAAATTAATTCATAAAGAGCACCATAGCTGTTAGCTGAACCAGTGCGGTAGCATTTGCGGCATAAATATGGTACACTTGATAATAACTTTATAATATTGTGTCGTTAATTAAGCAATAAAGCCACGTAATAAACAAAAAAATCTAAACCAGCATTCACCTTCGCTGACGGTAATTGCATTGCCACTTTTTTTGTTCTGGAAATATTTCAATTTCGAAATGAAATTATCATTTAATTGGTACTGACTGTTCTTTGCATTCATTTCATCAGTGAAATGACAAAACGCGTCCCGGATTTAATAATACAATTTGTTTCATGCACTGTTAACAATTAAAGGCAAGCATGCGTTTTTTATGGGACACCAAATGCTTGAAATTTGTGTGATTGTGACAAAATACTTAGGTCAATATTGATGCCGTTTTGGTGTTATTTAATTTGAGCAAATTTTTTCATATAAATTTTGAAACTGAATTTCGTGTTTAGTTTACTGAATAAAAAAAAATTTAATAGAGATACTTTCACTGCGTGCTTCAAGTCTTGCAATAACAGAGCCCAACATGTGTAATGTATAATCGTACTAATATATAAATCAAAAATGTTTGTATGTTTGTACTTTTGTCCCTCAATGGATGGATTTTCATAAAATTTTAAACACAGCTAGCTCATTTCCTGGATTAATACATAGGTTACATGTAATTATGAAATTCAACCACCAAGGGAGTGGATAAAATGGGCAAATATTTTTCTGTAGTAGGAAATCATGGGGAATTAATTATAGACATACGAACAATGGGTGTAATTTCTCTTATATCTACCGAGAAATACCACTGAATATAAATATAGATTCTTACAAAAGTCGCCAAGCCATAAGGTTTCATTGTTGTTAGAATGATAGTAGGGCTTCCTGAGATGGCTGAGATGTGATCAGGAAAAGTCATCACCCATTCACAATTCTTTAATTTTCTTTTTTGTCCTAGAAATAACTTCTGCTGGTTTCATGTGTGGCCGTGGGGAAAACAGACCCCAGAACAAGCTGCCATCGTCCTTCTTGGCATATCTTAGGTCTTGTTAACTGGCTTGTGATTAGGTGCTTCCCAGTTTGGGATTTATTTTATACTTACAACGGCAACACATCAATCACTAGTGGTGCTTGTGTCCTGATATTTTGGTTGTAATGGTTTTGATCCTGACATTGTTTTAACAGAAATAAACTATGAACTGGGCAATGAAAACCTCCAGGGCTGAAAAACTTTGGAATATTCATTATAAAAGAAAGAAAGAAAAACTTTCTACATAAAAATTCTATGAAATATTGAAAGAAAAGAGTTCATTAAAATAAGTTATTGTTTAAATTTAATACATCCGATTACATGTTTATAACAGCCGTCGTATATTGAAAAAAAAAAAAAAAAAAAAAAAACACCAGCCAATCATGGAGCATGGCAACAGCACTTCGGCTAACTCCAGAATCCTTTCTCACGCTCTCTGAACTCTGACTTTCTCTATTTCTGACGCAAACAGTAAACTATTGCAACTGCTCGTTAAAATTAATAATCATGGCAAAAACAAAAAAAAATCCCTTTCAGCGCAACCTTCAGGCGTATGTAGATTTAGAAGTACCTTCTAATTCTGAAAACTTCTATAAAATTCTGTAACATTAAAGAAATTTAATGTACATAACATACTATAAGTTCTCCAATATCCAAAATTCAAAAACGATCGATTAAACATTTTCTCATATTCCATGCAGCGAAAATGTTTTGAATGATTTTTAACTCAATGCATGAACGATTTTTAATATTAAGCTAACTAAGAAAATAGTGCATTTTTTTTACCTCAAAACGCTATTTTATATTTCTTGCAATAAAAATTGGGCATATAAAATTTGCTTTGGTTTTAAAAAATTCGAACATATTTGATAGTAAGGTAGTATGAGGTTTTTTAATTAACCAACCCCCTCCCCCTTGTATATACTATAATAGTACGTACCATCAAAAAAAAATTCAGACCAAAGATTTAGATATATATACATATATATGTATATATGTATTCAAATTTACAATCAATGGTTAGAGATTCTGTAGTTTACTTAATAAGAAAGTATGATTTTTTTCTTTTGTTTATTCTACAATTTGCAGCAATGCTTGGTTGTTTTAAAAATGTTTTGGCCAAATGTTTTGATAATATTTTTAGGGTTTTCAAACAATTTGAAAGTAATTAATAGTGTGACTACTAAGGGAGTTATTAATATTTTTGTCCTCCAATCTTTGTTTTTTCCACCCTTTGCAGTTATGGTTGGTCGTATCAAAAATTTATTTAGACAGAAGGTTTTGGTCTTTCTCCTACAAGTTTTAATACGTTGTAACTGATGTGATATTTATTATATTACGGGATTTATAGTGATTTTTCTGTTTTTTCAAAAACCTTCCCCAAATCCCCTTTTGGTGGAATCTTTTCCATTAACGAACTCGACCGAGGTTTTCTATTACTATATATTATGCAACAGTTTTGAAGTGATTTGTAAAAAATTACGGCAGTAATAGTGTAAATTAAAATGAAATATATATGTATATATAAACTTTTGAGTTGAATATGGTTTTGGGGTCCATGGACCATGAAAGAAAAAAACTATATAAAAAAATTTCCAGAAGTCGCACCATGGTAACGGTTACAATAGGTAGTCTTGCTTCGAAATCTACCTAAAATATACAACATAAAATTACGTGAACAAGTTTTTACTAATGAAAACATGACAAACATTGAAAAAAATACGTCTAACACATGAAAACGTAACTACACAAATAAACAAACAGGTAAAAATAACTAAGGAATTATTCACTATAAAGCAATCAAATCGTCAGAAAACCTTAAAAAGAATGAAATGATGTGAATTATGGTTATAAAACATGTTGCAACTGCCTGAATACCTCTCAAAAGAAAAAGAAAACATCGGCTATTATTTACATAATGATATCAGAAAAGCTAACCATGGTTCTAAATATAAATAAAACAGAACAAATCGTTAATTAAACCATTTAACAGGTGGAGAGAGCAAAAACCTGGTTTGTTACATATTAAAAGACGTTAAAACAAGTTGAAGGAGCGAGATCTGACACGTAGTATTTAACTTTACAAAGTTAATTTTAATGGCCAAATGAAATTTAGACTGAGTAACGATATCTTGAAAATAATCGTATGCTAAATTAGTTAAATTAATTTAATAGATCATAAATATGATGTTCTTAAATAACACAAATCCCCAGGAACATGTATTAAATATTTGTAACATTTTCTACTCAACAGAGTTAAAGACTACAAGCTTAACGTCACATAAAACTTTCGTGGTTGAAATGGTTTTTTTTTTTTTTTTTTTTTTTTTAGTGATTATTATGTTGAATTTGTTGACTATGAGACATATATACAGCCAAATAACCTTGCGATTTTTCATTTAGCTTTTTTTATATTAATTATTGTACTATCGAAATTTTTCAAAATTATAAATGTTGAATAAAACCTTTGTGTAAAATATGTATACATTTTGAAAAAAAAAAATAAATACTCTCACAATAAACAAATTCCCCTTCAACAGATATTTCGAACACACTATGATATGGGAGAACAATCAACAAGTACCAGACAGTCGCACTGGATTTGGTAATGATGTAATATTGAGGTCCAAAAATACGTCAATATTTAAAAGTTTTGCACCAATAACTTTAATACAAGGCAATGTATTTGGTATTAGCCATCACGCAGTTCCAAGTGATAATATTTTTTCGAAATATTTATTTTATAATGCGTTAAAATGTTTGCAAATTAATATAGCTAAGCACGTTTCATATAAGCACATTAAAAGTATCCTGAAATTCTCAAAAACAAAATTTCTAAAAAATATATATATTCTTTCAGAAATATCATTTGATTTCATCACTGCTAGGTGTGTACTTCATAAATTTTGCCATGTTGCAGATTTTAAATTGTTTAAATTGAGATTATGTGGGATTTTTTTATTGTTTATTTCAAAAGCGTTAATATTTGTGGGAATTTTCTATATACGCTGAGCTTTAAACCGAGAAAATTTGTCCGTTGTTGCAAATTCGCTGAAAGGGTGGTTTTTAATTTATTTGCTCCAGCGCCGTTATTTGTTTCGGATCCGAATGATGGTTGGAAATCGACGTTGGTGAGAAAGGGGAGATGAAGATAGAGAGAAAGAGAGAGAGCGAGACGGTGAGAGGAAAACACGAGAACATAATGAAAAACGAGGGCTTGAGAACGTAAATTGAAAACACAGTCTAGTAATTTATTAGTAATTTAACAAATGTTAACATCGATCGCACGGCCTAGCAGGTAGGCGGATGCCCGAGTACAGGTGGTTCGTGTTAAAACTAGTACACTTTAGAATGCCCAGCTCTCAGTCTTAGATGCTCTTAAAGAAGTTTTAGCGCCTAAAAGGAAACTTTTTTTTAATACATAATATTGCAGGCGTATTTTTTTACTTCCGCAAATATGGACTTCCTGTGTGTTAAAGAAATATCATACGTTTTCTGTAACATACAAAATGACTACATACATGGCGATGTAATACATAAATTTTAAGTCTCGTTGTCAGTAAGGTAATTAGAGGCAGTAAAACGCATCAAAACTAATACTCATTGATCACAGATGCTGCATACAGTACATAGTTCAATACACGTCGTGCACATTTCATTTTACACCGTAGAAATAATTTCAATAAGGAAATAAGTTTTTTATATCACATTTTAAATATATTAACTTTTTGATAGTGTACAGACCGCGAGTTAACTGAAACCATGTAACTAAGTGATTTTTTTTAGCAGATCCTTTATTTCTCTAAAGCAAATTGTTTCGGTAAGAAAATCAGCAAAAAAATCAGCAATGATCCATGAATACAAAAGTACATAATATGTGAGAAGTGTAGCTTCCTTCTCTCTTATGCACGCATTTCCGTTTTTCTGTACATTGGAGCATCTTCACTTCTGCAAACAATTCACATGATTGGCGCGCAGATTTTCTCGGGAATTTTAGCTGCAAAATTTGTAGCTGCAAAATATTATATAATTATGTATGTACCAGATTAGCATTTAATATAATTACTTGAAATGTTACGCCACAAAGTTTCATATTTAACAGTCAAATATTGTGAAAATACTTAATTTGAAAAAAATTTACCTTTAACAATTACATAGGAGAATAATCTAAAAAATTCAGACTTATATATTATCTTGAAAGGTTTCTTAAATGCTGTTCTTAATCAGACATCTCAGCAATTTCAGGAGGGTTTTTAGTAAAACGATTTTCGCAGAAGCGCTGTGCCGGTTTTGTAATTTCTGAAGCCAACACATTCAAATGGATTTCTTTTTTTTTTTTTAACGAACATAAAGTGAACAAATTAAAGTGCTTCTATGATGGTTCTTAAGTAACTGTTACTCAGTGTAACTTTTAAACGACGAGTTTCAGTTCCACTCAAAAGGGCAAGGAACTTTGCAAGTTAGCTAGCTCTGTTAAAAAGCTGAAAGGTGAATGAAAGACGAGAATATAAAAACCAATATATAATCTTAAGACTTAACAGAATTCGATGAGAATTGTTTTGTCGCATAGATATTGTCATTACGGAGACCTGAAATGTGCATAAATAGTCAATAAAGTGTATAGTTTAAAAACAGGCGAACAGTTTTCATGAAATAAGGGTTTGAAACCACAAAATAAACAAATATGAAAATATTTTGACTGTAAAAGTATTTAAATCACATAAGAAAATCCTCTTCGGTAGCCAAATCTTAGAAATAAATATATTTCAAAGATTATATTTTACGACTGCATGATAAAATGTTCAAATAAGTTAAAATTAGCTTAAAATTAAAATTTAATATTTGGTACTATCTCGTATTAATTTTTAATAATTTTAGAACCTATTTTTTTATGTATATTGTTTGGTTCCAAGCCTTCATTTTATATAAAACAGTTTTTTTTCTTCATACTGAATTCACTATTTCTGCATATTCAGGTCTCCAAAATGAAAATATCTAGCCGATAAAACAAACCACACATCGGATTTTGTCAAAGTCGTTCAGATTCTATTATTGTTTTTGTATTTTCGTCATTCATGTTCTATCTTCTTAAGTTCATGTATGTAGAGACCGGCAAAATTCGTGAATTCATTTCGCGTTCTGCTTGAATAAAAAAAAACGCGTACACCCATGTATCTTCTGCGATTGAAGAACTTTGAGACGATAAAAAAAACCTTCAACCATCTCAAGCATCCCAGTTGACAGGTCTCACGAGTAAGTATAGCAAATGAGCATGTGGCATTTGCCCGAGCATGTAGGGGATTGTGGAGTATTATGTAAGTGGTAATTGAAACCGCGAATTTATCCAGTCCGTGCATATATGATTTTACCTATAGCTCAGTAAACTAAATTTTTTTCACTCTTGTATTTATTTAAACATATTAAGAGTTACCGTGCGTAATTAATTACACTACTGTAACTGGAATGGATTTTTTTTTTTCAAAAAAAAAACTTTAAAAGTCTGTTTAAGCTTGAGTTTAAAAAATTACGTAAGCAGCTTAACAAATGCACAAACTTCAAAACTTTTATGTTGTTACAAGATTTGACACGCATAAACTTTGCAAACAATTTAAGGTTATGATTTCATCCGTCCATCCGTCAACAGTGTGAAGTTACCAAACTTTCGATTAACATGGCGATTTAATATAGGATTTTGGGCCATCTTTATTTGGCCGCTGGTCACGTGATCGACTGACGGACGGAGACGACGGGCTAATGTGATTCCGGATTACGTCATGTCTGCCGTTTGCTCCCCTCCGCTGTGACGTCATGCGCAGAAGCAGTCGGTGTTCCGAGCGGTCGAACGGTCCCACCTTCCTCCTCGCGCCAGAAGACTGTCGTAGCGCAGGCGGCGTGGACACAGGGTACTGACACGTAAAGGATCGATGAGGGGAAAGCGTGGGAAGGGAGGTAGAATCTGGTCGGAGAGTCACTTTATTAAACTTTGAGACCATGGGCCTCACTTCCTAACCTCTCCTTCCCCACTCCCCCCTGGCACAACCTACCCTAAAGGGAGAGATGGGGGGAGGGGAAGCGTTTCGGGAAGTTTAGTTCGCCAAGTGGTCTGCGGTTACCAGGCGAGCAATATGACGGCGAGTTTATGAGACGCGCAGGCCTCAGGGATGAATTTGTAGGACCACCCAACTCTCTCTCTGCTGTTCCCTACCTCGCCGGCTTGAAAAGGTTCTCAAAATGTTTGAAGTCGGGACGCATTTAAAACCCTTCAAATAATTGTAAGCTCACTATATATAAATTTCTGAAAAATATGTTAAAATAATTAAGTAAAATATTATTAAAAAAATGAAATGTTCTTGTGTTTATGAGAAACGTGAGCCTGTGGAGTCGTTCAATATAACTCATAATAATGACGTGTTAATAAAAATAGCAGTGTACCCGTAATGAAATGGTATGATACATTTCGTGAATGTAAACGTAAGTCGCGTGAAACGCAAATGTGTAAACCTCGGTGCTTTGTCGGACGGTGCGAACCAAAGTTCACAAAGCCAAAAGGAAACGTTATGGTACTAACTGCTGAATGAGATTTAACACGATGGGCAGTACTTTAATAAAATTCCTTGTATAAAATCAGTTCCAAAGCCGGTGTTTATTATTTTTTCAAGTCTGTTTTCGTTTTCACGTAGCCATTTCATTTATATAGTTTAACCTTTCGATCTGCAAATCGAATGATTCGATAA
Organism: Bacillus rossius redtenbacheri; assembly: GCF_032445375.1. Taxonomy (NCBI): domain Eukaryota; kingdom Metazoa; phylum Arthropoda; class Insecta; order Phasmatodea; family Bacillidae; genus Bacillus; species Bacillus rossius. The sequence goes on from NW_026962013.1 coordinate 16,705,767, forward strand.
TCTATGTTACTGCTCTGGCAACTAGTTCTAGTGGCGGGTGCGGAAACCACGTGTGATTCGCGTCCAGAAATGTAGTTGAAAACACAATTTTCGTATATTTATAACGCTATGCATTATTTTAAAGAATTCTACGTTAAATTCCGTGTCCGAATTTCGAATTATAGGTGTATTTACAACATGAGAACACATGAATCAGCTCCTTACCGAGGTTAGATGTTGCACATCTCTGGCGAATACTGAAGACTATTTCACTTTTTTCTATATCTGGGCACACATTTTTTTTTATAATGCCACAAGGTGCATCCGGAAATATTCCAGGGCGCACTGGTGCGCCCTAGCACACATTTTTAGAACCAATCGTTATAGAATAGCGCACCTCGTCAGTTTATTTACCCCTGTACTCGTCGCAAAAAATAAACGCCTAAATCGCTTATCTCTACGTTATTTAAATTATTCTTGCAATGAGAAAGATTAATTTAAAACATTGGTGTTTACTGTATGTCATAGAGAAACTACAAGAATTAACAACAAAGGTGATTACACAGAAAGCGAGCCAAAACTCAGCCGTTTTCAAAAATGTTGAACACATACAGCACAGCGAATTCCGTGGAATGAATCAGTGGGGAGAAACATAACAGCACAGACTAACATAGGGCTGACAAAGACAGGACATTTGAAACAAGAACAAAAAATACAAACAACAACAGCGACAAACATACGAACCCAACGATGATACAAAACAGATAATCAGGACAACGCAGAGAAGACAGGCGTACCCAGACATGAAACCAAACAGATATTCTGAACAACAAAACGAGGCTGTAGCCGAATACATAGGGATGCGTCCATACAACACACACATTCTTTCATCCCTTAGCAAGTGCACCCACAATGTAAAGGACGCATTAATAAGGGATGGATGTTATCCGAGTACTTTTACTTCTAGCACCACCTGTTGACAGTTGGTCGCACTAATATATATATATATATATATATATATGTGTGTGTGTGTATGTGTGTGTATATATATATATATATACGAACATTCTGCCAAACGTAAATAAGTAGTTTTTAATTTCAATGTAGCGTTGATGTTATAAATGCTGACAATCAAAAAATTTTTGCAATGAATCTCGAAATATTAAAAATACTTCTAATGAATGAGCATTAAACACACATATAAGTTTATGTTTGCCTTCCGGTAATAAACATTTATATATATATATATCTATTTGATTTAGTACTTACGCTAATTACGTTCCAAACAAATATCATTCCAAAAGTCTTAAGTAATGTCATATACAAACAATATTCAACACTATTCAGAAACTAGGTGGATGTAGGGACACATCAGTGTATGCGAGTGTCGCATCCTAGAAATCTCGCGTTTAGTGGACGCGTTTAGGGCATCCCTTTGTGAGGATTCGGAAGCATCGCAAGATGGCCGCGTTCACTACTATTCACTTTTGGGTGGATCCCTTAGATAAGGGAGCCACTAAGCCGAGGCCACACAGAAAACTATGATATGTTCGCGATGTCGCGATGTTCCCTATGTTCGCTGCGCCAGGTGGCCAGATAGGATAGTCTAGTTCGCGATGTCGGAGAGACGCATGCCTTGGAATTCAAGTGATGATTCCGTCGATGATGATATCCTGCTGGCTCTCGCAGTAGCTAAACGTAAAGAAAAATGGGTTCTTGAATTAAATATAAAAAACAAAAGAATTTGAAGAATTTCATTTGATGAAGCAGTTGCTAGTGAGGACGAAATATAAATGGATTATTCCAGGAAAAATTCAACTAAGTTTGATAGCATTCTCTTCGAATCAAATCCCAGACATTGTCCTGCACATCCTGCATTCTATACACCTACTTCCATCGATATTGATGTTTATCGAAATATTTAAATTAACTTTTCCATCGATTTGACTATTCAAACCAAAATACTGAGAGAAATTAAACTCCATAAAAAGCAAACGCAGAAGTACAGCACAACTTCGCACAAAAACGGATTTTTTTTTGTTTAACTGCACATGCGCGAATTCAGTGACTTTTTAGAAAAATAGCCGAGAACCAAACAGCTTGTGACGTCGCCAACATAGCGAACACAGCTTTGTGTGGCCAGTGACACCTGGGATGCAGCTGGCTATATTTTACTCGCGTTGCGAACATCGCGAACGTATCTATGTATCTCTGTGTGACTTTAGGATAGTATTCGGTTGCAGCCCGAAGTTGTTTGAGCGCGTTTACTTCCATCCGCTTAAGGTTGACGTTAGTGATGGGTTGTGTATTTGTTTTTTGTTTTTTTGTCGGAGAAGGGGGAAGGGGATTGTGCGCTTGACTTGCGCTTCCAATCACAGGCCAGAGCGCATGCATCCTGTACAGGTGAACGCAGAGACTGATGGGGCTCAGGCCGAACTCTGCGGAGTGGAGAATGTTTGTGGCCTACATCTACCGTGTCTAAAAACACGTGAGACACGTTCGCTCTTTCAGGGACGTAGCCAGAGGGATGGTCCATAAATCCCCCCCCCCCCCTTTTTTTCTCTGCAAAATTTAAAAAATATATATATATGTTGGAGTCCACGCACAACAAAAAAGAAACTTCTTGCTTATTAGTTTATTAGGTATAGGAAACATAGTTCTCTTTGGCTGATGTTGCAGACAATAAAAAATATGAATGCCAGTATACAAGCGCTAAATTATACTATTACACAAGAAATAAAGTGTGAAAGTATTCAAGTGTAAAGTGTGCAAGTACGTAAGTATGCAAGAGTGCAGGTATGCTGCGTCATTCCTACCGCCCTCCCCCCCCCCTTCAATTCCTAACTATTCCTCTCCTCTCCCAGTTCTCCCCACCACGTATCTAACTATTCTCCTCATGCGATCGGAATTTTCGTAACGCTCTAAATTTGTAGCTCCTCAGCAAAGAAGTTTCACTTCAACAAACACAAGCGAAGACAGAATAAGAAAATCATAGCCACTAAGCTACACAAGATTTCAAAGAGATAATTTAGGAAGGATTACTTTTAATCCTTAGTGGGCTAAAGTTATATTATTTCCTCCACATGTTAGCACGACATGCCTCGTACACTGAGGTGGCAGGAATTGTGTTCCCAGTAGTCTATATTAAATACCGGTTTGCACAAGTGTTACTCTATGTATGTCTTTCATACTAACTTGACGTGTGTGATTCGCGTACTTACAAGAGTGTTAAAATAGAATGTCCCAGTTTCAATGGTTTATTATAACAGTCTGATTTAGACTACATATTTACAACAAACCATACATCAAATTGAAGGTAAACTAACCTAGTTTTCTTACAAATGTTTAATATGTGCAACTTTAGATTTACGGCATACATCAAACCTAAAGTTAATTCTTCTCACACTTTGGTCATTAAGTCCGGAGAAATGGAAGCAATGGCCTTTTCATTTCTGTGTCTCGACTCTGGCAAATCGTTAGGTAGCTGCGGAACGTAGACACTATCTTTTATAAAGCCCCAAAGGAAAAATCGCATGGCGTTAAATCAGGTGAACGTGGAGGCCAGCTAAAAAGAGCTCCGTCGTCTCAACCATTACGACCAATCCAACGGTTAAGGACTTCAACGTTCAACCACTCTCATACAAGAGATTCTAATGGAAAGGGGCTCTATCCTATTGCCAAATAAAGTTTACATGTTCTCTCTGAGCAAATTGCAGAACACATAACGCTTTACGCTCAGGAGTCGCCATTTTGCGTAGGTGCCGTTGCAAGAGAGAAATCAATAAAGCATTATTCGCGCATGCGCTTATCTAAAACTGTTTGAGTTACTATTTAACTGTGACCTTGAACCAACACTCTACAGCGTTTTTTTTTTTTTTTTAATTTTTGACATATCTTTGATCTTAGTGTTGTATGTCACTATAAAGAACGTCAAACGGTGGTTAAGTCTATGGTTAAAAGTGCATTTTGCCCAAAAGAGGTTGTATTGTCTTATGCCTCAGAGCTACAGGATTATTATTTTTTATCTCATGTGGACTTAAAGTCTCGTCTACAGCGTTCTCATTGGAACGTGAACGTTTCTGTGTTTCTACAACTGTTTAAAGTAAACATACAAAAGTTTCATTGCCAAACGTACGATTTAAAAAGGTTCTGAAGAATTCAAATTATTATTATTTTCACTGCCCCCCCCCCCCCTTTTTTTTCAGGGGGTTTGTAAAACATTTGGCTACATCACATTTTTTTTTCAACTGTAACACATGCATTTGTGTAATTCCAACCATATGCAAGGTTTCAACAGCTCAGACGTAAGAAATAGCGTCTTCTTGGAAGGGCTGATAGTCGCAAAAAAAAAATGACTGGCCATTTAATGGGGTGAAATTTTCCCGGAAACGCGGGCACAACCGCTGCAAGTTTCGGTACCAAAAAAAACTTCCCCACCCCCACCCCTTCTTAGCAATGGCAAGATCCTACCTTTATTTTTACTGCGAACGTCGAAAACAGTACACACGCACTATTTTTTTTACGACACAACGAGGGGGTGTTTATGTGTGACGGATGGTCGGTCGCGTAAACACGGCCATTTGAGTTCGTGTCTTCCTAACAGACCCCTCCAGCCTTGTACGATCCACAACACCCCCCCCCCCCCCTTTTATCTAACTCTTCATAACACCGCCCCTTTCACTTCTTAAGGCCCGGCCTCACACGTCACCGCTGGTATTGCCACTATTATTACCTAAGGGCTGTACACGTGAATTCATCGTGATATGGATTTTTCGCGGAAAGATTTCCATACCAGCTGCACGTTAAAAATTTTATATCGTCTGTGTTTCGTGATTTGTCGGGTTTATTTCTGGTGCGTGTCTAGTGTCAGCACACCAATCAAAGACACCCTGTGCGGAAGCAAACGCAGCCAAATAGTTCATTGGCTTGTCTTGCAGATGGCCGCCAATCACAAGGAAAAAAACCGCTAGCGCGGAAAATAATATACATATATGTAAATTTGTACATTTACATAAAAACAACTGTATTACTACAAAATAGTGTTCGTAGTAATACTGGGTTGGGATTCTTATCCGGGCATTTATGCTTTGTGTTTTGTCCCAGTACCTCCAATATAGGCCAGTCAACAAGAGGCAAAGTAAGCACTTTTTACCAACAGACCTGAAAACTTGATATAAGGGTAATTCGAGGACGCGGAATCCAATGGTGTTAATTTTTTTTAAATCGGACGTGAAGTATTTGGAGAAAAGGGCAAAACATTGGTTTGACTCAGTTTTTCTCAGAATCTAGGCGTTTAAGCGAAAAACGTTTCAAACAAAAGTTGTGGAGAATTAAAAAATACCTAAAAAAGGTTCTTAGGAGCGGAAAAAGTAAAGCGTAATTACAAAAGTGGGGCTAGTGTACGTGCAAGCGTACGTGTGAACTAAACACAAAGGGTCTTCGGCTATTCTCAGGCCTCTCCGTTATGACTAGAGAGTGCGAGTGAGACGAAACTGTTAGCAGGGTGACGGAAGACTATGTACCATATCGGAAGACTACCATAATGGCAGTATTCCGCCTGGCCTCTTCGAAAAAGGCGGAAAAGTACCATAACGGAAATCTGCCATAAGTCCAAAGGACGAGACGGAATTCCGCCATATTTCCTTACACCCTCCATGGAATGAGTACAGCAGCATTGTCCTCGAAGTAGTGTATAGAATACTCGGTAGGTAGCGCTGTCAACCCTCTAAAGGTTTCTCAGGTTAACTTTAAAAAGTACAGATAGCGCTTCAGACGGCGATAGTTGCAATAACAAATCATATCCAGATCGCGGACGAGAAGAAAGAAATGTTTCCAAAAATGTTATATAGGAAGCACTGTATTCTTATTACGACGGTTAAAAAAATATATGTGGTACCTAGTATTCCATTCTGCCAAAATTTCTTATACATTCTACGGAATGAGGAAAACGGGCTTACTCGTAAAATTATAATGTAACTAGCTTCATAGAATTTACATTTTTGCACACTGGAATAATTGAAGTAATTGTATATCATTATTTAATGAGTGCAAATTTTCTTATGTAATGTTTTCTGTGAATGAACACAAAAAAACTCAGATGTTAAGGTTTTTAATGTCTACAAAATGTGTTTTTAAGATGCTGAAATGCGAGGGAAATATTTTTGTGTAGTGTAGTGTAGTTTGTTGGCACAGGGCAAGCAGCACAGGCGCTCTAGGGGAGACATAGGCTCGTACATTCAGACTGTGTTCCAAATAATCCGCACTCGCACTTGCACTCGCACTTGCACTCGTGCTCATACTCACACCCACAATTCCTTGCGTGCAAAGTGCATGCTCCATTCGTGCTCGCCATTTGGAACACAACCATACTCCAAAGTAAACACACTCATGTGTATGAAGTTTCCTACAACAATGTACAATGTTAACAGTTTCATTAAGACATGTACGTTGGTTTATCCATCACCTAAATGCATGTATGTATATGTTTATGTTTCATCATGTTAAAATTATATATCCTAACCTGTACCTCCGGGTCAATTTCCGTGCTATTACCGGTATCATACTTGTTAATCTTTGTTGCATATTTGTTCCACGTCTTACAGGTCACATGAAGACATCGCGTGTTGTTTAATTACGAACAGTTTCTTACAATGAAACGTGCATTGTTCATTTGCCATTGTTTTAGATCAATAGTCCAGACGTAAACGTAAACAAACAATGGTTACGAGAGTACGCAACGAGCATGCATTCAAACGCACTCGATATGCGCACTGGTTCTCGTACTCGCACTCGACTATATGGAACAACACTCTCGTGACGTCTCTTCCGAGAGCGAGTACGTGAGCACGCATTTTTACCTATTTGGAACACAGCCTCAGAATGTTGATGGGCTTTGCACAGGCTTGCAGTCATTCAAAAATAAACTCTGCTGAAATTTAAGTATTTTTTGTATTAGAAATAAAATATTAGCGTAATTGAAATTTAGTTTTCGTGCCTTACAGCACCTATAAAAGAATTATGACATTAAATAACAACAAAAACACATTAACACAAGATATACACTGATACACATCAATGCGACAAAACATGAAACAACACAACACACCGATAGATAAAGAATGATAAAGTCCAGTTAACCAATTGGTAACTTTGGTTTTCACAAAAATCTTAAACAGAAACTAAAATGGTGTATACAAAATATGTAAATATGTAGATTACAAAAGTTTTACCAATGAATATTTGTAGATTATTCAAAAGGAGTTACAAATTTTTGCACATTTTATAGTTACTAATGGTTTTAAACATGTCTTTAATTCTGTAATTGCAAGTTGTAATACTTAATCCAAACCGAGTCATTATGTCTGAACTAACAAAAATGGTAATAAAATGTTTATAATAAAAAGTGCACCACTGATCGAAAGTCTAATAAATAGAAAGAGGTTATATTGGAATGTAGCATATTAAGGGCCTAAAATTTTTAAATATTATTTTATGAACTTTTTCTGCATAAACAGAAACAAAATAATATTTTTAAATATTATTTTATGAACTTATTCTGCATAATTTCAATTCTTTTCTAATTAAAATATTTTGATGCAGAGAAAGTTAAAAATTTAATAAGACCTAAAGATCTTCATGAGTTGCTAATAGTATTATCTACATGTTGGTGAAAAAAAGCTTGGCATCCAATATAACTCGAAGGTCTTAAAAGAGGACACCACGTTTAATGTCATTACTTACTATGTGATAAGTTATACAATAAATGCTATCGTAATTCAGAGACGTTTGTTAACTTGAAAATCAGATCCGGACAGCTGAAATGTCTTGCTGAATAGTTTCACAAACCTATTTCCCAATTATATATTTTTTGACGTAACAACGTCTAATAAATCGATTAACGCCGGCTGCACGCACGAAAAAGTGTCCCACTACGGATGTGTCCTGTTTGCTCATTGTACGCATGCGTGGCATCTCTCTTCATGCTCATTGTACGCATGCGTGGTATCTCTCTTCCACTCGATTGGAACAACCATCGATTTGACTTTTCAATCATATTTTCGTCGTTTGAGTTATTAATATTATGCAATTTAACGATCGTCCACCGATTTTCAGCACAATCGGGACGGTTATTTAAAAGTAATGTTGAATATTCAAATACGTTTTGAACCAACAATGGAGTTACACATGATAATTCAAATTACACCCGGGATCTTTTTCACAATGTTTTAAAAAATATTGTAACACATTATAAATAAGTTTGGTGTATTTGGGATGCGTATTTTTATAAAATCGTATTATAAAAACGAAATAATATTATTTCCCTACCGTGAACAAAAATTTTATAAATAACTATATAACATCTGAAACTATTACTTTTCAAGTATGGCCTCGTGACCGTGCGGTCAGCATCGCTAACGTCCGATCCAAAGTTGTCTGTTAGAATCCCGGCTGCTGCGAAAAAAATTTTGTACTTGTAAAAATAAATACGGCGCACGCAACATTTCAAAAGTAATAAATATATTTGAATTAATGAATGCAAATAAAAGTAAATTTATTAATTAAATTGTACATTTCATTTCACTCCTTCTTTTTATCCATACAAAATAGTGATAATTCAATAAAAATGATTCGATTTTATTCATAAAAGTATGCAGAGGTAGATTATATCGCACAAAAGATAGAAAAATTAAAATATATATAATATTTTTAATGCCTAAATGGTTTGGTTGCAAAAACCTATTACGGCTCAGTCTCAGGCCAAATATATTTCCTTTTCTTCAGGATCAATCATTTCATCAATGTTTTGTTATGACGTTGTCACGTTAAACTATCGTCCGTAAACCGACTTTACAGACAACTAATTTTTTTATGGGACACCAAATGCTTGAAATTTTTGTGATTGTGACAAAATACTTAGGTCAATATTGATGCCGTTTTGGTGTTATTTAATTTGAGCAAATTTTCGTCATATAATTTTTGAAACTGAGTTTCGTGTTTAGTTTACTGAATAAAAACTTTTTTTTTCGTCAGAATCTTTTCTTGATCAATTCTGTTTACAGTTGGAATTTCATTTATTAAATATTAAAGAGTAGTTGAGATAAACTGCTACTTTGCGGAACACCTAATACTATGTAATTGCATTTATAAATTTGACTGCAAAGCATCTATTTGGAAGATAATTAAAACATATATGCCACGCATTGCTTGACGAGGCCTAAACTTGACAATTTTTTAATCGTAAGATTATGTTGGAAAGTATCAAAGGCTTTGCTCATGTTAAAATAGGCGCTTGTTAAAGACGATATTCCTGATTGAAAACTATGTGGTTTTCCATAAATAATATTTTTAGGAATAATATGCATGTGCCTATAAATATTTTTTTGTCAAAAACTGCTAAAACACTACAAAACAAAGGTTTCTGACAAGAATTTAACCTTCAATAATACTTCAAGAAAATATATAATGATAAATGGTTGAACACACAACCACTCACTAACTGAAGCACACTTAATTAAAATATTTTATGTACAAAAGCAAATTTTTTTTTAATGTTTTAAATGTTTGCTTGAGCTTTATTTATAACATGTTGGAATGATAATGCTGAAAACGCTACAAAACTACAAAAAATATTTTTGCAAAACTCCGTTCCCCTGGAGAAACCCCCGGAATGGCCACCGCATGGGGAGCCCAAGAAAAGAAACGGGCTCCCCATTTGGAGGCCACCTGGAAGGTTTTTTTCTGTTCCACCCACCGTTTCTTTGGTAGCCTGACTTGTTACAAGGGATTGTATTCATACCAGAGAAAATGCCACCATTTTGTCTGGGCAATCCGCCTTGGAGGAGCCGGGGCGCTAACCCGGGTCCTACAAGTCACAAGGCAGGCGCTCTACCCCAGAACCAGAGTGGTAGAGCAGATACTTGCAGTTTCTTAACACTGACATGATGTTATTCCACGAGTTTACTGGTGTTTCGTGTGTCATTAACATGTGGTTCTCAAAACAATTGCTGTACGCACATGTTTTTATATTGTGGGCGGGACCTTTGAAAATTTTGTTATGTCTACAATATTCTAGCCTAGACATTTTATTATTCCTTTTTCCCTTTATTTTAGAAATCTTAAATTTCCAAAAACAATATTTTAAGGATACGTTGAAATGTTTGGGTAAATCTTTTTTTAATGTATAAGCAAACTTATTAATCGGACATTTAGATACAGATGCGCTTATCTAAGCGAGTATAGTTTTAAACTATTAACATATTACGTCTCAATTATATTATATGTATATAGTAATAGAAAAAACATTAAAAATAATAATATATTAAGGAAAGACTTGCCCAAATATTAGTAAACGCTTTCAACAAAAATAAGTTAATTAACAAAATTTAAGTAACAGTTGATAACTGACTACAAATTTTAAAATAATGAAAGGTATGTTATTCAAAATGTTTAATAAATAATAATAAATGATTAAACAATTATTAATTATTAATAGTAAATTGATTTACCATAATTAAATAATAATGTTCAATACTTAAATTTAATAAACTGACACCAGAACACTTAACAATAATTATTAATTTTAGTAAATTGATTAGCAATTGTTTAAAAATAATTTCTTGAATTTATTAACCAATAATAAATAAATAATAATTGAAATAGAATTATTAATAAATAATATTAATGATCAATCATTCAACAATAATTTATTAATCAATATCCGAAAATTTATAGAAATTATATTGGAGTCTAATATGTCCGAATTCTTTCGATTAGAATTATAATTGTATACGAAAATAATATATGTGAATATTGAACCTAACTAGATATATGTTCTTGAAAAGAAAAACGTTCTAAGTGTGTGGATGCAGCATACAAAACTCACAAAACACAAGACTTTCGCAAACCGAGATGTATAACATTGAAACGAATTTTCTTCTCCGAAGCGTCCTACCGCTCAATACACAATTCTACAAAAAAGAAAAAATAATTGTAAAAATTACGACAGTTATAACAATTTGTTTCGTGTACAAACAGAATACGTAACACGAATCCGGAGCGCCCCGTTTTTGATCGGTCATCTTGTTCATAGTTTTTTTAATTTATAATATTTTAAATAATTTTAATTCTCAAATTAAAATTATGTGCACAATTGAATGCCCCGAATTTTAATGTAAGAATTTAAATTATGTATATAATTTTATTATAATTATAATTCTGTACATAATTTTAATTTCTGAACAATATTTCGTAGAATTAAAATAATGCAATTAATTTACATTTTTAATATTTTAATTATGCACATAGTGAAAATTGACAATGAATATTTTGTGAGGCCACAATATAAATTCCGCGCGATATAAAATATATTTCAATTAAATGAATTATTATAATTTTATTGTGGTATTTAAATTTAAATTTGGAACAGCACGCAGTCGTAGTATGATTTTAATTCTTCACATTTACATTCCAATTATTTTGTGGCCCCTTAAATTTTTTTCCTGCAATTTTAACCACTTTGAAGCTGAAAAAAATGCATTAATGTTTCCTTATACAATAATAAAAATTAATTAAAATTATACCTAGACAAAAAATCAATTCCAGGTTTTTAGTATCCTTTCCTGTATATTTTGAATTAATTTTATGTATAGACATCAATTCTTCTTTTGCAAATATGTATTCAATTTGATATACAAATAAATATTTTATGAGGCAAAAAATCTGTAATTTAAAATTTTATAAAACGCATAATTTAATAGGAATAATATTTAAATTTGAAATTTCATCTTAAAAAGAACACGTATTCAATTTGATGTACAAATAAATTTTTGTGTGACAAAAAATTTATAAAAATTAAGTATATATCAATTAATTTTATGTCCAGACACAAAATTAATTAACTATTTTTACTCTTAACTGAAGAAAAATGGTTTCGGAAACTATTAGTTTCTGTTAAAATGAAATATTTTTATTTATTTATTTATGGTTCACTATTTTTGACAAATAAAAAAAAACGACGTGCCATAAGCATCACGATTCGATTTAAAAACGGCGCGCTTATACGCCGATATACATATATAGAACGCTCGACACTCGACGGCCAAAGACGAAAATTACTCGCTAACGCGTGAGATAATAAAAAGAGAGGTCAAATGGTTCCGACTAACTCTCACTGTCTAGTCATGACGGAGAGGCCCGAGAACAGCCGAAGACCCTTCGTTTGTGTTTAGTTCACACGTACACTCGCACAATTACACTTTACTATTTTCTCTCCAATATTTCTCGCTCATGTTTGCAAATACGAAGATGGACCTAAGAACCTTTTTTATATATTTTTTTAATTCTCCACAACTTTTGTTTGAAACGTTTTTCGCTTAAACGCCTAGATTCTGAGAAAAATTAGTCAAACCAATTTTTTGCCCTTTTCTCCAAAAACGTCACGTCCGATTCCAAAACAATTAGCACCATTCGATTCAGCGTCCTCAAATAACCTGATATCAAGTTTTCAGGTCTGCTGGTAAAAAGTGCTTACTTTGCCTCTTGTTGACTGGCCTAATAGTCAAAGTTATATGTAAACCGTTCCCTGAATAGCTTTCCAGGATTAACCGCGTGCATAATAGGCAAGAAACAATAAAAAAAAAAGTCAAATTTATGAATAATGGTTTTAAAAAATGTTGATTGAGTGAAACACAAATTAATATATAAAATGATGCACCAATTTTCGTAAGAAAAATCACTATCTCATAGGTATATGCAAAAATAAGTATAGGCATGGGTTGTACAAAGTCACAATATATTTCTTGGTTTTACAAACTATTTCTCAGCAACTGGTTTCCAAAGGAATCTGTCGTAAAAGTACAACAAAAAATTTTCTGTGTGGTTCGAAAGATTCACAACAAAGTGAAAGAGAGCTATCGGAACGAATTTTACTGTGAAATCGCTCTGTCAATCCGCTGGAGGAATGAGCCGATCAATGTTGTGCAATGACGCGTACCGAGCGGTTGAATGCGGTTACGAAAATAAAACAGAATTAGTAACTCGGCGAGCGTCGTGTGTGTGTGTGTGTGTGTGTGTTGCTGAGGCAAGTCGATAAGTGCGACGCTCGCCGGTGTTTCTAGCGCGGTATCGCCTCAAAGCGCAGGGCTTCAAACTAGCGCGCATTTTTCACGTCGTGCATTTAAATTTCTGTGTTGACCGCAACATTACATGGCGAATAAATTAAGATAAATCTTAAATGCGACTCCTTTGGGTGCTTTCAAGAATCTCTACGAGGCTACAAATGATTCTTAAAACACGGAATTTAGCCATTTTCAATCTTCTAAAAGATTCCGTTCACGAACGAAATAACGGGAAACACTTGGATTTTTTTGGGCGGTTTTTAAAGTTGCATTGAGTAAAATTTCAAGGCCGAAGAATGGGGTTGCCGACGGTGCAGAGAACTTTGTTTTCTTTTCCTCAAGCTCTGAACAACGTTTTTGTGACCGGGTAGGCGGGACCCTTAACGTTGCTCCTTCCCTAGCCAAGAAAGTAAAGTGATAAAGGAGGGGGGGGGGGGGGAAGGAGGGACCCCGGTCTTTTGTTGCCTAGCTCGCGCGAGCGCGCAAGATCCACCATGTGCATCCAGCTGGGACCGCCAAGGAAGGACCTTCTCCCCCCCTACCACGGCATCTTGCTCAGGACAACCCGCGCTTGGCGTCTCTAGTGTCGGAGCAGCCTCTCTGCCCCGCGAGGAGGAGGCCCCGAGGAGGGCATAAACCTAGCTGATATCTGGCCCCCTGGCCCCCGCGCCGGTGATAAAACGACCCCACCCCTTCCCCTTTTCCCATTCGCTCCATCCATCACACCCACCTCCCCCTCCGTTTGCTTGACCAGTTACTTCCCCTTCCGAACCCCAGCCGAGAGTGTTTTGTTGCGCAGCTCTGCAAAGGGAAGTCTTTCGCCGTGCGAAACAAGCGTGCTTGGATTTGCCCCGTTTTAACACCATATATATTCACCGTAACTATTTTACACTAATGTTTTATACACGCAATAGATAGAATTGGACGAGATCTGACTATTAAAACTCAAACGAACGTCGTAGCTTCATTCTCCGAGGTCAAAAGTTATACCTACTAAATGGAAATCTCGAAACGCAGCAAAATGGTCTCAAATGACGGCGCTTCCCCCTCCACAGCGCGCGATGCGTCACAGTCCTCACTTAGCGTAACAAATTCTTTGATCCTTTAGCTATCCAGTGGCGTAATTAAATTTTGGATGGAGATGTTAGATATGTAGCAGCTGTAACACCAAATTGCATCCCTCGATGTGTTTCAGTAGCATCTCGTGGGAAAAGTTTTTCCAGACTGAAACTAATCAAAAGTTATCTTTGATCCACTATGAGTCAAGCCCAGCTATTTGACTTAGTCATCTCGTAATTTGAAAACAAAGTAGCGGAAGGATTTGATTTTTATAATGTGATTTACCAATTCGCAGAGATATAAATTAGTAAAAAAAAATTCTTAGTAACAATATGCGTACGATGTTCAGTAAATAAACCTGAAAATAATAACTTGATAATAACACTTCCAAATATGCGTTGTACGCTTATAATCTTATAGAAGACATTTTTGAAGTATTTTTGTTCATATATTTACTGGCAATACACGTATGCATAGTAAAATTACTTTTTATTTTAGTGTTGCTGTTTTGACTGCTGCAATCCTTGACGCGAACATGACATATCTTCTGAATGATTGTAATTTCTAATGTTTTCGTATCAACCTTTTGTGCAAAAATTAGTTATTATATTTAATTCATATACCACTTTCTATGAATTATTGTGTATGTTTCCATAGTTATACCGATAATATATGTTTGTTTTGTAATAGTTGCTACGACTACAGGCTCGTTACTTTAAAAGGTAAAATCAAAAAATATCGTAGTTGTCCCTATTACAATATTTCATTTCATATTGTTTAAAAGTTTTAAGGGTCTAGCCAGAAGATATTCCGTCGATGGAATGGCGACTTAGTTATCATTTTGATGAGAACGCTTAATTTGGTTTCATTCCATGTTTAAGGCAGTGAGTGGTAGTAATGAATATTATGATTCAGTCACCGAAGGAACCCACAGTGTAAAATTTGTTTTGCTTAAATAAAAAGAGGTATTTTAAGTGATAAAATCTAAGTCGATTCAGTGCTTAATTTGCCTGCCACATATACGCCATATGAAGATTTGTTCGGTGAGTACTGTCTATGTCACTGAAGTGACCATCACTTTATTTTAAGGATCATTACGTGAAGCTTTAGGTACATAATAAGTATAAATTTGTGATAGACACAAGTTTTCAGTTAGCAAAAGCAAAATATTTTGTGTTTATGCAACTCTGAAATATTAAATATTCGCACTAGTAAAATACTGGTCATACCTCGAATGTTAGGATGCTCAGAAGACTTGTACAAGACGGCATATTTATGCACCAACTGCTGTTAGCCAAATAAACGGTTAATTAATACAAAACCCTGACATATTATTCAACGTAAAGTATAAAAAAATGCTGAATGTCATAATATTTTATCCTACAAAATCTGGGACTATAGTGTGAATTGTGTCTATCTTTTACAGGCAACGCTATATAGTAAATTGATTTAAATTTTTCCGGGTTCAGAATTTTAAATGCTTTTGAGTGATTAATGTGTAATATTATTTAATGGGATTCAAACATGTATTGAATGTATTTAGGTGTAATGATGTTTTGTTTTAGATGATGTTGATAGTGTTATACGTATTTTATCTCGAAGAGTAGTTTTGTGAATTTTTCATTTGTAATTTCTGAAATTCCATTCAACAAATTTCAATAAATCTAATAAACATCTTCAACGGATTTTTCATAAAACCAGTACAGTGTTTGTTTATTTATATATTATTTTATATTATGTTCATTCACATTTCATTTATAATTAAATTTTTTGATTATTTCACCATGTCCACATTCATTCAGTTGATTGGGGTTGACAGGAAAGTTTCCGCAACGGGTCTCACCTGACGTTGCTACGCCACTGCCTTCACCCAAGCACGTTCCTTTTTTATTACGTTCTTTCCCCCTTCCATCTTCCTCTTCGGCGTGTTTCGTCGTCATGTCCCGTGTGGGAAGAAGCGCGAATAGTCCAGGAGACGAAGACCTAAAAAGTCACACACCTCGAAAAAATTTGCCCAAAGTTGAATTTTTGCACAGTGGTAGAGTCGACTATGCTTAACAACATGCAGAAAGTTCACCGCTGTAGGCTTTGTGCGTATCACCGAAAACGTGTAGTTAAATCCTAGATGACAGCGGCTTGCAGCAGTACATTAAAATGCTTACCATTTATGCAGTTTGTAACGTAGAATCTCCATTAACTAATCAAAATAATCTAAAAACGCTATTGTACTAGTTCATGTTTAAAAAATATTCATTGTGTTAATATTAAAGATAAGATATGAATCGTTAAAATTATAAAATAAGTTTTTATCTCTGTGTTACCCAGATAAAAATACGATTTACACAAACATGAAGAGCCCAATGCGAAAAATGTCTTCATAAATGTTTTTGCGGATCATTTTATCTTTATGACAATATATATATATATATATAGAGAGAGAGAGAGAGAATGAGTGAGTGAGTGAGAAAGAGTCTACCGTAATAAGTTTGTTTACTAGAGCGGCCCGAGCGTCGCAGAGTGTGTCGTAATGCGGTGGTTCTAAGCTCGCACGGCCGGAGTGACATAGCGACACTCATTACACTTGGTCTTATTTATCTCATTCAAACGATAAGAGTACAAATAAGTTACATCTGTCGACAAGATAGGTAACTCTCTAAATTATATTAAATAAACCACCTCCATCCTTCTTTTCCACCTCTTAAGGCAAAATGTTATTCTTAATGAAACTAGGAATACTGAGGTAAAAAAATTGGCTCGTTAAACCTTATATTTATCATTTAAGCTGTGTTGTTTTTTCGTAGATTATACATATTTTTTAGTAAATCATTATGCTGCTAAAAAATTATCTCAAAAAGAACCCCTAAGAAATATTATTCAAGATATTGGTTTTTTTAAAATACAACATAAATAAATGCTAAATTTATTTGTTCCATGGTACTGATTCCCAAACATTTTACTCATTCTAATTGAAGAAGGTTTTGTTTTTATACTAACCAACTTTATATCCGCAAAGGTTTGATCAATATTTACACATCGACACTAGTTATTAATTTAATGAATATGTTTGGTAAGGTAGCGTATTTCGCGCTGTAACCAGTTCATAACCGAACCAAAATGACCCACCAGCCATCACGGAACATAAATCTTGTGTAAGCCACAGCTGTTAAAATGTATCCCACGTAATCAATCCGGGCTTTAATTTCAACCATAATCTTTGTCTACACGTCAAGTGATCACAGAACAAAGACAAACTCTCAGTCACACCAATTAATCTAGCGTGATTAACTTGTGGATCGTAATTTGCTCGCTAGGAGGGGTCAAATCCAATAAAATCCCAATTTGTTAATTTTACTGATTCCTCGTAAATCTGACTTGTTGCTACAGCGCTACATTTTACTATCCTGTGCGAACGAAATCACGCTGTTTACTGTAATTAAAAATGTGTACACGATCATCAAAATGCTGTGCACCGTACCCAGTAAACATTTTATAAAATATTTCGCGAAATATTTTAATTCCATTATTTTACAAATGATTTTCAAAGCACATGATTCGTAACACATATCTCTACCTCGGAGGCATACGACACTATGTCCACTTTTGGTCAAAATACACTTTTAACCATAAACTTGACCACCGTTTGACGTTCTTTCTAGTGGCATACAACACTAAAATCTACGATATTTTTGCTAGAAAATAGTTGAGTGAAAAAGTGAGGTACTATTTAAAATTCTTTAAACTGCTCCCATGAAAAAATATGTTCATGTGAAAGTGTCCTATGCCTCCAAGGTACAGATATAACTATTTCAATACACAAATAAACCAAAGTACTTGGGGTCCAACGAATTTTAAGTAAATTTCGAAGAAGCTCTCTCTACTACGGTCGTTACCATGTTGGTACCTAATTGTTAGTTTCATTACCCCTAGACTGCAAAACCGTCGTTAAGGTGTCCGCTTGGCTAGGTACACCAGTTCTCAAAGCGAAGGGGGGGGGGGGGGGGAGATAAGATCGACACTGGATTACGCATCACGCGCTTCTTCGCCTCTACAGACCAACCACCCTACTAACGTGAGTCTGTGACGCGCCTTTAAGGACCTTAAAGCGGTCAGTTTGAAATTTTGTGCTGGAATGTTGAAAATAAAGGTTCCTTGCATGTACCCTCCCCCTTGTTTACCTTTTACATTGTCCAAAAAATACACGTTAATTACGATACCAAGAAACGAAACATGGATAGGCGAGTACAAAGACTCTTCAACGCTGTTCGTAATAAGAAACCTTTTATCAGTCTCAAGCTTGAGCGGACTGTAATAATTGACTCTTACAGCCCGGAGCTGTGCACATCCTTTGGCGGTTCTACCAGGCGGCCCACCTTAACTAAAATATTTATACATCTATCTATTTATCTGTATATTAACCTTTTTTAAGGTACGAGTTAACTGCCGTAATTCTGCAAAAATTACATCTATACTTGTAAATAAAATACCAAACATCGCGGGATTGTGTGGCGATTTTATCAGGGTACTTTTACTTCGTATCGTTGATACCGCACACAAAGGGTACTTTCCGTCACATATTCCAGAACTTTGCGTGTAGGAAAACCATTTTCCACTAACACAGCTTTACCGAATTCTTCTACAATTTATAACCATTGACTGTGATGAGAAAAATAAAAGACGATGAAGGGTTCTGTAAATTTTCCTTTTAAATCCGGTTCATTTCCGCTTGCTTTTACTCTCCTCTTTCTTTCCACTTCCGTTACTGTCGAGAGGGAGGGAAATCAATTTTTCCGAATAAAAAAAATTCCTTGCCTAGTATAGTCAGAATCCGAACTCACTCGTTCTATAAATTTCATCTGATTTTTATGTAACATTTAACCGGTTTTCAGTGCGTTACAGAAACTCTGCCGGTGATTTTTCCTGCATTTTTTACTTACGCTTTTTTCAGAAGCAGTTATTAACAGAAATATTCCTGTTAGAAGGGGTATCACTTTTTAAATATCTTACCTATATGTTAGTATTTCTTTTTCTAATTATTTTTATGCCCATATAGTAGCATTTATTTTCCATGATTAAATAAATATATAAGTAATTATACGTGTAAACACATACGTACATTAATCACTTGGAAACATGAATGATACAGGTTTTAATTGTAGGCTATGTTCAAATTTCTAAATGGCTTTCTCGTGACGTCTAGTACAGCAGTTAACAATTTGGAGGAACATTTCAAGACAGTTATGATAAATCCTTTTTTGAGATTAAAAAAATAACCTGAATAAGCGATGGTATTTATGTATATATTTGTGAATATTGTTCTGCAACAAAAAAAAATTACACCAAATAATGAATAAATATTTTAGAATAAATAAAACTAATAATGGTTTAGACACTTTCCTCTTAATATCGCAGTGCGGATTCATTCGAAGGGCTATGCCAGTCTACCGGGGGACGCGATCACCCAGACCTTCAGAGGTGGTTTCAACGAAGTTTGCGTCTCGCATAAACCAAGAACTCTTCGTTATCCCAAATAACTGAATCTTCGTTGAAACTACGCTAGAGCCAGACTACCAAGCGTGCGTTACTTTGTAAACAGTGTAAATATTCTCGTCGGATGCGAGGAGAAGTTGTTGTGATGTGTAACATCTTAGCTCTAGGTTTACGGCATTTTTTTATGGGAGAAATTTCGTGAATGGTACGGAAGTCGCATGTATGTACCGTGGTGATGTCATCTGTGGCAGATAGCGGTTACCAAAGTTCACAAAGCCAAAGGGAAACTTTACCGTATTAACTGTTTAGAGACTTTTAGCAAGATGGACAGTATTATAAGTAAAATCCTTGTCGAAAATCAGGTCCAAACACAGAGTTAAGTTTTTTTTAAGTCTTTTTTGCTTTTATCAGAGCAGTTTCGTTATATGGTTTAAAGTTTCTGTCTGCGAATGGAATGATTCGATAGTCGACGCAGATGCTCCGGCAGTGAATTTTAGCGGCGGTTACGGAAACTAAGTGTGATTTGCGTCCAGAAATGTAGTTGAAAACACAGTTCGCGTATATTTAGCACACTTGACATTATTATAAGGAATTCTACGTTAAATTTCGTGCCCGAGTTTCGTATTATAAGTTTATTTTCAACATGAGAACACATGAATTTTGCTGTCGAGTACTAGATCACTTTTTTTTGTGCTCGTGGTTAATACTCCAATATCATTCTCATGAGTCCGTGTTCAAAACAAGCAAGTGTAAATGGTTTCAGTGCACATTTTTTTACATCACTCCTTTATGCTTAAAAATGAAATTATGGGTCCACAAGTATGCCTTACCACCTTCAAACTTGCATTTGAAACCACTGAAATACAACAGTTTTCGCACATTCTCAAATTTCGATAATGTAGCAGAGAACTATCTGGTTAGCAGCCGGGCAATAACTATAATGAATGATACAATTTAATTTTCTAACGCAAAACTTTTATCACTAAATAAACACCCAAGATACATACTTAAGGTGCCTGTTCAGCTCTTCAATGTAATTCTTCTGTTTCAGGACTGTTGTCGTGTGTTCTTGATCAATGTCTTCTTTGATAATTTGTTAATGTTAAATACAATGGAAAGTCTATTACTCCCCGCTGACAATCCAAGTAATCTTTCCTTCAGGGCAGGTATGTTAACTTCTACGTTTACGGAGACATCCGGTTATTCTAAAAGTTCCCTGGATGACGTTTAGCCTTGTCAGCTTTGTAAAGTCTACATAATAAAACTTACTTACTGGCAGACAACGCACAGCCTAAACTGGAGGACTTAAAGAGTTTGGAAATTTGGAGGAAATATTTCTTGAGTACCCTTAGAATGCACTAAGGAGGTTTCTTTTTAATTCCATCCCTAAAGGGGTTAAAAGGCGTGGTATAGTTTGAATTAAAATTGAGATATTCTCAGGAACTATTAGACATACAGACTTGAAATTAGCTACGTATATTTCTTTAGCTACTTAGACGTCCGCTACGAAAGTATTTTACGAAAATCAGTTCCCATGGAGGGTTGCGGGGGCGTTAAAGATCAATATTCCCGGTTTTGTTCGAAAATCTCCATGGCAACGGATGTTGCATTGTTGATGCTTCCTTCGTCTCCATAACTGCTGTTGCATTGTTGATGCATTCTTCGTCTATGTTAAAATTTTGCTGGGCCATGAAGAACAATAAATCAATTTTTTTAAGTATATTTCCTACACACTTGAAACCATGCAGTAATGTTCCTTATATTACATAGCCATTAAATAAAAGCGAGGTTTTCCAAAAATCATATCCCAAGGGTGATTTAGCCTGGGCAACGCCGGGTAATTCAACTAGTCCAAGGAGACAATTTATTTGACAGTCTATCGGAGATGGTGACTGGAGCCCTGTTTTGCCGTACCGGGGACAGACAGACGCCGGTTCACTAGGGGGTAGCGTTGCCATCACAGCTCCCCTCCCCTTTTCTACCATCCCCATGAAGTAGAAAATCTGTTCGTGGGTGGGAGACAGGAACCAACCCCCCTCCCAACCCCCCTTTTTTTCAACCAGCAGGGTTTGCGCCAACAAAAGCCTCGCACGCACACACCAGAGCCCTGGAGGGCAATGGCGTTGGTTTTTTTTTTAAGGGGTAGGGGGTGCGTAATTCACGACAAACCATGCGTGTAAAACTTGACTCGGCTCCAACAAAGCATTCTGCGTTTTGTTTTTCTTTTTTTTCCCCACTTCCCTCCCTCCTACTTTACCATCCCCCGGCGCTGAAGCTCTAACGGAAGAGGATACTAGCATCCTTCTCTCTCTTTCCATCTCTCTCTCTTATTTTGGCACGCGTAATGCAGACGCGGATGTATGCGCAACGCCGCGTGAATTGTGGCGGTAGCCTGAAGCCCCCCTTCGTGAGAGTTAGAAAAGGGGTGGGTGTTACTACGTAAAAAAAAAAGAAGCAACCGTCTCGAAAAAGTATTTACTTCCTTCTTGCGTCGAACAAATTTATGGAGGAGTTAACGCATATATTTTGCGGCCGAGCGTGTGTTCTCGTCCGCTGCAAACTCCATAAACCCCTTCCCCCTTTTTTTCCGATAATCATCAAACCACCAACTATCGTAGGTACCAAAGCAGTTAAGAGCCCTCTTAAAATGAGTTCGTTTTCAGGCCAGATCGAATCCGCCGGATTGGGAATTTAGTTTTTTCTTGTTGTAACTGGTGTGTGAAGATCGTAGCGCAAGTGAGATAGCTACGTGCAAATAATTTTGGAACTGCAAATCTCGCCGACATTTCTGTGTTGTTTCGTCACTGTAGCGAAATATTAAAATAAAATAAAAATTAAGTCTAGTTATTCGTTTCACCTACCAACATAATAGATATGCACGTATGTATACTTCGTTATTAATTTCGAACTTAAAATTGCACGTTTTCATGCCTAAATAGGCAGGCTGAAGGGGGATAAAAACACTTAACGGCATTTATAGTCTGGGTCTTGTAACTAGTCTTCAATTCGACGGTTCTCAAAAGTACATAGTAGGCCTACTAATGGCCACTGTTATTCTGTACACAACTGTACAAAATCTGTTATTCCTTGTACACAACTTCATCATGTGGTTGTCAGTGTTCGTAAAACAATCTTCGCGTGATGCTTTGCAAGTTTCAAGTTGGGTAAAGGGGTATCACTGGTGCCACTTTTAAGAACAAATTTTTTTTAGACAAATTACATCAGCAGTCTCTCTCTCTCTCTCTATCTCTCTCTCTATATATATATATATATATAATGCGGTTGGTGGAGGAGGGAGAAAGTGACATCATGAAAAAGGTACCTTTCCACCTGACCTAAAAAAAAAACTGTTTGTTTGGAAAACTCAGCAGAGAAAAATACAAGTGGAATTATATCAGCATTTTTATACACCATTTGGAATTAAAACAGTTTAGCTATCATATTTTTCACGTCATAGTAGTGTATATTAGTGATTTATTAATATTCGCATATTTCTTCACATTCGCATTCGCAAAATTCATGCGAATATGATTATCAGAAGGAAAAAAAAGTTATGTACAAATAATATTAAATAAGACGAAGGTAAGGATTTTAATTGTAAAAGTTTTTTCTTGCTACTTTTTAAAAAAATACTAACTTCTTTCACTAAAGTAAACTTGCAAATATTTATTTTATCAGATTTTATTTTAACATTAGGTATTTTTATATTAGTATTATAAATAATCAACACTTTATTGGTGAAAAATAATATATTATATAAACCTACAAAAACACATTATCCTCTTAAACTTTTATTTTTATACATTATTTTGAATTTTAGTGTTATAAATAATCTTCTTCGTTTAAAGAACTGAATATTCCCATTCGCTTTCGTGAATGCCTAGAAATTGACATTCGTTCCATAACTAATATAGGCTATATAATAATACTTCGGTAGGTAGCGCTGCCAACCCCAGCAGTTGCCAATGATTGTTCAACAGACTGCATATAGCACCTCCGACGGAGACTATAGATGTGCTTGCAACTCAAGAAATAAAATCAAAAGATCCTGCGCTACAAAGAAAAAAAAATGTGTAATTTTACAAAATAATCCTTTGGATATCATTTGCCAGGAAATAATTTTTAATACTACAAAACATACATTGTAAATACGTACAACGCGTGGTTATTTTTGCCGGTATGAAATTTGTTTTCCGAGATAATACTGAGTTTTTCTTACGTGAATTGCCGGATAATTTTATATTTTAATTGATGTTTCATTCAAGCGTAATTTTTTTTAAACCACGGGAAATATATTAGAATATTCAATAATTATATTTTTTATTTTGCTTATTTATATCCCCTTATTATTAATCCTGGAATGTTATTCAAATGAGAGCGGCTTACAAATAACTTAAGCTACTAGAGGTTCTGGAACAACACAAAGCATGATAGCCTGGGTAAGAATCCGAACCTAGTATTACCGCGAACAATATTTTGTATTGATACAGTTGTTTTTTTCATGTAAATGCACAACTTTACAAATATCTTTAATTTTACATGAATATTTCTCTTCAATTTACAAAAATAAAATAAAATTACAGTATACGGGTTACGTTATAAACAGTTGGAGTTCAGCTTCTTTCATACCCGCTTAATATTATTAGCTTCACCTGTATGTTTTTATGTTTGTAACCGACTCCTTTGGGTGCGAATTTGACCCACTTTAAACGGCCAGATTTCATTCAAACTTTGTAGATTTATCGAGGACCGATGACAATACACTAATTTGATAAGGTTATTTTGCGGTAATCTCTACGGCCTTGTTTAACCGTGTCTTATGTGATATTTGCAACTAACACCGCAGGGTGAAATGCGCCCTTTTCCAAGGTGGCGCTTCCCAGCGGTAATGACGAGACCGAGAGACAGCAGTTTGATTACCTCGGCGTGTTCTGGGTGTATGGGGGGGGTGATGGGGGGAGCTTCCCTGCTGGGGGTTTTACAGCCCTCGCGTTGTGATTGTTGAGATGGAACCAACCGGCCCCGTGAGCACAGGTGTTCCCGGCCGATATCGGTAAACAAGCACGCGACTCTTGAGAGAAAGCTAAAAAAAAAAAAAAAAAAAACGGAGTATTTATCGTCGGAGATGTTTGTGTGAGCCCTCCTCCTTCTCTTCCCAATCCGCCCCTAGAGGGTTAGGACAACCTCCCCCCTGGAGACACTAAACCACACGTGACGTTCCCAACAAATTACACAACTACCCTCACTCTCTCTCGAGAGAGAGCATTATTTTTACTGCCAGCGCGACACCTTGTTCAAACAAGGGACCCGGGTTTAGGGTGCCACCGTGTACCTTCCTTCCCTCCCTCTCCCCCCAAGTACTCAAGGTCGAGTTCCCTTCCACTTAGGGCAAACATCTAGGGGGAAAAAAAGAAGGGAAAGACCGGTGAGGGATGGGGGGGGAGGGGATGTTGGCATCTCGAAGTCATGCTTCCAGCTGCCGCACTTTCATAGATCCCGTGAAGGGGGGGAAAAAAATACCCTTTCTTTACCTTCCCCCTTCAACAAACACACACACACACAGTCCGGGCAATACACAAACATGGGCAGCACGGACGTAAAGCAACCCACATTTTTCCCTTCGCAAATCTGCGGGGAAGGGATGCACACGATTTCATTTACGAGAATGCATGGAGTGGGTAAAGTAGGGTGGAAAAAAATATATATATGGAGCCCTGGGTAGTGGGAGGATGGGTTTGGATATAATATAATACCAGCAGTTGAAAATCGCAATCATTTTTATTAAATTAATGTTTTTTCTTTGCCTTCCCACGGGGGACCGGGGTTGGAAAAAAAAATAGGAAAGGAATGGTGGAATGTTGGAAGATAGATGAAGGCTAGAGGTGGAATGGAAAATATCTGTGTCAGGGAGAGGAAGGTTAGCAAAGTTCGTGCGAATCTGGAGGGTGAGAAATTTTTTTCTTTTCCTGGCGGGGGTGGCCTCCCTTCTGTCCCCGAGCACGGTGCCTGGGGATTAATTGAGTGTGATATTGGAGTGCGCGTGTGTGAAAGGTAAAGTGTTTGGAAAAAGGGGGTCGGGGGAGGTTTGAGAAAGAGGGTTAACATAGGGAGGGGGGTCGTGGCTGCAGCAAGGTTTCGACGTTCAACGCTCGCCCCATTGCTCAAACCGTAATGGCCGCCCTTGGTGTCAGGTTATTATAAATGTCCCCTTCCCCCCCCCCCCCTCGGCCCAGCAACCTCCAACACTAGCAAGGGACAAAGAAAGCAGTTGAAAGAGAAAAAAAAATTGTCTGCTAGACCGACGGAAATATCATTCTTTCTGCCTTACATGCCGGCGTCTAAATGCATTGTAGCGTGGCCAGTTCCGGAACGAATTGAGAAGGGTGGAGAGTGATTGGGGCGAAGGTGTAACTCAAAGAGGTTAAAAAAAAATGTTTAAAAAATACAGATATAATGTACCGCAGATGGTAGATGAGTCTCATGGCTGTCGTAACCTATACTAGAAAATCCTTATACCTACAGGCATCCACAATTTTTTGACGAAACTTCAAATGATATAAAAAAAATTATTTCATTAATTACTCTTTTTTTCCCTGTTTTCCGAATTCAAAAGTTTTTATTTCTTTATGTTGTCAGGTTAAATTAATTTGATTTGTAGACCTTTTCACACATGTCAGAGAAATCTATGATAGGTATTATAAACATAAATATTTACCAGAATTTTAAATGCTAGGTAGTTATTATTTTAGTTTAGAAAAAAATATGAATATCCATTTCTTTTAAAGAAATTATCTACAACTTTAAAAAGTATTGAGTAAATTTAACTGATTATTTAAATAACATGTAAAAATGTTCATTAATAAAAGTTACCTAGGTTACTCAAAAGTATACTGACAGAACACGCCTTACATAGATATCAAACGTTTAACTGATACTTGTTAATCACCATTAAAATTCTTATTTCTGTCATATCGTTATTCGACCTTGGTTCATACCAACTGCGTAAATAACGCACAGCCGCTAAAGGAAACACTTGAATATTGGAATTAGAACGAAACAACAATCGGTTTTTAGAAGTAAATAAATCTAAAAGCATTAACAATTAAAATATGCTTATAAGATATCATTCTGTAAACCCCCTCAAATGTACATCAAATGGGAAAGAACTAACTTAGAGGAGTTAGACTTTAACTTTCATTAACTCACGAATTTAAACTTACTTTTTTTTTCCCTGCCTGATATATGTGATTCTTAGGACATGTGCCATTTGTTCTATTCTGTTTTATGAGATAAACATACGTAATTAGACTTTTGTCGTAATGAAAAATTATCCATACACGCCACATATTTAGACTACTATGAAAAATAACTTCACACAGAAATAAATTTATGGGTGACTTTTAAAATGAGGTTACTTTTTATGTCAAATTTGACAGAAAAATAAAATATATATATATATATTTTTTTTTTAAGCACTCCCAAACGATCTTGTTTGTGGAAGCTTAGAATGGAAGCGAAACTACTAGAAGAACGTGACATAATATATATCCCAGAAAAGAGGAAGAATTTACAGGCGACTGCGTTGCGAAATATGGTTCTGAGATGCCTCGAGCTAAAAGGATGCAGAGAAGGGAACTGGCGTGAAAGATGCGGAGATGAGATTTGCAAATCGGTCAAAGGCTTCCGATATTATATCATGTCAGGTGAAGACTTTGGGGAAGAGGGGGTGAGGAGGAGGAGAAATGGGAGTCCGTGGAGACCTTCAACCGGTCGCGAAGAAAGATCGTCGCCCAAGCCAAGTTCTGACTCCACGGCAACCGAACATCGGAAGCTTTCTTGGTCGTCGAAGTTAGCGCAGTCTGCAGACATAGTCTGTATTACATACGTCACTTGTCTCAAATTCTGCGGTTCTCAAAAGTAGCATCACTGGTATCAATTTGCCAACTGTCACTTGCATAGCAACACGAACAATAACAATCACGTGAAGTTGCGATGATATTTCTACCTTTAAATACTTTTTATATCAACACCTATCACACATTGCGTTCTTTGCGTCGTTCTTGTAATGGAAAAAATTGTTTTATAAACATTATTTTGACATATGCCATTGCATATAATAAGATATCCGAACCACGAGCCTCCGCAGAGTCCGTTGATGGCGTGTCGATCATTGGCCAGTTGATGCGCCCGTGCTTCGCTACGGCGGTCTGCAGGCAGAACAATAAACAAACCCTAACGTTTAATGTGAATTGTGTAATTTTTTGTCAAAAGTTTTATTTATAATTTTCAATTTTTAAATTGTTGGTAGACCTGGGCCTACCCGGCCTACCCGATGGAGCCGCCACTGACACTAAACAATTTTTTTGTTACCAAATTATAATTGTAGATAAAGCAAGCCTAGATATTGTTGTGCTCTTAATTTTTAAATATTAACTCTAATATTTATTAGTTACATCTATAGACAGTTCGATAAATGTTTCTTCAGTTTATTCATTAATTTTATTATCTTTTTAAAATTTTGGTTATTGATTTATAAGAGGTGTTTATTTTGCTTTTAATTTTAGCGATTTATTTTATTTAATTTTTGGGTAGTAGGTAATGATTAGAGGTATCGGGACAGAAATTGCTACATATATTTTACATTATATTTTTTCATGGTACGTTGCAAAACGTTTAAGTAAAAAAAAAAATTGACAATTTATTTTTCACGCTTTTTTAGTTTTATAAAATAAAATATGTATTTTTTTGCAAGTGCAATAGTTTGATGAACGGTAAATGCAAACGTTGTTGATTGTTTGTATTAAGCCAGAAATAGCATTGGCCTAATTGAACAGCTGTTTTAAAATCTAATAAAAAAAAAATTTCATACTCTTTTCGCATCTCTTAATATTTTTTTTCTCTGAACAGTGTACTTTTGGGAACTTTGAGTAATACTCCAAAAAGGTCGATCGATCATATTACAGCAACAATTTTTGGAGTACATACGGTGGCCACTACCTGTTTATAAATATGGATGTAAAACCGAACGCGGAAATATATTTCATGCTTTTGGGACTGAACGATGCATAATCCAAAAATGCAAAGACAGTTTTCGGTGTCATCTCTCTTTTCGCATACACGTAAATCTTTTTTTTTCTGTTCTCCCCTCGCTAGAAAGCAAGTGAGCAAAGAAGGCGTGACAGGGAGAAGGGTGAAAATTCACAAGGATATGGTTTGTGGGAGTTGGTGTTTCTTGTTTCTGGAGGTGCAGGAGGGATATAGATAGACAGAGAGAGAGAGAGAGAGAGAGAGAGAGAGAGCATTAGGGCACAGAGGGCCCAACGCAGGAAGATTGGGTCCACTTTGTTCGCGGGGCGCCTAGCGCCAAAACGTGCCCCGAGGAATCCGTCGGCGAGGGCAGGAAAGTGTCAGGGACTGGAGGTAGTTGTTCCCCAAAGCTCGTGGGGGGGGGGGGGGTGAAGGCGCCCTAAAAGCTTCCCCTTCCCACGTGACCCTGTCGATATTCCCCGCTCCTCTGGCGGGCGGGTAGTGCCCTGTCAGAGGAGAGAGTGGTTTGGGCTGAGGTGATGTCCTTCTCCCGACAGATGCTGCCCCGGCGGGATCCCTCAAGGGGGTGGTTTTCGGGGATGACGTCTTCCACCCATTCTCAACCCCCTGCATCACGTGCCCCATTAGAGCCCGGGGGAGACGTGAAAGGGAATCAATTGATGGCGTCGCCCGCCCCCCACCCCCAAGAAGAGGTCCCTGCGCCGTTTGCTTCCACTCTTCTTTCTCTTTGTCTCTCTCTCTCCTCCCATCCCCCGGAGGAACAAGACGCGGGAACAGAGAGAGAGAGAGAGAGAGAGCTTGATCCGTCGCACGTTCCGCACGCGTTGTTTTGTTATCACTCCCATGGATATTCCCCCCCTTCACCCACTATCGAGAGAGGTCGGAACGAAGCCCCACCTCCTGGACAGGGATTTCGGCCACTCACGGACAAAGCACGGACGCCTCGTCCCCCGCAGGTAACTCGGGTGGAGTGATGCACCCCCGTGAATGTATTCCGCGTGTGTTGGAGGCTCACAAACCGCCGGGGCGCCTAGAACGAAGCTTAAGACAGCAGTATCCTTAATTATTTGGCTTCTAATATTTTGTGTTTTTGTACAGCACCGTGACTGACTGACAGGCAACGCACAGCCTGAACCGGTGGACCTACAGATTTGAAATTTGGAGGAAATATTTCTTGAGTACCCTAGGGGTGCACTAAGAAAAAATAATTATTTTTAGTATCGTCCCTAAATGGGTTGGGGGGGGGGGGGGGAAGGTGGTAAAGTTTGTATGAAGCGAAATATTACTCACTGACTCATTCATCACGAATTATCAGGAATATTAAAGACATACAGATTTTAAATTCAGCACGTGTATTTCTTTTGCTACGTAGACATCCACTAAGAAAGTATTCTACGAAAATCTGCTCCCAAGAGCGGTTTAGGTTGAAAATCTCCATGGCAACATATGTTGCACTGTTGATGCTTCTTTCATCTCCATGGCGTGGACTTATTGTTGTGCACCGCGCCACGGGCGTATTAATATTATTATTATTACTTGTATAAATAAGTATTGTTAAACAGTGTTATGTGAGTTTAGTTGAAGCTGTGTAACTAAATATTTTTGCTGGTATAATGCTTTTCACTCTTTAGATTGACATAGATTTTATAGTTACGAGCCTAGGAGCATGTAAATATAATCCAACAAAGAGACGTGAATATTTCTCGATCGGAGTGTAGCTGTGGGCAACTATGGCTCAACAAATTAGCAATGAGCTAGGTCCGGTTCGTATGCCATGCTGTCACTTTCACGTGCAAGATACCTAACTCAGACCACACGTCCACGCGGACAGTTAGCCGAGCTTCATAAACTACCTAATTATCGGCAAGCTTCAAGTTTGAGAATTGATTTATAGTGAAATTTAATTGCGCTTTGCGTAGGTTCGGTTTAAATGCTCGAGAAAAAAATTTTCTAGTTCATTTTTTTTAATTAAAGAATAAAAAAAATTTTGTCTGGAAAAGAGTTATTTGATTTCAGATCATACCCGCATTCTCAATTATTATCTCTTGTTCTAAAAAAAATATTATTATATCGATCTGCACCTAAATTCTGTCGCGCGTGGACCCCACGCACACAATTCTTTTTTCCTTTTTCTTTTTTTGTTTTGTGGCAAGTTAACCCGCCGCACACTATACACCAGCGGCGGCTCCAATCAAACGTTGCCCCCGGGTCTAGCCCGCGCGGCAAGTGTAATCGGTATTGATTCGCGCTGCCAGGGGGTCGGCGTAGCCCGGCCGCGATGCAGGAGGGGAGTTTTCCGAAATCAAAGGAAGGAGAGGGGTGTGGGGGAGGAGGTGGAGGTGGGGGGAGGGTTGGAATCGAGGAGAGGATTTATACGACCCCGACGCAGCCCCTGATTGCGGCCCGCTGTATCTGACGCGGTCTCTCCGCCGCTGACTGATAATGCAGATTAACGTGAAATATCGGCGAAGAGACCAACCGCGTCCTCGGAAGAAGCTTGGTAGCCAACCCCCGGTAGAAGGGAGTTTCTACCACCCCTCCGCCCCACGGGTTTCCCGCCTTAAAAGGAGTTCGCCTTCTTCGCTTCCCAATATATATATATAATTTTCGAAAATACTTTTTTTTTACCCTCAGACTCAGAGGCATTGGGCGAAAAAAAAACGATTAGAAGATAGAGCGTTGAAAAGACCTACGTAAAAGACGCGAAAAACAAGAGGCTTGGAAGGATTTTTTTTTTGGGGGGGGGGGGGGGCGGGTTATATGGCCCCCAGGGGCTGTGAATAGATGGGAACAATTTGAGATGACAGGACGAAAATATAAGGAAAAGCTTTCCCGTGTGTTGCACGCCATGAGGAAACGGAGAAGAAAAAAATTGCGAAAAAAAAAATTAAGTAAGGAAAAAAAACAAAAACAAATACGAGCGAAATATGAGTTGTCGAGAGCAGGAAAACAAGCGCACAATAGGGCCTCGACGTAGCGTTCGCGTCACCAAGACAAGCGGACAATGAAGTCACAAATACACGTTCTTTCGTGGAATTTATTCTTCTTTTGTAGAGTCAAGTGCGTTATTAATTTACGGCGCGTTTTCTTTTGCTCCTCCGCAAAGAACGGTCTTGCGAAATTTAAACTTCAATTTAAAGGAAGAATGTCGGCATCCGGCAATGTGCCATGTTTAATATAATTTTTTTTTGTGTAATAACTCCTTGGTGTCACGGCATATTTCTGACGTGACAACAAAATGTTTGTTAATCTGAAGAATGAATCTGAAACCAACGTTCTCCGGTATGAGTCAAAAAAATATTTCACTCCAGATATGTGTAATTTGGTATCTTCAGCTTAATTTTTTTTTCCCCACAGATTCGCACAGTCCATTAATGTTTCGGTATGGGGGTCTATTTAAAATTAAACTTCCAACGGTATGTGAGCTATTTATTCATTATCTTCCGTAGTATATGCTACGAAAATAATTGTATTATTCTGATTGAAATTAAATTAACTAAATAATTACCACATACAGGCACCCTTTTTTTTGTATACAAAGTACCTACATATAGCACTTTTAACATATCAATAAAAACATTTTGTCTTTGGAAATGATGGTGAATTCTCCACGGGAACCTACAAATATTTACTTTTTGAAGAATTATGTATATCCTAAAAAGAGATAATCTTAAGACAAAAGTCACGTACTAAAACGTTATGATTCAGAACTGTTTAACACTCTTTGTTCATGCAAGGCTTCAAAATTTGACTGGCCTAGAATTTTCTCAAAAACCATTAAATAAACCCTTTGTTAAATGATAAAAACCATCTATAACAATTACCTATAGTTATACTATAAATTTATTAAAAATCATAAGTTTTATATATAGTAATAGTAACGGCATGTAGTGAACTGGCCAGAGGGTAAATAAAGGAAAGTATAACCTTACGGGTGAAGGATTGCCTAATCAATTGCAGATATTGGAATTATTTACCAGTAAGCGTCTGCCATCTGTAACTCGCTGTAAGAAATTACAGTAAAATTGCGAACTTTTCAAAGCAGAATGCACATCAAACTAACTCCTATAAACAAATATTTATTTGTATATGGCGAAACAACTATTAACTAGATGCAAAAAATATTTTGTTGGTCATATCAAATATTGCGTGTAACAAAATTTATATATATATATATATATCCTACTAATATTATAAATGCGAAGTGTTGTGTCTGTTTGTCCGTCTTTCACGCAGAAACGGAGCAAAAGATCGGCATGATTTTTTTCATATGTGAGAGTGATTTATAGACTACATAAAATTATGAGTAGTATAATTTGGTATGTCCAGAAGTGGTTTCAGGATGAGGTGCCAAGGTTCCGTCCGCCATGTTGGATTATGACGTTACGGTAACCATCTTGGTGCTAAATCTCTCCAAAATTCCTCAAAAATCATCAAAATTCTAAGAAATTTCTCTATTTCAAAAGAAAAATTCCCTTTTTAGGTAAAGTTTCCCATTTATTTTCTCAAAAAAGTCCTGAGTCTTAATTTTCTTCACGGAGGCTGGAAAATAAGTTTTTGAATTGTAATAAGTGGTTTAATTGATGGTTTGCCCATTTTTCCCCAGGCCAGAATGCCATACTGCAGAGCAGACTGAAAGATGGCAAAATAAACCATCCGAATCCCTTCAGCAGAAAATTTAGATCTTATGTTAGTTCAACGAATTAATATTTAATTTTTCGCATGTTGTTTGTAAGATAATAATTTGTACCATTGATAATAATTTGTATCATTTTACAAAACAGTCAGGTACTTTACTTAAGAATTGAATATCCTGTACTCTTTCTATGACACTACATTTTTCGCAGTTAAAGCTTATTTCATTACGTACACGAAATTTCACTACATGTTCGATAGGCTGACCACAAATTTTGGCAGCTAAAGTAATATATTAGGTTTGATTAATATTTTGAGACAGAAAACTTTCATCTAATAACTATGTCTTAAATTTTTTAAGTTGACCTTTTCAAATACACAAGCCCAATTCTCAGAAGAAAATAAAAATCCAAAATCATCTGCAGAAGAAACTATCTGCCCCTCTATGTTGTTGTTACATAAATCATTTGTATTTATCAGAAACAAAATTGGCGTATATTTATATTTAGGTAGTCTCTTGATTTATTATTTACTTTTAATCTCGGAGACTTACCTTCCAAATTTATTTTAAACTCAGTGTTTGCCAAACCTCTTGTTCCTACTTTATCCAATTTAACTGGAAGTATTTTATGTGAACTGAATCAAAAGCCTTAGCAAGATCCAACATTACACCAACACATGTTTTATCTTGTTCTGCACAAAGTTTGTTGCTTTTCGTAAAGCATAATTTTGTACTTAAACATTTTCTAAACCCATATCGATTTACAAACAGTATGTTGCTATCATCTAAAAATAACATTGTTTTTAACACATTTCTCTAAAAAAAATTTAGATGTTACTTAATATCTAGATTGGTCTAAAATTAGAAGATGCAGAGCTAATCCCTCTTATGTGAGGGAATAACAATCGCTTCTTTTAGCCGTTCAGGAAATTTCCCCAATTTAACCTTAAATTTGCTAAATGAGCTATACGTTTTCACAATTTATATGTGTGTTCTTTAAGTATGCTTACACTTATCTTAACGGGGCCCAACGCACTGGAGTTTTAATTTCAGAAATAATAGGTTGTACACCAGATTCTGACGTAAGAGCTAATAAATTTGGCAAATATTTTGTATTAACTCAATAATTCATGGACATATTACTAGACTTATTCATAAACAATTGTAAAGACGTAGCTTTTCCAACATTTGTAAAACTATTTATTTAGTGTGTATGCAGCTTCTCGGAATTTTACGTGGCATTTATTACAAAGATATCGTCTGTAAAAGTTATGATATCTACTTTTATTTTTGTTTCAGCAATTTTTGTTTTCTAATTTATTATTGTCTGTAATTATTCATATTAGTATAAGAGAGGTAAGCCTGTTTATATAGTAACAATAACGTATGTCTTACATAATAGGGAGCAAGGAGGAGAAGCATATGACACATTTCATAATTGCCGGATAAATGTGGTGGTCGGGTAGACGACACCCGACTGGAGCACACATCTGTCACACGTCTGCAGTCTGCTCAGAAATCAATTTTCTATACTTTTACACAAGACTCCTTTGTAAGCCAGTTGCCAAAAAATAGTATGTAATAAATATTCCAAGATATATGTTGTAACTTTGAAAAACACATGGCTATTTTTGCATGTATGAGATACTCTTTATCGAGATAATACTGAGTATTTTTTTACAAAAAATGAGCGCATAACTTAACATTTTTAGTTGATGTTTCATTCAAGCATATTTTTTTAAAAACACCGGGAAAAATAATCGAAAAGTCAATAATTGGACTTTATTTTGTTTCATTATGCTTTTAACTTTTCGCAGTTAATACTAGAAAGCTATTTAGGGAAAGGTTTACAAATAACTTAAACCCGGTTAACAATCCGAACCCAGAATTACTGCAAACACTATTTTGTAGTGATTCTGTTGTTTACATGTAAATGTACAAATTTACAAATATGAGTAGTCTCTACTCTTAAGGAGATGGGTGCGCCACACTTTATATCATAATTTAGTTTTTTAGTGAAACATTTAGACTATTTTAATGGTTTTACTTCAATCAAATGAAAATATATTTACATCGCATACTCTTGGATTAATTAATTGCCAAAGTGATTTTTTTTGGGGGGGGGGTGGTTACATATAAAGATATTCAACTTTAAAACAGGACTTAATCATTTTAGGTTCAAGAGCAATGATACTGGCTACTTCAAGAAGCAGATGGGATTTCGTTTTACCTGGACTTTCATAATCCTCAAATTTGTGAGGAGTTTGACAGCTAGGCAAAATAAAGTAAGTTTTGTAAATAGTCGTACAAACCCTATCATGAAGTAGCCAGTATCATTGTCTTTAAACATTAAAAAAAAATTAGTCGTGTATTCATTTATTCTCTTTATTTGTACGCCCCCAAAAAATGTAACTTTAGCAGCTAATTATGCAAAAAGTATGCAATGTATATTTTTCGTTACGTTAAAGTTAAGCCATTGAAAAAAATCTACAAATTTATCTGTGAAGAACGTAAAAATAAAATAATGGACTAAAATGTAAGATTGTGGACGCGCGGCTGTGGCGGCCGTACAGCCGCGCAGGAGTGAAGTCGCGGTCGTGTGCCGGCAGGTCGGAGGACCCGAGACGACGTACTTCAAGGGCCCGGAGCCGCTGGAGGGCAGCCGCAAGTTCCTGGCCATGAGGCTGTTCCCGTCGCACTTCAGCCGCGGCCAGCTGGCCCTGCGCTGCACGGCCTACATCGCCACCATGTACCGCCAGTCGGCGGAGGCGCGCTTCGGCGGCCGCGCCAGTGACCCGGTGCCCGAGAGAGGTCAGCGAGACTCCTTCCCCTCCTTCCCATTCTGACCCTTCTTCACCTCCTGCATCACCTTCCCCTCCTGCAACTCCTTCCCCTTCTGCAACCCCTTCCCCTCCTGCAACTCCTTCCCCTCCTGTAACTTCTTCACCTCCTGCAACACCTTCCCCTTCTGCAACCCCTGCCCTCCTGCAACTCCTTCCCCTCCTGCAACAACTTCCCTTCCTGTAACTCCTTTACCTCCTGAAACTCCTTCCCCTCCTGCAACTCCTTCCCTTCCTGTAACTTCTTCACCTCCTGCAACACCTTCCATCCTGCAACTCCTTCCCTTCCTGTAACTTCTTCACCTTTTGCAACTCCTTCCCCTCCTGCAACTCCTTCCCCTCCTGTAACTTCTTCACCTCCTGCAACACCTTCCCCTTCTGCAACCCCTGCCCTCCTGCAACTCCTTCCCCTCCTGCAACAACTTCCCTTCCTGTAACTCCTTTACCTCCTGAAACTCCTTCCCCTCCTGCAACTCCTTCCCTTCCTGTAACTTCTTCACCTCCTGCAACACCTTCCATCCTGCAACTCCTTCCCTTCCTGTAACTTCTTCACCTTTTGCAACTCCTTCCCCTCCTGCAACTCCTTCCCCTCCTGTAACTTCTTCACCTCCTGCAACACCTTCCCCTTCTGCAACCCCTGCCCTCCTGCAACTCCTTCCCCTCCTGCAACAACTTCCCTTCCTGTAACTCCTTTACCTCCTGAAACTCCTTCCCCTCCTGCAACTCCTTCCCTTCCTGTAACTTCTTCACCTCCTGCAACACCTTCCATCCTGCAACTCCTTCCCTTCCTGTAACTTCTTCACCTTTTGCAACTCCTTCCCCTCCTGCAACTCCTTCCCCTCCTGCAACACCTTCCCCTCCTGCACTCCTTCCCCTCCTGTAACTCTTCCATTCGTGTAACTCCTTCCCTTCCTGTAACTTCTTCACCTCCTGCAACTCCTTCCCCTCCTGCAAATCCTTCCCCTCCTGCAACACCTTCCCCTCCTGCAACACCTTCCCCTCCTGTAACTCCTTCACCTCCTGAAACTCCTTCCCCTCCTGCAACACCTTCCCCTCCTGCACTCCTTCCCCTCCTGCAACACCTTTCCTCCTGCAACTCCTTCCCCTCCTGCAACTCCTTCCCCTCCTGCAACACCTTCCCCTCCTGCACTCCTTCCCCTCCTGTAACTCCTTCACCTTCTGAAACTCCTTCCCCTCCTGCAACATCGTCCCCTCCGGCAACTCCTTCCCCTCCGGCAACTCCTTCCCCTCCTGAAACTCCTTCCCCTCCTTCCCCAGTTTTCATGTTTACTTCTTTTAACGAACAAACATCTTACTCTCTCTTTTAAGATTAGTTTAGATCAGCTTGTGGGTGCACCTTGAGGTAACTGTCAAATACGGGATGGTGCTTAAATCCAAGGTTATATATGGATGTGTATAGAATGCAAATAACCCCACTGTTATAGCAAATTTTAACTATATATAATTACTAGCTGAAGTGCCCGACGCTGTCCGGGATTTACACGACAGGTCTAGTCTGTAGGACGTACACTTGAAAGACGGGAATTTTTTTTTTTATATTTTAACGCCCCCGTAACCCGCCTTGGTAGCTTATTAAGTGAGTAAAGGAGACGCAGAAGGCAACAGTGCAGTAGCTGTTACCATGGAGACGATGAATGCGCGAACAATACAATAGCATAAAAATTTTTTTTGATCTTTAACGACCCAGCAACCCTCCTTGGGAGCTCAGTTTCGTAACATCCTTTCTTAGCGGATGTCTTACGTAGTGAAAGGAATACACCTGCCAAATTCCATGTCTGTGAGTCATTGAGTGTTATTTCGTTTCATACAAACACTACAACCCATGTTCACCACATTAGGAGTGGAATTTTAGAAAAATGCTCGTGAAATATTTCCTCCAAATTTCAAATCTCTAGGTCCACTGATTCAGGCTGTGCGTTGTCTGTCAGTCACGGTGGTGTTTTATAGGTGTGGAGATATCTGCGTCCGAGGCACAGAACGTTTGTTCTATGATAGGGCAGCTTTTATCCTAGTTTTTTGGCCGTTCCGTTTGACTCTTTTCGGTCCTACTTCGTGCGGGAAACAGCTTGTCTAGTTGGTTTCAAGCGTGGGAACAATAACTAACGAGATTTACTGTGTCTGTTGCAGTGACCTCGCCCAATAGGAGCCCTCCGTGCTCGACACCGCTGCCAGTTCTCCTGCTGCTGTTCGTCCTGTGTTGCCAGATTTCGAGATAGCGCCAAAACGTTCCCATCGCAGCGGCAGCACTTTGGCAACATAGCAGCAACTAGCGGCAATCTAAGTGAAGTGGCAACAGCATAAATGACGTCACGAACTCCCGATTATGTATAAAAAAAATATATGATTAACTAGTCATGGATTCTGACTCAAGTCAAATGCTGCCAAGTACAAAAACATTTGTTGAAAGAAGGGAATAAATGGGAAGGGGGCTGTAGATTATTGTTTTCGTTTGAAATGATTTCCAAAGAAAAACATTTAAAAGCATTGTTGAACGACACCGTGAATTGAGAGAAAGGAGTAAGATAATATGTGATTAATAATAATTATTGTTGAAAGAAATTTGTAGATGTTGGTTAAATATTTGAATATTAAGTGGAATGTACAGAACTGCCTTGAATTTAGAAATGTGAGATATATAGATGATAAATTTATAAGGAAAAAAATATGAATGAGCAATTTTCTTGTGTAAAAATGTTTACTTAAAATTCACATTTTTAATTACAGTATTGTAGATTTCTTATTGTAATATTGTTTTATAAATGAAATGGAGTTTATACCAATACTGGTAAAATAATTATTTAAATGTTTTTTTTTAATGCCTTGGTTAAAATATTGGATTTAAAAAAAAACTACGTGAAAAAAAAATGATTTCAACATTTCAAGTAAGTAAAAGGTGCGTTAAAATAATTTATTTAATATTCGTTACCTCATGTACAACATTTCACCCTACCAACCCATTGTTTGATTACCGATTTTTTAATTATATGTAAGGAGTTTTATCTATTTAAACTAATTTGTTAAGAAGTGTGACAATCTTTCAGATTTAAAATCACCTTACCAAGCATGACTTTAATGGAATATTTTCTAGCACCGATGATAATTTTATCCGAGATATACTGGGAGTTAAGACATTATCACATTCTGCCCAACTTCACAGACATTAGTATAGTTATCAATGTTTTCTGCCGTTAGTGGCACTCTCTGTAATGTGTTGTCAAATGTCATTATTCGCCAATCATAACTGCATGTTTTGTCTACGCGAGCATCAGGTACATGTGTATTACTTGTTCCAATTTCAACTGTTTAATGTATTTCTTTCACTCGTTAATACAAATCCAAGACAAAATGTGTGTATGTAACTGATATTTAATAATCCTATCGTTTTATAATAATAGGTATTTTATAAATATTTATTTATGGAAAAGGTTTGCTTAGGATAAGAAATATAAAAAGTTGCTTATATTTATCGCCATAAATTGTGAGATATTTATTTACATAAATTTTATCTCTTGCATTCCTTCTTTACGATGACTGTAAAAGATCTCGTAAAATAATGAACGTCCATAGATGTTATTTTTCTTGTCCAGCAAATATGAAATACATGAACAAAAAACAATAACATAAATGGGGTACACCTCTCTTCTTAATTACTTAGCTCTTGCTATAAGAACTCCTGGTTTTAAAGTTCTGGAATTTGTTGGAAAGTGCTAGCTTTGAAACAATTGCAGTGAGGATTCGTATTTGTGAGTGTTCGTGTTACCATGTATATAAGGGTCATAAATTTGTTCCCTTGTCAAAATGTAGCTAATTATACTTTTAACGGGTTTGTTTAACATTTATATGAACATGCTAGATACAATTTATTAAAATCAAAATCTTGTAATAAAAACTGTCAGTAAATATATTTTATTGTAGAATATTTTCTTCTATTTTTGTAGAAAAATATTGTTTTTTGAATTGAAGATGTGTTATTAAATAAAACTCACTGCAACATGAAATCTCAGTTCAAAAATAATTTTTATAATTTGATTTACACAAACAGATTAGGTTACTGCATTTGTGTACCACATTTGTATTTTATTTAATATGAAGTTTTATATAGTACGTCACACAACATCAAGTATACATAATTGAATTAAAGTTGAAATAAGTTCCAAAATATATATTTTGATATTTAAAGTATTTTTGGTTGATTTAGAACTAGTTGAGTTACAAACAACAAAATTTCAAGCTCATTACGTTCCCTAATATTTCGTAAAAACAGACATCGATACTTTACTTTCACCATTTAATATATTCTTAATTTACATACATAATGAGTCCGAATTCCAACTATAAAATTCAGCTGAAGGTTAATTATGACGAAATAAGAAGTAAGCATCTATAAGACTTATGATATAAAGTGCTTTCCAAGGCTGGTATAGCCTACGTCTTAAAGTAAGTTAGGACTTAAAAATATTTTTACTGTAACATAGTACACTAAGCGTTTGGATTATGTTTAATTGAATGATGGTATACAACCACCGCAAAATTATTTTATGGAAATAATTGGGAATAACACGTTTATTTTCCAGATAATTTAGCGACGTGTTACTTACTGCACCTAGTTATTTCAATTTTACTACAGCGATAAAATTCGCAGTGTAGATAATTAAATTATTTATTGTATAACTTCATTCAATTAAACATAATCCAGGAGT
Organism: Bacillus rossius redtenbacheri; assembly: GCF_032445375.1. Taxonomy (NCBI): domain Eukaryota; kingdom Metazoa; phylum Arthropoda; class Insecta; order Phasmatodea; family Bacillidae; genus Bacillus; species Bacillus rossius. The sequence continues at coordinate 16,746,652 of NW_026962013.1, forward strand.
TCAGTGTTTCATCTTAAATACTTTGTTATTATTTATAATAAAAATGTTGTTCAGCCCCAACTTCAGAGACATGTACCAGACTGGGAAACATTTTAGCCTTAAGGTTTTCCAACTTATTTAGTCGTGATGAACCTGCATCTTAAGTTTGTCGGTCGAATTCAGACGCACACTGTATATTCAATGGTTTCAGTGACTAACCTAATGCTCACGTTTCACATGATGAGGAGAAAAGTATCTTACCCTCCTATTTCCAAGAAAATATTTTTATTGTCAGATTATTATAGCTAATATTTTTAACTGGCACCTAGCAACACATGCATGAAACATTATGTATTACTTTTGATGGACTCCAAAGCAAATTTCAATCTAAATTACCCTGTCTGAAATAGTTTATCATAAAAAATTGTACTCAACTAAATTTATATAATTATTGTATAAATGTCCAGCTGTGATGAAAGTAAGAAAAGGCAAAGGTGTAAATGAAGCTACTTTAGTTGTTTTTTTCTTGTTTTCCGTATTAATGAAGACTTGCTGGCCCACCACTTTTTTACGTCAAACTGAATTATTGTGAACACAGTTATGTAATTATTTATGAACTATACTTATTTGTTTGAAACTGAATCTACCAAATATAACTAGCAGTTATAATAATACGTATTTAAACAAGGTTTTAAATGATATAACTATTTTTTTTTAACTAGGTGTCAACTTACAGTAAATTCAAGCTAATCTGAACTTTCTGAATTCAATCAACTTTCTTGACAGTAGTACTTGTCAAAAATTGCACACAATTAAACCCGCACTTGGCCTGTCTTACACATGGTTAACTGACAGCATATCAAGACAAGCAATAATTGACAACTGTTCAGATCAGTTGGAACAGACCAAAGATGTATGCATGAGAACCAGATGGCAAATATGCAAATACTTTCACTAATATGCTCCCTTATTTCATTAAGATTATTTTCAATGTATTTTTTTTAATTAGCACGTACAAATTTCTGTGCCTGGAAGTCAAACGAGCCAAATTCCTAATTAGGCGATATTTGTTTTATTTCCCCGCCTACCTGGGCACACATACTGTGTGCAGAGCTTCAGAAGAAACAACGTGATTTAAACACTGCTTGAGATATTCGAGTGAGTTCTATTTACGAAAAAAATTTAAGAACAAACCAAAGGCAATGAGTAGTTTTTTTTTTCGTATTTCGTTTTTAAACTGTATTTTTAGGAAATTGAAAATGGCTAAAACGCGTTTTTTTTTCCAGAATAGATTTTAGACATGAAACGCCCGGGACAGATTCTTGAAATAACTCAAGGGATTTGCATTGCATCTTTCTCTTCATTTCTCCTCCTTATAATGTTAAGGTTACCGCTCATATTTCATAGTTACCCCATGCACGGCGAGAGCACTGCGCGCCATTTCAAAGCCTGGCGCTTAGAGGCGATACCGCGCTAGTAGGACCAGCTAGCGTCGCATCTATCATCCCGCCTCACTAACACACGTACACCCCTGACTAGGCGAGCCTCAAAGTTTTGTTTCATGTCAAACCACGATATAGTAGTAACTGACACAAAAAAAATTATTTTACATTTAGTGAGAGTCATAATAGTATAAGTACAAAGTTTTAGTCCAGCAAGACAAATGTTAAGTCCAGTTACAATGTTATGTATCTGTGGCTATTGGAAAATTTCGCCGTGTACATGAATTAATTCCTTCTTGCTGGCCACACGTATTTGGAGGGATGGAAAACTCAATATGATTTAGAGTTTTTTTTCTTTCCTGTAAAGTTGCTAAATTATGGCTCAGGTTCGTTTCGTTGTTAGATACAGAATACAGGCTTGCTCAGTAAACGCCTAGCATTCTAAATGCGAAAAGATTTCGAAACCAGCTGCGTGTTAAAAAACTTCAGCATCGCCTGTTGTTTGTTGATTTTCTTTCAGTTTAAATGCTCCTGTTTGACACTAGAGCCCTTACCGTGATCAAATAGGTGCACTGGACCCCTGTTATGTGGAAAGCCATATCGTCAAGTTACACAAGATATGGTATATTACGCTTAGCTTAATCAACTTACAACAAAATAAAAAAATGTAAACACATGTAATTCACCTGGTTCGAACTCACAGTTTTAAAGGGGTAGTGTTAAAAATATTTTTTTTTATTTTTTATAATGTGTGTTGAATGTGATTTTAAATAAATTCATAAAATAACCATATTTTATTATTTATAAATGTTTTTTTGTTAAACAAATCTGTATTTAATGTTTTTATGAGCTTGATGACAAATTTATTTGTCAATCATGACATATACTGAAATCATGAATTAATGATGAGATATACAGTTTTGGATTGACCGGGCGTATGTAGCCTTCGTCTTGAAACTCTTTATCATTCATTAAATCTTTAAAAATAAGGTTTTGCTCAAGCCATAGAAACCTGAGTGTTTCAGGGTTTTGAGAAATTAATTTGTGTAGATTTTAATAATACTTTAGTATATTAATGATATACTAAAAATAAAGGGTTTGAAGACGAAGGCTACACACGACCGGTTAATCCAAAACTGCATACCACATGATTTCATGCTTTCAGTAGTCTACATGCTACAATCCGACATAAAAAATTTGCCTTTATGTTCATAAATACATTTAAATAAGTATCTGTTTAGTATAAAATACTTTTTTATAAAAATAAATAAGGTTAAATAATGAATATACTAAAAAAATTTAAGAAAACACGAAATATTAGAAACAAAATACTTTATGATACCACCCCTTCAAGAAAGTGCGTTACTCCTAAGTACACTGTAAACTCAGTTAAAAAACTTAAAGAAAAATTACTAAAAAAACTTAGCTTGTGTTAATTTAGTATCTACGAGATTTTTGTAACTGCTGCAAATTACCATGCAGACTCGCTGTATTTTTGTATTCACTCTATGGATAAGACAATATTTGTTATTCCACTTAGCTTAGAAGTGCGCGAGAGAGCTATTTTCTTTGCGAGAGAATTTCTCGCATTCCACAACAAACAATCTCAAGAGCAGAAGCGGGTTGTTCAACAGCAGAATTATCTCTTTCCACGGGTGCCCTCCCCCTTTCTCCATAAACTCTCCTTCTTTCGTCTTCGTCTTACGCTAATCTGACTGCGACAAAAACGGCAAGAAGAGAGTAGAAGAAAAAATAAAAGCAGCTGCAATACGCTGTAAGCACCAATAAAAGTTCTTTTTGCCAAGTAAAATTCAACTGATAAAAGCATTATATGAGATTTGGGGGAGGGGGAATGTTTAAAAGTTGCATGATAGATTTTTTTGTTTCTATGTCAAGGTCGCATTTTTTTTTTACATTCTAGGGACTTAAGGTGGACTCTCAATGATCTGTCATGTCCATCCGTTATCCGTCTGTCTGCCATATGTTTGTCCGTCACAAACCGAGCGATTCACAATCATATTCACAATCATCAGCACGTCCGTCGTAATATTTTTTTTCCACTTACATGGAGCCGACTGACTAGGAGGCTAAAATATTTTTTTGAGAAAATTCATCCTGGAAAGTTTTATTATTTTTACGAGCATGTGCGCTAGCACTTTTAAACCATTAAACTATTTTTTTTCGCTCTAATATTTATTTAAATATATTTTCAAGTTACAGTACGTTATTAACAATTAAACTTTTTTTTTCCCTCGGTCAATTTTTGTTTCAAACATCAAACGCAAGTCAAAAACTTAATATAGAAGCAGCTAAACAAATTAACAAACTTAAAAAAAAACTTTTAACATGAAGTCAGACATTTTTGTGGCTATAATTTCATCCGTCCGTAGAAAGTTAAAGCCTGGTATGGTTTTGACGGACGGATGGATGACATTTTCCGGACCAGCTGATTGGCTGCAGGTCTCGTGATTCACGGACGGACGGGTGACGGACGGATGCGACGGAGCTTTGCTGAGTCCAGGATTATAACTGTATAACTGGTGAAGGGTGGCCAACGTGAGCTGGGTTCGAACCACACTGGACAATCCATACCAATCGCGACCAAGCGGAGAAGCTACAACTTCACTTTTCACCGTCAAATCAAACGCAGAGCAGAACTCCAGTGGCGAATACGGGACCTTTATTTTGGCACGAAAAAAAGGGGTAGTAGGCCTACAAACATATTGAAAAAAAATAATTAATATTTCGACGAACAATGAGTTTGTACTATTACATTATTACTCTCAGCATGCATCACTTCATTTGCAGTTTGTAGTTACCCCGAATAATACAATAACACACCGCCTTCACCCAAAATACATTTTTTTAATGTTTAAACATCTTAGACCTCGGTGTACGGCATTTGGTAAAAGTATTTCGTGAATGGAACGGAAACGTAAGTCGATTGTGTAAACATGGTGTTACCATCTGTGGAAGTCAGAGATCTCGAAAATATGGCGGACCTTCGTGATTCATCCGTATATATCTTTTTCGTAAACATCGCAGAATTTACACCGCATAAGGATATTGAAAAATAAAATAATATAACAGTACAACAGTAGTATATAATAGCCGGTCCTGAAACTGGCTTCTGGCTGTGGAGCGTGTGGAGCTGCACGCTCGAAAAAATGTCACGTTCCGGAGGCCATATTTGATGAGCGTAACGGGACACAACGTAACGGGACATAATGTAACGGGACAAGTAGATCACGGCAGCCATCTTGGATCCGCCATCTTGGATCCGCCATTTTGGATGTCGTCATTTTGTTTTCTCGAACTTTCCGGCATTGTGTTGTCCGCCATATTGGATGATGACGTCACCGTTGCAATTTCCGTTACGGCCGCCATCTTTAACTTTTTTATTTATCCGATTTTAATGAAATTTTTTTTAAATTTATAAAAAAAATTAAATTAATAAAATTTTAATATATTTTTTTTTAAAAATTGAACTTTTTAGACACGGAGTTCGGAGTCCTCGGTTCGAACCCGACGAGGTCAAAAAATTAAAAATGGCGACCGATCCTTCCCCCTGTGGTGGCTGCTGACAGACTGCCCCCCACCACTTTTTTCAAAGCATATATAACATCATCTAGTATGACGTCATGTCCGCCATCTTGTCTTCGATGTTGGAAACCATCATCATTGTATCGGCGGCGAGAGTGCACCGACGCCATGTTAGTTTAATTCTTACCCGCTAGAGTGCAGTAATCATTTATTATTGCTGTGACACCCGCCATCTTGAAATTTGGCCGCCATCTTGAAAATCCGTAATTTTAATGCTAGAGATTCGGGGAAAAGTTCAAAATTCATCAAAAAATTAACTTAATAGAATTCTGATTGAATAGATCGACTAAGGTCATTGGTTCGATCCCTGGCCGATACAAAACAACTTTAATTTAAAAAATACCACAAAAGTGACAGGATTGAGAAAATAAAAAACACCGCAAGTACTTTTAAAAACTTTTATTACATAAATTCAATACACTACTACAAGTACAAAAAATAATACACAGACATAGAACTAAAGTCTTGTGGATTTCTCGATGTCTGCATCTGCCACCCACGAATTAAAGCGAGGTGGAAAGCCCCACCACTTGACGTAGGACAGTCCGTTTCTTCGTTTTATAATCTTCTCCACCAAGTACATATCAGGATACAACGTAGGCTGAATCTCTTCGGCATAGAAGCCGCCACGGATAGGTTTGTGGTCCAAATCTTCGAGGTAGTAGGTCCTAGGCTCTGATTCACGAACATGTGTCACACGGAAAAGTTCGGGACTCCAGTTCGCAGTGAAACCTTTCTCGAAGATACCTTTCTGCTTGGAGATTCGCACAATGTCACCGACGTTAGCTTTACGCTTTCATGGATCTCTCTTCTTCATGTTGGAAAACACTGTTCGAAGCAGGCGATTGTCCCTTACGTCCTTTGGCTTCATTTTCGTGGTAGAATGCATCGTGGAATTATACTCGTTTATTAGTTTCGGCAAGATGTCAAGCCACTTGTAATTTCCGTTAGCCGTGAACTGCCGCCACATCTTGGATCGCAAAGTTCTGTTAAACCTTTCGACAACGGAGGCTTTGACGTTACTAAATGTAGAGTAGCGTTTGATGCCATACTTCTTCATCAAAGCCTTGAAGGATGCATTGTAGAATTCTTTCCCGACGTCCGTTTGCAGGTGCGACGGTACACGTCCATCACGCAAAATATTGTTCATGGCCTTGGCTACTTCAGTTGCAGTCTTTGATTTGACAGGTCTAGCCCAAGCGAACTTGCTATAAACATCGATGACTGTCAACATGTACTTGAAACCTTTATTCAATCGGGAATACGGTATCATCTCAACAAGGTCCGCCTGGAATAAATCATCAATTCCACGAACGATGACTTTGCGACGAAGGTATTTTCGTCTAGCAGGAGCATGAAGTTCGTGAGCGATTCCGGTTCGACTCATTGTATGTACCCGGCTTCCCTCAGTTCTTCAAGTATGGAGACTATTTCGTTGATGTGCGAATAGTTTCCTACGCTAAGCGAAGCATGTAGAATTCTAAGGCGATCAACTAATTCATTAGGATCGTCCCAATATACATAGTCAAATATCTGACCACTTTCTAGCTTTTTTAAACCTTCGCCATGTATTGTTAGTTCACTGAAGAGATTAGCGAGAATGTCGATTTTTTCATGATCTACGTCTTTATATACACCACTATCTGGATCGTTATCGCGAAAATGTGCATTGGTTAGCTCTAGCAGTTTTTTGTACTCTTGTAAGTCTTTGTGAGAATATCCTTTAGGCTCCCTGCGAAACAGCAATTCGTACAGACCCGGAGTCCCGCGCGTTTTGAACTCTTCTACGCGAACGATATTTCCTGGTAGAAAGTCTATTTCTTTAGCACCGAGGAACCACTTATTATGTTTTCTGTACACTCCGTAGGTCGTGTCATTATTCCGACTCGTAAACGATATCAGGTATGGTCGGACCATTGCATTCACTTGATGTCCCTTTTTCGGTATTTTTTTCTTGTGCATGGTCTCTGTACTTGTTAAGTCTTCTTCTTCTCGATCTGGTTCATACTTTCTCTTCTTTACTGTTGGCATTTCATCTTCAACTTCTGTCTTCACAATGATAGCTGGTTCTTCCTTGTTTTTAAGTTCGTCGAGGCGACTAGTGATTGGTTTAAATATTTCCTCATTTTCCATCTCACGTGCAAGTCTGGTTCGTCTAGCAAGTAAATATTTTTCACGAACAGACTGTATAGCTCGATGAAGGTCACTGGCCAGGTCCGACATTGTACTGGCTGAAAACTTATTGCAAGACCTCCTTATATACTTTTTTATTCCTTCGCAGAAACTTCTTTCTTGTGTGTGGCAAAATCTGAATTTGTTGACAAGTGAGATAGTGATGCTTTCAGACTACTTTGAAAAGTCCTCAAATCGTCACGTCTTTGTGCATTCGATACTTCGATCATGTCGCGAATGCGAGAATCCGAGGCTTCCACACGTTGGTCGATGGCAACGAGATACTCTATTATTTCGTTTTTCACACTTTCTACTTTTTGAGACAGTAGCGAAATATATTTGCGGATATCAGAGTCGGGGCATACAGTATGTCTGCTGCTACGACCGAATTTCGAAATGCTATGACTCATGTTTGACGATAAACTGATCGAAACCTCGTCTGTACCTACCCTTATATAGAGGCCAGTCCTTTACGATGACTATGAATCCGTGCTCGTCTTTCCAACACAAGGAACACATGTCTTTGAATTCCTGAAACGACATGTCGGTGTTTACGTGGTCGTCGTAGGCGTGACGTAAATTAAGTTCGTCCATGCGAAAAAGCACTATAACATTCGCATTATCTCGTAGGAGATGTTTGGGTATTCTACTGTACGTCTGACACAGGTATACGCAGTCTACCTTGGCGTGCCTGCCCATGGAAAAGTACTCTTGTATAATGCCCTGCTTCTCGCACATTACATCGTCGAACACAAACACGTAATTAGGCTTTGCTTCGTCGGTAGACACCACATCGGTATTATCGCTAAACGGAAAATACTCCAGTCCTTCCACCGAGCGTAGAACAGTTGCTAGGCGCTGGTACTTTGGCTGTTGCAACGACTTGGAATACAAGTAAACGTTCTCGAACCGAAGACCGTTTGGCTCCTCCAGTAAACTCAGTAGAACGCACGTCTTGCCACAGTTTGACGGTCCCGCCATTATGCATCGTACAGCAGAAGGCAACAGTAAGCCATGTCGCGATTCGCGACCGATAGTTTCATCGTTTTGCGTAATGCGCACGGGCAAACAAACATCTTGCTTGACGACCTGCATTGTACTAAATAAATTGTATAAAATCAAACACATTTATACTTTCTGGTCAGTTGCGCGTAATGACTCGAAGAGGTAAGAACAAAAAACACAGTGGTGCAGGACTCGTGAACTCGCTGATAAACAATCTGCCATTCGAGCTACACATTCCCGGATACAGATTTTGCGGCCCCGGCACTAAACTAGCGAAAAGGTTAGCTCGCGGTGACGTGGGCATTAATTCTCTCGACGATCAGTGCAAGCAGCACGATATTGCCTACTCGCTCAGCAAGGATCTGGAATCCAGGCACCGGGCCGACGAGATATTGGCACAGGAAGCTGAAGAAATAAGTAAATCGACGCACGCGGGTCTAGGAGAAAAAATCGCGGCCTGGGGCGTATCTAAAATCATGAAGGCAAAGACGAAATTAGGACTGGGTGCTCGTCAAGCCAGCTCCATCAAGTCAAAGACTAACTCACGCAAGACCAAACGCAAGACTGGAGCAGGCATACAAAAAGTCAAGCAAAAATTACAGACTCTCGACAAGAAGATTATAGGAGGATTTCTTCCTTTGCTTTTGCCTGCATTGGGTGCTCTCGGCGGTCTCATCGGTGCAACGAGCGGTATAGTGCGGGCAGTCAACACTTCGAAGAATGAGCGAAAGCAGTTAAAAGAAGCACAGCGACATAATGCAAGCATGGAAGCCATTGCCATGGGTAAAAAAAGCGGCGCAGGACTGTACTTACGTCCTCACAAATCAGGTCGAGGCATGAAAAAGAAACGAAAATCCTAAGTTCTCTGCCGAAACGACCGCTCACCAACGTAGATTTAATAAAGTACGCACGCAAATTGAAAATACCAAATTTCTGCGGCGTGTTTATGCGAGACACTTTACCCAGCAAACCAAAAACCAACGAACGCGCCATAATTAATTTAGACACGACTGCAGGTCGCGGCACGCACTGGGTAGCGTATATAGTCTGGAAAAAAAGCTACTTACTACGACAGTTTCGGTAATTTGAGACCTCCGCCTGAACTTAGGCGGTACCTGGGCCAGGCCACTACACTGTTCTACAATTACGAAACGGAACAGAGGCCTAATCAAACAAACTGCGGACACTTGTGTCTTCGCTTTTTAACTAAAAAAATAATTTAGCTGACAAATAAAAATTACTACTTAAAGGCTGTGCAGTGATGATAATTTATTAGTCATGTCGATAACACTTACCTTGACAGGTCACGCATCTGAGCTGCGGGCGGTTCATTTCCCGCCTCTGGATTTAGACGGAGAATGGTGTATCGGACTCGTAGATTTTCAAACGTATAATGCCATACCGAATATCGACGAAGAAAACTGCAAGATCTGCTTCCTGAAAAGCGATGGGACCGCTCATGAAATACAGTTACCTGTTGGATCTTACGAAATTGACGACATTGCAAATTACATCAGGGATATGTTACCGCAGGATGTAGACTTTCAACTGCGTGGAAATCCAAACACTCAAAAAAGCATTCTAACATGCAGTGAAATTGTCGACTTTACGAAACCTGGGACCATAGGTTCGATGTTAGGATTCGAATCAAAGGTGTATGATGCAGGAAGAACGTACGAATCTACGCGTGCAGTAAACATTTTGCCTGTGAATGTCATAAGAATAAACTGTAATTTGGCAAGTGGAACGTATCTAAACGGAAGACTAAGCAACATGCTGCACGAATTTTCGCCGACGGTCCCGCCAGGATATAAACTGGTCGAAGTACCGCAAAGTATCATTTACGTTCCAGTCGTCGTGAAGTGCGCACACGAAGTCGTCGTCAGAATCGTTGACCAGCGAGGACGATTGGTGAATTTTCAAGACGAAGAAATTACATTACGGCTGCACTTGAAGCGATGGGCATAAAGTTCGTAACACCGAACAGTTATAAAAGAAGTCGTATTGACGTGAATAAGAACAGTTCTCTACCAGACATCGGTGCATTAACACCTGACAACATCAAGTATCTTCTTAGTATTGGACAAGTGCCGAATAAATATGGAAGACGAAATCCTCAACGTGGAAGATCCGGTCATTTTTGATGACAGCATTACGAAAATGGAATTGCACGAGTACCAGCCTTTCCTGCTCGGACCGTACGCACTTCCATCGGAAGTACGCATTGCTGTACAGCACCAAGATATTTGTACTTTACCTTCACAGTCATTTCTACGTATAAGAGGCATGCTTACAAAAGCGGATGGTACGCATCCGACAACGACGTCAATATCCTGCAATGGTATTCTTCACCTCATCGAGCGCGTTACATATGTACTCAATGGCGTCGAGGTAGACCAGACGAGAGATGTAGGCATAACATCTGCTATGAAAAATTACCTTTCGCTCACGCCAAATGAACTGACTGCTGCAAAGATGGCCGGTTGGGCTCTCGAGGATGAATATAAGCTTCCGGTTTATGCCGAAGGAAAGTTCGAAGTTTGTGTTCCTCTGTCCATGCTTCTTGGATTCGCTGAGGACTACAGGCATATAATCATTAATTCGAAACAAGAGCTCGTACTGCTTCTAGCCAACACGCACATTAATGCAATTGTCGTCGCTGCAGAAAACCCTCAAGATGTCTCGCTAACACTACAGTCTATCGAGTGGATGCTGCCCCACATCCAAGTGAGCACCGTTGAACGAGTCAAGATGTTGAAGAACATAGAAAATGGCAAGAACTTCGATGTGCCATTCCGATCCTGGAGCCTGGAAACTTATCCTGGCTTGCCTCATAGTCAGCGTATCAATTGGATAGTAAAGTCCAGCTTCGCTACGGAAAAACCAAGATACATCATCGTCGGGCTTCAGACCGGAAGACAGCTCAATGCAGGAGTAAGTCGTTCCTTATTCGATAACTGTCAATTACGTAATGTAAAAATATTTTTAAACAGCGAAAGTTATCCGTACGTTGATATGAACATGGACTTTGAAAGTGGAAGATTTCTTCTCGCATATCAAATGTATGCCAAGTTTCAGCAAGCTTACTATGGGCGGAGACAGTCGCCGATACTGAGTCCCGACAGTTTCAAGAACAAGGCTCCGTTAATGGTGTTTGACGTTTCCAAACAGGATGATCGATTAAATTCAAACATCATCGACTGTAGGATCGAGATTTCGACTAGCGGAAATATTCCACCAAACACTTATGCTTTTTGTCTGATACTTCACGATCGGCTTGCATCATACAATTGTCGAGACAAACTTGTGAAAATTCTGACTTAAATTCTGTTTCGTTTGCGATAATAATTCAGTTACAATCGAGCATTGCTAGCGACAAGATGTACTGCAACCTGCAAGGTTTCCAGAGTCAAAACGGCTTTGTTCTCAAAGAAATTGCCGTCACCTCCGGAGACAAGACTCGAACCCGCAGCTTCCGACCTCCGTATCCTTGGAAACTACTAGACGAAAAAAGTAAACGTTCGAACGAATGGCTATGCAAATATTATCACGGACTAGAGTGGGACGAAGGAAAAATCCCATACCACCAAGTGAAAAACACACTTCAAGATTTACTAGTTCAAAACGAAACAATATACGTTGCCGGACCTGAACAGAAAAAATGGCTACGAGATCTGTGTAATGACGGAGCAGTTGAAATTGAAGACCTACAGACCGACTATGGCTGTCCTTCCCTGCGCAAGCTTAGTGCAATATACGATGTGCAGCCAAGTGACAAGTTTGAACGTGTCTGTGCCTGTACAAACTCGCAGTTAATGCAGAAATGGCACACACAGTGTTAGTAGGAGTCTGCATATATAAATGTCGTACCTACGTACGTGTCTTCAGTTGACGTTCGACCTGCAAGAAGATGTTTACGTTTCATCCTGCTAACGTGTACGTGAGCGCAAGACCTAGCTTCAGCAGTGTCGAGTACAGCTACTGGGATTCCGGGTATCTACGTACATATACAGAAACCTGTGATGGAGGCGCTCAGCATTGGCGGTTTGCGCACTTTCCTGTGTCCTACGAACCAACCCAGCAGCTATTAGACTGTTGCGAACCTGGAAACTGTGCCGTCTATCACATGAGACCACACACAATCCTTCCTGCTAGCATCGATGAGGTAGTCGCCTCGTCTGCACGTGTAACACCAAACATGAGCGTGTTGCAACCTGTTGCTACCTGTGATGCTTCTACGCAGACGTCCAAACGGTGTGCGTCTCGTCGTCGCAGTTCAGGCAGTGAATCTGTCCCAACTAGCACTGCAGTAGAGCCAAGGCGCAGACGTGGTCACAGACGTCACCGACCATGTCTTGTCGGAGTTGACGACGTCGCAGAAGATGACCAGCTGGAAACCTGTGTTCCTGATCCCGTGGCCTGCGAACCAGTTGGAACCGGAGTCGACGAGTCAGTTCGAGCGGCATTAAAGACTTTGCTTGTGAAAATGCTTGATTCCTTAACCTAATGTGTATTTGTGTAATTTTTTTATAAATAAATGTGTAAAACCTGAACTTGTGTTTGTTTTTTATTTCTACAATTTTTAGGTACCCAATAAAAATTAATTTTAAATACAGACAATATTTTGACTAATGTAGTATTCCAGTAGACTGCGGGTATATAAGCGAAGTTCAGACGAGTGGAGCCTCAGTATACCTCTGGCCGCGGTGCAGTACGGACCTGCTCTCTTCAGTAAATTTCGTAGTTACTGCTCCAATGTCGACCGGGATAGACTGTTTACCGTCAGCAGCGGGGACCTCGATGTCAGCAATGATGATGGAGTCGGAGATTCCGATACCGACTGCAGAGGAGACCACGGCAGCGGAGAGCTCAATGCCTGCGTTGTCGACAGCTGCGGAGATCTCGATACCGACTGCAGAGGAGACTTCAATTAATGAAGAGCGTACTTCGAATCAGTGCAAATACTGTGTCGCATCATTTACTAGAACTTCAAGCGCTCGCAGACATGAAAGAAGCAGTTGTCCGAATAATTTACTGAAACGAATACAATTTCAGTGCAATAAGTGTAATAAACTAATTTCACGCCTCGACAGCTTACATCGTCATTATATAAAATGCTCCGAGACAGTTAAGTGCAAGTATAATGAACATGGTTATTGTTTTGACTCATGTGTTGTACCAGCTGATGAGAATATATATAAGTGAGACCCTGGTGATATGAACATTTAGTCCGTCTCCGGCTGCGGTGATGAACGCATCGGGTAGTCAGCCTTGAATAATAGACCAGTATCTAGCTGTTCTTGAGACCTCGATGGCGTCTTTACCAGTATCAACACCGACCTGGATCGAAGGTCTACCATCATCAGTGCAGACCACGATGACTACGTCGTCTACAGCTACACCTGCTCTCTCCGCACAGCAGGAGATTTCGACTCCTGCAACATCTTCTGCAGAGCAGACCTCAACGGCTTCAGAAGTTAACATGACAGCAGTGTTACAATGGTTGTCAACAGTTCCAGTGTCATTGATAAAGGAAGGAGCATCCAACAGTGTTCCATCGCCCAACTGTACGTACTGTGACAAGATCAAAAACTTGAAATTACGTGATTATGTAATACACAATTGTAATAATAATTCTGAACGCATTAAATATCAGTGCAACAGGTGTTTAAGCAAGTTTAAACGTTATGGAAGATTAAAACGTCACCTCAGGAATTGTGATAGACTGTCTGTACATTCATCAGAATCAAGCTGTATATTTTGTAACAAAACATTAGCAAATATTCAAATTGCAAAACGACACGAAATATATCACTGTCCTTTTAATGAAGTCGATAATTCGGTTTTGTGTGAAAATTGTGGTGTACCATTATGTCGACCTGATAGACTGAATAGACATTTACGAACATGTAAAGGACTTAGTCCATACAATAAGAAGACTGTTTGAATCGAGAAATCCACAAGACTTTAGTTCTATGTCTGTGTATTATTTTTTGTACTTGTAGTAGTGTATTGAATTTATGTAATAAAAGTTTTTAAAAGTACTTGCGGTGTTTTTTATTTTCTCAATCCTGTCACTTTTGTGGTATTTTTTAAATTAAAGTTGTTTTGTATCGGCCAGGGATCGAACCAATGACCTTAGTCGATCTATTCAATCAGAATTCTATTAAGTTAATTTTTTGATGAATTTTGAACTTTTCCCCGAATCTCTAGCATTAAAATTACGGATTTTCAAGATGGCGGCCAAATTTCAAGATGGCGGGTGTCACAGCAATAATAAATGATTACTGCACTCTAGCGGGTAAGAATTAAACTAACATGGCGTCGGTGCACTCTCGCCGCCGATACAATGATGATGGTTTCCAACAACGAAGACAAGATGGCGGACATGACGTCATACTAGATGATGTTATATATGCTTTGAAAAAAGTGGTGGGGGGCAGTCTGTCAGCAGCCACCACAGGGGGAAGGATCGGTCGCCATTTTTAATTTTTTGACCTCGTCGGGTTCGAACCGAGGACTCCGAACTCCGTGTCTAAAAAGTTCAATTTTTAAAAAAAATATATTAAAATTTTATTAATTTAATTTTTTTTATAAATTTAAAAAAAATTTCATTAAAATCGGATAAATAAAAAAGTTAAAGATGGCGGCCGTAACGGAAATTGCAACGGTGACGTCATCATCCAATATGGCGGACAACACAATGCCGGAAAGTTCGAGAAAACAAAATGACGACATCCAAAATGGCGGATCCAAGATGGCGGATCCAAGATGGCTGCCGTGATCTACTTGTCCCGTTACATTATGTCCCGTTACGTTGTGTCCCGTTACGCTCATCAAATATGGCCTCCGGAACGTGACATTTTTTCGAGCGTGCAGCTCCACACGCTCCACAGCCAGAAGCCAGTTTCAGGACCGGCTATTATATACTACTTACAACTATCCTTTAATACTTTATAATTTAATGTATAGTCATAAAAAATGATGACAACTTCAAAAATACATTAAAATGCTGGCATTACAATTATGAAATCCTTAATTAACATTTAAATGTAGAGATAGCGTAGCGTTCATCATACTGTACAGAAACGATACTTACATTGTTAGCGTGCATAGGCCTATATTCGATGCCATGTCAAATATAATAATTTAATGATAAAATATTCACTGTTAAATCTTAAGTGTTTAAACAGCTCAATATGGTTCAAAATTGTTTATAGGAATTATTTACCGAATGATTTCGTCTAAGCCAAAACAAATGTACATTCAATTAAAGTACTGCACAGCTTGTTAAAATTCACTTTCGCTATGTGAACTTTAATTCGCGCCACCCGCCACAGACGGCAGCACTGTGGTTACACATTTCCGTCCCGTGCGAATTTCGTTCCGTCCACGAAATTACTCCAACCAAATGCCGTATACCGAGAGCTAAAATATTATCTTTGAAAGATTTGTGCAATGGGAGTGCATGACTTGATGTAAGCTTTTGGACATACGCCATTGCTTAGCACATGTATCTATGTAGAAGAAAACTACAAAAAAACACAAATGACAAAAAACACAAATTAAGCAAAAAATTGCTGTTGTCAGTATTGTGTGGCGTTAAATCCTGACAACAGAATTTTTTTTGCTTGATTTGTGTTTTTTGTCATTTGTGTTTTTTTGTAGTTTTCTTCTACAGACATACCTGTGCTAAGCAATGGCGTATGTCCAAAAGCTTACATCAAGTCACCGAGAGCTAAAACGTTACACATCAAAAACGTTTAACGTTAAAAAATATATCTGTGCATGGTTAACCTAGATAACAAAAGAGAATGACTGGAAAAAAAAGTCCCTATCGAACTTAAAATTAGGATTTCGCTTAGCAGATTTTGCGTGGCCGTCTCAAACTTGGGTTTGTGAAGCTTCGTGCAATAAGTTTTAAACTTCGTGGATGTTTTATGGGATTCTCTCCGAGAAAGCGGAAGCACTAAGGTGCAGCTGGATCCACCATCATGCCCATGGTGGTAAGGGAGAAAATGAGGTGGGGAGTGGAGGAGAGACATAAAAGGACGTGGTGCGCGAACGTTTTCAAGAGAGTCGCGCATCCCCCCTCCCCTTTCCCAACCCCTTTTCGCCATGCGCCGTCGTCTTCAAGAGGTTACAAATCCTTGCAGTCAGCAGATGTTGGAGATTCTCCGGAGATCAATAGCCCGCGAGTGCCTCACGCTCAACCCCCATTTTCTCCCCTCTCCTAATCCTTTAATAACCCCTTCAACAAACCGGCTTCCGCACTTTCGTGTGTGGGGTGGGTGCGAGCATGTAATTTTCGCGAAAAAAAAAAAAAAGATTTCGAAACTAGCTGAGATTTAAAACACTTCAGCGTATTTTTTTTTTTTTTATAAAATTCCTTGTAAAATCAGGTCCCAAGCCAGGGATTGGTAATTTTTCAAGTCTTTGTCGCTTTCATTGGAGCAGTTTATTTAGATATTTAAAATTCAATAATCGACGTAGCTTCTCCGGCAGCGAATTCTAGCGGCGAGTGCGGAAACTACGCTTGATTCGCGTCCAGAAATGTAGTTGAAAACAATATTTGCAAATATATATCAGGCTCGACATTATTTTAAAGAATTGAACCTTAATTTTCTTGTCCGAGTTTCGTATTATTGTAAGAGTATTTACAACATGAGAACACGCGAATATGTTCGTTACCGAGGTTAGATGTTACTCATCTCTGTGGAGTACTGAAAGATTAGCTCGCGGTTTTTTTTTACTAATTTATTATTCTTATAAAAAAAATAGTGAATTGGAACGTTAACTTGTAATAATTACTCAGATGTGGAAACACAGGTTATGATCATTTGTTGAAGAACCGTGACATAAATAGCCAGTAAAAAATTATCAGTGTTCTTCATAATAAAACAATGTTTAGTGTTTTATCATCGATATTTAAATTACCAAATTTTTTTTAATTCGTAATGTACCTACCCACAGAAACAAATCGTCCAGAATATGTAGAATGCTTAAGTTTTAGGCATGGAAAAAATTCTTGCAAACACTCAACGGATTTGAATTATATATTTAACTTTATTTCTCCGCCATATAATGTTATATTCACCTATAGAATCTCACAGTTTCGCTATGCACGGCTAGAATACTGCGCGCCAGTCCAAAGCCTTGCGCTTAGAGGCTACACCAAGCTAGAAGAACGAGCGAGCGTTACTTATATCCCGCCTCACTTCAAAAATACACCCATGACTATAGGCCACCAGCACTCCTGCACCAGTGCAGTTTATTTGCATATTATGTCCTAAAAGTTCAATTTCTAACAAAACCATAACATCGTAACCTATTACTAGGGACCGGAAAAATTCGCGGGTTCAATGACCTCCAGGATGAACTCCATAGTTCTACGTACACTCGGTCAAATATCACCCACTCATTGGCTGCTGTCTTGTGAGACGTCCCAACGTAGCAGCCTGTGATTCGATAAAGCTTTGGTCGGGTGTTTCTCATTGGCCCAACGTCATCCAGGTGAGTTGAGAGCCAATAGCAAAGGCAGCACTGAGGTATAACTATTTGTATTTTAGCCTATCGCGAAATGAATTCGCGAATTTTTCCGGTCTCTACCTATTACAAATTTATTACTAATGAATTTAGTCTGCGTAATGTTAGCCTAAGTACACATCTTTGACTAAGCCAGTTACAATGTAATGTACTCAGTCCTGCCACAAGCACATGTAGGTTTATGGAAAATATAAAATATTTAAGAGGCCATTTTTATTTTTCGCTCTCGTTTAAAGTTTCCCAAATGTAAGTCGGACTCGTATGGTTCGGAAGTAGATAACGCAGAAGTTATAATTTTAATTAAACACCTACCATTTCAAGTTCAAATAAATAGACAGTTACGGAATAGATTGCATCATAAAATAAATCCTTAGTCAACACATCGAAATGGCTTCATAAATATAATCACACCACACCTGTGCTCTGCACACAGCAAACCGCATCTCGCGATCGGTGGGAATAATTGGATCACGGGGAAAGTTCTTGCGCGAGGATTCTGCGGCTGTATCTTCCGCCGTATAATTCCATAAATTTATGGCGCCCAAGCAATCAGGGCGGGGGGTGCGATCCGTAATTCCCACGTTTGATTTACGACTGCGAGCCCGAGTTCGGTTTATCTTCTTCGCCGATGGCGAATCTTCCAGGGGGAAAATGACAATATTTTCTTTTTTACGATATCCGATTTCGTAAGTCCAGTCATGATAGATTACTTGCGCTGCTCAATAATGGCTTACGATCGTTTTCGTTATATTTCTTTGTTAAAATTTATGTACTCTATTAGAAGACAATGCTAATAGAGTCTCATTTACTATTAACGATAACATCACAGTTTACGTTTAAAACGCATTCAACCAGGCATCTAGAACATCAAATACACAAAAGCAAATTACATATTTTCTATAACCATAAAGGGACATATGGACAGAAGATGTGATATGAATATAGAAAAGAATCCATTTTTTTTTTCCCCTGGTACAAATCAAATATTTTACTCCGAATGAGGACTTCGTCCAATGGATGACGTTATTTTTAAGACTCGCCAAATTACAGCAGCAAAGGGGAAGGTCGGTTAATCCTTAAACTATATTTTACAAGAAAAATAATTTATTGTTAAATTTTTTTTCAACTAAAACGTTGTTAATAGGCATAACTAGCGAAACTTAAAATGCGTAATGCTTAATAGTTCCTTTCAAACTTCTCTTCAACTGCTCGCAAAATATTGATGAAGTCCTGTACTGGTTGTAGATCTCTTTTAGTTTATTAATAAATTCACTCCATTCACTCACAAAATATACTGTCTTGGGTACAGGTTATATTTTGTAAACAACACAACACATGTGACACTTTTCTTTGATTGTACATAAATTTGTACGATATATTCTTTACAAATAGGCTTTAGACCATAAAAATAAAAAATTAATAAAAAAATTTAACCATCATTTCACAGGTTGCCATTTAAAAAACACTGCATTATGCTTTATTTTCATATTTCACATATACTTACCATTTACAATGTCTGAAGTTCCAGCTGCAAAAGTCTATCATTACTACTAGTGAAGCCCGAAGAAGAGGGTCTTCAAAGCTCCATGTTCGAGGGATAATGGCACCGTGCAGATATCGACGTTGACGCCCAACCTGTCTGTTCCATATATTTAGTATGGAAACGATGATGTACTATATTTTAACGAGTTTACCTATTCTCTTCTCTGTTATCGGACATCGTGTCAGAAACAGCGTTTTCTACCTAACGCGTGTTCCAATCCGACTCCTATACATTTGTATCTTCGTCTCACCCTTTCTTCCGTACCTTTTTCCGCACATCCCACTCGACAAGACGGGAGGAAGTGTAAAGCGTTAGACAGTAAGACATCTCAGAAACCACCCGTTTCCACGCGCCTCTGTTTTCTTCTCCCTCTATTGTGAAACTGGCGGGAAAACGTAAATAAAATCGCCAAGGCAGTAGAGGGAGAAGTGCGGAAATGCTGAAGAGCTGCGGGATGTTTTGCGGGGGTGGAAGGGAAAG
The DNA here is from genome assembly GCF_032445375.1 of Bacillus rossius redtenbacheri. Lineage (NCBI taxonomy): Eukaryota > Metazoa > Arthropoda > Insecta > Phasmatodea > Bacillidae > Bacillus > Bacillus rossius. Next base: position 16,766,422 of record NW_026962013.1, read on the forward strand.
GAGAACTGATTTAAGGTTGCTGGCTAACGCCGAAATTGATTAAAGCAACGCGGAAATTTCTGGGCGAAGACAAAATGTTGTTTATGGCCGCAGCTCTGCCATCTTTAGTAACTCTCTCCCTCTTTCCTCTTTCTCCCCTTCCCTTTATTTTTCTCCTCTCTTACTCTCCTGGTTCACCGATTTGCCTAGGGACGACCCTACTCCTTCGACCTTACTTTTCTTCACCATATTTTCCATCCTTTTTTTTTTATTCTCTAGCGTTACTTGTATTATTTTCTTTCCCTTCCCCCTCCCACTTTCCCGGCAGACCATTCCGCCACCTACACTCCCCCCCCCCCCCACCCACAAACCCACACCCGAGCGCTTGAAAAATTAGCATCGCCGCCCCGCGACCGCGCGCTACAAAAGCCAGTCGTTTCACGATTAATAATTTCCATTTGATTCATGAAGAATTGCTGTTCCCGGACTTTTTATGGCCTTTTATCCTAAACAGCGTCGTATCATTCTCTGAATTAACTACACACATAAATAACAAAATTGTCATCGGGTTCCACGGGACGCGAGCAGTGTAAACTAGTTTCGTGTGCTCGCCAGTCTCGTATAGGTATGCTTAAATTGCTTCTCTACCAGTAACATACTCAAAATGGCTAGTAATTCTACAGGGGAGTATTTTTTTTGTTAGTAATTTATTATTCACTTATGCAGCAATGTTTTATTATGCAGTTATTATCGATTATAATTCAAAACGATTGGCATAAAATTATTTGGTAAATAATAAATTTTTTTAAAAAAAATTAAAATATATCTGACGATAAGCAGCTTTTACAGTCCATATTGAAATACAAATTTGTAACGGCTAAGGAGTTTCATTTTAATGCCAATTAAAAAAAAAACTGTGAAGATAAGTTTTTTTTTTCATTTACAAGATGAAACTGAATGAAAACTCTTTAAAACTAGAATGCTTGACTTGAGTGAAATTATAATTTTAGTTTTTCTTAAATAAATGAATAATGTTCAAACTGGATAGTATCTATGCCTTAGATAGTTTTCAAAACCTTAGCTCGTCAATCTTATTCACTATATCAAACATTTAGGCAAATTAAATTTAATCACACTGAATAAATTGTATTTGATAGAAATTCGTCATGGCTGTCTAGAATATTCCACTATCTTTTTAACTAATGTCCTCAAGAGAGCCACAAGTTTTAAAATTGGGGTGTGATTGGCTCAAGTTGAAACGTACATTGGCAATGTCTCGTCAGCGTTAAGTTCCAAGCTTGACGATAGACACACATACACATAACAAACGAACCTAAAAAATCTCTTCTAGTAGAAACACTGGAAAGCAAGTTAGTGTGGAAACTGATAAACAGTGTACTCCGGAGACATTTATATCAGCAACAGACATTCAAAAGTTCGGGAGTAAACTCCGTAGTATTATAGTGTACAATATACTCAAAACTAAAAACCATACAAAAATGTAACTTGCAAAACACGCGTCAATGAGTACGTGAACAATTAATTACGTGCATGCGGGTATACTAATGTATACGATACTACAAAAGGAAAACACCGCACCCGGAGAAACAATAATTATGTTAAACGTTGCACACAAGCAAGAGACTAAAGATTATAAAACGAGCAATAATTTAAGGGGCCAGTTTGCTTGGCCATACATATAATGTGCAGAGCTTTAGCAGAAACCACACGATTTGAAAACTGGTCAAGATATCCGAGTGGAGCCTGTTTACAAATAACATTTAAGAATGCCCTGAGGGTGGATGAGTAGTTCTATTTCCGTATCTTGTTTTTAAACTGTATTTTTAGGCGAGTGAAGAAGGCTAAGACGCTTGTTTTCCGAATAATTTTTAGAGATGAAAAGCCTGGTGAATATTCTTGAAACACACCCAAAGGCCTTGCATTACACGTTTAATCTTCAGTGCTCCTATTCGTATGTTACGATTACCGCTCAAATCTCAATGTTTCCCTATGCACGACGAAAAGACTGTGCGCCAGTTCGCAGCTTTGCGCTTAGAGGCGATACCGCGCTGGACACACCAGCGAGCGTCGCACCTATCATTCCGCCTCACTAACAGATACACCCCCGACTAGAAGCGCCCCTTAAAGTTACAAAATGACTAGATAAATTTCAAAATTCTAGCAAGCACGTGATATACGGCCTTAAGACCCATGTGAATAATAATAATTAAGGTCAATGCAAAGGCCGACAAAACCAAGTCAGTGATATTTGCAACAAAAGTTAGTCCCGTAATACGGAAATACCCGTATTATCCCGGAAAGGAGTAACATTAGCCTTTAAAGGCATGGCCAAGAATTCGGAAGAAAACAAATCTGAGAGTATAACTATGGTGTCAACTGTAAGCACAAGCAATTCAAACTAGAAATTTACAACAGATAAAGCAAGAACTCCAAAAAAAAAATTAGAAGGTTGCGGCCGATTAGGAATTTAACAAATAAAATTAAATTATTGACGTGAAATGGCATCGGCCTATGATACCGCGTTCAAGTGCAACATTAAAAACACTCACATGTGCCCAGACAAGACCTCGCCGTTACGGAGAGCTACAGCACACAAACAAGGAATATTATCTTTTCTTCCCTAACCTAACTTAAACTAAGTGTATTTGGGACTTTGGGAGGGGTCTATGTTGGGAAGAATATAATTGCGTCTCAGGCCGAAGCCTATAGGCCCTAATCATGCAGGGTTTTTAGCCATGCAGAAGGGGTAGCATTGTGCTAGGAGGGGATTGACCAGCCATGGCTAACTCCCCTCACTCTTAACTCTAAACCAGTGGCTCCCAAAAGGTGTTCCACGGCAGGGTCACAAGGGTTCCTTGAGTCATGACGTGTGTCGTATAAATCAGGCACAATTATTGTCTTTGAAGGAGTTGGGGTTCCGCCAAAAGAAAAGTCGATCATAGGGTTCACTGGCCGAAAAAGAAAATTTGGGAACTACTGCTCTAGACTAAAACTAGATAAGTTGGGCCCAGGAAAAAACCAGAATAGACACAGGGAAAACCTTGGGCTCTTTCATTCGGGGTCGAAAATCATGCATTAAGCAAGCAGGTTGGCTACAGGGATGGTTCATGAAGAATAGTTGGTCGGGGTAGAAAGAAACTACTAAGCAAGGGCCGGGAGCTTGGACATTGCTGTCCGCATTGATTTGGACGGAGCTGGTTTATTTTTTTGGGAGGCGACTTTCGTCGTTTACCACATGGCTGCCTGCCAGGGGAAAATAAGTGGCGTCTATCTTCATCCCGACGAAATAAGTTGAAAGCATCTATAAACAGAAAGAAAAAAAAAATGTTTGGTTTAGAAAAGATTCCTTTGGAAACCAATTGTCAAGAAATAGTAATACTACAAGAAATATATTGTAACTTTGTACAATACATGCACATGTGGAATACGTTTTTTCGACATAATACTGAGTACTTATTGCGAAAATTTGCGCATAATTTATATTTTAATGGATGTTTCATTCAAGCATAATTGTTTTAAACCATTGAACAGATAATCGAATAATCCAATAATTCGAATTTATTTAGTTTTATTATGCTTATTATGTGCACAGTTATTAATGTAAATCTATTTTGGTTTTTATAAATAACTTCAAATATTGGATATACTGGGACAACACAAAGCATAAATGCTCGGGCAAGTATACGAACCCAGTATTACTGCGAACACTATTTTGTAACGATACAATTATTTTAATGTAAATGTATACATTTACAAATATAAGTAACTTAACATGAATATTCCTGTTACATTTACAAAAAAACTTACATAGAGTACGACTTATGGTTAGAAGTGCTTCCCAAGACTGTTACTCGCCTTTGAAGTTGGGACTGACATTGTAAATAATAGAGAAGTTATTAAAGAAATAACATTGAGCATTTGGAATATTTTTAATTGAATAAATTTCTACAACCGTCGCGAATTTTGTTACTGTAGCAAAATTATTTCATTGAAATATAAACATGTAGGAAATAAAGGTGTTACCAGCTTTCGGAATCACTTTATATCATAAGTCATATAGATTTTTTCAATTTATTTTGTTGTGATGACCTGCAGTCGAAGTTTGTCTAAATAAGACTCATCACTCATCCTGATATATATATATATATATATATATATATGTATGTATGTATGTATATATGTATATATATATATGTATGTTTGTGTGTGTTTTTGAAACTTTATTGCGGAAATAAGAATTTAATGAACGCGCCTTGGTGGTGGAATTGTGGTTCATTCAGAGATCGGTAAACCGTAATCAAGATAATGCCTGAATGTCCAGTTATGTAAAGTTCAAATTGCTTCTGTCAAGCGAGCAGGATTTCCAGTGGTAGAAAAGAAAAAAATGTATAAAATTTAAATACGGTCCTCGCCGGGGTTATTATTAATCACTTCAGCGATACATTAGTACTGGTATTTCCCTCTCCAATTTAATTAACGAGGGAAAAATATCTACCCAAATGCCCTGCGACGCTCGAGGAAGAAAATTGTTCCAACGGTCATAGCTTGGTGGAGAAAAGTCGCCACTTCCCTCCAGTTAAAAAGGTGGAAAATATTACTCGACTCTAGGCCTAGGTGTGCTTGAGTGAGTGTTGGTGTGCAGGTGTATGTATATGTGTGTGTGTACCTATGTTAGAGGTACGTCGGGCCAGAATTCCTCTAGGGAAATTTCTCTGCCTCATTTGTCATGAGGGAACTACATCTCCCATTTAATCGCGAGGGTTGAAGGGGGGCGGGTGGAAGAGAAAGAGAGAGAAAGAGAGAGAACAAGATGAGGGAGGAAGGGAGGAGAGGCCAGCGACAGGGTAAAAAAATCTTAGGGAGAGAGTAGGTAGAGAAACGAGGTAAAGAGAGAGAGAGAGAACGAGAGAGAGAATTCATGCGAAAGCTGTGAGATTCAAAATTAATATAACGGACCTCCAATCCTGGACGGGTCCCGTTTTTACACTGCTGGCGAGTTAAAAAAAATTATTAAAATTATGCGAGTGGTAGGATTTAATGATTCATATTGCAAGCTCTTTCGAGCCAAATTGAATTTTCATGCCCATATCCCCAAATTATTTTCATCCGTTTAAAAAAATACGTCTCACTTCACGTGTTAAGAAATCTCAGGTAAAATTGAAGGTGCGACAAATGGTTTTATTGAAGAACCCGTCACAAATAGTCGGGATCGCAAAACTAAAACGACGTTTTATGATCAAAGTTTGATTTGACTATATACGTTGTTCCTAATAATTTATTGGTCTCGGATGGAAAAAAAATCCTTTGGGTGATTTTTTTTTAAATATCCGTTTACTTTCGTGATTGAAGCAAGATCTTTTATAATTAATTTTTATGACATGATATTGTAATCTGTCCAACGTAATTAAATTGTTCCCTTTTGTAAGAAATTAATAAATGGTCACCTTAAAATTTCAAAAATTCCTTTCTTTCAGATTTTTTTAATGAGTCACTGATAGGCTAAACAATTAAAGTTCCATGAATATTTTTAAAATGCTAGAGAGTAGTTATAGTTTTAATCTATGGGTATTGTCATATCTTTGTGTATACCTACTGTAAATACAAAAGAATTAATAACGCATTTCAAGAGCGACTTCAGTAAGTTTTACCGTATCTAATAGTTTTAGAACACATGTCTCATAACAGTATCTCTCAGTGTGTGAAATTATTAGTTAGTTCAGGAACTTGTGCAAAACACACAGAACTTACTGTAAGTACACCATCTGCGCAATATAAGTCTGATTTTAATAAATATAAGTAAGTTTGAACAAAAAATACACACATTTAACTAAATTATAATTATATAAGTATTTGTATGTGTTACTCTTTCGTACTAGAACTTCTCAAACATAGAACTGAAATGTTCCACGAACATTGTTTTAATACCAGGGGATAAAATCGAGACTATAGCCGACTCGGGATGTATCACCGTTTTAGGATGATATTCAGCGTTACAACTGCAAAACTGTTATTTTACTCAAATTAGAACACCGTTAATTGAAATAACTAAATGGGGCTAACACATTTTTTTCCCCATATATTTTCTGACGTGTTGTTTAACTTCCCCTCCCCTTAAATTATGTCATAGAAATCATTTTACGAAGTGAAAAATTTTTGTCGTGGTCGTAGATTCATTTTCAAATAATAGGTACTCAGAATCTTAGTGTTCCATTTTAAATACTTTCTTTATTATTTTCAATAAACCAGTAGTTAAGCTTGAACTTCAAAGGCACATGCCAGCCTTTGGAAGAACTTTACACCATAATCCATCGTATTTTTTCAACTTATTGACGTTAAAACGTCTATTCGCTCGTCACAGTGATAGTCGGTTGAACTCTCTCCTGCGACAAATTAGCGTCATATTTTAAATAGTTAATAACTACGAGACTAACAACGCGTCAACAATGGTTGGGCCTTCAACGGATAGATCATGTATGTACGCGTTTTTCGCGCAGGAATTGTTTTGCCTTTGACGTCTTCAACACCCCTCCAACGCTCGGCAACACCAACATCGATATGTATTTCACTATGAACTTGAATTCGATGCAGTGTGAGATGTACGTGTGTTACTTAAGCTACCACAGACCATTGCTGCATGCAATAAATGTGTGATTTATCTCTGTTCTGTAACCATTTGTTTTGCTCTGTGTAAAAATTGTATTAAATAGAGTGATAATTAAATTGCATATTTTAAAAAAAACACTTGTTATGATTTTAACCAGACATTTTCTTAAAAAAAAAAAAAAAACTACTGCGCGGACCCGATCTGCAACTTTCTCTGTTTGTCGGTAGAATTCTGAATTAGCCCGTATACATACGCACAATTCATACCAGCTAATCAGATGGGAAGTGGGTGAACCGTAAATTTGGATGGTGATCAACACATCATTGCACAACATGCACTTCTGCATGCAGCAGTGCATGAAAACCTGTGACCACGCGCTGAAAAATAATTCAACTCAGCTGCTTACGTTGAGGCACTTTCCGACTTCTTCCCGAACGAATACTCACTCAAAACTGCCGAGCTTGACTTCATACGTAATCCTGTTGTACGCGGAAGAACTCGCTACGGAGCATGTGCTGAACAGTTTGCGTTCCTTTAGCTCTTGAGCATTCCAAATCGAACAGCGCAATTGTTTGCTGTGGAATTAAAGCAGTTAATGGAGAATATTTTTGAAATGCAGACGGATGGCAGGTAGTTTTGAGGGATGGTGGGGGTTGGTATAACTTCCACGGTTGAGTATTTGCCTCGGGTCTCTCGAAATCATTTACTACTTCTTTTGCAGTACTTCCCAAAACCATCCCTCCCCCTCCCCCCTTCTACCGTACGTATAATGTGTCGTGGGTGTTTTATACTCTCCGCCCCATATTTCCCTTTTATGCGGTCTCATTTTACAGATAAAACTGCAAGAGGGTTTACTCAGAAAGAAATAAAACGAATTTTCCGCCCCTTTTTCTCTCGCCTGCTTTTCTTGGCACACTAGAGAAAAGGGAGGAAGGGGGTTCCTCTCAGTGGGCGACTTTTGCAGTGGAGAAGGGGACTGGAGTGGGAATTTTCTTCCCCCTTCTTTGTCCCTAACGAAAAAAAAAAAGGCCACATCAATTCCTAGCACCAAGCGGGGTTAAGGGCTTGGGAAACAGTTCGGCGTTAGGCGGTTCGCGACCCTTAACTACCCACCCGACAACAAATGAAATACGAGGCCAAGACTAGTGGCTTGTTTATCCCTTGCATTTTGTGCGACCGCGGATAAGCCAAGTTCTTCTCTTTCTTCCCCACCAACCCCTTCGGACCACAAATTCTCCCCATTTCGTGGCTTGCGACGCCAGCAGAGAGAAAACAAAGCTTTGCATCAAAGGACTTTTTTGTTCTTTCTATAAAGTCATCATATGCTGGGAAAGAATTATAGGCCTTAATTCTCAGCCCTAAAAGCCGTTTGACATCCGTTAACGCTTCAGAAAAAAATAATAACTCCTATACTTATACTTGACGCCACACTATTTTTTTTTTAATTTTTGACATCATTTCAATTATCGATATGTGCGATCAGTTAGCTAGAGCCCATGTCTGTTGATAGAATTGTCCTGAAATCGATTTCCGGTGGGGTTGAGGATTTTTTAAATTTATTTGCTTAATTTCTTTCTTACTGCAAGCGTGAATCAAGAGAGAATATTTTTTTCTGTGTGTGTGTTTGTGGGGGGGGGGGGTGTTTATAGCCCTTCCCAAGCCCGATTTTTCTTGTGGGTTTATTAATGTTGACTTATATACTTAAATTCATTTCTTACACTTTTTTCTTTAGACACTATCACATTCATTATCGATATCTCCGACCAGTTGACTAGAGCTCATGTCTGTTGATCGAAGTGTCCTGGGAACAATTCCCGGTGGGGTTGAGGATTTTTTAATTTATTTCCGAGTTCAGGGTTGGTAGCCTGCAAACACATATCAAGAGAGAATTTTCGGGGGGGGGGGGGGGGGGAGCCATTCCTCTTCCAAAGCCCGATTTTTCTTAAGGGTTTATTAACGTTGACTTAAATATTTAAAATCATTTGTTAAACTTTTCTTTCATGAAAGGTTGTATGAAACATTCAAGGTTCACTATTTGAGACCACGAATTTTTAAATATTCCAAGGCCGATCTCTGACTTATATAATGTCATGTTTTGCAACTGCATCCTTTCTGTGTACGATATAGCCTCTCCCGAAAAGACTTCCTGTAGTACTCCCTGGATATCTGTGTTGTCCTGTAACCTACATGTCGCCAGAGGCAATTGGATGCCACCGCAGAATCGCCACGCTATGGTCACGCCGGGGTCTTTTTTTTTCAGGGAGGATAAGATCAGCGTATTTTGAAAGCTACCGTATTTTTATTTCAGTGCTCGCTGCAAGGGACGCTAGTGTTTGTGTATTACACACACCATCTGCTGTAGTAAGCCATTGATCTTCACGTTTAATCCTTTGGAGTGCGCTAGCGTCCATCACCAGATCGTCAGACACCTTAGAGGTAGCCATATTGTCGGCCATCTTGGCAGCCATACTGAAAATCTTTAAATCGATAAAAAAATATATGTAAAAAAATTCCAAAAAATGACTTAAACAATTCACATGATAAATCAATATATTATGTACCTATCGTACTCCTGCATTACTGAAAAGCAGCCGCAGCCTTCTTGAAACTAATTAGATTTCGGCCAAAAATCTTGAAACGAAATTTCTATAATTATACATAATTTATTGAATATGATTTTATTCAAATGGTTGATTTCGATCTTTTCTTCGATTTCTGCTTAGTGCCAAAGGTAATTTAAGCATTAAAATAATAATTATTAGAAATATATTGAAATAAATATGGCCTCAAGTAAATTATAATTTTTATCGTAAGAGGCTGAGCTCCTAAGGGACATAATCAATGAAGAAAAACACAAATTAAAAGTTTTTAGTGCATCCTTTCACTATTAACATCAAACACACTCATTATCCTCAGTACTAACTACGACATCATACAAGGCAAATGATACCATTATACAAACCAGTTTGACGTAGGGCGCTACCTTTTACTTGCTTTGTATTAGAATTGTTTTCTTTTAAAATTTGTGAGTATAATGGCCTGGCATACCTACACAGAAATGCACCGGTATGTAAATGGTTTTACACGTTAAATACGATTTGCTGCTTTTCAGCCACTTGCCACAATATCGATTTAAATAAAACTTGTCAGTTACAATCATTATTCTGTACAAATCAAGGCTATTACAGTACTGCGGATTTCATCAGGATCCTCGACAATTTTTTTTGTTGCACACTCTTAACTGACGTTCAAATTTTGTTCTTTATTTAAATCGAAAGGAAGGCAGGCTCAGCGTAACCCAATACAAATTTATCATGCAAACACTTACGAAACCGCATAGTAACGAAAATATTCAATCTTCTGTATACAGTATTAGTCAAAATACAAAGCATTTAATTTTCCGGTGATTTTCACACGAAATATCTTGTAGTGAGTCACCTATAACCGTGTTTTCCCCCTTCTTTAAGAATTGCAGAAAAAGAAGAATGTCATCGTAGGTAAGGGGACTTTATAACAAACCGGACCTACTGGTTGAGCATTGCAGATATAAATTTTTAAAAATATTTAAAAAAAATTTTTTTTGCTTATTTTGAACTTTTTTCAGCCGTTAATTAGCTTTGTGAGCCCCTATATCTACGTTAAGTATTTTTCTCTGGAAAAAAAAAAATTACCTCACATAACAAAGACCGTGTCCTGACATGTAATCATGGATACCAGGTTGATTAATAAATTATCGTGACTTATTTCTGTGTTCGTTAAGAATATTTTGTTACGCTCCCGGTAAGCAGACGATTTGTTTCTGTGGGTACATTTATCAGGTCGCAAAACTACAGAAAGCATATTTTTGTAAAGCACAAAAGACGTTATCATCATTAATCTTGCCATTAAAAACAAACATTGGAGAGGGAAAGATGGAAAGGGGGGGGGGGGGGGGGGAGGAGGTTGAGTGAGAATTATTAAGCTTTGCAAGCCGTCGAGCCATTTATAGCCCGTCCCAGCGGAGATTGCCGTAACGAGAAACGGAAGACAGGGGAGAGGAGAGAAGGTTTTCTGCGAACACAGAAAACGCGAAACTGGAACAAGAGAGGGTAAAAGTTTTAAACAATTGCAGACTCTCTTTTTGTTTTTTGTTCCTCTCCTGTCCTTTCAAAGACAAGGGTGTTGGTGGTGTTTAGGGGGGGGGGGGGGATAAAAAGTTTCAAATGTGACCTAGCTGTAAAGGCATGTGCGCGCGTGTGGTTTAACAGCATATATATATATATATTTGCCTTAGCTTCTTTTCCATTTTCATGTGCCGCTAGTGTCTGGCTATGGTCGCAAAATGAAGTCCCACGTTCCATGGTCGTCGCTGGAAACTAAAAGGACGACGAGGGGGAGGGTGGTAAACTTGACTGACAGACTTGCGCGGTCGCCGACCGAAACGTTTGTGGAGTGAAAAGGACCCGTCATCCCCCCCCCCCTTTTTCATGCCCCTTCCTCTACCCACATTTCCTTTCTCTCTCTCTCTGTGTGTGCCTAGCCACATCTCTGCGGCCTTCATCCACGGAACCAACGCAAGCTCCTAGCAAACAATACGAAATATCCCGCCTCGCGGGGTTTTTATCTTTTAATGCGAGCTACATCTCTCTCTCTTTCTCCGCCGATTCCTCTTGACTCTTCACTTAGCGCACGTTCACGTCCACGCCGTACTTCTCGGCACGTTTCCTTTCCCCTTTCTCCCGGCCTCTTCTTCTTATTCCCGACGGGTAGACGTTGCATCGCTCCTGCGGACGTCTATTGTTTGTTTCTCGCTCGGAACGAAACACCCTCCTCCCCTCCCCATCCATGCCATTTTCCCCGTCGCGCGCTCACCGAAAACTTTCCCCGACGGCAACATCCGCCCGCTGGAGTTCCGCGGCGTTTTCGGGCGTCTGTTCGCGTCGCTCCCTGGTACACGCAGCGAGTCCTCTGCGGGAAGGGTTTAGCGGGAGGAGGGGTGAAGCTATCTTTCTCCGATTCTCGACACACGTTAAACCCCATTCCCATCCCTTCCCCCCCATTTTACCATCTTCTCAACACCACCTCCCTCCCCTACGTCAACCTCCTCGCTGTAACTCCCTTCCGTTGCCGACGACGCGAGACGCAATTCATCTTCCAGCGCGTCGCAGAAAGCTACCGTTTTCTCTTCGCCTTCCCCCTCCCTCGGAGCGTGACTTTCAATGACGTCACCACAAATTTTAGCCCCCCCAAAACGCCTACCTCCCCTTTAGAAAATCAGCGAATCTGCCTTGTCTTCTTGCCTCTCCTACTCCTGCTAAGAGGGCTGAAACTAGGCCGCTCCAAAGCCTGCTGTTGTCAAGCAACTACAAGGTTCTGGTTAGGAAGGTACAAGGGTATAGTTTGAACGGGGCTTCATAGTCTAAAGAAACGCTAGCTTCTAAGTTTCAAAGCTAGGAGAGTGGTTTTTAGAGTAAACTAAACACGCTGTAATTTTTTTTTGTAAAGGGAACAGAAACATTCACGTAAAATTACCGATATTTGTACATTTGTACATTTACATGAAAACAACTGTATCGCTACAAAATAGTGTTCGCAGGAATACTGGGTTCGGATTCTTAACCGGGTTAAAGTTATTTGTAAACCGTTCCCTGAATAGCTTTCCAGTATTAACTGTGGACATAATAAGCATAGGCTAATACAGCTAAATAAATTTAAATTGTTGAAGAATCGATTAACTTTTCCATGATTAAAAAAAGGTATACTTGAATGAAACACCAAACATCAATAGTTAAAATATCAATATAGACGCGCCAATTTTCGAAATAAATAGATACTCGATGTAAGTTCGAAAAACGTATTTTGTCTGTGCAAAAATAACAATACCCATGTATTGCAAAAAGTTGCAATATCTTTCTTGTAGTATTACAAACTAATGCTTGGCAAATTATTTCCAAATAATACTTTTCTGAAAGTAAAAAAAAAAAGCGTAGCCGTGCTTAATTATCGGGGGTTGGGAAAAGGGCGGGGGGGGGGAATCATAACTTCTTAAAGTTACTTTGTTGTAATGTGTTAAACATTTAACTTTTAATGGCATTGTTTGTTTCAAAATGGGGACAAAATGCTTTAGCAAATTTTTGTTGGACAGAATTTCTCAATATTCAGTTTTAATTATTTAATAGAAGAGGCACTTTTCACTGTAATAGGCGCGACTGGGGACAGTTCTATTACGGACTCTGCCAGGATTTGTTGTTTCCCATTTGCACCGCTGGATGGCGTTACTGCAACCACCAAACTAAATAAACACCCCTGGGCGCGTGGGAAGGAACTCGTGAGATATGAGGGAGGGGGGAACCCCTCTAAAACAGTGATGGCTAATTTGCACTCATTACGTGGGCCAGATATTTAAGAAACCAGCTTTAGGGCCAGGCACATACAAGTTAATATTGAATTTGTTAAACTTTTTTTGTATTATATATTTTTACAATCACTAATAAATTTAATATCTGGCAAGTAATTAAATAAAAAAAAATAGATCTTTTGAAAAATTTCTTAACAAAAAAATTACAATACGTTTTATTGAAAGTTATGTAGATTAAACGAATAGAAATATAACTTTACAGAATTTATGTGAGAACACTGCTATATCTGCACACTGTAAGCTGATAACTTTAATGTACAGAAAATACCGTTCGTACACGATGGTATACCTGATAATATATATTTTTTGTTTGAATGGTCTTTAGGCGGGCCGTGCGTAACGATGGGTGGCCCGCGGACCGCCAGCTGGAAACCCATGCTCTAAGGCCCGTTCTACAATGGCACGGAAGCGGAGGCGGATCACGTAAACGGATCTCATGGAACAGTTTCTACAATAGCACGCAGAAGGAGTCGAACCCGTACGGATTAGTTGGGCAATGCTGAGCTCTTCCGTTTACGTTGCTCCGTGCGACCAAAACAAACCGAGTAGGCCTACTTGGCTGCGGTGGTAGCCATGTTTGTTGATGATCTAAATACGTTAAGAATTGTTTCTAGTACAAGAATATCTTGTTTATTATTATAACTTAGTAGTGTATTTTTAATTTACATTTTAATTTTTCCCATGCTATATGATTTTAATTATAATATATATTATTTAATTAACTTAATATTTCGTAACCTTGAAATTCAATATCGTTGCTTGTCATTTGTTACGTTTCCGTGCATTGTGGAAGCAGCAGACGTCATAGTGAAACGTTCCAGGAGATCCTTTTCTGTTTACGTGATCCGTCTCCGTTTCCGTGTCATTGTAGAACGGGCCTAAAAGATGCAGCGAGCCTTTTTTTCCCCAGTAAATTAACGCTAGTTGAAACCTTGGGAAAATAAATAAGACATTACAAGCAGCCATATGTTACTGATATTTTGACACTAAGTATTTTATTTTATTTATTTTCAACTTTATGAAATACTCAAATTTTATTAATTTCAAATATGAGAAATATTATAAATTTTCTATGATACGTTTCACATGCTAAATATTGGCAAAACGAAGAAAATAACATTGCGTGGTGATAGTGTATGGCGTGCTTGCTGGAAGGAATTTCATCCCGTGATAGAACAGAAGATCTTAAATTGCACGTGCGTAGTGCAGTTTGATTTTCGGATGCAACTGCAAAGAATCATCAAAACATATCAGTGAAAAACTCTTTTGCTATGCTCCCTAACACAGAAAGCACAAAATCTTCAATATTCAATTAAATCCTGCACGGAATTTTAAACTTATTTGCAACTTAGCTCTTAAAGTGGGGAAAAAGTACTTTCCGAGGAAATGAAATGAAAGAGCTAAGGTGCTACTGCATTTTAGATCCATTTGTCAAAGTCAGGAATAATTTCTTGGAGCATAATTCATACTGAAAACATGAGTTTCAAGCCTACTTCCAAACTTGTGAGGTATGAGGACGAGAAGGAAGTTTGTGCCGTTGCAACTTTGGTCTTGGCTCGAGAACTTCTTTCTGAAAATGCTCGCAAAATGTACCGCAGTTGTTAATGTACCACCTTCTGAAGGAAATGCTTCATTAATCTTCTGTTTTTGATACGCCTTCCCTTGTTACACAGAGAGCTTGCGTGGCTGTTAAAAAAAAAGGCACCCTATTATTCTCTCACCAAAACTTTATAAAGTTTTGAAACATGCTCACTTATATTTATGTCACGTCTAAAGCACAATGAATACACCACATCCCGGTCTTTGGTTGACAGCAGGAATAAATTTCTACAATGTGCTACTTATTTTGAATTGCACAGGAATCAAGTTTTGCAAATTCATACTTAATGTTTCTTTTACTTTCGATGCTTTAAAAAAACGGCTGTGGTGGTCTAGGTATTAAAAGTACCTGATTTATAGAACTTTGGTTTATGAGTTTGAAGGTAAAACCACAGACATTGACTTTTTTTAAGATCATAAGTGTATACGTAGGGCCTTGTACTTTTCGCGAAATGATCTCCATACTAGCTGTGTGTTGAAACTTTGTAACATTTTCTGTGTTTAGGGGTTGGCTGGGTTTATTTATGGTACATACCTACAGTCAGCCAACCTCACAGCCATCAAATTCGGAACAAAACTCGTCCTGAAGGGTCAAATAGGGCAATGACGTCTCTTTCAGACGGCCGCCAATCATAAGAGAACAATCGCTAGTGTGAGCATAATTTATTGCAGTCTAAAGCGCGATAAGATTATTTCACGAAAAAATATATGCCCCTATGTATAGTGTATCAGAAAATTAACGAATAAACATTTAAAGCTTCCTTAGTCACCTCTTAATTATTTCCGATTTCGATCTAAAGCGTTCCCCGTGTATTCAGCAGAGTACAAAGTTTTTTTTAGTCTGTTTACTGCTGTGAAAAACAACTGAAAATACGGATTGCATGTGAAAGTTAAAAAAGACAATGTTTTTACTTGATCTTAACACAACCGCGTATATTCCTCCTTACAAAAATGCATAAATAGGCTTACAAAACACATGCTTGCAAACTAGTCTTGCATATAATTGGGCTGACTATTTGAAAGTGGCGCAATTGCGATTTCAAAAGGATTCGGTTTCTTAATGTCGGTGAACTCATCCTGCGGCCCAATTTATAAATTTTTAACAAGTAAAACAAGTTTACCAAGTCAATTTTTACAAGTTTATGAAAATATACGGTTACAAGTGTTTCACGGAAGCACACTTGTAAAATTGAAATGACAAGAGAATTTTCACAACATTTACAAATAATTTACTTTTAGGCTACCAAAAAACCGTGGGATTATGACAACTGTAACTTACAAATTTGTAGTTGATACTTGTTATGTAGTACTAATATTCTACCTATTTTAAAATATGGATAGGTTACAAATAAAAGTTAACTAGAATTCTCGTATAAATATGGGGTTTGTTTCTTCACTTAATGAGTTAAAATAAAAAGTACAGATGAATAAGAAACACAAAAAAATTTGTGCTGCACATCAACAGTTATAACTATTCAACAAATTCTACAAATAACACGGAAACGTAAAACCGTAAAGGGATCACGGACCCACAAGATATCAGTCTGCAGCTTCAACAATTTACGGAAACGTAACAAATGGCAACCAGTGAGATTGAATTTCAGGATAATTAAAATTAATTTCGTTAAAAAAATTATATACTAGAACATAAAACGGTCAGGATTTACAAAGACATTCTTAAACAATTTAGAACTTATTTAAAACGTATACAAACATAGGAATCGCAGCGACCAAATAATCGTATGGGCGTACGAAGTAACTTAAAGAAAGAGCTGAGCAGAGAATGCCGAATTAATCCTTCTAAGTTTACGTGATCCGTCTCCGTCTCCGCTTCCGTTTCAGTGTTAGTGATAATGTAAGTGTAAGAATTAGTGATAGTTTTACCATGAGTGTTAGTTAACATTAATTAAATGACGTTATGTGGCCAAAACTTGTTTGTATGTGCTACCAAAACTTGTGTGTATGTGTTGCCAAATCTTGTGTTACAATAGTGCCAATTTCCACAAATGTGACAATATGAAATTGTACCTATCAGTGAAAATTTATTTTAGAAAATTTTAAGAAAAAAAAGTATGTTGGTAATAACTTGTGAAAACAACAGAATTTTTTTACAATTTTTATTACAAAATACTTGTGCTTTTGTGAAATGGGCCTATGATTTCCGTTCTCTATTTTTGCTTTTTCCTTTCCCAATTTCGATTATTTTGTCCGTCTCTAATGACCTCGCTGACGAGAAGTATCACTAAAATTAATAAACATAGTAAACCAAATTTGAAATATGTTTATTTTTTCTGCGGTTTGGGACAAAATAATGGTTTATTGATCAACTAAAAAAAAAAACTGTTTTCAGCTTACAATCATGTATAGCCTACAGTTCAAAGATATGCAAGCCACATTCACAACCGAACAGTTCCGAAGTTTAACGAAGTAAAGGTATACGTACGGTCAGTGTAGTAAATAATAGTTCTTTACCTTTTTCTGAAGGGCAGGTTAGGTTAAGTTATCGTAACTAAAGTGAACGGTTGGTTAGGTTAGGTAAGCATTATTTAAAATACTTTATGACTGTAAAGTATTTTTGACGTGACAACGTCTAATAAATCTATGAACGCCGGCTGCACGCACGAAAAAGGATGACTAATTGTCCTGTTACGCACATTGTCCCGTTACGCTCATTGTACGCTTGCGCTGCATCTATCTCTCTTCCACTCTATTGGAACAACCATCGAATTGACTTTTTCGAGGCACATTAAACTTGAAACACTCCCATTCGTTTCCTATCATCGTCCTAACCTTAACAGAATAACACAGATTGGAAGAAGTTAAATAGCAAACATGTATAAAAGTTATAGTTAAAATAATCTGTTCGTTAAAGTAATAAACAAACATATTTGAATTAATGAGTGCAAATAAAAGTAAAATTATCAATTAAATTGTAGATTTCATTTCACTCCTTCTTTGTATCCATACAAAATAGTGATAATTCGATAAAAATGATTCAATTTTATTCATAAAAGTATGCAATCATTTCATCAATGTTTTGTTATGACGTTGTCACATTAAACTATCGTCCGTAAACCGACTTTACAGAAAACCAATTTTTTTTTTACTAGCGATCGGAACTGTTCGTTTGTGGCTCTCATCCCTGTGAACTGTAGGCGTCCCTTCAATCATAATATACATTTTGTTGTCATCACTAAAAATTTGCCTACGTGAATAGGCCCTATTCTGAAATAATTTTGGGAGGCAATAGGTTTTGATTATTACCTAACGGGGCTGCGAGGAACGTTTTAATTACTTCACGCCACACAAAGGACTTTTATTTACGTCGTGCTTTTTTTTTTAATTCCCTGCGTTGGTGAGTCCTGGGCCACTTTCAAAGGGCTACTCTGTCATTTCGGTGGAACGTGTGAATTTTCGCGCTTCGGTGGGTTTATTGCCGTACAGCGGTAGCCACGTGGGGGCAGAAAACCGTTGTTTCATTTTCTCGTGACTGTATTTTCCAAAAGAGCTAAATATCCGTGACCTTGGGTGGTTTGACCTTTGGAAATGTGTTATTTCATAGTTTGTAAAGAATAATTCAAGCAGGAAAATGGGACAATTTATTTATTATTTTACTTACATGTATATTTATTTTCTTCGCCTGATTGGCAACCTTAAATATATACACATTAAATATATATATAGTGACAAATTTATATAAATAAATTGTATGTTGGTATATATGACGTTGATAAACTTCGACATCATTTGAGCGATAGCCATCAAAGTTGGCACATCGAAGTGTTTAGTTCATGGAGAAGGTTTTAATGCTATCCATTTTTTTTTTGTAACTAGCCGCTAAATGGCGCTGCAGAGTATCAACTTTAATACCACTCAACCGACCGCCATAAAAATTGGTAAACGTAGGTATTTAAACATGGAAAATACTTTCGTGGTATCCTTTTTACTATCTCTCGCCACTAGATGATGCTGCAGCGCATAAACTTCTAAAACGTTAAACCTATTGACATGGGGAAAAAATATCATAGGTCATAGACATATAAACAGTAATTGTGTGTCATTTATTTATGTACACCACACTGTTATAAAGCGCTATCCATTTTAACTCGCGGACAATTTATCAATCACCCTGTGTTCAGCCCTGGCAACGCCAGGTACTGCAGCTAGTATAATAAGTTGGTTGCCAAATAGCATATGTGTGTGTGTTTATCTGGCCCATGTGCAGATAAACCTTCATTTGGTAGAAGTTGTAGTGGATTTAGTTTCTGATCAAACATTAAAAAAAAAAATTACGTGAAATTATGTCTTCAACCTTAGCGAGAGATTTTTGTTACTCTGTGCCTATTCCACTATACCTCCATCCCTTCCCAACTCCTACTAGGAGGCAGCCTGCAGTGGAAAAAAATATTCGTAAAAATATATTTTTGTTGCATTATTTAAAAAAAAACACTAAAGTTGGTGTAATTTTACACCAATGTTACTATAAAAACCAATTATGCTACAGGCTACTATTTGTTGATTTTTTCTAATGAGCATAAAGTTACGTCTTTTAACAGTATTATTACAGTTGCATACATTCTGAAAGAAAAAAAAATTCTATTCAAAACACGAGTTATTAATTCACAGGAGAAACTATTAGTAGCTGTCGGTCACTATACATAAGACGGCATTTAATTAATAATATGCTATTGTCAAAAATAGAAAATAGTTTATTTTTTAAATTATATTTAAAAAATTAGATGACTCAAATTGTTGAAATCAAGATGGCGTATTTCAGTTTCACTTCCTTAGAGATAAAATTGGAAAATTATCAGATGATGCTCTTGATGAAATACAAGAAGAAAATGTCTTTCCGAAATCCTCAATCCAGATTTCCAATTATGGAATATTATTTTTAATTACGTTAAAAAAATATATATTACAATTTAAAGTTGTGTCTGATACTGCTGTACTCTTTGCGTGCATCTGGCAACAGAGCACGCAGAAACAAGGACGGAGCTAGTAGCAGATGCTGTGCATTGGAACGAGCGAGTAAATGGCTAACTGAAATGCACAACTGCAAGCTACTAAGGACGAGACACGCTGTAATTGGTACGTACTGCACAAACGCCGCCCACAAGAGTCTGGCGCAGCACAGAGCAGGGGGGGGGGTGAGTGACGTCAGGAGGAGTGACAGGTGCTCCCGGGCGCGCGATTAGCCGGACCAGGGACCAGTGCGACTGACAACGATGGAAACCCCCCCCCCCCCAACTCCACCCTTTCCCATCCCATCCCATCGTTGGGCGAACCCCCGGACGCTACAACCCTTCCCGACTCCCTCTCTACAACGCGACCACGATGTTCCCCCCCCCCCCCCCGGATGCTAGCACGTTACTGAGGACGCGCGACCAGCTGTTCAATAACCGCGCTTGACAACTGTACACGTATGTGTGGAAACTGCCCGGGAGGGGGGAAGTGGAGGGGGCTAGGAGAGGCGAGAGAAAAAAAATATATATATATAGTCAGCCAGTTTATTCCATGGACTGGCCATGGGTTTACTACCGTGCGTCCAAGCCAACTTTCGAGTCCACAATTGAACGACTTATTTGCCAATGCAGTACCCGTCAAAAAGTTTAAGATAAATGTGAAATATCGTAAAAAAAAAAAAAAAGTTCTTTCCATAAATATTTCGTGCAATACTTTGTAATAAAAATTTTCACAGTGCTTTTCAAAAGGTTTTTTTTAATGAATTTTATTTATTGAAATCGGTTTATTAGTTCAAAAGTTATGAAATTTTGAATTTCCCAGTAAAATAGAATATTGGTGCATTTTTCATTTAGAAAATAAGTTGGTGGACACAATAAAAGTCTTGTATTTTAGTGTTACATATTTTTTTTTTTTAGAAAATTACCTCTTGATATGTATTTTAGAGAATAGTTTTTAAAAAAGAGAAAAATTTGTAAGATTAAGTATATATGTGTGTATATACAGGGGCGCAACAACAGGGGGGGCAAGGGTATTTTGCCCCCCCCCCCCCCGAAACCTTAAAGTGGGGGCAAACGGGGGCAAAGAAAGTGCTGTGTAATCAATTTTTAGATAATAAAACTGCTAAAATAGCACCATTTTCCACCTTGAAATACAAATTTTCCCGGGGGAGGACCCCCGGACCACCCGCTTCAATAGGCGATGATTCTTTATAAAAAGGTATATTGCCCCCCTTTGGAAATATAGTTGTTGCGCCCCTGTGTGTATATATATATATATATATATATTAATTTTTTAATTTTTTAAATTAACCTTTAAAGAAATATCAGCCTTGAAACTAACGAACAGGTACCACCCCATCTCACTACCTTAATTTGTATGGAAAGTATATATATTTTAATTGGGGCCAATTTGAGGCTAATCTTTCTTAAAACACATTGACCGTGTTAAGGTGCTGAACCACTAGAATCATTTACTGCTTATTATATAATTAACTGTGCTACCCCCCTTCCCATAGGTAGGCCCTATTACACCACTTCGGCCACAGAAATCAGCAGTATTTAAATCAAAATTTTAAATATTTTCCTCGTACATCACCACCCTAACCAAAAAGGCTTTCCTTTCCTAACTACAGAATTTCAGTGTTCCACGTATCCCCGCACCTTGGACGCCAGGACCTCTGTTATCACATGTAATCTTCAAAACTCGCGTTACTATTTGGGAAAACTGTCTGAACTGCTAATACATATGTATACACACACTTTCCATTGGACCATGACTATTTAGGGACGCCATGGATGACCTCGAAACCAATGTAAAACACCTAAAAAATGGGTTCGTTGGAAGTGAAACTTCTTACTTCAAGATTTCTCCCGAACGATAAAACAAAATATTCAATAATTCACTTGAATGATAAAACGTAACAATGAAGTACACAATCGAGGTTCGACATTGGAGGTTCATAATTATTGTGACAAACGAGGTGACGAGAAAACTGCAGAGTCTTGCAGTTGTCCTGCGTGTGTTGACTGCAGTTGTGAGGCGCACTGGGTCCCATAGAGTACCCAGCCCTTCACCAAAACGGACAGGGCGAGCTTGCTCGCAAAACCAAAACCTAATAAATAAATTTAAAACGTCGTAAATTCAAAAATACGTTACTATAAATCCCACAAGTGAACACATCAAGGCTTTGCCCTGTCTCCAGAGAAAGGTAAATACAGATAAATTAATTATAATAGTTTGATAATGGTTACGCATAATTAATAACACAAATTGCTTGAGAAAATTTGCAACCCTATCATATTGAAATCGTATTTAAATTCCATGGCAAAATTACGTGATATCAAAAACTTAACTGAATACATAATTTAAAATATAAAAACTATATAAGTTTTACAAAAAGTTAATTTATACATGCGTCCACGCACGTTTGTAAGAGATCTTTAACAATGAAGATAATAAAGAAATTAATAATCAAATGTTCGCTGCCTCGTAGGTGTCTGAGACGCAGTGATAAAAGCATGACTTAGGGAAGTAAGTTCTGCGTTTCTTCAACAGTCAGGGTTTATCACTGGACGCACTATCACTTCACAAATTCATGCGGCCGAGACTAGAACGCATAAACACAGTTTAACTTGCAAGCTTGAAGGAACGGCTAAAATATGATAAAATTTTTGAGTCTTATGAGCATGTTCATAGTGCCTACAGCTGCATGCGTTGTAACTGAGGCGCACACAGCAAATATCTGGATGAAACATACCGCACACAAGGATTGGCGGGGTTAGGCAAATGCTCGCCACACAGTTCAATGTGCGGTGGCTTCGCTTAGTGCAAGAAACTATTCGCACACGAACGAGATAGTTTCTATACTCGAAGAACTGAAATACCTTCCCCGCAAAGTTGCAGTGATTGGACCGTTATTTGTGTATATATTATTTAATTCTTACTTTAGTCTTGGTATATGTTTTCGTTGGCCTGGTGGTCAAAGGCGTAAGTTTTCCACACCAGAGGTCCTGCCTGTCATGATTCGAATCACTTCGTTTCGGATGTATTTTGTATAAAAATATTAAATTTAGTATTATATAATGGGTCATAACAACATTGGTTGGTAATGGAACTTCGACATTTCAGTGCATGATGGTGGCATCCGGCAGACGAGAACAAGATGGCGGTAAGTACCAGAATTCAAGATGGAGAAAAGATTCGCGGAAAACAACATGTAGGCTGTGATGTCATAACTCAAGATTGCAGGATCCGGGGGTCGATGTCACCAAGATGCCGGCTGGGGTAAAAAGTTAAAAAAAAAAAAAGGCCAAACATCAAGGTCGTACAAGATGGCGGCCGCGACGTCACAACTAATATGGCGGACGCCGCCGCACAAACACCACGGCCCGGAACAACCCGACGCGTTCCCAACAGCAAGAAAACATTTTACCTGTGCGCGATCGTTTACCGCGCGCGGTTTATAGCTGCGTGATTCGCTACGACGCGATAGTCTTGCCGTCGCATCGCGTCGCGCCCATCGCGACTATGCTTCGCGACGAGAGTAATCAACACGGTAAGCGCGCGTGCTCGTCCTGCCACCCCCCCCCCCCCCCCTCCCAAGTCCGTCGGTGGCGTCGACGTTTTTTTTTTTTTTTTTCCTAACCTAAGTTAAAACTAAGTGTGTAAGGGAGGGGTCTAGCTAGGGAAGACTCTAAGTGCGTTTCAGGGCAAGCCCTATACGCTCTATACATGCGGGTTTTTAACCATGCAGAAAAGGTCACGTGCATCATGTGCTAGGAGGGGTCGAGGAATGAGTGCGAGACAGGGTGTTTGTGGGGCGCCAAGGCTTGAAGGGTGGGAAAGGGGATGAGGAGGGGACGAGGCCAGACACCCTGACCGGGGATCGCAGCCGCGCGAGCGAATTGTAATTGTGCCAGAAAGGACGTGATACAAGCACGCTTGGCTGCGGTCCAAGCTCAGACGAGGCGGACGCGCCGCTTACAAGGAAAACAGCCCCTGATTCACTGCGTGCGACTAGCGCGAGCTCCATCCGGAGCCGGGAAGTAAACACGCTCTTTTTTTTTTTTTTTACCCCCTCTCTCTCCCTTGTAAACTTCTGCAAAGTCAACATCTCTCGTGTGAAGTCTGCGTGACGCTTCTTTCGAGTCTACAAAATTTCTGGGTTGGATATTCCCTGAACACTTTTCATGGAGGGGGGGGGGGGGGGGGCACTTCCATGAACACCAGTGCCAATTTTTTTTTTTTCGTTTGAATTTTAATAACTCTTTCTCTATCCTCTTGCTGACATGGCTACCAAACCAACAATAAATTTTCATGTCTTCAGAAAAGTTGTCAAAATGAAAATTGTAGAAAATTTAATTCTCTTTCAAACATTACATAATACAAAAATCGCTAAAGTCAATCGTTTTTGGTAAACTTATATATATACACACACGCGCGCGCGTAAAATATTGTGGTTTTTCAGCTACCAAAAGTTTTCCCGTCATCAGCCATGTCGGGTAATTTGGGTTTTTCATGTTGGCATCAAAATGCAAAAAAAAAAAATGGTCTACCTCTCATTTTGCAAGGCCAGCCCACACCCGACTTTTTTTTTTTTTTTTTTACCTACTAACTGGACTGCATCTCATTATTGCAATGCAGATATCTCACATTAATATGTGTAACATTATTCGTATATTTAGTAGATTAATAACGCCTCACTTGTTGAAAGTCGGTGCGTGTTAAATGAACTGAATGGAAGATGGATTTTTGATTGACCGGATTCCAGAGATTTTCGTGGGCTCAGGAGCAGATGGGTAACGACGTTCTTCTGTATCCGCGAGTCACCCGAAGTTAACGCACCATGCTTCCACGAATTTGATAAGGGGAAGGAGGCGGGGGTTTGGACCCAAGAAGCACAGTGTTAATACACAGGACTCACATTCCGGACCGGGTTCAAATACCGTTTCTGACTTTTCTTTGTCCAAGGTTTCTCTATATCACTCCAGGCAGATTCTGGAATAGATACTTACTATATGTAGTCCACGGCCCAGTTCTTTTCCCAGAAATTTCGCGAATTAGATTTGTTCCAGACTAAAAATTCAAAGCCTCGTGTTTGCCATACCCACGTTTGCTTTTACATTGGTTGATCTTAGCGGGAAACCTTTCGTTCTTGTCAATGCGGTTGCTCCCCTCCTAGACGGACATACTTGGCTCACTGTTGTAGAGGGACGTGTACAGATAACCGCGGTTCGATAATGAACACGGAGCACAGGCCCCTCGTATGAATACTTGCATTATAGCTTGCAACTAAATGAATCCACACGATTTCCGTACCCCTACCAAAATACTTGGTTTGAAAAATTGGGTGCTAAATGCCTCTAATTATCTCGCTGTAAAATAGTTTATATAAGAGATGGGCCAATCAAATGCTCAAATACCATCAAATCCTTAGCATTCGAAGAATTCTGTATTCAAAGAAAAAGATTAGAAGAAAAAAATGTTTGAGGAAATAAAGTAGGATTTAAAAATTCAAAACTAATAACATCTGAAGTTTACTATGCCAATTGTTTTCTTCGTGCCTATCATGTTGCCACTCCCCAAGATATTATTTTACTTTTAACAATTAATTTTATAAACATAATTGCTATACATATACATATTGATTATGGATACTTAGTTGATTGAAGGAAACCGTAGCTAATATTTTTCATTTCTTGTGGGTTATTTTAACTTGGATCCTCGAGATCTAGTTTTTTTGATTCAAAGGGTGTATACGAATTTCTCTTTGAGATTCGGCTTCGAGATTCGGATTCGAGAAGACGGATTCAACTCATCGCTAATTAATATACATGTGTGTGTGTTGTGTGTGTGTAGGTGTGTGTGTTTGTGTGTGTGTAGGGGTTGATGATAGGGATGAAGTATGGGGAAAAGAGGGCTGAGGCCACAAGTGCATCCAATCCTCTCTACGTTTACATTCCCTCACCCCCTCCACATTCATGCTCCGTGTTTGTTTTCCTTCTTTTGTCCGCGAACGGCTTATCACAACACCACTGGTAGTGAACCTGTAATCAGAGTTTACACCGACCTGCCGCGTGTTCATTCTTCCCGTTGATCACCGCTACCGATTCAAAAACAGATTATTTGTTCCATTTTTAAGCATAATATGATTGACAATGATTTTATTCCAAGCGATTTTTTTTTTCGATCAGTAATGTACCGATAAAATTTTACGTCGTTACGAGAAAAATTCAAATCGTTCACAAATTGATTAAAAAATCGGTCTCCCCTTTCTAAAGAAACTCATTAACCAGCTTAAAACCACGAATGTATGGCTCAATTTATGGCCACTGAATATTAATAATTATATATTAAGTAGCGCCTTCTCTTTTAATCAGTAGTACATAGTGTAAGAATTTTCCGGTCATAAGTGTCACGTTTTATTTCAAATTTCACGGTTTTTTTTTATGCGTATTAAATCATGATCTTTTGAAAACTTTTCTGGGAGAAGAACACCGGGCCATAAGCATTTCTGTGAACGATTTTTAACCGGGTTGGGGGGGGGGGAGGGAGAGAGAGAGAGAGATAATTCCATACCACTTTACTCAGAACCCTAAAAACAGGCCTATCACAAATTTATTCTTGTTATACCTTCATTGGGTCCCCTCTCCCACAAATCCTGGCTACGCCCATGTTTCAAGGCAAAAGTTTATCTCAAGCACGAGTTACTACATGTGGAACAATACATCTAAATTATTTTCAGAATAAACTTTATATTTAAATGGTATGAATTTTTTTCTACAGAAAGTAGTACATTTCTTGTAAACACAGTGTTGTTCTTTATTTAAGCTATGATCAAGTTTATGCATGCACAAAAAATTATTGTTAATTGAGTCTATTGTAATTAACATATCAGCTAGAATAATAACAACCTTACTTCTTTTCTTGAATAATAATTTGAATTTATTTTATTTAAATTAAGTTCCCTTTTTACAGCAGTGATGGATGAAACTAGAATTTGGGTTCATAAAAATGTTCTTCGAATCCGAAAATAGATATATACTTAGAATTCAAGTTATTAAGGGACATTCAACCAATTAATATTTTCAAATTTAAAACTAATATATATCATATATATGTTTAGGGTACAAACCATTCATTTTCTTGTCAAAAATATTTCCTGGACTGCTAAAATAATATTATGAAAGCACTCTAGGTGAAGGCAAACACAAAATTGCTTTGATGGTTTTTGTAGAGTAAAATAATACAGACCTGGTCATCTAAATTTGCTGTTGTTTGAATTCCTAAATTTTACTTTCTCAAATATTGGCCTTCGAATATGTTTTTTCTCTTTTATGAGTACTTTCGAATACTGAAGTTTTGATGGTATTTGAGTATTTTAATGGCCCGTCACTAATTTCCAGGGAAATATTCCTTTTTAAGCACTCATTAAACGTGCTTTACGACGCAGGAACTGCAGTTTATTTCGATTTCTGCACGACGCTGTTATTGGTTAAACCAGATCGCATGGCCGTCTCTTCCGAGCGCTTTTAAGGCCCTGTCACACTGCCAAATATCTGACTCCAATATATTTGACTAAAGAGTTGAAGCGGTAGTAGCTAACGGGAAATGTCTTCAAATTGTCTCTATCAAATATATTTGGACAGATAATCTCAAATATATTTTGAATCATGTCACACTATCAAAGTTTATTTTTGTATGAGCTATCCCAAACTTTTCAAACTCTATCTCAATTTTGAAGCCAAACGGTGTTGGATGGAATGTTTGAACTAGTTATTATATTTATGCATTTTTTTAATTTTTAATCATGTATATATTTAAATCACAGCAATATTCGTTAGGCCTATATCATTAAATAAAAGATGAGTGATTATGTTTAAGTTGTAGAAACATATTTTTATTTTTACGCATTTTTTTTCATACAACATTCATTTAAAAAAAAATTATAAACCTCTTTAAATGCCGATGTGCTCTTCAACATTTTAAAGAATCGTTGTGATGGAAACGGATGTCATTTCCGTTTTCACTAGACACGATTTTGATTGGCTGATGCCATCCAACATTCAACATATTTTAGAACCAGTCCTATATGCAAAATAGTTTATGGAAACTCAAGTTATCAAAATTGTCAAACTAGTATGACTGTACTTATGAGGTTTTCGGTGACGTCATAGCCCTCCAACTTTATACGACACAGATATTGGAAGGTGTCGGAAGCGAAACAGGTCCTTTACAACACCTTCCAGTAAGCTGTGTCAAATAAATTTGGAGGGTCATTACGTCACCGAAATCATCACTAGCGCAACCATGTTTGTTTTACAAGACGGATGACTTTAATTTCCATCGAATATTTTGCATATAGGTCGGTTTCTAAAATATGTTGGATGTTGGATACAATCAGGCAATCAAAATCGTGCCTATCGAAAACGAAAATGACATACATTTCCGTCACGACAAATCTTTAAAATGGGCGATTAAAAGTGTTATAAAGGTAGGTGAAATAAATAAAACCATGTTCATATGAATATGGTATGCGAAATAATTTTATGTATAAAAATATATTTTTTTTTTAAGTTTAAAAAGTCACTGACCATTTATATTTTGCTATGCAACGAATATTATTGTGAATTAAGTTTATGCATGTTTGAACAATTTTATAAATGCACTAGCAGCATACAAGTTCAAAATTTTCGTGCAGTACTGTGATGCGTTATTTAATTTCAAAATGAGATTTAAACTGATACGTTTGAGATGGCTCGAAAAAAAAACTTTGGTGTAATATGGTTTAAAACATATTTGAGTTTATCTGACTTGATGTAAGCTTTTGGACATACGCCATTGCTAAGCACATGTATGTCTGTAGAGTCGCACCTGTGTTTTCGTACTATGTGCGTCTCTGCCTAAGGACGGGAGCAGATAGCAGTTCCCGAAACGTCGCTTGTTTCTGTTTTGGAAAACTATTGTGTTTGTTTCGTCTTTTCGTTTTGTTGTGTTTTTGTCTCGTTTCAACTGTTGTGCTGGCTTGTTTCTGTTTTGGAAAACTATTGTGTTTGTTTCGTCTTTTCGTTTTGTTGTGTTTTTGTCTCGTTTCAACTGTTGTGCTGAATTTTTTGGGGGTTCAAATCATCATTTGTGGTTGTTTTTTTTCGTTATCTTAGTCCATTTTTCTTTGTTTTTCTTTGTTTGTTGACCATATTCCTGTTATGGAATATTATGTGGTGTACATATCCTGTTGACAACATAAATTTTTGCTTAATTTGTGTTTTTTGTCTTTTGGTTTTTTCTAGTCTTCTTCTACAGACATGCATGTGCTTAGCAATGGCGTATGTCCAAAAGCTTACATCAAGTCATGCACTCCCATTGCACAAATCTTTCAAAGATAATTGAGAGTATCTGTCCAGATTTATTTTGATGGAGAAAATTGGAAGCCATTTCCCGTCCAATACTATCACTAAAACTCTACTGTCACATGCAGTTGGAGACAAAATAGCCGGCAGTGTGGCGGGGCCTTAAACAGCCGAGGTCAGAGAGCGCCGCGCCGGAAGTATTCTCACGTCCGCTCCTCGTGTTTACGGCCGTGATCTGCGAAGATCGGCCCCCGTGCCCTCGGCAGTTTCCGGAAGACCTCGTGTGTGCCCCGGGCCGACAGCGCTGCGACTGGTCCCTGGGGAGGGATACAGTCGATACGTGCGATTTCTGCGAGCAGGCTCGGCACTTGGGCGAGCCTCTTCCCCCCTACCCGCCATTTTGGCGTGGAGAGGGGGATGTTGGGAAGGATTGACGACTGTCATTACGTCCCAGGGCATCGTCGTGTATCGAGCAGAGACAACGGGCCAATCTTCTTCGATGCCGCCTCGTACAAAAAAAAAAGTATGGAGGAGGAGAGGGTAATCCTCTATATCGTGTCTCATCCTTAGATTGCAATGTGCATTTTAATGGGCATGCTCTCTCGCTACCTCTCTTTATAATGCACGGTATCTGCTATTAGAGAAGTCCTTGCCAGATAAATCCAAAGAGCTCAACAGTTTCAGAACACAACTTTTTAATGTAATGAAATATTTAAAAAAATCTACAAAAAATATTCTTAAAAGTAACATTTGGAATAAATAATTTGTTGTATTTCGACAATAGCATCATCTGAAAATATTCAATTCTAATTTAAAGAAAACGTGAATGAAATATACAATTTTGGTTTCAACCGATTATGCCATTGAATTTGTTTTATATCATTTAATATTAAACATTTGGCACTGTTTGACCGGAGTACATAATTAATGGAATATCTCGTTATTAATAGCGTCCGACGCCTCAAATAGTTTCCCATGTGAAATAATAATTGGCAATTAGAATTGATATTTTAGAAGTGAAACTTCTTTACTGAAGGGAAACAATTTTCTTTCGTTACGAAATTTCCGATCGCATGAGGGGCATATTTAGGTACGTGGTGGGGGAACCGGTAAAGAAGGAGAGTGCGTCCGCGGCAACGCCACTCCAACGCACGCGCTAGCGGTCGAATGGGAAGATTGCAAAAGGGGGGGGGGGGGGGGGTATAGGTACATAGAAGCATGCTATATGCTAGATGTAATGGCCGGAAGGGGAGATGGCAAGGAAGAGGTAGAAATGACGCAGCAGTGATGCTACGGAATTCTCGTAACGCTGCTTGCGTTTTTCTACTCCTCAGTTTTCATAACGATTGACGATTGACGCTGCCATATTTATTTTATTTAATTTAAAGTATCTGCAATTTATTTATTCGTGAGGAAAAAAGTTAATGAATTGTGCAATAGAGTTTATAATTATCATTCAATTTTATGTGGATAGTATGATTGAAAATAAAAAAAATTATCTCTATCTATTCCTAAAAAGCAAGAAGTATCATTTTTTCGTGCGTGTCTTCACGCGCACAATTTATTTTCTATAAGAATGTTTGCAACGGTAGTAATACTTTAAAAGACACGGTTTTACGGTCTTCCAATAAATGAGATATTTAAATTGAAAAATGTAATTTATTATAGTTATGAACTAATAAAAAAATAAGAATTTTTATGTTAACAGGCCAGGTAGTATCGATCCGGCAACAGTGTGAGCCACTTGCTCTGCACTGCAATACAAGCACGAGACAGGCTAAACGAAGAGCCATGCATTCATTAATGCATGGCATGCATCCATGCATTCATGGATGCTGCTTGGAGCCAAATGTTTTTTTTTTTTTTTTTTTTTCGGCTGATCGCACGTAACAAGTTTGCGCGACGACCCAAGACACTGTGTTCGTACTGTGGAAACAGTTTTTAGATGACTGTATTTTACGCAAGCGATCGTTTTCTAACGACGGGAATTCTCGTTCGTACTCATCAAACATCAAACCGCACACTGAAAATATTTGTTTGTATGTGGAACAGAAATTAACACCTAAAATTATAGATATAAATAAATTTTTACACTTTCATGAAAACAACTTTATCACTACATTAATGCCCGGCATGTGCAGAGTAGTCTATATTCTAAACTAATTAAGCGCTTAACTTATACCCTGCAATAAATGCTGCGTGTTGCAGTATATCTTCGCTTCTTGAAACAGTTCCAATTATTTATGGCTTAGAAGGCATACTTGTCTTACGGCAGGCTTACGAACTAAATGTTGTGAAACTGTGAGGGTGATAAGCATTTCAAAAATTAAAAATAAGCCAATACAAAAAATAACTGTAAATTATTTAAAGTTATTAACACTGTCATAACAAATTCAATATACGAGTAAATTTATAAACTACATCATCTTTTAGCTAGAAAATGTTTTCCTTGGCATTCGCAAACTGAAACGTCTTTTGAGTTTGATTAAATCATTTTTAACTGGCCCGAAAAAAACTAAGCTAATCCTGATAAATTAAAACACAAAAAAGCTTTACTTGCGAAGGAGTTCAGAAAAAATGTTTAAGCCTTGCAGTAGAAAAATAATACAGAATTCGTAGTAGATTGCTTGAAAATCATATTTTAAAGAATTTTGGGCACCATCCAGATAATGATTTCGTGTTATAGAACACAAATAAAAATGTACGAAATTCCGTATTATCCGATGTCCCACAGAAAAATAATAATAATGATAAAAATAAAAATAATACATCAATCGGTATAAGAACTGCAAGTTCTTAATTTGAACACTGTCTATATTTTTCTCTCTACCGTATCTGTAACTTTTAAGGTAAGTTCTTTCTTTTAATTAATTTAAATCGTTTTTTGTAAATAAGAAAATATAATACTTCGGCGGTAATATTTTTTGTGCGTTTACAAATTGTCCTCACTATTTATGGCAATTTATATTTTTTTTACACGCCAACGTTTATTATTTCGTAAAAATAGATGAACACAAATATTTGTATTTCGCTGACAAAGCAACAAATTGTAGTTACGATTTGCTGAAATATTGCGCCACAAACTTTTTAAAAACTGCAAGAATGCATGAAGCGAAATACTAGACTTTTCACGAAAGGCCGTGTTGGCTATTCCATTAAGAGTTCTACAAATATCATAATATTTTGTTCTCTAAGATGATAGCAGGAAAAAACATTATTTTAGCACTGTATTTACTATAAAGTCTACTATTCTGTATAACTGGCCCGTTAGCTCAGTTGGTTAGAGCGTCGTGCTAATAACGCGAAGGTCGTGGGTTCGATCCCCCCACGGGCCAAAGTTTTTTCATCCATGGAAATTAATTTTCTAGCAGAATTTGAAAGATTTTTTTTTTCCTTCCTTTTTTACATTCATATTTTTGTTTCATTTTTTTACATTTAGGTTAAATACATAATCTGTGAACTGCAACATGTAAGTTTACACTATTTTATTGTCATGGTGGTTTTTGTAAGTGAAAATTAATAATAACAAAAGTCAAACCTTTAGTCTTTATCTCATTGTTGCTATTCCATTTCACAAGAGATCCTAGAGTGTTAATGTTTTTCTACCATTATTTATAATTTTTTCTATTAATACTGTTTTGTTTCGCAGTAAATAAAGTATGACTACATATTTTAGTATAACTGTTTACTATTATTGGTAATATCTTCATAAATTATTTCAAATTAATTGGATTTTAATGTAACTAGCCGTTTTTTTACTTCCGACAGCGTTCAAGTCGCAAGTTTCTGAGTTCAGATATGTGTATTTTGTAACTTTCTGGCATTCATTTGAGATAAATGTATTCTTAGAATTGGTCAAGTTTATAAGTACAACAATTAAAAAAAATCCGTTACTTTAGACGGATGAAAAGATAATCGAGGAAAAATAACTTCTTCCCACCTACTTCAAATTCGTACTGAAATATGTTTAGTTGAATATGTACGAGTCCACGCTAGCGGAGATAACTGTAACTTAAAATTGCTACCTGGAATAAAATATTTTGCTTGTCTGTGGTCTAGACGCGCAGCAGCAGCGTTTACGGCGATAAATCCGCCATAAAATACCTTATCAACGTTGAGTTCGAGTCACTAAACTGTTGTTCACACCTATCTTCCACGCGACAACCCTGCCATTTTATAGCGCGTTAAAAATAAAACTACAATGCATTCCGCTTCATAAATCTCCAGGCCACAAATTTTATCTTAAAAAAATAACATTTTAAAGATCACACTGTTACAAATTTCCATTCTCAGTGACACTAGCTTTAAAAAAAGTCACAAAAGTTACCCTGTAAGCGAACGTTATGTGAAAAATTGATGAATCTACATTGTTATCATAAAGCACTCAGGAATGTTGAGAAGTTAATATTTTTTTTCCCCCCACTGAGCTTCTTCAAAGCCCTATGAACACGGAAACGCGGAAGCAAACAACATAAGAGCTACAGCAATGGTGTACGCAGTAAAGTTTACGCAAAAAAAAATCTGATTTCTACCAACAAATGGAAATAATTTGAAAGCAGACAGTGGGCAAAGAGGTTCTAACCCCCCACCCCCCTAAAACAACCTTCACCCACGAAATGAAATTCTGCCTGCAATCCTGAACCTACGCCGATGTGTTGGAACCAGAGATTAGGAAAGGATACAGATGGAGCATTAGCCGTCTGACGTGAGACCGTTTCTTCCTCATTTTTTTCCCCTCTAATTCTCACATACCAATATGACGGACATTTGTTTATATTTGTATCAACTGTTTTAGCCTGCTTTTATTAACGACTGTAGTTAAGCTGTCCGAAATAAAATTAGATCAAAATATTACTGATTAGTATGTTTAAATAAATTAAAAGTCCAAAAAGAAAATTCATAATACAAATGTAATGATATGAGTCGACATTTTTCTCCAATTTAACATCCAATACAGGTACATCTGATACATTTGTAAACAAACGGCCGCCATATTGGTACGTGTAGTACACTGAAATCCCCTTTGGCTTCACACCTTCCCCCCTCCCCATTCTTTCTAAAGGCACGAATAGGACCTTATGCTCCATTTGTAGGTATATTTCCTCATCTCTGGTTGTAACAACAAGCTCGCAAGAAGCAGCTTAGTGTTCGATCTTCGATTCGCGGACACCGTACCGACGGTCTATGCGTCTTTGGTGCTGCCAACTTTGCTCTCCGACGGCCGTTGGCCGGATGTTGCGCCGACAGCTTCGACGGCTACTTTAAGTCAGCATTCCCTCGAAATAAATTGATTTTCTTTTCGTCCCACTTGTATTGTGCAAGCTCGCTGAAGCTGCGACCACAAAACCTAAGCTTCACCAAATTAAAAAAAAAAAAATACCTCAAAGTATCAAAAAGCATTTATGATTCCGCACGGTAAGGAATGTATTTTGGTGATGCCAAATTCGTTGAAGTTTTGACACGCATTTTAGTAGAGCGATCTTGTATGACTCAGAAACGGGAAAACATTTTTTAGGTATCATTTATGCAAAGATTCCAAGGGAGTGGGGGTTAAAGAGCTACCAGTTTTACTGAATTAAAAAAAAACTTGTACAAGTTTTAAAATGTATCATCATTTGGAACCGTATGTGTAAACACCTTTATTCTTGTATGTTAATCAAGTATGCCCAAGATATATATAATTATTTGTTTATTTTATTCGGCAGGAGGTGGCCATGCGTGCATTACTACATAATTACTCTGTGCGAAGCCTCTTTACCTGAACTCGCCCCTCTACGATCGTGAGCCAACGATGCCAAGCTAGGAGACAGGTAAGCTAATCATAAAGCGCCAATTAAGAAGGATTTAAATGTTATCGCTAACTAATCAACCAATGGGAACGCAAACATTTATTGAGCACAACTTAGTGTTTGAATTTTACCCTGAGTACAGACGAATTCGTGAATTTTTTCGGATCTCTACTTACTAACCATCATCATTCGTGCCAAAAAAAACCCATTTCGGATATGTTTTGGGAGTCGCAATTTGGCGACTGGTAAGGTAAAAAATAAGTGACTTTAACAACGTCACAGATTGCCCTCTTCTCATAATTCTAAATTCCACGGCTTTTTTTTTTAAAAAAAAAGGGGTGGTTGTGTTCAAAAGAACATTTTCATCTTTCTAAATTTCTCCACTGAAATATTTACTTGTGAAAACGAAGCGAAGAATGTGGTGACTTCTCACCAGGCAGAGCTGAAAGAGAGAGAGAGAGAGAGAGAGGGAGAGATAACTCGAGATCGATGTTAAACTGAGAAGAAGAAGAAAAAAGGGTGTCGCGATCAAGATAGCGCGATGGAAGACTCGCAAACACAAAGTTCCTCCATGTCGTCACTGCGAAAGGGGCGGGTGGCCCGTCAGACGAAGAAGATATATTATTCACAAAGACGGATTTCGTCAGGTGCTGGGATTCCATCTTGCCTGTAGGACATCAATCCCTTTTTGTTTGGAAAAAAAATTCACTACCTGGAAATT
The DNA here is from genome assembly GCF_032445375.1 of Bacillus rossius redtenbacheri. Classification (NCBI taxonomy): domain Eukaryota; kingdom Metazoa; phylum Arthropoda; class Insecta; order Phasmatodea; family Bacillidae; genus Bacillus; species Bacillus rossius. Next base: position 16,801,847 of record NW_026962013.1, read on the forward strand.
TTTTGAAGAATAAATACTGACTAAGTTAAACTAATGGTTGAAGGATATAATGTTCGGTGTCCACGACGCATTTGGAACGTTATAAAAGAAACAGGCACCTGATGTACTGTTGCTAACCAATATCTTTCTGCAACACATATAAGTTATATTTTTATGGAGATTACTGAAATAGTTTTCAATGTAATAGAAATATTTACGTAAAATTACAGATATTTTCCATAATTTGTACATTTAAATGAAAGCATCTATCTCATTACAAAATTGTGTTCGTGGTAATACTGGTATCAGATTCTTAACCGGGAATTTATCCTTTGTGATGTCCCAGTACCTCTAATAATTAAAGTTGTTTGTAAACCGTTTTCTGAATAGATTTCCACTACTAACTGCACGCATTAATACGCATAGTAAAAAATCCCTTTTGGCAAAGCCTACACACGTAGGTAGATTTCAACGTACCTATTTATTCTGGAAATGTTTTATAAACTTCTATAAACTCCTGAAACATTTTAAAAAATAATAACATACTTTGTTCTAAAATGATAGAATAAAGATTTTCTCATATGCCATGCCACGAAAATATTTTGAATATTTAAATTTAATACATCAGTATTGAATAACTTAGAACCAATTTCATATTATGCCTAGTAAGGTAGATGTACCATTTTTGTTAACCTTAAAACACTATTTGATTACTTTGCACTAATAATAGGTCGTATAATATTCAATGGTTTTAAAACAATTCGAATGAATTTGATACTTAGGAAGTTTTGATTTTTTAAAATTAAAACAATGGCTCGATTTATAAAAAATTGTTGCAGAAAAATGTTTTAGATAACAACAATAAGATTAACAAACAATTTTAATGGATTCTATGGTGTACTTACAACCACATGAAGTTGTTTACAAACACTGGCAATTGTTCCATACTAGTAATACCAGGTATCCAAGGTTATCCCTTGATCCTGGTGGCTTGATCCTGTAAACGTTCATCTTGTTGTACGTGACGCTTACTGTTTTAATTTAGTACGTCGAAAGATCAAATCCAAAATATAAACTGAACCATCTCAATACAAACCGTTTATGTTCAGTTTTGTGGAATTTTTATTTATTTCTTATTCAACCCACAATAACAAATATTGTTACATCACAAGTTTATATCATGCCCAGGGTTTTTTTTACGTACTAAATGATAACAGCAAGCATCATGTACCACAAGATCACGCCATCACGATCACGCAATAAACTTGGATACGTGATATGGAACTTTAACACAAACACTGTTGGTAAACTAGATGGCCGAAGGATACGTAGACCAATGGCTCTACTTTTGATAATCGTTAGATTTTAGACAAGTTCCGTGGTACAGAAGGACACGTAGAGAGCATTGGTAGTATTTTGAGGACTTGTGAGTTTTGAAGCAAGTTACATGAGACAGACAATAGGCGGCAACCTGTAGGGGTGGCTTATCCTTCGCACGCTTCGTTCAGCATCAGCATTCCTCTGCGATCTTACGAAGAAGAATCGGCCAGAATTGTCTTTGGAAGGGGTTTGTAGGATAGGGTGTGTTGGTTCGGGGAGGGAGGAGAGGGGAGCTAGAGGCGGTGTGGGGGATGCAGGAGGGAAATGGAAAAGTTTTAAACGAGAAAATTTCCCGACGTTTCTGGACTGTTATCTGCAAAAGGAGGGGTGGGGTGGAAAAACCGCACACCGCAATGCCCATAAAACATACGGGCTGATAAGCTCTTCAAGCGTGACAAATTACAAAAAAAAAAAAAAAAGTTGAGAAGGGGAAACCATAGTTCGCTTCGTTTAAATGGTATCGCGAAAGGATAAGAAAAAGAAAACTTTTTTTTTTCAGTCCTGTCACACGCTGGTCTGTCCCACCATAACTTTCTGAACGCACCCGCAGGATCTTGCCTTTCGAAGCGTGCGTCGGGACTGATCATTCGCAGGTAGACGCGCGAGGGACCAGCTTATCGCAGTCTTAAATACAAGAGAAACCATGAAACTATAACTACGCCTGGGAAGCTACCTACACATTCACACGTTATTCAAATGTTTTAAATATATATATACACACACACACAAATACTTGTCTATGGCCTGCCAGGTCAAAAGGTTCAACAAACGGGAGCAGAAATCAGCCAACTGAAAGACTAGCTTTTTTTTTTTTTTTGGAGTTGTAAAACACAGAATTGATATTATGACCGCCATATTTGTAAGGTAAAATGTCCAGGTGTAGCCTGTCAATGATCCTGCTTGTTGGGCTTCACTTCTTCTAGAATATGTTCCGTCTGGACTCTTCCAGTATCTGCGGTTACGGGGGACTTGGCCCGCCATCTTGGATTTTCTCATCATTTTGCTATAATTATAATGTTGAACTATTTATCCCAAAATTTGGCCTGTAAAGATATAAATCGTATCGCCCAGACATTATACATCTTGTTGCAGCCACATGTTTACTAACAGGCTCTAGTCTGTAAGCACCGCGAGGAAATAACTGATATTTCACGCGGGTAACTACAACTGACATGATAATCCCACCAGTTCACAAGTGTTGACCAACGAATAGCCAAAGCTAAGACATATGCCATGTCAAACCAAACGACTTAGACTGCCAGCTCTATTGCAAGCACTTTCAAAATATTTGAAATGGCAAGATGGCGAGGCCTCATCCCCCTTGAAGCTACAAGGATTTACTGTAGCGCATTTTGGCGGCCTCTCGTGCACCGAGTTGCGACACCGGCCGCTGCGAGGCGCTAGCGACGAAACGCTTGCAGCACTCTCTGCTGCCAACGTGTGGAACTTTGTGCTCGAGTGTAGCTACAAGAAACGATACCGTTCCTTGCTCTACGTTAGCCCAACTGGCTAGTGACGTTTAGTTTCTTGGGTACAGCAACACAATAACAGCAATAACAGCAACAGTTTTACCTAAACCGAGGGTCGGCAGACTTTCGAGTGAGGCCGAATATTAAGTAAACAGATTTTCCAATTTTTTAGGGAGTTGCAACATGTTTTTTCTATGTATCTACGTTGAATTTTAAGACAGTAAAAAATGAGCTAAATCAAAATATTTTAATCACAGATTCAACATAAAAGTCTCAAAAATAAATTCTACTTAGGAAAAACACACACAAATGTTAAAAAAATGGTAGTCATTAGTAGAGTTCTACTGATAAAACAAAAACTGAATTAATTAATTAATTATTAAAATAAAAATGCACCCGGGGTGAGTGCCGAGGTTTGGCGGTGCGATGGTAGGTGCGGCGCACAGGTTGAAAACATGCGTTGTGATTGGGCCGTTTGATTTTGTTAACTTTTTTTTTTCTGTATCAGCGCAGTGAATTGTAGAGCTGTAAAATCCTATGAAAAGAGCCGCGGACTGCCAACCCCTGAAAGTAAAAAAATTCTCGAAACTCAAACGGACCTCTAAGTATTTTACCCCCTCTGCCCCCTTTTCGACCCTCTTAAACGTCACTGCGCGCACACACAGACTGTGTGTGTATTTGAGATGTCTGTGGCAGTGCCTGTGCTTCGATCGACGCCACGCTTAAATACAATCATTCTTAACCGATAGTTAAAAATTATATTATCATGAGTCATATATCTGCCAGGAAATGGTCGCATGATGTCAGTTGTGAAAGGGAAAGCATCGCCTACTATAACCATTGGAAGTACAGTATCTGTTCCAGGAAGGATTTTTTCCTCCGGGATATTAACTTTATTGTTGTGTGGTGCTCTTCCAAAATTAGAATAGGACAAAACGCAACCATCTGATTTTCTGCCATGAGCTCCTACGTCCAATAAAATTAAACTGTAACACGGATCAACCAGAGCCAGAATCACAATAGAGTTAAGTCTTCTTGTAGTTCCACTAGAGACTTCCCGACAATTTTGGAGCTCGTATTATTACGTGATTCCCATCCAAAGCCCCGATGCAGTTAGGGAACTGCCGCGTTTCCCAATATTCACCAGCTTACAGCCTTCCTCATCGTCAAGTCGACTTGAAACTAGTGTTTAGTGCAAAGCCATAGACAACTTCTCGTGAAAGCACTGGCGGACGCAGCGTAGAATTTTGGGGAGGGCGCATGACCGGAGAGTTTTGTTTGTGGTATGTAATACCTCCTAGTCATATGGCGAGTCCCAATCTTTTAGCCCCTAAAAGTATTCGTAAAGAATTATTAAAGTCTTTAAAAAGTCATGAAAACTGTATCTTTATCTTATTAAAAATATTATTTTTTTAATTCGCGTGGAAGTAACACTAGAAAAAAACTATATAAACAGTTGAAATATTTTAGTCAATATATACCCAAACCTAAAATTTATAGCGACAGTTTTTTTTTTTTTTAGTTTACTGAGTGGCTTATTAATGTAAGCAAATGTTTTTGTCTCTAATACGTAAACTTTTTATCTCGAGGCTACGAAATTATTTTGGTGTATTTATTGACGAAATTATTTCGGACCGTCTACAAAAGCCATTATTCTTTTTTTGCAGTGAAGTTATTGAGATCAACTTGTTTACCTTGGTTTACTTTTCTTGTAACGTCTTTGCTTTTCCATGAACACAAACGCACGCATGGTTAAACATCGTGAATGGAAACCGCCGCAGATCTCTCTCGCGCAGGTCGTTTCTCGTTCCCATCTCGTCGGGATACCGGAGCAGCGTCTCGCGGCGCGCGCGCGAATCTCGAGGAAGAGCGGGAGCGTCTGTTTAGTTTTATGATTAAGGACTTCGGTCGTGCTCCGGAACTTTTGAAAGCTGGCGGGCAAACGGGGCTGTGCCTGCTCGGGTTCGCCGCGAGCAAAGTTGATTAACATTCCCCCGAAGAGAGAGAGAGAGAGAGAGAGAGAGAGATAGAGATTTCCTGGATTAAAAGAGCAAACCCGGCAGGTGAAAGTTCATCAGTGTACGGCGCAACAGGAAACGAGCGTCTAACTCGCATCCAGCGAGCAGAGGTAAAGCCGTTTTGGGGTGAAATGTCTTTAAAATTCAGACCTAAACGTTTTGTGCGTGTACCAGGATGTAAATTCGGACAGTAACCGAAACGTCTACTATCGTCTCACTGTAAGTGGGCGCGTCCCATTTTTTTTTAGGTCATTATTTCTTATTTACGTCAAACACTGTCAAACATTTAGAACGTTTTGAGTGACTTAACTTTCACAAAAAAAAAAATACATATGGCTCCATTCCATAATTCTGGCGGAACAAGATGCTTAATGAACTTAGACATTTTTGGGTCCTACAGACGAAGAGGATGAAATGTTTTAAATAGTTAATACTTTTAAAATTCTTTCAGATAAAGTTATCTTATTTTACTTAGCTGTCAAAATCTTCACAAATTTGAGAATATTTAATGATAAAGTTACAATTAAATAAAATTTTCGGAAAGAAATTAAACCCTATCATACACCATCCAGTATCATTGCCTTTAAATCTAAAATGTGTTTGTTCTTTCTAAAATTTGGGTAACCTTATTTGTAGGCCCAAAAAACTTTAAAAAAAAAAATTAAATTGGTAGCTAATTATGCAGAAAAATGTAATTTATGTATATATTAATTTGTGAAAGTTAAGCCACTCAAACCGTCTACTATATAATGTATATAATGTTCATGTAAAATATTGACCTTAAATGGGTCGCATGGCCTTAATAACGTTTTAAATATTAACCTCGCAAACATGATTTTTTTTTATTTCAGATTCAGGCTAAAGCAGGGCTTATAAATTAAATTTACCTTCGGACCAGTTGCATTAATTTTACAATTGCCTAAGGTTCTTAGAGGCCAAAAGTAAAAAAAAAATAATATAGATATGTGCTTGGCGTAATAAAAAACATTAATTTTGCATGCAAATAATTTATAGAAATAATATTATTATAAAAGGACTCGAGTAATATTATAAATATGGCTGGTAAACTATAAATTAAATCAAGTTTAAAAATCAAATAAATACTCAGTATTCATATTACCTAACATAAACATGTGTGTCAAATTAATTATTTAAATTATTAAAATCATAAAAATTAATTTTAATTAATATCGAAAATAAATCAACCATCTGAATGTATATTGTAATTTATTAATTGCAATATTTATTAAACACAGAGCACCGAGAAGGCCGGGTCCGGGTCGCTAAGGGCGACACCGGCTCGCGCATCGCACCTCTCTTCGCCTTTACGCGCGACTATATTACTTACAGCTCAGCCTCACACGCTGTGATGGTCAGCTTGTGTTCTTGTCATTAAAATTATCCAAGCACTTTTCCTGTAAATTCATGACTATAGTTTCGTCTCAAATTTTTTTTAACAGATATTTATTAAATAATTTCAAATAGCGGCAACATGTCACTCGAGCTAAATAACGTGTATTGGATATTTGGTGCAAACAGTCCTATTGGAATAAATTTACAGGAATATCATTAAATTGACAGTAATAAGAAAATTAAACAAGTGACTATGTACAGTGACCCTATAGCTTAAGATTGAGTAATAGAGATTAAGGCTCCCTGCACGTTTATTTCCCACTTAAACAGTACTGTGCGTAAAATTTTTCATAACTAAAAACCGCCCGTTAAAACACTCGTTTTAGTTTTTTTCCCTGGCCAAAAAAATATTACACGTTTAAAAAACAAATCCCCGTGACGAGCCTACCATAGGAAAGTGCAAAGACTTTTAATTGTTGTTTGTAATCTAACACCTGTTATAAATCTAGAGTGGTTTGAAAATGGCGCGAAAACACCCGCCAACCCATTTCAGAAAGTTTGCCCAACCAACATATGCACGGGAGCATTGCCAGTCGCTTCTTGGGAGTTCGCAGGCGAAGCGTGATCTTAATAAGTTCTCTCTCCATTATCCCAGCTCCTTCGTTCACCATACCCTTAATGGGTTTTTGCGGTAAGCACTGTCTGACATGTAAACTGTAGCAGAAGGCGCGCATATGAGAATGTTTACAGCGCCGAACTGTTGGTATTAAGTTTCGTGAAACCGAATGAGATTTTTTTTTATTTAGCTTTATTTATTGTCCTACTAGATACACCACGAGGAATCAATGATAGGAATTATCGTAACGCTCAGCTACCGGAAGTATTTTAAAGCACACTGCTACGAAATATTTTCAAACAATTGAATAATATGCACTTTAAATGTCAAATGTATATTTTGTTTTTTTTTAATTAAGGTGTTGTTTACCAATTCATATTTGCATGGATTTCTCTTACGGCCACAAAATTGCTCTTAATAACTTATACCCCAGGTAACACTATATTTTCAAATGAAAACAAAGCTCAAAGTATTGACACAATATCTTAACTACCTTTCTGTGACTTCTGGTCCCCGGATACTTCCTCACACGGAACTACTTGAAAATACTCTTTATTTATATAACTTTTGTTAATATTTTATTTTTATTTTTTTCTTTAACAGTTCCTTATTGGCTTGAGCATTTCATTGGGCGCCATTTTGTTTTAACTTCCCCTCACAGCCCCCACAGCCCACTACCAGAGTGGGGAGAGAGAAAAAAACGGTTGTGAGCTGCTTAGGTCGTAGAAATGAAATAGCACCCTTCCATGACAGTAAAATTAAATTTTAGGGAGTTTAAAAAAAAGTCTGTACTGTCACAAGTATTAAGGTACAGCGAGACTGAGAACATGATTAAGGGTTTGTGGTATTCAGGTTATCCCTTGGATCTTTGACCTTTAACCTTGAGATAAATGTGTCATCGCTTATAATTTTCTATACATGAAGAGAAATTTGATCCCCGAGTAAAATTTTACAACCTAGCTTTGTTTTAGCTGCACACAAAAACTATCAACTAATTATAAACATTAGAAGAGTAATTTAAAACATGATACTGAAATACCAGGGCATGTACATTAAAGTGATAAAACAATTTTTTTAATGATTCACTTCTTTATAAATTTAAATAATAAATATAAATAATTAATAAACCAAAGTTAGATTATCACAATGATGAAAGGACCAACGCGAAAAAAAGTCTGAATAAATGTTTTTGCTTATTTTTTGACTTTAATACGGTATATTTATAAGTTTGATCACTAGAGCGGACAAACTGCCACAGGGTGTTCCGTACGCTCACAGCACGCAGGCGCGACATTCATCACACACAATCTTGATGGCCAAAATGTCGCCAATCAGATAGGCCCGTACCACATTGACGCGGAAACGTATCAAATGGCAATCAGTGAGATCCGATTTCTCTGTTACAAAAAAAAATTAATTTAAATGAAAAAAAAAATTGAGGTACGAGAGCAAATATCAGTCAAAATTAACATAGCTATTATTACAATTGTGGAGTTCACGTCGAAAAAGGATGGCTCTGGTTAATGAGTGTTTATTTATTAACTGCTGTGACCACTTTTTTTTTCAAGAATTAAAACCATCTAAATGGATGTCCACTAATTACACTTTCACAAGTTTACTTTTTAATCTCCCCACTAGAGCTCGGCTAGACAGTGGCGCTCTCTAATCATTGTGTCTTACTTCGGTCCCAAACCAAAAATTTTTTATATATTAATTTTATTTTTTAATGCTCACGATGTGGCTTATTGTCAGCAAATGTTTCTGTCTCTAATTCGTAAATGATTCTCTCAAGACTACGACATTATTTTCATGTATTTACTGACTAAAATATTTCTTACCGTCCACAATTTTTTTTAATGAAGTAATTTTACCATTGTTAACTTTTTTGTATCATTTTAGTTTTTACTGAACACAAATAACCGCGTGGTTTAACATTGAGAGTAAAAATCACCGCAGATTTCTTCTCGTTTCAATCCCGTTAAGATACTTCGGGTATAGCTCAGTGTCTCACGGGACACGTACGAATCTTGAGGTCCCACTTCGGTCCCAACACTCTGCTTCACGCTGCTCACTTGTCCGCCGACCCCGATGCTCCGATATTAGCACACGAGGCCCGTCGCTCGTCGCCCGCTATCACTCGCCAAGAGGTCTCTCACCCTCTCCACTTCACTCTCCCCAGCTCGTAGGTCAGTCCCATTTTTTATGCTTCTGGTTTCGCCCCATGGAATGGTGTCAAGCCACCGAAGTCCCCAACTTAACACTCGAAGCTGCAAGAACAATGGCGTCCTAGTTACGCCACTTCACGCGACGGGGCTGTGGGCACATGCCAGCCGACGCTCGCCGCCAGGGGCGTATACGCCAGTGGTAACAACCGAGACGCACACAGACACCAATGCGGACCGCAAGGTCCAAGCTCCCGACCCCAGCATGGTTGAAACTTCCTTTCCCCGACCAACTCTTCTTCCTGGACCATCCTTCTTGTCCTTTACTGAACCTGCCTGCTTAATGCTTCCAATAATTTAACCCCGCGTGAATGAGTCCAGGGTTTTCTCTGTGTATGCAGGTTTTACCTCCTAGGGCCCAACTTAACTTGTTACAGTCTAGATCTAAGATAGGAGAGTTATTCATGGTATCAATTGCTGCCATGGTTGGACAATCCCCAAAAGAAGCACTTAATGCATGCTATCCTTTCTGCCTGGCTGAAGCCCTGCATGATTAGGAGTACAGTCGTCGGCCTGAGGAGCACTTAGAATATTCCCTAACCCAGACTCCTCCCAAACAAGTGCACATAGTTTTAGTTATTTCAGGAAAAAAATAATAATTGGGTCCCTGCAAAAACCCTCCGGTCGAGACATTGAGGCGCCCGGACTGCGCGGGACAGAAAGAGGCCTACTAATGGAGGGTGCATGTACTGGTAGTGGAAGGGTAAGTGACGGGCATTACCTGTGTTGCGGCGACGTTTCCCCAGATATAAGGGTGGCCATTACGCCGCTCCAGCCATTTCTGGCCGCCTTGTAACAATCCCTAATAATAATATAAGAAATGTGAAAGTCTGTCTTTCTTTCGCGCAGCAACAGAGCAACGTATCAACATGATTATATGCATATGGATAGTTTATGTGCTGGTAGTGACATAGATTACATTATATATATTATATAAACATTATATATAATTCCGTCAAAAGTGAGCTCTGCACATTCGCGTAATTTTAGGCAACTGATCAGCAACGGATAGGAGACCAAAAACCGGTACCTAAAATTAAGGGACTGCGCTATGAATACAGTTAGGGTACAGGTTGCAGCATATTCAACACCTAAACCCTTATATTTGTATCTTGGAATACAGGCCTAGGTTCGTCCCAGGCCGAAACACCTTGGCTGGGTTTCAGCTGTGCAGAAAGAGTAGCATGGAGAGTGAGCCGAGCCGACGAGCAGTATATACACCCATGCACTCTTTATTCTTCGCCCTCCACCCTGCCGACGTCACAGCGCCGGCGCCAACCGCTGGTAGCCTCCCCCCCCCCCCTCCTCAAAGGGTGTGCGTGGGGGGTGGGTGTTAAGGGTGAGGGGGCGGAAGCCAGCAATTTCAACCACCCGCCGCCAACGACTAAGATCCAGACGTGACAGGAAAAGGCCGCTCAGAGTGCCACACTAGTACAGCAGCCAGAATAGCCGTCTCCAAGGACTGATAACTTCTTATGAAGTCTCGGGGATTGGTCGCAGGACGATGTGCAGACGCTGATGAGACAGCAAGGTTTGGAAGTGAAGAGGGACGAGTCGTCACTCTCCCATGTTGGCGAAAGCTCCTTATTGGACAGTCTCGTTTCTTTTTTGGGGTGGTGCGTAGCTAGTACGTCTCTGTATAAGTATAAAAAAAACTTTGTTAACAAAAACGGAAAAATCACCATTAAATAATATGTAAGAAAATACGCATTTCAAAGATGTAGTAGTTACCATATCCTGCATTGTATTGTCAATAACTAATATATTCGGATTAAATGTCTCGTGGCTTTGATTTGTCAAAATACGTTTTACACATACATGCTCAAATATATATTTTAACATAGTCTTGTTATTTTCTCATCAGTATCTTGTTTTGAGAGAGTACTTGTTAATATTTTACACCCAACATCTATACGGTCCATTTTCGATTTCCGAAACGAAATAAATTAAATTTTTTAAGTTATGCAGCAACATAATCCACGAATGTTTCCACCATCATACAACTATAAACATCTGCTATAAAAAAAAATCACTTTTACAGTATGAACAACCTTTCAAATAGTGTTGTATATGTCCACAACGAAAGCGATAATTTCGGTACACTAAAATTAATTTATGATCATAAGTATTTAAAGATTTTAAATAACAAATTTTTGGGTTGTCGGAAAATGCTTAGTTTCTTTTGAATACAAAGCATTTCATAAAATTATAGCTACCAGCTGGTGTTTATATACAGACACTCTTAAGACACACTTATAGTGTTAATTTGGTTTAAATTTTATTGTTACGGGTGGGGAAAATCGGGTTCGTAAGGATAGCCCAATTAATTTTATATATTTTTTGCTACTAATATTTACATTTCTAACTAAAACACCACTCATAATGTGTGTTAACAATTCACTATCCGTCCAGTCCACAGTTCACACTCCTCACTGGAGCTAGGCTCAACAGTGGTTCGCCCCTTATCTCGCACTTGTCTACACACACAGTCTCGCGCCACTCGGTCACAATCGCGCGGCTCCGTCGCTCCGCGCTTGTGCCGCTCGCCAAACTCGCACTTCACTCCACTCGCCTGTTGGGACCCCCGCGGAGGCCGGCGGCGCAGCTTTTATACACGTCGGCCGTCTTTCCGGAACTGACTGGGATGGTTGTGACGTGTCGCGTCGTCCCGAGCCGACCCGACGCCCGAAGCATCCAGAACAGCGGCGCGTTGTTCACGCCACTCCACGCGGCGGCCTCTGTAAGCCTTGATGTCAGCGTCGAGGAAGGAGGAAGCGGGGGGGGGGGGTGGTGGACAGACCGGGCCGCGCGGGAGCCACTGGCTCGGTTGATTGACCAGCAGGCGCCTGGCTCGCACCGCGGCCCTGGTTCTAGCACACTTTCCAACAGATTTTTTTTTTAAACATAGTCCGAAATTCACTTGTACAAAATTTTGAAAGTATGCAATGTCATCTCGTTTGTTTTATGGATTCGAGGATTGATCTGTAGTTGATTAAAAAGAAAAAAAATAAAGTGAAAAGTTGTTACTGTATATTAAAAAGAAATATTTTAATAAAATATGAAGTATACATATTACAGTTTGTCATCATTATAAATGTAATATATTATGGTTTTTTTACATATGAGGAATACTGTGATTTAAAAAATAAAATAGTTCAAAGGAATAATAAGAATTTAAATTGGTATTTTAAAATGACTGGATGTGAATCATGTTTAATTGCCTTTCAGCACTAGCCCAGCGGTCTGAGAACCCAAGTTTCGTGTGAAACCGCATGGCTCGTTGAACACATATATACTGGATAGCAATTTTTACATTCTTTTTTTTTACTCTAAATAGGACAGTGTACTTAATGAAACTCTAACGCTGAATGACTGACACACAACGAACATCTTAAACCGGTGGATCTAAAAGCATGAAATTTTGCGTAGAGTTCCTTTATTAAAGTAGGTGAGCACTAGGAAAGGACTTTTGAAAATTCATCATCCCCTATATAGGTGAAGAAAATCTGTATGGAAATTTGTCATTTTTCAAGTTAGAAATATGGAAATTGGTGTTTAGGCTTCTGTTTGTAAATAAAAGTCAGTTGTATTCTCTCTCATTATTTTGTTTTTTTGTAATTCATCAAAAATGAGGATCAAATACTTTCCCATCGGGAAGAGTAAACTGCATCATATTGCTGTTGATACTCATGGTTTGTGAGTGTGTACCATTACACTGGTGCGTTATTTCGAGGTTAGTTATGGAATAGGGACTAATTTCGTAGCCCCTGTCTTGTGTCAGGCCCTTGGATGAGAACGTAGAACGAGGAGGAAGAGGGGGGGGGGGAGGGGGTTGACGATAGCAGGAGAGGAGGACGGACGAGGCGACAAAAACCTTCACTCCAGGGTAGGGGTGGAGCTGAAAGTCTAGCCTAGCGGCGATCAATCGGAGGTAACCGCGGGCGCCCAACGGCCGCGACTACGATTACGACGTAGCAACATTACCTTCCTTCTTCCTTCCTTCCTTTCGTCCTTCCTTCCTTCCTTCCTTCCTTCCTTCCTTCCTTCCTCCCTCCCTCCACCCCCTCGCCAAGGCGCACCAAAAATGGAACAATATTGTTATCGCCCCGCGTCGGGCGTTCATCGCCGTTTACGGAGCGGTCGTTGGGGAAGGAGGGGGGGGGGGGAGAGACCTCTTAAGGGGGTAGCCGAGGTTGGTGTATGTGGGTGCTGGGAGCGGGAATGTCTTGCAGTTTCCCCGCGCGGGCTCGTTCTGGCCAAAATGTTCCCGTTCGTTGGCGTTCGCCGAGAGCGGCCCCCGGACGTCATGAAACGTTACCCCGTCGCGTCGCTTTGGGCGTTCGTAAAGTGAGATTTAACCATCGTCACGTAAAGTGAGAGTTAACTGTCGGTCCTTAAGTTCGCCTTGTGTCTTAACTTCGTGCGAATTATTGTTCTGCGTGTAGTTCTGAATGAATGTGTTTGGGTTTAAGCGCGAGGTCATTAGAGGGATGAGGAAACGAGATTGTGCAGTTTAAAAAAAAATTGGACTAAAATTCCACAGGACCCGGGTTTCAATCCCCTTTTTTCCATTATTTTCCGAAATCGCTCCACGAAAATGCTGAGATGATGCATTAAAGGCCACATTTCCTTCCTCTTTTGCCTGTGCGTAGGTACATGGTATCGAACGAAAAGTATCGTTACCTCGAGGTATCAATACTTAGATACATAGAACAGATTTTTTTTCGCGTTAGATAATTAATAACAAGACAAGTGATGAATCAATCAATATTTGTATTACAATTTTCTGTTACGAAATCCGTAAAACATGACAGGAAATTACGAAGCAGACTATCAGGCAGACTATCAGTAAAACTGTGAAACGATGGAAAAGTACCAATTTATACATATTTTGGATAATTTGTAAGTCATCTTACTAAAAGTTGTTTTAATAATATTGATTTATACAATTATTATAAACGATACCTGCCAAGAAAGAACTCATATGGATAAAAGTATATGTTAAAATGTATCCAGTACGAAAGTATCAGTATCGAAATAAAACCACTCGATATAAAAAAAAGTATTGATACATTTCCGGTGTCTCTACCTGTGCGTTGTGATATAAGATGTCTAAAGACATCGCACTGTATACAAGAGGTAATATGCAAAAAAAACGTGAATTGGTGAAATGGAGCAGCAACAAAGTGCATTGGCTGTGAGGAAACGATTGTGCTCCAAGATGAAAGCACCCGACTCACGGAAACGTTTTTCACGTTTCCCAAATGTAGAAACAATGATCCCCCCCCCCTTTTTTTTTTCGCCATCAACTCGATAATTTCTGTCCTGAAAATTCAGTGCGCAGTGTATTTGCAAGTTTAAAAACGTATTAGTGACAGGAGTAATTTTTATTTCCGCATTGCAAATCGTTCCGTGAATTGCTGGCAAGAGGGTAACGGGAGAGGTTTGTGTTGTAAAAGGGGGAGGGTGGGGGGGGGGAAGTTTTTTTTTTTGATGGATGTTTTTAGTTCGCAGTAGCAGCCGTCGTCATGTTGCACGCGTCACGATCGTCGATAGATGCCCCTCCTCGTTACAAATCAAACAAAATTTCATAAATACCTCAACAACGCGCGGGGAGAGATCGGGACGGTAAACGGCTTTTAAAAGGTTTGGCCCGGCAACCCCTGGTGCTGATTAAATTTCGCCCCTTGATGGACGACCAATTTGGGCGCGAAACAATTAACGCTGCCCGACGAAGCGAAATCGACGCGCGCGCGTGCACGACAAATAAAATTGAAGGTACAATTAAAGTGTAAAAGTGCAGAGAATTTTTTAGTTATTATTTTAGATTAGCTTCTGGTAAACAGTGAGGCCATTGAGGGGTCTGGCCAAGGGTTTATTTGTGTTCTAGTGAGGCGGGAAGGTAAGTCGTCACCTGATAATTGGAGTGTTCTATGTCCATTGAAGTAGGAACTGAGATATAAGCATTTGAAAGTTCAAATAACTATGAATAGCATGACATAGAACAAAATTATATTTGTCTTAAATTAAGAACAAACATTTTTATGTACGTAGACGTGTGTGGATATAGTACAAATGAATACTAATATTAATTTCGTGTCCATAGCATAAAAAACCTAAAAAGTGGACATAGAACACTCCAATACTCAGGCGGCGAAGTGTGACGCTCGCTGGTGCTTCTAGCGCGGAGACGCCTCTAAACGCAAGGCTGTGGACCGGCGCGCAGTTTTCTCGTCGTGCATAGGACAACTGAGAGATTGGAGCGGTGTCCCTAACATTGTGTGGCGGAGAGACGAAGAGAAAGTTCCTTTACTCTACTAAAAAATACAGTTTTAAAAAAAATTTAAAAACTAAATACGGAAACAGACATCACTCTGATATCTTGAGAATTTATTCAATCACGTGGTTTCAAACCTGATGTTCTGCACGCCGTTTGTGTGTGTTCGAGTATTCGGGGGGCCTTAAGGCAACGCGTGACACAGGTAAGATAATTGGCCAAAGAGTGAAAAAAGGAAATACATTCCAGCATTTGACCCGCGAACGATTCAGATAAACTGTGGAGACCAAAAATCGGAATCCGAAGCCCAATTCCTTTCGGGATGCGAGTCTAGGGTCTTTTCAGCGTCGCCTTGAGAGGTCGGAGTAAGGGGGTTGTAACGAATGGAACAACCCACCCTCGCTTTCACTTAGTTGGTCAATGGTTGATATGACGGCTCTTCTTTGGAAAAAGCGTTATGCTTCAACTAATTACTTTATTACTTTATAATATACATATTAGCTAATAATTATTTTTTTAGCTGCAGAAAATTTATAAGCAGCTTTAAAAAAAACAAATGTCATATCCTTTCCCAAATAAAAACACGACATTCATTTATAGAAAAGGTTTTTAAAGAAACTAAAAAAAAAAAGTGTGATTACCTCTCCATATCAGATGAATTATTAAACCTAAAAAAGAGCATGTGTGCATTCTATTACGCATAATGGATGATTTCACATCAGTATGCATTCGAAATTTGAACATTCCGTATATTCTCTGCAAAATTTACCCAAAAAAAATGTCGTAATGTCACGATGATTACGATGTTACAGGGTAAATTTAGAGAGATACTGTTTCTGGGATGTGAGGCAAATAAGTAACCAAAGTGAAATGGTTGGTTAGGTCGTCTGCGCTGATGAGCGGCGTGCGTCCCTGCGGGCCGACAATTCCGTTGTCGCCCCGCCGAGACGGGTCTTGGGTTTTCGGAGATTATCTGCGCGGGGTTCCGCCTCCCGCCGCATGCAACCCTCCCAGGCGCGGGCGTGCGGACGTGCTATCGGCGCGCGCCGGGGGATCGCCGCCGGCAAGGAGACCGTGGCTGGGAACCGCTGGAGCGCTGCGTGCTCCGCCAGGTGAAAGGGAAGAGATATCCTGGCACGTCACTCGAACAGTGTGGATCTCCCGCACACGTTCCTGCAGCCTCTCTTCCCCCCCCCCCTCTCTCTCTCTATCTATCTCCTTTCCGCCACAACTGTCCTACACTGCAACTTTTTTTGACGTGACAACGTCTAATAAATCGATGAACGCCGGCTGCACGCCAGAAACTGTGTCCCGTTACGCTGTGTCCCGTTACGCTCTATGTACAGTACGCTTGCGCCGCATCTATCTCTCTTCCACTCGATTGGAACAACAATCGACATTTGACTTTTTCGAGGCAAATTAAACTTGAAACACTCCCATTCGTTTCCTACTGTTCCTATCATCGTCCTATCCTTAACAGAACAACACAGATTGGAAGAAGTTAAATAGCAAACGTGTATAAAAGTTGTAGTTAAAATAATCTCTTTGTTAAAGTAATAAACATATTTGAATTCAAGAGTGCAAATAAAAGTAAATTTATCAATTAAATTGTAGATTTCATTTCACTCCTTCTTTGTAATCATACAAAATAGTGATAATTAAATAAAAATTATTCAATTTTATTCATAAAAGTATGCAATCATTTCATCAATGTTTTGTTATGACGTTGTCACGTTAAACTATCGTCCGTAAACCGACTTTACAGACAACCAATTTTTTTATAAATGTAACATTACGGATATTTGTACATTCGTTCATTTACATGGGAACAACTGTATCACTACAAAATGTTGGTCGCAGTAACACTGGGCTCGGATTCTTACCCAGGCATTTATTCTTTGAGCTGTTCCAGTACCTCCAATAGGTATTTCTAAACCGTTCCAGTATTAACTGCGCAAATAAATAAGCATAAATAAATAAAGTCCAATTATTGAATTGCATGGTTTAAAAAGTGTGCTTAAATTAAACATGAATTAAAATATAAAACTACGTGCCAATTTTGTAGTAATCAGAATTATCTCGAAATACGTATTTCATATATGCAAAAATAACCATAGCCATGTGTTGAACAAATTTACAATATCTTTCTTGTAGTATTACTACCTGCTTTTTTTCCAAAGGAATCTTTTTTATAAGCATATAAAAAAATTTCATGTGTACCTATAGGTACCTGTAGGTCCATTATGGATCTCATTTTGCCCAGTCATAACGATAGAGCGCCGTAGTTAAGATGTCGTACAGCGAAATGCGATTAGCGATCTCTTATGGCGTATTAATATTATGACGCTTCCATCATAACTTAAGACACCCATATTCGATCGTCATAAGTTAACACGTCGCATCATAATACAAAAACGAGGTTTTTATGCGAGAAATTTTATTAATATCGGAACTTCTTTCCTGCAAAAATGTTTTATGGATACGATTGTAAGAAATGGCAATCTCGTTACACAGGTTAGGTTATTGAACGACTATTAAAATGGATCAATTATAAAAAATTAATTTTATCACAACGTATAACATGAACAAATAATGGGTGTTTACCAAGGAAGTAGACATAGTCAGAGAGTAATCGGGCATTGATATATTAACATCTCGTGTTCTAGCCTCGATTATGCTTCGCATTCTAACATTTTCGAAACTGAAGACCCACAAAGTGGGCTATACATAATACAAGAGAAACTAAATGATTAAAGATTATTTATGATATAAGTATATTTTGTTTCCTTCTATCCAATTCTATAGATTTTGGCGTGGAGTCAAAAACATCCTTACACTATATCGAGCGAAAAATGCGTATCATTAAAAACCATAATAAGATAGTTTTTCTTCTATAAAAATCAAGCTTCCTGTAAAACAAATAAGCTATTTACAAAATGCTAGACAACGACGGAAAAATAAGCACGTGAAGCACCCAGGCGGAACGCGACAGCAGCGAAGCTTGTTTCTCGCCCTATTTTCGCGACGATGACCCTCTTGTCCAGCGCCGAAACGTTCGCCGCAACGTCGCCCCGCTTCCGGTCGCGAGGTCGCTGTGCAGGGGAGGGAGGAGGGGAGGAGAGGTGGTCTCCCCCTTCCTTCTTCACCCCCCACCATCCCACCACCCGGTGGACGCGTGCGTGCGTGAGCGCGTGAAGAGTCGGTGCGCGCACACACGGGCCCCGCGGCGCGTGAAACGCGGCAACTACGCCCGGGTTGGCTTGGCGCCTGCAGCTTATGTCTGCCCGGTGGGCAGCGCTGCTGCGGTGTTTGCCTACCACTCGTACCGCAGCGGGCAGGCTACCCCCGCTACAGGAAAAATGACGTAAAACACCTTTTCCACAACAGCCTTCAGTAACTTCTCAATATTTTTCACCCATTAGTTTTTAATTTTTATTTCAAGAACTTATTTTTTTTCTTATAAATTTTGCCAATTGCAATTGATAAATAAAATTTACTTCGCATGGAAAACTATAAAGAAAAATTGGGTAACATAGCACGCTGAACAATATTTCATACAAAAATTATATATTTCATTATTTGTAAACAAAAATATTTCAAATTCAATTTTTATAAAAATAGTGAAAATTTCAATGAGAACTATTGCAGAATTATTTCTTGTTCACAGGTACATAATTTACACAAATGTTTTACAGGAAATAAACATAACCCTCACCAAAGCTAGCTCGAGTGTGAGTAGGGAAGTGATAATAGTCTACTTTGTGTCTGCATGTAGAATTAAAATAATATTCTATAAAATGTCATACAAGAAATTAACCTTAATACATTTTAAATGCTACGTGTTTCAAACATTAAATTATTATTACGTAAGATAAAACAATACATTGATAAAAATATATATTTAAAAAATAACTATTAAAATAAATATATATATGAAAAATCTCACAATCAGTTAAATTATCCAGCAGTAGATTATAGGAAGACTAGCTACAATTTTTGGAAGCAAAATTCTAAAGCTCTATGTTTTAACAATAGGAGTAAATCATTAAAAAAACTCTGGTTTTAATATGGGTCATAATCATTCACTGCATTGATTTACGGAACTGTCAAGCCAAAGATAATATCACCGCTTATAATACGGTAATAAAACATCGCCCTAGGGCCAATGATTCTCATTTGTAATGTCTCACGCTGACTGTGGGCTGGCTACCTCAGTGTTGAACCAGCCGCTTTTCCATTACCCGTCTAGTGCGTGGAACATTCGATTGCAGCGCCGTCGCATTAATGGAATGGAAAAGCAAGTTGTGGTGAGGAGGGGTGGTCAGGAGTGCATTCAGTAATATTTGCGACGACCGCGGCGCGAACCAGAGTGGTTAATGGCTTTCAGGCGCCGAATCGACTGTAAATAAAATAAATCCTTGTTTGTTTGCGCGCGCGCGCGCGCCCGTGGCAAAACATACCACTTCGGATCACACTTTGTTAGCCCTCGGGCGACCAATGGGCACTGCACGGTGTACATCATGGGTGTGTGTATCGACCGTGATGATCGATAGTGCAAACACAGCCATGTGGCGGAACGCGTCGACGTAACTTAAAAAAAATATATATATATGAGCGAGTCTTTTAGTACCCGCCAGAGATGTGTAACATCTAACCTCAGTAACGAGCAAATGCATGTGTTCTCACGTTGCAAATACATTTATAATAAGAAAATCTAACACGAAATTTAACGTGGAATTATTTTTTAAAAAATAGAGATAAACATACGCAAAAATGTTTTCAACTACATTTCTGGACGCGATCACGCGTAGTTTCCGCACACGCTGCTAGGATTTCAGCCGGGGCAGCTAAGTCGACTATCAAATCATTCCATTTGCAGGCCGAAATTTTAACCTATAAAATGAAAAGGCTCCAATAAAAGCGAAAAAGTCTTGAAAAAATTCTAAACCCCATTTTCGAGCTGATTTTCGACAAGGAATTTTATTTAAATACTGACAATATTATTAAAATTCGTTACAAAAATATTAATACTATAACGTTTGAGAACTTTTATTCGCACCTTACGCCAAAGATAGCAATACCGTGGTTACACATTTCCGTTCCATGCGACTTCCGTTCCAAATGCCGTATACAGAGAAGAAAAAAACCGTCATTTCGCTGGAAATTTGAAAAAAAAAAAATCCCTTTCGGCACAGCCTACTGGCGTAAGTAGATTTCGAAGTACCTATTTCTTATGGAAATATTTTGAACTTCTGTGAACTCCTGGAACATTTTAAGAACTTAATGTAGCCTACATACCATCCTATATGTTTGCCAATATTCAACAATTATAAATTTTCTCATATTTCATGCACCGAAAATATTTTCTATATTTTTAACTCAATGCATCCAGCATTGAATGTCATAATGAATTACATATTATGCCTACTAAGGTAGTTATGCAATTATTTTTGACATTTAAACGCTATTTTTCATTCTTTGCACTAATATGTGGAAGTATAATTTTTTTTGACAAAATTTTAAGGTAATATTGAAATGGTTAAAAATAAATTCCGAAGAATCTGATACAAAGGAAGTTTTAATTTTTTTAATTTTTAACCCGTTTTCTCAGTAATAGTTTTATCAAAAATTGTTTCAGCAAAAAGTTTAAGATGAATTTTAGAAGTTTTACAATAAATTATAATGGATTATATAGTAGATCTATTTTTAAAAAAAGTAATGTCATTTTGTCTATCTAACTTGTTATTTCCACCCTTTGCAATAATGATTTGTAATATAAAATTTACTTTAGACAAAAGTTTTCAACAATTTTTAAAAAAGTTAAACAAAAATAAACATTAATTCTATAGCGTACATGGTAAGAGAATTCTTATTTCAACCCCAGGTTTTTTCAACCCCTTGCAGTAATGGTTTGTATTGTTACGATCGCGCTTGGCTGCAGTGCTTGGCGTCGCCGCGCTCGTTCGGCCTGTCTGCGCCCCCTTCCACCCGCATCCTCTCCCTGGTATCTCGTGTCATACTATCTCGCGACATCCTGACCTTCGCAGCGCGCACCTGCCTCAGATCGAGTTACTTAAAAGAGGCCGCACGGCGGCATAAAAGGACTCAGACATGTTTATCGGCGCGTTTTGTGGGAACCCGATGCTTGTTGCGTTTATCGGCGTTCTGTGAGCAGCCGCCGCGTCCTTCGACAGGACTCACGACGCGTTTCTGGACATTTCGACGGCCGAGGTCACGTGATATCTCGGAGACATGCCCGATTGTTCTGGACGGGAACCCAAGGGCTATATAAGGAGGTTGGCCCGAGGACGTCAGTCAGAGTCAGTCTGAGTGGGGAGTTCTCCCGCGGCGGAGTTTCCGGGCGATAGTGCCGTGGGTGCGGCGGAGTCCCGAGTGAAGTTGCGAGCGAGTCGTTGTGTGGGATCTAGGCGAAGGGTGTGACGGCGGCGGCGGAGTGCGGCGACGGAGTCCCGCGGCGGAGACCCACGAGGGGTGCTGCGGTGAGAGTTGCGCCAGAGGTGCGGCCCAGCGAGGTGTGTGAAACGAGTTACTGGGGAATTTACATTTATTTAGGTGTAATTAATTATTTGCCATCTTAGAAGATTAATTGTAAGGGACATAAGTAGTGGAAATAAATAAAACTGTGTGTGTGATAAAAATCTTTAATTGGGTTATCCTTTACGAATCCGCGGTAAATCGTAACAGTATTATCAAAAACTGTTTCTAAACAAAAGTTTCATGTAAACATTGTAAGATTTACAAACAATTTGAACAGATTTGATAGTGTACCTACTAGCGGAGTTTTATATATATATATATATATATATATATATATATATATATATTTAATTCCACCCCTTATTTTTGTAACCCCTTGCAGCAATGGTTCGTCTAATCAAAAATCGTTTCAGACAAATGTTTTGGATAAAAATTATAAGATTAATTAAAAATCTGTACGAATTCGATTATGTGCCTACGAAAGGAGTTACGATTTTTTTTTGTCTTCCAACCTTTTTTATTCTACCCCTTGCAGTAATGGTTGGTCATATCAAAAACTTATTCAGACAAAATATTTTGGTATTACTCCTGAGATATAATACTTTGATACATTTGTGGTATTTTCAATTTTATGGGAGTTGCAGTGATTTTTTCTGTTTTTCAAAAAACCTTTCCCATTTTTACCATTTGGTCGGATATTGCCCATTAAAGAAATCGATCGAGATGTTGCATGTTTAAATTTTATCTATCAGTTTGGACGTGATTTGTGAAAAATTGCTGCAGTTATTGTGTCTACAAAATTGTGATATATGTATATATAAACTTTTGGATTAGCGATGGTTTTGGTGTCAATGGACCATGAAACAAAAAACTGTACAAAAATTGTCCGTAAGTCGGACCATGGAAATGGCTACAATAACAATAGGTAGTATTTCTTTTCAATCTACCTAATAAAATATATTTTTGAAATGACACGTTTTTACTTCTGGTAGGGTAATTTAAGCGATGACGTCATTATAGGCTAACGGAAAAAAGAGTAAAGGTAAAGGAAGTAGCGGATATTGCTGGATGGCACGGGGTCTGAAAAGAAAACTTTAGTTTGGCGCGGAAATGGAGAGAGAGAAGAACGGGTAAAGTAGAGAGAAAGACAAGTGTAAAACTCTGCAGGGTTTTGTGTCGCAATTTTTGTTGTTTCAATTGTCTAACTTTATAACGTAGGCTACTTTATTGTTTAATTTAACTGTGCAACAAAATTATTAAATATTTTCAAATGAATCTTCATCACATCCGGTAACTCAGAGATTTTTCGTCGCGTTCGTTACAGTGCGAACCTCGACTGTACACTTTATTATATAGTATTATTATGTAGTATGCGAGCGGATAATGTCGGGTTATAAGCAACGCAATAAACGCAAGACGTTTTAAAATACCATATTATTACGCAAGACGCAAAAAACGCAATGCAAGCATCGGGCAAATTTCTATTCCTGCGTTTCAGCGTTCGTCTCCGCCTTCTACATTCGAAGTGAAATGTTCCAAAAAAACTATAAAGATGCGGACGTTATTTGTGTATAAATCGACTATTTTTGAAGTGAAAACTTCTTTAGCCACGTTGAGCGATTTTTGGCATGGGCAACAGTTATGGGTTCGTGTCACCGACATGCTACTGACGTGTTGCGCCCGAGTGGCGACGCGCAGCGGCCTATGTGCATGTATGCGTATATAGGCTATACACTAATACATTGTATATACTCGACTGTATCATGTGCGTGTTGGACTCTTTTTGGATGGGTAAAATCTTATGGGTTCGTGTCACCGATATATGCTGTAGTAACAGTAAGTGAAGTTAAATATACCACGTAAAAATGTTTAATTTGTGTATACAGAGCATTGCCCAGTGAACACATGACCTAGGTCTGACATCACTGGTAAGTCATACCTAGGTAATTAATGTTTACGTAATTTTGAAATACCACTGAAATATGTTGTGACTAAAAAATGATGTAAGGATAAAATATATATATATATAAATATATATATATTATATATATATAATTTATATGCTGCCATCATACTGATATAATACCAAAATCATTTTCTTAGTAACATTTGACGTAGAAATTATGTCATATTACACATTTAAAAACAAAGTTTTAAGTTTTCACTTCTGTCGACAGTCCCCATGACTCTCTCTCTCTCTCTCTCTATATATATATATATATATATATATATATATATATTCCACGCGCATCGCGTTTTGACTTATTCAGTGAGAGATAAATTATGATTTTTAAATTAGATTATTAAAAATCTCACAAGTTTTCATGGAAAAACCTTATAAATTAAAATAAGCTTACTGAAGAAAAATGTTTGTGGAGACGTATTTGTGACGTGATGTTACTTGCGTGTTTTATAAACAACCGTAGTTTTCTTGCTTAGGTTGCGTGTTGCGTCCTTGCACTCTTGCGTTTATTGCGAAGTTTATAAATATAGCCTAAAGTTGTGGAGTTTCTAAATCTGCACTTTATAAAACGCTTAGGCGGTTATACCCGCCAGGAACGACACATAAATAATGTTAAACAGCAACAGCGCAGAGGGGAGGTAAGCAAGAAAGAAGAGAGGGGTGGGTGAGAAGGATAGAAGTGGGGGAAGCCATGAATCACGGCCGAGAGCAGTTGTGACGGGACATTTCACCCGCCGAGGTTGGCGACCATCGTGCGCGCGATGACAGCGCCGGTGAAATATTTCGAACCCCTTCCTGCCCGCATCCGCCATTTTGTCGCGCAGTACGCGTCGGAGGATACGAAATCTGACGCAACCAACCAGCTGTAAGGAGAGAGACGGCCTGTCCACAGGGAGACCATGGCCTAAACATGGATATTGACGGTGCATGCCAGCTGCAAATTACATATTTTTTTCGAGTTCGTCATTGAACTGCTAATGGCTCTGTCACTCTGTCAAACTTACGTTTCCTTCACCTTCCAATAAAGTAAGGCTGACTATCTTGGAGTCATGGAGACACCGAAAAACATCACCAGCGCAGCGATGTTAGTTTGACAATTTTTTCATCAAAATATTTTCTATTTAGAACATGTTCTAAAATATACCTGATATTTGATTCAAACGGCCAATCATAATCATACACAATGAAAACTGAAATGATGGACGTTTCTGTCGGAAAGGAAACTTGAAAATGGCAAACAACATATGGGAGGAACAAATTGTTACGAAGATTTAAAAAAATATAAACGACTATTTTAATACTCGCCAGTAATGTGTAACATCTAACCTCAGTAACGAGAATACTCTGTGTTCTCATGTTGCAAATACACTCATAATACGAAACTCGAACACGAAATTTAACGTAGAATTATTAAAAATAATGCTGACCGTGATAAATATACGCAGATTATGTTTTAAACTACATTTCTGGACGTAAATTACACTTAGTTTCCGCAACCGCCACTATATTTCGCTGCCGGAACAGTTACGTCAACTATAAAATCATTCGACTTGGATAGCGAAACTTTAAACTATACAATGAAACGGCTCCGACGAAGGTGAAAACAACTAATTCACCACTGCCTTCCGCGATACGGATGAAGCATCCCCCAATCCAACTGGGGGGGAAAAAATCATAATCATTGACCCTACATTATGGACCAATAAACATGCATATTGTTGCGAGGCTGCTAGAGACGAGGTCCGGCCAGCCAGACCGGCGTGTAGGTATGGTGGATTCCTAGGTGAAAACCCCTCCTCCTGGAGGTGGGCGCGACACAGGTAGCACCCGTCCCTTCCCGTACAACTACAAGGTCCTCCCATTAGCGAGCTGCTTTCTGACAACCACGATCCTCCTTCCTCCCCACAACCCCCCTAGCTATCACAAGGAGTTCAGGTGCCTCTATGTATCTCTGGAGAGTTCTGCGGGTTCCCCGAGCACTGTAACTAGGACGACATTGCTGTCGAAGCTTCGAGACGTGGATGTCGCGACACTTCGGCAGTGCCCGAGAGGTACAAAGGGCCGGGCCGACCGACGAATATCGTGGCATCTGGGACGGGGTCTCGGCGCGTGGACGAGTGAGTGTGTGTGTCGTGACAGAGGAGCAGGGTAAGAGAGAGCCCCTGTCGAGCCGATCTCCCGTGCGAAGAGTAAATAGTGAATCTATATAAGCTGAGATGTTTTTTTGTGGACAGTCATTTTGTTTGTATAATTTATGAAAAAAAAAAATGTAAATGCTAGTAGATAAATAAATTCTCATTAATTAATCTCGGCTATTCTTTCTGGGCCTGTATCCCACATGTTATATATATTTTTAAATAATACTTTTTTATCGTTATTCGTCTTTACGTGTGCTTAGATGTTCCTTTAAGATGCAAGTTGGTGTGTCAATCATGCTCAGTCCCTCCATTTAAATAAAATTAATTTACGACATGCTTGACATTTATTCATTTAAGTATTTATCCTATAAATTAAAACTTGCTTTGAATGTTTCTGCCCAATATATAACGTCGTTCAGTAAAATTATGTAACTTTTCATTACTTACAGGTCAAATTATAAAATTATTCGTAATCAAGATCAGTTGTTTATACTAATTGTTATAATTTTAGAATGGTTACTAACCTTTAAAAACATTTATAGAATTTTCAAAGGTTTGCCGTAAAATATTAAATGGCGTATTTTGTTTAATGGGCTTAACAACCCAGGAATCCCATGGTGAATTATATTATTTTCTTCTTTGTTCTGAAAGATATTTATCGGGTGTTTAGAAAAAAAAGACTAAGAGAAGAAAAGTACACAAAAATGGGTGTATGTAATTTTCTACAAACGTTAGATTTTATACTTATAGGGCGTTACAAAAAAAATTAAAATGAGACATTTTAAAACATTTACATTCTATGATACTAGGTATTTGTTTCTATATGTTTTTGCTTAAACAACTTAACTCAGGCTGTAAATACTTCCTACAAACAAACCTTAACCTTATTGAGCTGATTCAACATTTAAAATTTAACAGTACACTTTTCATCACGAAATTCGTTCATTCAACAAGGCGTCGAATAAATGTAACATTTAATTTCTTGAGTGTCTGAAGTGTGATGAATGCAGCGCTACCTACTTTTTATGTTAATTACAGGATTATCTTAATTGGAATGCCAGCTTTAAACGTATGTTTTTTTTAATTTACCATTAGTTCTTGTTATGACTATAACTGATAGCAAAAAGTGTTACAGAATAGCTTTGATATTATAAAGTTTAATAGATGTATAGGCTGTGTATGTCCCACGATGTTCACGAAAGCAATATATACAAGTGAAACACGCCGATCCGCCTCTTTTCGAGATTTCTTCCTCTAAAGATATGTAACTTCCGTTCGCAAGTGCTGCTCTAAACAACGCCCCTAAAGAAGCATAACTTAAATAAAACAATACTGGTAATTGTAAGATAACGATATCCTTTTAAGCTCCTATATTTACTTTGTCATTGGTCGCTTTTTATCCCTGTTTTAATCTTTATGTACTAGAAAATCACTTTAAAAAAAAGGGAACAGTGAAAAAACAGGAGGTAGCTTATGAAAAGAGCCATTTAAAAAAACCTGCCGGTAGGCTATGGCATTAAAATCTCTTATAATTTTTTTTCTCTCCCCTTCGCCCGTTAAGCGTGGACAAGAATAAATTTGGGGCTCTCCAAGCGTCCTATTTCAGCCTCCGGACGAAAATTTACCGACCGCATTTATTTCGGCCGGGCTATTTCAACCGCCCTCCGCTCCGCCCTCGAGTACACTTCCCCAAGAGTTCTCATTAACGCCCTTCCCGCCCTGCGCCCTGCCCCCCCCCCCCCCCCCCCCTCGCGTCCTCGGAGCCGCGGGCCAGTGGACCGCGCCACTTCGGGAAAGCGAAACAACCGCGATCTCTCTCAATTTGCCTCCTGCTTCGCGCGGAAGAGTCACCGCTCCAGACTCTAAACTGGTACAAATTAGCACAAATAAACTACTTTAAATTCCCGCTAATGTACCAATTATATTATTAAAACAAACAGAGAACTCGCCTAAAATAAAAGCAGGGTTATTCGTAATTTCAGATATTTGAACTTTTTTTTTTTCCTTATAAACAGGGTGAACACACACGTGGAAGACATACATACGAGAGTTCCTGTAGGTATTCTTTACAATTTATCAAATTTTTGTTGAAATATCCAGAATATTCTTGTTTATTCATGCTAAAAATAAATGTGGACTTAGTACCCGCTAATTTACGGAGATAACGGTAAATTTACGAAGATCCCTGTATAATTTGTATCCAACTTTCTTCTTAAAAAAATTCAAGGTGAAATTTGTCAACAGGATATACAAGAGAAATTCTCACCACAATTTAAGCCGTATACTCTGTTGGCAGCGTATTCCATGGAAAAGTATTATGACGGGCGTGAAGCGTGTTGTGAATCGCTCGGCTAGTTGACGGATGAACGGATGGCGGACGTACGTGATAGATCTTTGAGAACCCACCTTTAAGAAGAATTTACAGTGGATTGCAGACTACCTTTAGCAGTTTATTGTTTCATTATAAATCTAAAAAAAAAAATTATTGACCGTTTTCTTTCAAAAATGTTTTCCTTCAGTTGCGTGAGGTGTGCTCCACCTTTAATTACCTCGCTGTTTACAGCAGGTAATACCAGTAAGCCCCGTTCCACAATGACACGGAAACGTAAAAACGGAAAAGGATCACGCACCCACAAGATATTTACGTTTCACTATTCATCTGCCACTTCCACAATGCATGGCAACGTAACAAATCGCAACCAATGATATTAAATTTCACAGCTACTAAAAATTAATATTATTTTTTTAAAAAAACTGAAGTACGAGAATTTAACACGGGTCAGGATTTATATACCTTTTAAAAATATTAAACCAGGAAGCAATTAGAGAATATAAGATAATCTTGTAATTCAAATAATATGTATGTTAGCCTAACGTATTTAAAATGTATTCAAACATGGCTAACACCGCGGCCAAATCCATGGCTTCTATTGGTCGCTCGGAGTAACGTAAACGAAAGAGCTGAGCATTACCGAGCTAGTCCGTACGGGTCCGTGTCCGAATGCTTGTCATTGTAGATACTACATTCCGTGAGATCCGTCTCTGTCTACGTGATCCGTCTTCGCTTCCGTGTCATTGCATTAATTACTGTTAATTGTCAGTCTGGGTGTTCAGAAAATCTAATTTTCTTCATCGAGTGTTTCGTGACTTAAGTAGCAGGTCGTTAAAATACAAAGTCGAACAGGAAAAATGTTTTCTAACGTCGTAAAAAAGGGCTCGGACATGTATGTATACGTACCAGAAGACCAAGGAATACCGAAATCAAGGTGGCTAGACCACCAGAGTCGTCCGAAAATCTAAGTCCAATGAACCACCATTGCTGCCACACCAATCGGCTTAACGACTTAATAAACTCAATTTTACTTCGTTGGCTTGCTTTCCTTTATTAATTACTATTTTACCATCCCCACATTCATGCATATGTTTTCTTGCCGTCCACACCAACACTTCTTCGTGTGTCCTATATTATTTTTCTTCTATATTTGTGTTGTTTCCCGCGATATAAGTTGAATTCATAGTTGAATTACGGTTTTTTTTTTTGCATTATTTAATCCGTTAATACTCGCTTATTTGATGGTTTTAAAAAACTTTAAAACATATGGCATGAATTGAGAGGATTTTTTGAAATAACCTTTTGTAAATTGACTTTATCTCAAAACTGTTAATTTTAAAACATCATACCATAAGGTTTTGTTGCCAAAATTTTAAACTACATTTTGGCTTTTTTTTTTGTTAAGACCGCGTCCGGTTGAATAATTATATAAAACTAAATTTATTAGAGACACATGAACGATGTCTTTAAAATAAACAGTTTTAGGAACGGGAAATTCTTAAATTGTCTACCGCAGGAATACGTTTTCTCATCCATGCTTCGGTGGCCGAGTGGTCAGATAGCTCGGCTTGCTCCAAGTGTATCCAGGTTCGATTCCCGGCGGGGTAACCCGGATTTTAGGCATTACGTCAATGCTCCATTAACATCTCGCCACTTCTCTCCTTCTCTAACGACCCGTATTCTGCCTAGCCATTAGTATATTTGTGTTAGTGAAGCGTAATGTCATATGTGATGCTCGCTGGTGCTTCTAGCGAGATATTGCCTCTAACAGCGAAGCTGGGGACCAACGCCTAGTCTTCTCATTCTGTGGCGGGCAGCTATAGCATTATATGGCTGAGAAATTTAAAAAAAAAACTGTAATGCAAGTCCTTTCAAGCCAACAAGATTCTGCACTTGAGTTTTTAATGCCTAAAAATTATCCAGAAAACACGCATTTTAGCCAATCACTCTCCTAAAAATGCAGTTAAAATTTTCAAATCGCGTGTTTTTTTTTTTAAGCTATGCACACTGCATGTGTACCCCTGTAGACAGGACCCTTCAACATAATTGATTTGAAATGTAAATAAATATAATTTTTAAAAAATAAAATTATAAGTGGGAAATTTTTTTCAGAAAACCACTCTTTCAAGCCCGAGGCCTCCATACCGACCACCCGTCCATTTGACGATTCCCGCAAACGGCAAACAAACATCGGGCTGGGAACGGGAACGGGAACGGGAACGAGTTAAAAAAAAAAAACTGCAATCCCGAGAAGCCGTTAAAAAAGATTTGTGCCCGCGGCTGGGAGGCTGGAGGGCTCGGGGCAAACAGCCTGCGTACTAAGGCGTGTATTCACAGTGCGAGGCTGCTCGCTGCGAATGCCTCGCGCCATCTGCCTCAGGGTGAGGCATACGCTCTTCAGCTAGTTTGTAACCACGAACGCTCACTGCGAGCACGCGAACCACCCGCATTCGTAGTGAAGGCAGTATGCAACATGTCTCTTGGTTCTAGAAATGTGCAAGTTGCTGCCGCTGCTTATATTGTGATGGCGACGATTATTGGAAAAAAACAACGGAAAAAGCGACGTAAGCGTTGGTGGGTCAAAAAGTTGTATCAAACTCGGTTAGAATATGGGAACAGACTCCTAGAAGACGTGAGATTTGAAGAAGACGTGCCAAATTTCTTGCGAATGTCCAAGCAAGATTTTGACCATTTACTTACATTGATAGAGCCTGCCGTGAAAAAACGTGACACGTACATGCGACGTGCTATTACCACCAAGGAAAGATTAGCTCTTACTCTGAGATTCTTAGCTACTGGAGATTCATTTACAAGTTTGCAATACCTCTTTCGTATATCCAAACAACGAATATCTGTGATTGTTCCAGAAGTATGTGATGCACTGATTGAAGCCCTAAGGGCCTAAGGTAAGAAAACAATTTAGGTACTTCAAAAGATCAATATATTGTAATGTTTAACAATGTAGCTTGCATATTACAACATTTCATGTTATTATCTTTCGTCAGTCAGGTAGTGTAGTAAAGTGTCTTCTTGTTGAGGAGGCCTTGATTCAATTTCAAGTACAGCATCGGAAGGTGGAGGCGTAGGAGTTGGATGGTAGGTACTTCCAGACGAACGCTGTGTGGGCGTACTGAAAGAACTGTAGTACCCATAAGTATTAAGGACGTTGTGATTGGGGGTAAATTCTCCAATATCTGCTCTGAACAACACATCTGATATTGCCCTCTTCACATGAGGTAAAGTGTTGGAGTCATATTTCCTCAGTTCACTTGCTACATGCATTCCAAAGGTTTCATAGTGGTCAGTAGGAGTAGCCGATGTCTTTTTCAAAATGGAGTATGCATCAAGTAGCATTTCATTTTGTGCGTTGTCAGCATCATTACGACGTTTTCTTTTCCTAGCTTGGGAAATGTTAGAAGTAGGCGCCGTCGCTGTACTCGTAGACGCCGCCGTTGCAGTTACAGACGCCATTGTTGTATTTGTAGACGCCGGTGGTTCATCTTCGACCGTTGCGGGTTCATCGACAATAGATTCATCATTATATGATTCTTCTCGATTTTCCTCAGGACCCCTTTGCGTATTAGCCTGTAACCAAAAAAAAAATTGTAAATACAATGTTGGATAGGGTGCGGCAGAATGAACTCCCCGATTAGCAAAGCTAATAAGGAATAGTCTAATTAAAATAAAGTATAATTTTTTAAACTCAAGAGCACATAATATAATGCTTTTACATGTTTTGGTTCTATTCAAGTCATTATACTATTACATCTATGATTCTGCAATAATTTGCTTCCAAAACGTCTTTCTTCCCTGCTATTGTTAATGGTGAAAGCTGTGTACTGTTCCAAAGGGTCTCTTCTCCATATGGCCAAAACAAACATGGCTGTTGAAGAAATGTGGCTTTTTACATAAACAAAACGTCCTCTTTGTCATTACGGCGTCCATGTTGAATTGTTATGCTTTACGTATTAAGTGATTCAACGTGACCTTTGTCCTCTGTTTACAATGCCAAAATGTCTCTTATCCTCATTATATACTTTTACAAAACGTCTCTCGTCCTATTTACTTGTACAAAATGTCCTATGTCCAACCTATTTTTTTCCTTTTACACTCACAGTTTTGAGCGTAATACATTATCACTGTAAATATAAACAGTATTACAACCTATGTCAATGTTGTTCATGATTTAAATGTTACCAGGATCTAAATTATTTTCTAATACGTTTTGTGTGATTATCCACAAGTTTTGCGACATGGACAAGGGACATATTGGAATTGGTCTACTCAAATACTACCCACTAGCAGGTATCCCTGTTCTTTTAAATTGATAATGTATTATTTTTTTTAGGTACCCTCTTCTAATGAAGAATGGTTAGCTGTAGCAAAGGAATTCGAAGAAAGGTGGAACTTCCCTCATGTTATAGGTGCAATGGATGGGAAACATGTCCAGCTTCAAGCACCATGGAACAGTGGAACTGAGTATTACAATTACAAGGGTTTCTTTAGTATTGTGCTCTTTGCATTAGTTGATGCCAACTACAATTTTTTGTATGTTGATGTTGGCTGCCCTGGTAGATTTTCAGATGGAGGCGTTTTCAAACATACCCAATTATACATAAAGTTAGAAAACAAGGAACTGAACATACCGAAACCAAAAGCAGTGCAAATTCCTTATAGTATTAACGTTCCTTATTTCTTATTAGGTGATCAAGCATTTGAGTTAAATGAATATACTATGACACCATTTAAAGGTACTCCACCAGTTGGTTCTATTGAAAGAATTTTTAACTACCGCCTATCCAGAGGACGTAGGGTCGTAGAGAATGCTTTTGGAGTAGCTAGTTCTGCATTTCGGGTTTTGAGAAAACCAATACTACTACAACCCGAGAAGGCTAAGAAAGTAGTTTTAGTAGTTGTATATTTACACAATTATTTGCGAAAACGATCTATCACAAATCCTATCTACACACCGCCTGGTTTCTTAGACAGAGAAGAAAATGGTCAACTTATTCCGGGTACATGGAGAAACAACAATGAATACGGTGGCTTGATCCCAATTGGACAGACACCTCGAAGAGCAAATCTAACATCCAAAAAAATCCGAACCCATCTGGCTGAGCACTTTGCCACTAATGGCTCAATTCCATGGCAAAATGACTATTAATGTTTCCCGGGAACATGGAAGACCAACAAGGAATCCGGTGGCTTGAAAAAATATGAACCATCTGTCTGAGGACTTTGCCACTAATGGCTCAATTCTATAGCAAAATAAATACCTATTAATGTGTGTTGTTACATCCTTATTTTGTAAGCTTCAACTACAGAAATGTTTTGTAAATGTACTTACATTCTCCATTGTATCGAATGTGTCATTTGGCGTGTCCTTATCAGAAAGAAAGTCAAACAATGTATATCCAAACCATTGTGACTTGTAAACATCTCCTTGGCCTGTAACATTAAAACCTCAATTACGTTCTTGCCAATTTAACTTCCAAAATACATTGTATAATACTGTACACTAAATGATAACAAAACATCTGATCCTGTCATTTGAGTTTTTAACCAATTCAACTCACATAGTAAAATTCCAAAATACATTGTATTATGTAGTAAAATAATGATTATAAACATACCAGATCCTGTAAATTGACTTTTCTTTTCCCTTGACCTTTCACGTCGGTAAGAGCCCAACAGAGACGTCATCTTCTTTTTCAGATATTTTACAGAAACATTCATTGATAGCGATATTTCGCGCCACAAGTCTTCTCTCTTGTGTTTGTTATAGTATTCAGGGTGTTTCGAGTCCCACAGTAAACGTTTCGTTTCATAACATTTAACTAATTGTCCGATCATTTCATGATTATCCATGATGACAGTTTCGTTGTGGAGGCTTGTTGAGTTTGCAGTGCAGAATTGTGTCTTGTACGATGCGAGGCAGACAGCGCAGGTATTCACTTGACGCACAGCTCGGGGCGAGGCACCTTTGAGCACTGCTCTTCTACCGACAAGCACACGGCTCGCCTCGAATTGTGCGACGCGAACGCCGCGTAGCGAGCACACCCGGTATTCACAGTCCGAGGTAAAGCCGAGCCTTCGCCACGAGGCATTCGCAGCGAGAGCAGCCTCGCACTGTGAATACCGGGCTCTAATGAGTGGCCTTAAACCGCGTCGACGCTGGTGTTTTCGGCCGCACGCATTGGCCAGGTGTTGTGGGTAGGACCGGCCCCCGATCTGTCGCGAACACACCCGAAGCCAAAGCCATTCGCTCGTGCAACTACGCGGTCGGAATATCAAAATGCCGCACATTTCAATAATCCACGCGAACGAAAAAAAAAAAGAAAAAAAACAGGTGAGCGCGTCTTTCAGTACTTGTCACAGATGTGTAACATCTAACCTCAGCAACAAGAAAATTCGTGTGTTCTCATGTCGCAGATGCTCTTATAATACGAAACTCGGATACGAAAATTAACGTAGAATTCTTTAAAATAATGCCGAGCGTGATAAATATACTAAAATTGTGTCTTCAACTACGTCACTTTAACGCGAATCACGCCTAGTTCACGCATCCGCCGCTAGAATCGGTTGGCGGAGCAGCTACTTAAACTACCGAATCATTCTGTTTGTAAAGCGATATTTTAAACTATATAATGAAGCGGCTCTGATAAAAAGGAAAAAAACTAAACCCTGATTTTGGACCTGATTTTCGACAAGAAATTATACAAAAATTCTGCTCAGCATATTAAAATTCACTAAACCATTAATACTATAACGTTTACCTTTGTCTTTGTGAACTTTTGTTCGCGACACCCGCCCACTGGTGGCAGCACCTATGTTACACATTTCCGTTCCATGCGACTTCCATTTACTAAATTAATCGTACAAAATGTCATATACGGAGAGCTAGAAGATGTTGCACATCAAAATCAATAAATCATTCGAAAGATAAAAGCAAAAAAGAAATAAGTACACAATAACGTACTAAAAACCATCATGTCTACGAATAGTGATTCTGGCAGACAGTTCACTAAGAGCGGCGGTCAGCAGGAAGAGTGAGACTGCAGCGTAACGAAAAATGCAGCACTGTAGCGTCGCTTCATTTACGCTTGCCGTGAGAGTGGAGAGGAGTTGGGGCGATCAATATTCCCTCTTAACCTATCCACCATCGAGCACTCCAACCCTGAAAGTTGCAATTTTTGTTATGCTTAGATGATTCATTACCTTGAATTAACCTACTGGCTGTTAAAAGGAAGTTTCAGTTCAATAACACCATTATTAGAAGATTCATACATTTTCAAGGCTGTATAAAGTATACGTTTAAAATACTTTTCACCTAACCTACCAATCTTCATGATTTAGATGAGAGAAAACGTATCTTTTCAGGGGACAAAAATAAATATATATTGAAAGATTTTTAATGCTTTAACAGCTATTTTACGTATTATTATTATTTATGTATTTAACCTAATCAAACTCATATTTTAATTACTATCCCCTAACCGTACGTAAATTTATCCTCTCACAAAAAAATTAAAGAACGAATATTTGCGACAATTTTGTTAATATAGTCGACTGAACCTAACCTATCATTAACTTTTAAAAAATAAAATTAAAATTCCGAAGTTGTAAGAACGAGGAATGTTCAGGCGTCTGACTCCGTGTTGGTGAAGCTCAGGTTTCTCGTGTTGTGCATGAACTAAGGGATGTTCGTTTTTATATAAAGTCGCTCACACCACGAGTACGAAAACAGCGTGTACACTTGTTATGGCTTCTTTGCCAATTCGATCAACCAGTCTTTGGGGTGTTCGTGCTCTTAGTTGATGTGTATAATTAAAGTTAAAATATTATATATTTGAATCTAACTATACTCAAATGTCACTAATTAATAGGGCCAGGTATTTTTTCACGAAACAATGTGAACGCTCACTAGAACTGCTACATGGCTTGCCTCGAGCCACTGTTTACTTCCTTGCAATTGGCGGCCGTCTGCAAGAGAAGCCATTGCTTTGTTTAGCCTAAGGGTCTTTAATAATTACCACTTGCTCAATATTTTACAGCTTTTATACTACATCTACTTAATATATATAGCCTATTGAAAATATTTGTGGCAGAACAACTAACTCAAGAATACAAATTTGCATAAATAGTACTTAACTAATAGTAATGACGAGAGAAAAAAACCGTGTGTGAGAACCCACCGTAAGTCTTGATTGATCTGAGCGTTATTAGACCTATGGGTTTTTATTGGGTTTGTCACTGAATCAAACTAACTTTGGGGTGTGTGGCAACAAATGTTGTGTTAATATAAAACTTCGCAAAAAAAAAAAACAGTGTTTCCAAGTTAGCTTGTCGTAATGAACTCGCAAAAAATTTATGTGACTTAAAATAATTATCTATTCACCGAAGAATTCCCGCCTGTGAATTCCACGCTACGTCTGCAGCCTCATTACGCGATCAGGTACAAGCCGATAACCCATAATGTCTAGTTGGCAGCGATGACAGTTCGGTGTTTTGCCTTCCTGAAATTAAACGACCGAA
The DNA here is from genome assembly GCF_032445375.1 of Bacillus rossius redtenbacheri. NCBI lineage: Eukaryota > Metazoa > Arthropoda > Insecta > Phasmatodea > Bacillidae > Bacillus > Bacillus rossius. Next base: position 16,838,627 of record NW_026962013.1, read on the forward strand.
CTGTAATTGCCTGTTCGATCGGTGCTCGAGTTCATGCGTGTTCGGTTTGATGACGGTCATTTTCAGGTGCAATTGCATCAGAACTGCCCACCCACATGTCCAGTTACATCAAAATTGTGTGCGCTAAAGCCGCATCATGCATGGTTGAATTTGAAGCAAAGGATAGCGTACGTTAATTGGGTCGTTGGTGGGGACAGTAATTACATGACTACTATCCAATTATTCCCACTTCCCAAACCCAGTTTCAACATTATTTCTCCAGCCAATAGTATTATTTCCACTTTCTGTTTTTATTGAAAACTCCGACATACAACTTTCTGGACATATTGTAGATCCATTGACCTTTTTTTTTAGATGTTAGGAATTATTACATGTATCTCAATATTGGATTCAAGCCAAGTGTTCGTAAAATTAAAGACCCTAAGCAATAATTTTTTTTTAGTAAGCTTAGTTCAGATTTAATATTTGGTAGGTAATTTTAGTGGTTTTTTTTTAATCTATTGTGCGACAACACGGACACTCTTTCGTTAATAAGTTTACACCATTTTACAAAAACATTACATAATTTGTAAGACATGAAATTCTTAAAGAACAAAAAATATTTTTTTTTAATTTACATGGGATTGAATAATCAACGAGACGGATTCTTATTCTACAACACAGATTTTTTTTTTTTTATGTTTTGAAAACAAAAATTATTTTATTGGGGACGATACTTTTTTTCTAGAGCATTTTTATGGGAGAATACTACATTTAATCTACATATTAATATTCATCTTAAACATGAGGCTCGAGTTTACCTACGTTTTCAGATAAAGTGTTATTGTAAAATTTACAACAAAGTTATGTCTAGTCTGAATATGAGTGATCACTCCGACCTTACAATTGTGGGACAGTCCTTTCATTCGTTTTCTATGTATGTAGATACGTCTAGAGTTTTATATTGTTTTTTCTTTTATAGTAGGGGAAGAGATAGTGTTCCGGATCACTTCACATTAGTAATAAAACGAGAAAAATAACAAGACAAACTCTAAGTCAACTGATGGGAAAGTTACCAGCAGAGACCACAGAACAAAAAACTCGTATACCTACAGGTAAATAACATGTACCGAGCTGGTAGCAATATATTACTTCCAATTAGTCATAATTATTTTCTAATCCATCTCTGAACCTCAAAATTTTTTTCCTGCCAGATCAAAAAGCTGAAAATCTCCTACCGTATGCTAGAATAACCATGATAATGTGAAAATCTTGACAGTATTAATGTAAGTATTTAAGAAATTACTTTTAATAATAAGTATATTGTAAATTTTGCGGCCATTGTCCTGTAAAAAAAACTATGTGGATTTCGAGGTTGATCCGTGTCGAAATGGTAGATTGTATCAAAGTTTCTCCTTGCATTGCAGCAGGCGTTAAGAAATCTACCAATTCAATGGGGCTCAAACTTGAAAGTAAAGATGATTAATTTGTAAAAATATTGTCTCTATCAACCAGTTGGGACCGCAAAATTCGCGTTATTTCCTAGCACCAGTGTAAGTTCTACCATTGTTTAACACAAAGTCTATGTTATTCGTTAATAGACAGCTTTCACACTTCCCTAGTAGTACGGGGTTTCAGGCATGTGATTTCTGAATGTTTGTTACAGGCTTCCTGTCCTTTAAACTGTCGGTGAAATGATAAGCGCCGTTCAAATGTGCAAGTGGTTGCAGTCCAGCATGTCGACAAACAATAAACCAAAGTTCGCACATATCAAATATCAACCAGGACGTCATTTTATTATTTGATACTCTAAAGGTGAGGCCACACAGATAGCTAGGCTATGTTTGAGATATTCGCTATGTATACGCATCACCATATAACTACGAGCATTATTTTTTTAGTGATACAGTGATTTTCATGTAAATGTACAAATTTACAATATTCTGTAATTTTACATGAATATTTCTGTTCCATTTACAGGGGAAAAAAAATTAAAATTGTAGGCACTTAGGTCCCTCCTACATATACTCTAAGTTTTAGTTCGGCTAGGGAAAAAAATTGGAGAAGATATTTCAGTTACAGAAACTGTAATGTATAAAGATAAGAGTTGTTTGATTTGTTACATTTTATTAAAGCACTAATTTTTAAAAGTTTAAAATATGTTATTTCTGGAATAGTTTTTCTTCCTATCAAAATTATTATTCAGGATGGCCAAGAATAATTGTAAATTTATGTTTGAATGCCAAATATAATTTCAGTCAACATAAAAATCAAACTTTCCTTCCAGATTGAAGTATTGTTTTTTTTTTTCTATTGAAACGTGCCACTTGTAAAATGCGTGAATACTATTTATAAATAATTTCGTTAAGTGACAAGTCTACGCCCAAGACAACACGATGTAGTGGCCCGACAATAGACTGTAATGAATGAAGGAGGGAAGGGATAACAGGTACCGCACGCAAACTTCGCCGAAGTCATGTTCTCGAAATTCGACGAAAGTTTGGCGCCTGGATAAGGGTGAATAGAGTGGGAGGGGGGAGGGCTGTCAGACACTCTCTGCAGCCAACATACTCCAGACGCCAATTAGACATCGCTTAACGGAGTACTTCACCGAGACACTCGCCCGTGCTCGGGCAAGTTGTAGTGGCGAACCTCTCCTTCAGGACTGAGAAGTGTACTCGGCAGGTAAAATAGGACCAGACAGCAGCTAACTCTCTCACTTAGAAAGCTACTGTGGCATTCAAGAATGGTCCAAAAACCACTGATAACGTAAACTAGCCCTCGAGAGAAAGGTTTGGTGAAAAGTCCTTTCGAGAATTAAAGACGAATTTCACACAACAGATATCAAGAAAAGTTTAACTTTAAGTAATTAAAATCTGTCAAGTCTTCGTCAAATATGACCTTACGTGAATGAATCCCATGTTTGGCTTTCAACATCTATAAACCCGCAGTAATTTTTGCGTAGTTGAAAATAGATTGTATTTATTAACATTTTTAACAATCTTGAAAAGTAAAATTAATAAGAGAGTATATGTATTACAGAACAGAAACTCTTTATGTTAAATGACAAATGCTATTGACTAATATTATTATTTATAGTTTGAATTATTATTCTGAAAATTTAATTTACGTATTCATAGAAAAATTAGACAGTAGGAAATAAATAAGGTGTTAAAAGAAGTTTATTAGTTGATATTTTAGAAAATACATATTGGTGAAGGGGGGGGGGGGGGGGAACAATTTTCTTGTGAAAGTGCGAAGCTTAGTATTTTAAAGGTTCCTGTCCAGCAGCGATTTTTTTTTTATTCGGGCTTCATTCTGTTTCACTCGGCATGCAAAGTGCTTCATTTTATTTTCATTGCTATTACTTGATTGCTATACCTGTAAATTTATCACGATAACGCTCTTGCTATTTATTTTGCGTCTCAAATTGACGTAATAGATATTTACTCAACATACTTTATTAGCTGTAAAAAGTCACACAAGTGATCGTTATAATTATCATTTGTGTGAACTATATAAGGCTCGAAATTAACGTTTAGTAAATATCCGGTGAAAAAAAAACTGTATGTACCCAGCAACAAATTCAAGAGTGCTATCGATTTAATTTTACATGAGAATTTCTTAATTAATACGGTGATACATATATACTAAGACCAGGGATGCTGGGAAAGGAATATACCTATATGGTCTATGACAGATACCAATCGTCTATTGCGAGTGATTTAACGGATCCACCCTGAGATAAGAGAAATATACAGATGGAGCATAAGGTCCTATTCTGGGCGAGGGGTTTGAAGCCAAAGGGGATTTCAGTGTACTACACGTACAAATATGGCGGCCGTTTGTTTACAAATGTATCAGCTGTACCTGTATTAGAGGTTAAATTGGAGAGAAAAGTCAAGTCATATCATTACATTCGTATTATGAAAATTCATTGTGAACTTTTAATATATATAAACATATAAACCAGTAATATATTTATCTAATTTTCTTCCGAACAGCTTAAATACAGTCTTTAATGAAAACAGACTAGAACAGCTGATACAAACATAAACAAACATCCGCCATATTGTTATGTAAAAATCAGAAAAAATAGGGGGAGACCGGCTTTATGTCTGACGGCTAAAGCTCTATCTGTATCATTTTCTAGTCACTGGCCACACCTAACTAGGCACACATATAAAGTGCAGAGCTTCAGATAAAAACACGTTTAAAAAAAAAACTCAAGATATCAGAGTGGTGTCTGTTTACAAAAAGCAATTAAGAATATGCTCAGATCAGATAAGTATTTACGTTTCCGTACTTCGTTAATAACTTTTTTTTTAAGAAGAGTGAAAAAAGTTAAAACTCTTTTTTCCTGATCGATTTTTAGGCATGAAAACAACTGGTACAGATTCCTGGAAGCACTCAAAGGACTCCGTGTAATGTCACGGTTACCACTCAGAACTCATAGTTGTCCTGTGCACGACGAGAAGACTGCGCCTAGAGGCGACACCGCGCTAGAAGCACCAGCGAGCGACGCAGTTGTCATCCCGCCTCACCGACGCCGGCATAGGACCGGGTCGAGCGATAGCTAGAGGAGTGTTTTTGTGGGAGGGGGGGGGGGTTAGGTGTGAGATCATCCAGTCTCGCATATTGATCGTGGATCTCCGAGGGCTTGTTTACCGCCCGTCTGGAAGACCGCGGTGCTGCGTGCTGGGAGGGCGGGAGTGGGTTGGAGAGGATTCGCGACAATCACCCCCTTTTCGCGCCCCTCTACTCTCCTGCCTCCCCTGCGACAACCTTCGAGGCCGGGAGATCTCTGCTCTCTGCTCGGTGTGTCGCGACATCACAATCCCCCTGACGCCACGACGCTCTTCCCGCCCCCGACCTTCCCCTCGTCCGCCCAAAATCCTCCAACCCCCTCCATTACGACGTACCGGTCCGAAGATTAGCGCGGCGCTAACTCGGTTATTCGCGTTACCGACTTGGAAGGGAGGGACTTGCAGGATGTCAGAGGTGCGGCAGAGAGTGAAGGGAGGAGGCATCGTGTAGGAAGATGGTTCGGGGAAGAGCATTAATGTGATTAGGACGAGCAGACCCCCGCGTCGCGTCTCTGAAGGTTTTTGGCGAAGTAGCAGGATGGTTAGGTTCTTTGGGGAAGGAGGGGCGTGTAAGGGGTGTGGAAGGTAGCGGAGACGCCCTGGCTGTCGCCGCTAGGGGAAAAGGGTAGCAAACATCTGCAAAGCCCTTCCAACTTACATCGCGCTACATCCGTAAGGCTCGGTCTGACACGACATGCCGATTTCTTTTTTAAGTTATACTTCTTTAGACGCGTTATGAAAAAAAAATTATAATTAATTTTTACGATGCGCGCGCAGCATGCAACGAAATTTTCACAGGATGAAACAAAGGCTACAAATACAAATTAAATATGTGCTTTAAAAATTATAATTTAGCTATTGATATTGTATACTGGTCCATATAGTTAAACATTTATTGATTGTGAAATTAGTGATAGACATTGTGTTTATAAACTTTTTCAATTCTATTTATATAAAAGATTTTATGTTCTCACATGTGAAATTAATTTTCATTATAAATTATATATCATATTATTATTTAAAAACAGTTAAAATTAATAAATTAGAATATGCATTTAGCATATTTATTGATTTTTCATTTATTATTAAAATTATACTCGATTAGTTTACTAAATTTAATCATTAATTTGAATACATATGTTTAAATGAATATTTAATACCGAATGTTTATTTTCAATTTTTAATTTGATTGAATTTATACTTTACCGACCGTATGTTGAAAATTACATGCATCTTTCAACTGATATTTAATCATGGAAGTAGTATAAAATAACCGATTCGGGCACAGGGTTCAGGGTTCAGGGTGTGGTGCAGTGTTTTTGAAGTGTATTTTTATGATATTTATGTTACTTATATAATTAAATTCATATGTTAAACTTTTGTTTCGTCAAAAGTGGTATAAAACTATTTGAGATCATGAATTTGTAAATATCCCAAAGCCAATATTTGACTAATTTAATGTCTTGTTTCGCAGATAAATACTTTCTTTGTACGGTAGCCACTCTCGAAAAAGTCTTCCTGGAGCCTTAAGCAAGTGACCACGTCAGAAACTTCCTCCGAAGTCCTGCAGTGAGGTACCGAAGCTATCCGCCGAAAGGCAAGACGCAACAACACAAAAGGCCAGGACATTCGTTGCGGTCGAGGAAGAGTGTGCTTCACGTCTTTATACAGAAACCTGTGAGGTCTCTCTCTCTCTCTCTCTCTCTCTCTCTCTCTCTCTCTCTCTCTCTTTCCACTGTATTTCCTCCCCCTTCGCCTTTTTTTTCTCGCCAGAAGCGCCGGCGCCAACAACCGCGCTGTTATTAAATTTCCGCCGCTGCAAGCTGCGTGCGTCATTTCTCCGTCCGCTTCTTACTTTATTTCCCACCAGGTCTTCCGCAACCCCCCCTCCCCCTTCCTAACCACCTTTCCGAACCGCACCCCTCCGCCGTTCTTGCAGGTCCACGCGTAGTCCGACAAGGGGGAACCCTACAATTCACAAACCCCGGGTCGGACGGCCGGATGATTCGCAATCGTGCATTGTCGGGTTTTCGAAGTCATGCCTACTTCTTTAGGCGCGTTATGATAAAAAAAAGTATTGAGGGTGAATTTTTACGATGCGCGCGCACTATGCAACGAAATTTTCACAAGATTTAAAAAAAAAAAAAAAAAAAAAAAGCTACATACAAATAAAAATCATGTTTTTTTTTTAAATGTTATACTTTAGTGTTTGATATTGAATACTCGTCCATATAATTAAAAACATTTATTTATTGTGAAATTAGTGACAGGCATTGTGTTTATAAATGTTTTCAAGTATATTTATATAAGTGAGTTTATTTTTCTCGTATGTATAATTTAATTATTTCAATTATTTAAAAACCGTTAAAACTAATAAATAAGAATAAATACTCAATATATTCATTGATTTAAATTATTAAATAAAATTTTTTCTAATTATTTTACTATAGTGAAATAATTTATTTTACACATTTGTGTATATTAATAATGAATACTGAGTAGTTATTTAAATTATTTAATTTGATTGAATTTATACTTTACCAACCGTAATTAGAATATCACTCCAGTCATGTTATTATTTTATTTTTCTATTAATTATTAGCTTGCAAAATTAAAGTTAGTTTTTTTTTATCACACCAAGTAGCTAAGTATAATTTCTAACATGCGTACAAAGTAAGCTGCGCAACCTTTTTTTCAAGTAAAACTTAACTTATTTGCAAATGGTATGTTGATTCGATGCGATGACGTCATCAGAGTGTAACGGAATGTACCATATTCAAGAGTGGGGTACTCGATGGTGGAGACTCTTTGCAAGTTTTTCCGTCACTTTGTTATAAATTGTGAAATTCCAGTGTGAACCTCCATTGAGAACTTTATTTTTCAGTTTTATCGTTCATGTGGATTATTGTTGTGTAAGGTTTCACTTCCACTTTCAATTGGCGCACCATCTTTTTGCTGTTGACAAAGAAGATAAAATTTTGGTTACATTACGTCAGTATCATTAAAAGTTTTCTAAAAATCGTGAACATAAATGAATTCTCACCTAGTGTTTTTTTTTTCAATTCCAGTCATGAAGTTTCGCGAATGTCTGGCGAACATTGTTTAAGTACGGGACTGATCGTAGATCAGTGAAATGTGGGCTTTCATGGACCAAGACAGCGATGGAGGAGTGAAAACCTACCACCCCCCCCCCCCTACAAAATCCTTACCACTCCTCGAATCCACGGGGGGGCTTTTAGTCGGTGTTACCCGCTGGCAGTTATGACTCTCTGTTTTCATTTTAATCTCTCCTTTGCTTCTTTCCTACCTTCTTTTGTTTGCCCCGGCCTAATGAAGACGGCCCTTTTTTTCCCAACCCCTTTCCTCCTTCCCTCTTACTAGTCTCTGACATGGCTACGTGGGCACGAGGAATATCCTCGGCTCTTTATTCTAACCTCCACCCCCTTCTCTTATTTCTCCTGCACCATCCAAAACAATCCTTCCTCGTTTCCGTCTTCCCCGCGTGACTCCCCAGGAGTTTAAACTTTCGGTCTCGGCATACCTTCTTTCTCCTTTCCTTCCCCCCTTATCCGCCCGTCCACTTCTGCTCTCAAAGTTATGATAATTAAATGTCAGGGGAGTAAAGAACAGGGATAAAGGAATCTCCAGAGAGAGAGAGAGAGAGAGAGAGAGAAATTGAGATGGGGTGGTTTTGGTTGGCAAGGGAGGAGGGCTGCGTTTTCGACCGAATGACGCTGACTGTGATGAGTACGCGACTGCTTAATTAGAGACTTTCCGATTATCGCTATCAGATTTGGCGCGGCGTTCTGTAAGTGCACACAAGTTTTGTCTCCCGCGATAGGCATATGGTGCACTTCGGCTGATTTCAGCACCTGAGAAATGAACCTGTAAGAGGTAACTTGGAATAAGAGGGAAGGAAGAGGGAGGGAGGGAGAGAGAGAGAGAGAGAGATGTGGGAAGAAATGACTTGCTGCTTTCTCAGGTTGAAAATCCATTTTAATATTTCCACTTACGGAACGATCAAAATAATTAATATAACGGGGCTGGTGTTCACTATAACCAGCGATTCAACTCGATGAGTGAGGTGGTCACGTTCCAAACAAAAACATATGGCCTATCTAAGCTTGCATTTAAAGTTAGACCATTCTACTACGCCTTGTTCGGAACTCAAACCCAAGACCCCTCGTGCCGAAGAAGGGCGTTTCAGCCAACTCTGCCATAGAGGTAGGCTATCCGTTTGGGACTCGAACCCAGAGGGCAATTCTTTTTGTTAACATTTCATTAGAAAAAACTTTTCATTCCCCTTTTAACTTGAAATTTCGGGGAGCAAAAATCACCCTATCCTCCTTTTTTAAAACAGAATGTTGGTACTACTTGGTGAAGTTTTAAACACTTGATTTTGAAAAGAGGGGAAAAAATTACTGTTTACATCTTATTTCTAAAATATATCTCCATCCTCTCTACCATCCCCTTAGATAATAATTTTAATACTTATTGATAAAATATTGCTCACTTCACGTTTAAAATTAAAGTAAAATTAATGTCTGCATTATATTAAAAAAATATATTTTTTTCTCTAATTGAAAATTATTCTCTGCTTGAAACCCGGGAAAAATATACTTGCAATAAACCATGTAAAATATGTTTCTGTTATAAATGTTATGTAACCAAATTGGTATAATTTTTTAACAAATAATTTCAGAACAGTTCATTGAAGCAAAAATTTCTAGCCCGCGTACTTAAGTACACGCACCATTTTGTTTTTCGCCTTGATCTCTCGTTTACAGCGAGTCATTAAGAAACAGATTCACTCAACATCACAGCTCAAGGAGTATAGAGAACTAATCTACCGTGGACTACAGGAATTCCCCCCCACCCCCATTTTTCGAAATATAACTTGCCTGTAGCTATTCCGGGGAAATAGTGGAAAGCTGAAAGATCGAAATGGTCGTACCAGAATTCGAACCCAGACCACCTGTTATTTATAGTCCAGTGTCGTGCCATTCTGCCACTCGAATTTAAATTGGGTTAATAGTAGTTTCATTATTAGAGGAAGTTTATGGGAGACTATTTGTACGTTTTAACAGCGCAAACTAAGCGAAGTGAACTCAGTGGTAAGATACTGGATTTGCATTTCGAAGTCAAATGTGCTTGAAATCCGCAACTTGCTACCCTGATTCCAATTATTAGTAGTTTTCCGAAATAACTTCCAAGCAAAAGCTGGGATGATGATGTACGAAAAGCCGACATAGATTTCGCTTTATTGTGTCTCTAAATAAATTACCTAGTTGTAGGCTATTGGTGTTTTATTCTTGACATCAGACGCGATTTTAACCAACCCCTACGTTACATTTATATAAATTAAAACACACGTGAAGTGACACCAGTTATAAAAAAATGTGAAACACTGAATAAAAAAACTTTTATGTGGTAAAAATTGAAATTGAAATTTGATTCATTTAATATTCATTACACTATGATTTTGCAGTTAACAAAGAAATTTCTCAAACAAAAATAAGCAAGTTACTAAAATATACTGCATATATGTAATAATAATATTACTAACGTGACATTAAAGTTCATTCGATAAAAATACACATAAAAAATTTATGCGTTCAAAAACAAAGTTGTGCGTCCCGCGGGAACGGCGTAACTTGTCGGGATGGAAAATGTCATGTATGTATCTTCAGGACATTTATAATTATCGTACACTGAATGTCATTGTAATCGATTGGAAAGTTTCTGCTTGATGCGCAGCAAATGAAACGAGCGTAGTTGAACTCACCCAGTATAGCCGGAATCAGCAATAGTCCGTCAAACTCCGTCCATCCGTTATCCGTCCGTCGATCACGTGATCCGCAGCCAATCATGTGGCGCGGAAAATTCCATCCGTCAGTCGTTCAAAAGCTTGGACACTTCGTACTTTTGACGGACGGACGGATAAATGTCTGCAAAGGTTTTGCGTGTCAAATTGTATTATAATTAGAAGGTTTTGAAGTTTGTGTTCTTTGGATTGTTACATAATTTATTTATTTAACTATGTTTGAACACTCTTTATAGGTTTTATTTTGAAGGAAAAAAAATCCTCCAATTCATAGAATTGACACTCTGAAAAAGTTAACATGAATTCCAGAGTGAAAAAAAAATGAGTTTAATGAGATTTAAGTGCTCAGCTTACAAAGGTGTCAAAATAATCTAAGTATACAAAAAAATTATTAAAAATTTCAGTTTTCTTGAAAGTTGGCAGGGTTCACAAGGAGAAATATTACGACGGACGAACGGAGTGTTGTGAATAGCTCAGCGGCTGACGGACGGACGCAATGAGTGATTGTAATTTCGGCGTAAGTCACCTTTTAAGATTACATATTGTACGAGGTCGAAGATTTCGGCGCCAGATGACAGGCTGGAGAGCCTGGAGTAGCCGGGTGGCAGGCCGTGTAAGGTTCCTGGACCAGCAAAAGGGGCGTGCGTTGTAGCAACGATGACGGCAGAGTACCCCGAGAGGGGTTGCTGGCCAAACAACTAGAAGGCCTAATCAGTGGTGAAAATTTAATTTGTGCATGTATGTTAGATTGACGATCGTGGAAGTTAAGCAGGAAATAAATCATTTAAACCAAAAAAAAATGTTTTCGCTCTTATATTTGTTAAATTATTTTCAGTTTTAAAAATGTGTCAAAAATGAGTTTAAAAGATTAGGTTGAAGCGGCTAAACGATTAAACCGACAATAGGTATCTTGCTAACATTTCGGAGGTTATTTCATCCGTCCGTTCGTCCGTCGAAAGTTAAAAATCGGTACGGTTTTGACGGACGGATGGAATTTTCCGGGACGTCTGATTGTCTCATGGTCACATGATTGACGGAGTCCAGCCGTAGGCGAGCGAGGTCAGGCACGATTGGGGGGGGGGGGGGGGGCGTGGTGACAGTGCCAGCGAGTGGATTCGGTTGGAGCATTGAAACCTTGTACTACACCTTCTTCCCCTCCTTTCAATTATAAAATACTTCCACGAACATATTTTCTTTCGAAAGACAGGTTACAGACACTTGCGATGGTGGAGAAGTTGGAAGACTGCTGGTTAGGGCATGGGAGATGCGAAACGCAATTTCACATACAAGAGTTTTTTTTTCTAAAGGGGGGGGGGAGATTTTGAAAAAGAAATTAAAAATTTAAATACGTATATTTAAAAGAATGCATTAATATTGACGCTAACCCATCTACATTTGGGCCTACATCAGTATTCGTAGGTGACGTGGCTTCTTACACAGTAATATACTGTCTTAACTGATATTTTGCAATATTTTTTTTCTCGTAACTACGGGAGAGGGATGTATCCCCTCCTTAACTCCTTATCCCCCCGCCTTCCCCGCAGCCGCCTCTGGGGAGAGGCAGACGTGAGGCGACGCAGAAAACACTTTACCGCAGCAGCGGCGACCGCCACGACTTTCAACGTCCTCTCGTCCGCTTCGCCCCTCGACGGACCTGACCAACAACCACCCCAGGCTTCCTCTTCTTTCAACCCCTTCTTCCACCTCGCAAACACCCCGACCCGACCCTCCACCCCCTTCACTTCTTCACAAAAGGCACCCGGGCAGCCGCCAGAAGGGACGAGGTTCGCGCTCTGAGCGGAATTCTTCTCACGTTCGCGAAGAACAAAAAAAAATTGCGGAAATGTTGGGGAACGCAACAAGCACCCCCGAGGGAGGGAAAGGGGGTAAAAAAAAAAAAAAGATGGCAGCGGGCCATAGACAAAAGCATACGGACGTGGAGGGTTGGAGAACTCAGCAAATTGTTCAGCCAGAGGTGGCCAAACTCTGGAGGAACGCCGATGAAATACCTTTGGGGGCGTTGGTTTTTTCGGAGAAGGGGCGGGTGGGCGAGGAAGCCCGTATAAAAGGGCGAGAACTAGCTTCGTCAAAACCTCTCCATTTGTTCCACGTAGACGGAGGTGCGGCCGTGGTGCGACAAGCGCCCAAGAGGCATCTTTTACTGCGGGGTGTTCTTTAAGCCAGCCCCGCACGAAACCCATTTCCTTGGCAGTTTTCGCACCTATTTTCTGTTAGCGCGCCTGCTCTGGTGTAGTTAACAATCCAGCACCCATCCGAAGAGCCTGACTCTGGGTATAAACGTTTTCATACCCGAAGTCTTAGCCAAAACCATAATAGTACGTGTTATATTTTTCTGCTATACCCAAGAGCGGAGGTCGTCAAGATGGCGGACCAACTTTTTGCAATATAAACCCGAAAAAAAAAATCCTTTTGTAAACATTAGGGGACGTAACAAACGTAGTGGTATGCCAAATGAAACTTTATGACAGTAAACCTATCCTATAATATATGTGGTAAGCTAAAATAATCATTAAAATAAGTAATGCAAGTACATTACACTTTTAATAAGTGTTAGTCTTATTCTTGTTGTGGTGTTTGAGCGTTTATTTTTTATGTGGTTCAAAACATCGTCACTACAAAACATATTACTGGATTATACATATTGCGCTTTAAGCAAATATGTATTTATACATTTAGATTTTTCTTATTTCTATATTATTATTAAATACATGGCTCAGTCAATTCGTTTTATTATTTCATACTAGGCAATTTTTTACTTAAAAAATTAAATTATATGTTCACAAGTAATTTAAACAAAAAATTAATTCCTTAATCAAAGCTTCTACGTTTATTATGAAACGAAAATCCATAAATTAATAATAAAATAACACTTCATAAAAACCCACAACTTGTTTGACTAAATGAAAATACGAGATTGTTTTCCTTCACTCTATATTTAAGTTTATTATGCGAACTATGCGGGTTTCTTTGTCTCACTGGTTATAAAAATTGTTATTTAGAATTTTTCTAAGTAGTAAAATAAGATAGTAATTAAGAAACATATATAAAATATGTGAATCGGTAGCATTTATTTACTATAAAATGAAATTAGCACAATTAATACTGTGAATTAGCTAGATTAACTGTCTGATTAATTAAATATTATAAATATATCGTAAATAAACTTCATTAAAGCAAATAAATTTTCCCTTGTTTACTTTAAATTTTATATTACTAGATTTTGAAACTAACCCACCAATAAAAAATACAATCTCGTTAATTTCAAAATAGCTAGCTCTGTTTTTGTTTTTAAATACTAAACCAAATTTGATATTTTTTTGCAAATTAACTATAGAAGATAAAATAGCAAAAAATAATTCACAAGGTTACATCGTTTTTAACATAAACAGCTGTATTTTTTTTTTGTATTTTGTTAAATTGACAACATGTTTATCCTTCCCCCATGTGCTTGCTTTAGTCGGCAACTGCTTTGTCCAGTTTTCAGTTAAAATTCTAGGTATTGTGTGTATGGAGTTAAGAATTCTTTCTTCTCTTCTGCTACACAAACTTTTATGCACATTTTTATACCCATGGGTATAACAAAAGTTATAGCATAAAATGGGAATCGCGTGGCGTTAGCGACTCGCAAAAATATATTTCGGCCAAAATATACCTACCATCAAATATTTATGGTATTTTATAGCCTTCACAATATCTTTTCTTTAGTGACACCAAAATCTTGCTGGCCCAAATGTGGGACTAAATGTACTCCATAAAGTTTTTTGAAAGACATCATTGCTGGTTTCACACATGCGTTGTCCAGATTATCTTTAAAATATCATCTTTGGGTTCATCTGTTTGTTGCTGTGTTCTCCAAAGTAGTTTTATGTCTGTTTTTATAGCTCCTTGTTGCAACAGCCTGTTGTTGTGTTCGCCTGTGCTGTGATATTTTTCTGGCTAATTGCGTTTGTGTTGAGGGTGGCCACTTCTGCATGATTACATGGTTAGTTTGTGAAGCCATTTTTTTCTTCTTCAGTTCATTGTTGCGCCATATTGGTTTGACACCCAGACCATTGGCTGAAGATGATTATTTGCATTGTGGAAACAGATTCAAATGACTTATTTTCTTGTTGAAAGTGAATGTAACGATGGATATTCTAATACATGCTTAGTTACCATCATCTGACGTTATCAAGCACCATTTCAGCGATGTTTTGGGCGGGGCAATACTGCGACGGCGAGGTTTAAAAATGAGAATTAAACGACGTTACAGCTTGCAGTCTCCTGACAAATCCTAACTTCAGGGTTTGTGCAACCATCTATTTTTTTTATCCGTTCTTGATGTTTCTCTATGACATAGAGTGTAAACCAAGTTCCGTGATTGGTGGAGTTTCTTAAAGGTACATTGCCTGCTGTAGACACACGGGTTGCAGTCGTTCTGTGTGGAGGCGTGCGAGTTACGAATGACCCTGTTAAATCATTCAGTTACGTCTCTGGCAGAAAACCGACAATTTTTTTTTTGATGTTAAACATCTTAGCTCTCGGTATACGGAAATTTTTGGGAGTAATTCCTTGAATGTAATGGAAGTCGCATGGAATGGAAATGTGCAACCACGGTGCTGCCATCTGTGGCAAATAGCGCGAACCAAAGTCCACAAAGACAAAAGAAATATTTACAGTATTAACTGTTTAGTGAATTTTAACAAGATGGTCAGTATTTTAATGAAATTCCTTGGTGAAAATCTGATCCAAATCCGGGGTTTTATATTTTTTGAAGCCTTTTTCACTTTTGTCGGAGCCTCTCATTATATAGATAAAAATTTCTGTCTGCGAAACGAATGAGTCGATAGTCAACGTAGCTGATCCAGCAACGAATTCTAGCGGCATTAGCAGGAACTATGTGTAATCCGCGTCAAGAAATGTAGTTGAGGCCTTGTTCGTAAAAAGGATGAAGTGAACGACGTTTCGGCTCTCCTTGTTGCGGCTATCTTCAAGTTCGAATAATCCTCCTCGAAGATGGCTGCAGTAAGGCATGCCGTCCCAGGACGTGGCCTTGGTAATATGGCCACGAAATCCTACGATCCGAAAAAAAATTATTACTTATTTCGGTCTAGTCGTACACTATTTTCTAGGTTTCTACAGCTGAGTAACGCTGATGAATTCGCTTCTATAATTTAATTCTCCGTAAAAATATTTCGACGATAAAAATGGAAAGCGTAGGCTGCCCGCAACTCTCATCAATTCGGGCCAAGACCGAATTCTGAATTATGGTCAGGGGAGGGCTAAATAAATTTCCTAATACAATTTTAGTAACTTTAAAATTTATTAAGTAGATTTTATTTTTGGTTCAAAAATGTCCTATTATATGTAGCGCAGCAGTAAAAAAAAATACTCTAGTAAAGTTTGAATAACTATTTAGGAATTATGAGAAAATCTGAAAATTATTCAGGCCGGTACTACCCTCTTCCCCTTCCCTTTCGGGCTCGCGTCGAAAGTAACCATATTGCCACGCCGCAAGAGAATCTCTCACGATTTCCGACTCGTTCTTCGCGTGCGAACACCCCTTCCATCCCCCCGAGGGCCGCTGCCAAAACTTTTATTCCACTTTTTTTCTTTGCCAAGATCCACTCCCGGGGGTCCTTTTTTTATTTCTCGCCACCCCCACCCCCCCCCCCCCTTTTCCCCCTACAACCAATCCTTCTTGGCCCATAGTGTTCTTCGTGACCTCGGCACCGGCTAACTTCCACCCCTGTCAGCTCCTCCCTTTATGAAGTTGCAGGGAGGCTGTGCGGAGGGGCACACCCAGGAAGGGAAGAGGAACTTCTTCCAAGGCGCGGGGCATACACCCCCTCGGGCCTCGAAGGCGGCGGAGGCAGTCTGAAACAATATCAGCCCACGCGGTCGAATAGGGTGGGGGTAGGGGCCCTCTGGGTTGAATTATTGAGGGGGTTGGGGACAGGGAGCATTTGACGCCTCGGTCCTACTTCTTCTTTATTAAGAGGTGCACAGGTCAGGTTAGAGCTCAACTGCCCTAGCAGCAGTCTGCGCGGGAGGGAGGGAGGTAAAGTTGCGGCTTGCATAAGTAGTGGGGGTGATTTATCGAGACAATATTTTCAGAAACACCCTGGCTGTCGGCTTACCTATTTCTCTTCTGCGGCTGGACAGCTGTGTGGCACGAAGATTGCGAAGTTTATTTGCTACATCACGAACGACTAAAGCTACGAGAGGTATCAGAACCACAAGAGCTGCAAAAGCTACCATTGCCAATAAATATTCAAGAAATTCAAGAGCTCCAAGATCTACAAAGCTACTAGAGTTACCATATCTATCACAACTACCAGATCTAAGAGAGCTACAAGAGCTACCAGAGCTACAGCGGCTGCTACAGTTACCAAAGTTACTAGAACTACAACAGATACAAGAGCTTCCAGATCTACAAGAGATACTAGAGCTAAAAATTCTACAAGATCTACTAGAGCTACCAGAGCTACCAAAGCTACTAGAGCTACTAGAGCTACCGAATCTACCAAAGCTACCAAAGCTACCAGAGCTAGAAGAGTTTCAGCTACAAGAGCTGCCAGGGCTGCCAGACCTTAACCGATGTCACGGAAGTTGAAACTATCTCTGTTCATCGCGAGTTCCAATTGCTGCACGTTACAAAAATGTCACAAGCGGCCAGCAAATATGGGGAACACAGTCCGCCAATCATAGCTTCCAAGGCCAATACGAGTTATCCAACATCGGGGTGTAACCAATAAGGGCGCATCGTACACATATAGTGAGTATTTCAGTACTCATCATAGATTAGTAACATCTGAACTCAGTAACGAGAAAAATAATGTGTTCTCATGTTGCAAATGCACTTATAATACAAATCTCAGACTCAAAAATAAACTTAGAATTATTTAAAGTAATGCCAAGCGTGATAAATATACGCAACTTGTGTTTTCAACTACATATAATAACACGAATCACACGTAGTTTCTGCACCTGACGCTATATTTAGTTGCCGGAGCAGCTACGTCGACTATCGACTCATTCGATTTGCACACTGAAATTTTAAACTATATAATGAAATGGATCTAATAAAAAAGACAAGGGATTTTACTAAATGACTGTCCATCTTGGTAAACTCCACAAAACAGTTAATACTATAAAGATTACCTTTGACTTTGTTAACTTTGTTTCGCGCCATCTGCCGCAGAGGGCAGCACCGTGTTACATATTTCCGTTCCGTGTGACTTCTATTCCATTCACGAAATTACTCCCATCAAATGCCACATACCGAGAGCTAGATGTTATTGTTATATTATGAATTAATTTTAAATAATATGCAAAAATATATATTAAAATCATGATACTTTAGGAATCCATACTCACAAGGCATTTAGCAAAGACCCTTCCTTGTACTATGTTGAACTTTCTAATGTTATCAAAATCGATACAATGACATGTAGGTTGGCCGACTACCTAAAAACACAATCAAAACACACAAACTGAAATATGAAAGTAAGAGTGTTAACCTACAAGTGGACCGCTGGACAGAGGTATGCACCGCTCGGCAGAGGTATGCACCGTTCGACTGAGGTCTACACCACTAGGCACAGCTCAGCAGAGCCCTGCAGCGCTCAGTAGTTCTCTGCGCCGCTTAACAGAGTTGTGCAACGCTCAGCAGAGCTTTGCTCTGCTCAGCGAGTTATGCACTGCTCATCTCTGCTCTGCCCAACATTGGTCTGCAAAACCTGGGCTTCAATTAGTGCCCAGCCTAGCGCAGCAGACTGTAAACAATTCTAAGCAATTTCTGCGCGCATTCGGCTATTTCTAGGCCCGATATTTTCAGTGTATACATTACATTACGAGATTATATTGCTTCAGGCGCTTATTTCGGCGTTCCCAGCGTGCCAGATAAAATTATAAAAGCTGCGAGGCCATACAGTGTGCGTTCTTTCGCCCGGTTGAACAGTTTATCGCGAATGTGCGCAATCGTTATGCTTAAATATCTTTATTCAAACAGACGGCAACGCAGTTAAAGTTTCCAAACGTAGATGTCTTGATATTAGTGGCGCTATCGGTAACAGTTTGTTCATCCACTGTAACTTGTACTCCTCCCTCCGTAACAGCGCTGTGCAGCGTGCATTTCCAAACTTCCCGTGCAAGGGCGGCGCAGCGAAGGATAATAATCGTGGCGAAACTTCGCTAATTAAAGCACTAGTTATTAACAGGATCTGCAGCGGAGCATTCAACTACGAGAGAGCGGATGCGGTATTTTTTTTTATTTAAGTCCAAGAGAGTTTGTTAGAATAAAATCTCGGAGCACGAGTTGAGTTTGAGGATTACGTACGTCTGGAATAGCACATCGCAGGAAATTTACTCGCAGAACATCCGCGCTCGAAAGATATGCATCGAAGAAACTTGTCTACAGTCCAATTACGCGGATCGTTTCTTTAACTAGACAGTCCAGTTGGTACATGCAGACATGAGAGGTGGGCAACTCCTTGAATTAAAATCCTCCTCTCTCCTCTCCCCTCTCCTTAATTAGTTGGCAATCTTTAACTGAGGAACAGGAATCATAAACTTTATTTAAAAAAAGCCAAAACTATGTTGCATACGTATATAGGCCTAGACCACCTATTCATATGACTTGTGTCGTCCCACGTGCAAAACTCACCCACCCCTCTGCGAATCCTAAAGACATGCACCCTTGTAACTAGCGTGGTGGATTCAAATTTTTCCGAGTTCAATCGTGACTGACGCTGTATCGATAACACTTCTCTATAAAAGACAACAGCAAACAACTACCACCAAACCACTTTGCCGAATTCAACTTTTTTAGAGATCGGCCCACAAGTCTTTGGATATCGTCATCATTATCCCTGGTCAATTGAGGCTGATTCACACGCATTCACATCCATGATGGGTCGCCACAGTGAAAGGCGACACTGTTCAGGCATTGTCTTGGACAGCAGATAAGGAAAGTGCACTAATTGTTTGTATTTGAGTAGCAGGCTGGTCTTACTAATATACAGGAGGGTGACCAAACAATGTATTACTACATGGACACTCCGTGAAGCCGCTTTTAGTCCAGCTGACGGTGTGCACCATAACACTAGAGAGAAGCTTAGTGTTCTATAAAACAGTTTTACACGACCGTAATTTATGGAAGTGAGAAACTTAAATTCTTCTTCGGGCTTATTAAACCAGCATCAGGCATATTCACTCTCCCTTTCATGAATGTTTTCGATAATTTCAATATGGCGATAGTGAGGTAGAAAGTAACTTAAACTATGTCACAGTATGCCATCTTCTAACAATTCCCAGCTCCATGTTGAAATAGTTATGAAATTTTTACTGTTAAATCTTAAATGTTGAATCAGCTCAATAAGGTTAAATTTTGTTTGTAGGAAGAATTTACAGACCGATTTTAATCGTTTAAGCTAAAACAAATATAAAAACGTATACTTAATGTTACAAAAGGTGAATTAAAATTTACAGATATATTTTAGTAATGCCATAGTAGTATAACTTCTAACATGTGCGGAGTATATTGACGAGCCAGAGTGTTACGAGGCAGTACCAGTGTGGCATCGAACTTGTAAGTTTTTTTTTTTATATTTCCACATCAAGAATTAAGCTTGGCCGCTTCGAGACGTTCAAAACATTGTAGTGGTAGTGAGTTGGCAATTTGCGTGTTTCAGCGGATTTCAGTAGGGCTAGCTAGCTTACAGGAGACTTGCTTTGGAAACTTCAATTTTGAACTCATGCGCGATGAAATGGTTTTGCGTCAAAAGAAACAGGACTGGAAGGCATTTCAAGGTTGTTGTGGAGAAATAAGTTTTAATTTTTCGGTCCTTAGATTTATTTATATAGCGACTCCACAGTTAACAAATGTTAAAAATATTTGTTAAAAATTTTAATATAATTTGTTTTTGAACTTTTATTGTACCCTAATATTGCAGGAAAGCTAATTAATTTTAAAATGTGTATTTTATTAATTATCGTTTTATTCTCTGGCGCCAGTTTAGGTTTAGGTATAAAGATTTATCAAATAATCAGTATGAGTTACCAATCAAGCTGTTTTTAGTAACGCATTTATCCCTTTTTTTCTATGTTTATGTTAGCTAATATTTTAAGTACATATTTGGTCTTACCTGAGTGATTGTAAACTCATCTCACCAGCTTTTGAATGCTTTTGTACTTTTATGAGAATATATTTGCGGGTAATAAAATAATTCTGCATACAAATAATTGAGGTTTGTTGACTTCTAAAAGGACCCCAAGTCAAACCATTTTTTTTTTGTATCTGCATTTAATTGGATTTTTTCTTAACACTTACAGTCAGTATTTTGGTAGAAAGTTTTTTTTGGAGTGACTGTTTTTTTTTTTTTTTTTTTTTTTTTTAGATATTTCTTTTGCAATACTATCTTGATGCAAATATTGCGATTCCTTGATCCGAAAGAAAGAAGGGGGCACACATTTGTCGGAGCCGTTTCTAATGCGAATATCTTATTTCTTTTCGTATTTTCGTATTATAATTTTATTTAAGAAATGATAACACATGCAATTGCTCTTTACCGAGGTTATATGTTTACACATCACTGGCATGTAGTGTAAGACTGGCTCACAATTTTTTTTTCATTTTTTTTCGCTCGATTTTGTGATTGGGCTGCCGACAGTTGAAAGCCAAGCTTCACCAGTACTTTCTCATGTAAGGGTCTGCAGAAGATTGCTGGGACAGAATAAAGCCCCATGTTAAGAGTCCCTAATAATGTAATCACACAAATTGCATCACACCTGAGAACAGACATTAGGCACGACATCTCTGCACTCACAAACCTTCCAGACTGTTAATATAAGGAAAACAATAAGCTTTAGTTGGAGGCTATATTCAGCAACACGTGTTCAGTGAATTTTGTTGTTGGTGCTAAAGTTATCTTCGCTACCTTCAAGGCATATTACAGAACTGGTCATCGGAGCATCTACTATTGTGATCCGAGAATCTGGGGTTTCAGTACGTTGCAGGAGGATACTTGTAAAGTACCTACACCAACAAGATCATGAATGACGATACTGTAGACAAGAGTTCACGGTTGACTTTCTGGAACCAGACCAACATAAATAGGAAAATAAAAGTGATGGAAGCTGTGCCTGAGAACAGAATGCCTGGCGAGGGATAATCTAAACAGAATGGATATTTGTGGCTTGAGAGTGAGGGGAGGAGAAGTGTTTTTGTATCACAAGATATCGGCACGGTTAAGATGGTTATTGCGTGAATACTAGGGTAGATAGGCCTGACGAATCTGCAGTGCGGAGCTCAAAGGACAACTCAGATCCTAGTTCTGAACCCAGAAAGGAAATTTTCCAAGAATGAAAAATTTCAAACGAGAATGGGGATCAAACCCAGTTTCATGGTATAGACGGTCTGGGAGATATATTATTTATGCCTTGATAAGCCAGGAATTGGGATTAAATAGTTCCAAATAAGAATTATAACAAGACCCTGTAAGGTTGTTTTTTTTTTCCTTGTGAGAAGCGTAAAAATAAATTGGGGGAGCAGATAGGTGAGTGTGACTGTACGACGTTTAGAGCTCGAGGGGAATTTCACGACACACACCCCTTTTCGCGCAGCTAGGACCATCGAGATGCCGTTTCTCTCTGGCTGTTTTCTCTATTTCCTTTTTTTTTTTTCATTCTTCTCCGGTATCCTTTAACAGAGACGTCTCCCGGAATATATATCTATATAAAAGATGAAGACACGCGCACACACACACACACGCCCGGACGCCTTCCGGAGGGAGAACCAATCTAGACTGATCCCCGTGGGGCCGCATCGGACCCGGCGCGGCGCTCGGAGCAGCTGCGGGCGAGGCGGGGAGATCCGGCGGGACTTGGACTTAGGCCTCCACACTTCGTCGGCAAACATCCTCAGGGCGCAGCTAGCTCATACTCATACTCCTATCCTGCTCTGGACAAAGGCTCAGTCACAGAGAGACAAGTTTCCGATAGCATAATTTTTTTGTGGCGTGCTACTACCCCCAATCATTTATATTATTTCTATCTTGAATATTTTCCCTACTCCTTGAAATAAAATAAAAATATTGGGGATAGGTCCCCCCCCCCCCCCCCCCCCCACGGGTGAATTCGATTCAGGTTCCAAAGTGCGATATTCTGCTGTATTTCTGATTCCTCTGGGTTGTCCACTTCAATTGCTTCTATGCTCTCGTGTTACCGCTGGGATAGGCCGATGCAGACGTCTGAAGCTCGAGGAGTCCTATTCCGTCGTGCGCGCTCGCCACTCTGGGCCGCCTGGATGCAGTCCGTGGCATTTTCCTGGGCTTCTGTCTTTCTTATTCGAGAGAGCAGACATCTCTCTACATCGGGAAGTCTAGGTGGCCGGTTAGAAATGGGTTTCGATTTCCTCACTTTTGGTTTGGGCTTTGTACTTTGCTGCTTGAGTGAAAATATACTGACAAAATATTAAAGTTCTTTTTTTTTTTTTTTTTACAAAACTTATGTTTATTTCCAAACGTAACCTGAACGCTAACCGTGCCTACTTCGCATTTTAGCGTTCGCTGCCGCGCGGTTTACGTCATTGGCGCCAGCGTTTCCCTTCGCCGTCAGAGCGGTCTTTGCGAGGGTTCTAGTTGCTGATAGCCTCGAGTGTATCGTTTGGCCGTAGTGGGCGTTTCAAAGTATCATATTTTCGTGTCGCCAAAATTGTGTCATGATCCCCCACCTCCCCACCGTAAAAAAACATAAGACGTTCATCTAATTCACGTCAAAATGTTGTTCAGATACAACATTAAGGGCGCCGTTTTTTTTAAATTATTTTTAGTTTCTGTAATGGTTCTATGTCATAAGTGGACCAGTACCAGAGGAGCCTGGTCAGATGTATAATTGATTGAAGTGGTGAATGAAGTACTGACACCTAATTTTAATAAAGAGTGGCAAAAATCAGGGGCAGATTACTGGCCGGTTATTTGAAAAATAAAATTAATAAAAAATTTGTTTTTGTACTACCAATAACATTTCATTTAGATTTTTTAAAAATAAAAATAACAAGGGTTGAACCTAACAATCAAATAACGTGTTTCCTTACTTTTAGTTCTACTTGAAAAGTCAAATAAAAATTAATTAATTAACAATTTCACATAACTTTCTTGTTTTAATTATTATATTTTAAAAACCAAAATTTTCAAATTTATAGCCAATACACATTTTGTAACGAAAACTCAAAGGAACACAAAATGAACAAACTCAATTATTTGCACAATACACGGGTTAATGGGTCTTGTTGTTATTATTGAGAGAATCGATTTTAAAAATTATCCCCATTTGTTTTATTTCAACTTCGATAAAGGCTTGGGCAAGAGAATTTTGTAAATTTTAACGGATTAAAATAACTACACATTTTTTTTTATTGTCTGCGCCCGACGAAGATGATGATTTAGACTGATCGACAGACTGTAAAGTTAAATTTCGACATATCACTGGCAGAAATGACTCTTTCATATGGACAAAAAAAATATTTATGATAATAATCAATGGGCTATGCGACCACCCGTAAAATGCTCGACGGAATCGGCCACAGAAATTGTGTTTGGACGGGTGAGTTGTAAAATATTTTATTGCATCTTTCGAAGTTGTGCGCGCTTTCTTGAATGGCTCATGCACCGTGCTTCGCCGGAAGGGGATTGGTTGACGAGGGGGGTGGGGGTAGGATGGAGGGAGAGGTGAGATTTGGAGGGGGAAGGGGGGTAGCTTTTTGTCATAGTCGACGTCGGCGGAAGAAAATTCCGAACCGGAGGGCCAGGCGGCGCAGGGCTCACGTCGCGAGCTGAATACCTCGAGAACTCGTTATCTCATCCGAAGGGCGTAATTTCGTCCCCCGGCAGGTGGAGGGGAGGAAGTTTGGACGAAGGAGAAGGGAAGCAAGTGCCTCCGGAATAGCAGGCGACATCGGCGCGATAAAGGGAGCGAGAAGGGCGAAGGGATATCTCCCGCGCCGGGTCGCTCGTCGACGGGAAGGGAGAGAGAGAGAGAGAGAGAGAGAGAGAGAGAGAGAGAGAGAGAGAGAGAGAGAGAGAGAGAGGACAAGGTAGCGGCACCGGTAGACCCTTTTCCCTCGAGGGACAAACCTTCGGCGATGATCATCCAACCTCTCCTCTCCAACCCCACACTCCCCCCAAGGGCGTATCCGTGGAGAGTAATCGAACGAACAGGACCTCACACCGCCTCACGTGCAACGCACAAACACACACACACTCCCCCCCTCCTCCCTCCTCCCTCCTGTATACAAACAAGAACCTCCTTTCTCCTTTTACCACCAAAACCCACATGGCAATGCCGGCGCGACCCGCTAATTCGCACGCACCTGCGGATAAATAATCATATCCCAACCCCCCGACTTATCCACCTCTCGAAGCGCACGTGTATGCGTGTGTGCGTGTGTGTGTGGTGGGGAGGGAGGAATAAAAGGGGAAGAGGTGAAATAGGATCCTTTGAAAAAGGAGGGGGGGGTCATGGAGGGGTCAGGAGGTAAAGTGTTTCATTCCGAAGTCTGGCGCTACGCGCGACCGGTTATTACGTGGCGCTGAGATTAAATTTCACAGCGTGGTGCTCCGAGCGGTGAAGGAAAAAAAAAAAAAGTTCAAGTTACCTACGGTGGCGGAAGGCAATTTTTTTTTCATTTCTTCGGTAAAAAAAAAGGGGCGGGGGGCTTTGAGATCACCTTTACCTGCGTACAGCCAGAACGAGAACCGGAAGAGGGCTGGCAACTCCCTGGGAGTTGAGAGATATTTTTATTGCTCGGGATCACCCGAGACTAGGATAAAATTAGAACTACATTGCTAATATAATTAATTTGTAACCAAACCAGTTATGCGCACGCATAGGTCCAATTTACCTTCACTTTTATTTTTAATTGTGAGGGGTTTGAAAATTTTTACATTTACTAACGGGGTGGAGGCCCGACAAAATTATCTGCTCCCGGGCCCCTTCGTTTCTCTCGACGGCCCTGGCGAAAACTGTGTGGGGGAAAAAAATTAACCCAATATGAAGGTCGTCTAGTCAAGAGAAAGAAATCTAGTTTACTACTTTACTAAAGCGAACTAGCTTACGTGTGTCTTTGTTCGCGTTGAAACATAACAAACAGCAAAGGTCATTTAAATGAAATAAAAATTTGGAAAGTTAGTATTTATTAATATTCGAGTCCTTAACTAAAGTTAAAGTTACGTTTGAGCTTCGTCGTAAACTATATTTTTAGTTACACATTCAGACGAGCAAGCACAAACATACCCAATCACCTAAGTGATTGCATGGATTCATGAACTTAAAAATCAAACGTATTTTTTTTTTACTTTACTCAAAATATATGAAATAATACTTGCTGTTAAATTTGGTATAAAAATTACTTATCTCAATATATTCAAATCCGTTTGAGACAGCACCATAAAATAAAGATTTATTCAATTTTAGTGTTTCTATCTTAAAATTGTTTAAATTTTAAATCCACAGAATCAGCAGTTTCCTTACAGACAAAAATCTTTTTAAATTAAGATTTAGTTTAAGTGTCAAATTTTTAACATGAAAAATACCTATTTAATAATTTTAAAATCACAGACATTAATATTTTATTCATGCCATTTTTTCTTTATCTAATTACATTTTAATACATAAGAATACAACACGTCACTTTAAAGTATTTATAAAAATCCACTATAGTAAAAATAAAGAAATTAAATAAAATTAGTCTATACTAACATGTTACACAACTTAAAAAAAACAATCTTTAGTGAATCTCAGGAGACACACACGCCTCCAAAGTTACTTAATTTCGAAGTCTGGAGTGAACACTTCCAAAACAGTCTATCCCCACGTCAAGGCCGTAACCTGGAATATGTGAAGTAATGGATCCAACACAAACATTATCTTTTTTTTATATAAATAATTTTTCTCTATAACTGAATTTCGAAAGAAAATTAACCGTCGCACTCAAATAAAATCTCATGGAATAGCGAACTTTTAGAACTCTAACCTTTACAAATAGAAATTTAAGTAATGATTTTTCTTGGAGAAACTGAACCATTAAAAAATATTTTTAAGTACTTTGTTGTTAAGTCAATTATCTGATGATTTCTTAAAAAAAAAAAAGTCGTAAATACACATGTTATTAAATACATGAAACACACGTGTCAGTGTACGAAAGACATGCTAGCATTATGTATGGACTACTTGGAAAACACAATTCCTGTTGCTCCTGTGTACGAGGGGTGTCGGGCCAAAATGGGGAGAGAAAATACGTTATTGTAGCCCACTAAGTATTATGATAATCCTTATAAGTAGAGACAGGAAAAAAATTCGCGGATTAATTTCGTGATAGTCTGAAATCCGAACACGTGTACAATTCTGCTGGTTTTGCTATTGGCTCGCAGTTTAACTTGAGCTCTTTGGGCCAATGAGAGATTATCGAAAAAAGAATCATCGAATCACAAGCTACCTATTGGAGACGCCTCACAAGTTAGCACCCAATGAAAAAAAAAAACTTGTTTGCTTGAGAAATGCAGATGATAATGGAGGCTATCCTGGAGGTAAATGAATCCGCGAATTTTTCCGGTCTCTACTTATAAGTAAATCTATACATAGCTGATTTGATATGATTTTATTTTTGTCGTCGCTCGTTTTGTTCGTTGATCCTGGAAGGAAGGGGACCGGACAGCACGGACAAACACCATAAACCCCCCCCCCCCCTCCCCATCCTTGGGCCAGGCACCTGCCAACTGACTCGCCGGACACAGCCAGATTCTCGGCCGCCCCGCTCTCGAGGATAATACAGTTGCGACCACACCCGATCGTGGCTGGAACAGGCTTCAGCAGCTCATCTGGAACGTTCACCAATCGCCTACCGCTACACAGTCCCTCGCCACGCACCTTCCGGATTTTTCCCCCATCTTCAGCCGAGGCATCCAGTTTACGTCAAAGCTTCACTATTCATAAATCCTTTACAGTTAGGTGTTGTGTTCCTACGTATTAGAATGTAATCATCTGTATTTAAATAAAGAAAAATATAATAACTACAATATTAATGTATGATACTTTAAAATTATTATGTATGTATTTTCCCTGTCAAAAATTTGACACCTAAACTAAATCTTACTTTAAAAAGATTTTTTTCTCTTTCAAAAATCAAATACATATATTTATGTTATGGTACAGATTCCCACCACAAACACATTCAACGCTTACTTTATTTCAATATTTTTTTTACGTTAAAATACAGTTGGATATGTTTACGCAGAACAATTTCTCCCGGGAACAACATATGTTTGGTAGTTATACAGCTTTGCATCACAAACACATCCAATTCCTTTCTCTTTATTTTAATTTTTTTGTTAAAATACAACTGGATACGTAATAAGGAACAACTACCCCAGTTGCTTAAAATCGATGTTCCCTCGCCACCTGAGTTTGCGTTAATAATAATAATACCAATAATAAAATTAAATTTATTTTCAGCCATACCACAGTCCTAAAAGTACTAAATTAAATCCTACGTAATAATTTTTTTTTCTTGAGGAACGTGCTGAATAAGTGAATATTTATTATTTATTCTTGTTTTATCTTCTTCAGTTTGATGAAATTTATTATTAATACTACACAAATGAATACGTAACATGCCCTAAAAATTTTGAATCATTCAGAATACACCTTAAAATTACATAATGATTATATGCGAATCCATTGCATTTATTTTTACGTGAATATAAATAATCCAGGAAAAAAAATTGATGGTTAAACGAGACAAGTTTCGTAAAACATGGTACTTTTCACACATGACGCGTCAAGTTTATCTGTGTTATAAGCGCAGTAGTTCACATTCTTTTGTTTTGTTTTCCGTAAAAATTTTACAAAGCTCCTCCAGCTATTTTCTTTTCATCAAACATCCTCCAAAAAATTACTTTTAAAATGTTCGAGACCTGTATGATTTCTTTTTTTTTTTTTTTTTTTCCGAATGGGTGATTAACCTAGGATGAGTTTTAACATTGTTGATGTAAACCTACAAGAAAACATGTTACGGACTCATCTTGTCTCTTTTATAATTTTTTTTTTTTTTAGTTGTGTATTTGCAGTTTTTTCGTGCTCCTTTTGCACCAAGTGAGAAGTTTCACTAACGCACCGCGAGATGCTGTTTTATCCTCGAGCGTCCGTCGTGAGGTGCAGACGAGCGGTCGGACGGAATTTCTTGTTCAAGTTCTCTGAATTATGAATTGATAACATTTCAGACTCATCGCTGTATCTTAAGAGGTGTTGTTTAAACTAATTTAAACCACGAAAGTAGTCGAAACACTACTAAAATAATTAGCTAATTCAAAATGTGAAAAAGAATACTTGAAAATTTGTGCTAAGAAGAGCCTTAACTTTTTAATTAATATTAAGTTTCGAGAAATGTTATCTTATTAAGTACGAGAAGTATAGAATTTTGTCGTAGAAGCTACTTGAATTTGCAAAAGGTTATGAACCTATACAAATGCCATAACTCTTTCTTAAGTTAAAATAACTTTCTTTAAACTAGCAAAGGTTATGAGTTTAAGGATTTGGAGTCTCTATCATTCTTATATTATTAATTTTTTAATTTAATATATACTAGTTCTTTTACTCATAAACATACAATATGAGTAACCCTATAACTTAAATATTTACGAGAATAACGTAAGCAAAAAAAGTTTTTTTTTTGTGTTCTGCGTGACATTTTGTTGCTCCAGCTTAAGATTTTAATCAACTTGTCTCAAATTCCGTTTTATTATAGAAAATGATAGGAGATAGGTCATAGACACACAGACAGTGAGTTTGTTACATTTATCTATGTCCGCCACACAGTCATATAGTAAGGTCTGGCAACTTCCTATCCTTCTCCTTGGCGAAACCCGTCCTCTTAGTGAAGCTGGCGGCTGCTAGAGAATTAAAGGCGCTAATAACAATTTAGAACAATTTCGTCAACAGATGGCGTTGCCTTTAATTTGTATCGCGCTAATGTTCGGACCGTCCATCACGTCCTGCCCAGGGGTTACCTGCTTTCCCAAAATATGAAGCTCAAGATTGACGTCCCTCGGGTTTTGCTGATGCGCAGCCTTGATGCACCGAGATTATGCAATCGGCGGGACTTTAAAAATCAAAAATTTCCCGTTTTTTTCAAGCGTACGTCCTACAGACTTGAAACTCGGTAGTGATGTTCCATATATAATGATGAGATGTGTTTAGGCCCGGGCTAAACGCCGACGACAGTCCCCGCGAGCGAAGGGAAGTGCGACATCGGCGAAGAGGGCGAGAGACCCCCCTCGAGAGTGGCGCGACGCGGAGTTCGACTGGATCGTGAAAGTGCGAGTGCGACTGAGTGGCGCCGAGACTGTGTGTGTGATGGACAGGCGCGAGGTTAAGGGGCGAACCACTGTTGAGCCTAGCTCCGGTGAGGAGTGCGAACTGTGGAACTTGACAGACTTTCAGTGACTTGCGGGTAAACATTTTTTTTATAAGTGCTAGTGATTTTTGATCGAACATTTTGAAGTACAATCATTCATTATTAATTTTAATATTATTAATTAATAAAACTGTGGAAACAAACCTAGTTGGGCTATCCATTACGAACCCAGTTCTCCACTCATAGGTGGTTTACTTAAATATCATAGAGCAAACACTAAAAAAAAGTTATTTTTAATAAAAATATATTTCCCTTTTTACAATTTTTTTTTAACAATATTCACTTAATTAACCAGGAAATTTAGCACCCACGAAAGAAAGCTTGTATGGGAAAGCATCTAGTCACTTTAAATTACATGCGGTATTTTGAAAAATGTAAACATTTATAAATTTGTAATAACTTATAAATATATATATAAAATATAACCTAAGAAACCTTACATGAGTTTTATAAAGAATAAACTTAAAAAGAGCAATTTATTAAAATTCAATATGATGTATAAATTAAAAAAAAAACGTATAAATTATAAAAATGTTTCATGCATGTATATCGTTAAATATTAAAAAAACTTGTATTTTTTCGCGTACTATCCAACTTGCGAATTTAAAAATAAATGACTGAAAATAAATCTATTTATTTACCATCTAAGTTGAATCAATTTTTTTTTTTGAGAATAGTGAAATTAATATGTGGTTGCTATGCGAGTTGCTGTTGGGATAGGTTTTGGTTTGGTTGGTTTGAAAAAAAAAGTCTGTGCGTGGAGTGAAACTTCTTTTTTATTATGTTATTAGGTACCTATAGGAAACATAATTCTCTTTATTTAAGGTCACAGATAAAAAATATATAGGCCTATACAAGTATGCGAGCGCAACATTATGTTATTGCGCAAGTATGCAAGAATGCTGCGTCATTTCTACCTCTCCCCTACCATCTCTTCTTCTACCGGTTCTCCCACCACGTACCTAACTATTCCCCTCATGCGATCGGAATTTTCGTAACGCTCGAAAATTATAATCCCCTCAGCAAAGAAGTTTCACTTTTAAAAAAAAGGGGTTAAGGGGCCTCCCAAATGAGTTCTTGCCCCGCGTGGAAACTAGTCGAGTTACGTCCCTGAATACCTTCATCAGGTGGGGGTGGGGGGGGCATGTTTTCGACAACGCGCGAATCCGCGGGAATGTTTCCTGAACTCCCTCGTGATCGACGAGGGGCTGCGAGCCGACGACACCCGACACGCGGCGGGCTGCCATCGGAGCCGCCGAAAGCGACGGCCACTAAACGCCGAACAACGGTCGGCGCCGCGCGGAATGGAATAACGATTAATCCGGCGGCGGCTAAATTGATGATGGAGCGGCGTTTGGGCAGGGTCAGTTTGGTCGAAGAGGGGAAAGGGGGGTAGGGTAGTGGGAGGAGGCTATGTTATGATAAACCGAAAATGCACCCACGAGCGGATGGACGCACAACAACATCAACAACAACAACAGCAACAGCAAAACCCCCCTCTCTAACCCTTCCCGAACCTTCAGCGGAAGCCCCATACCCGGCGGTCCGGCGGGCGTAATTGCGGTGATCATGTCCCGTGTTGTAACCACCCTCCCCCCGCCGATTCTGACACTGGGCCTCCGCGGGCGCAATACCAGCCCCTGCGCTCTGGTGTTCATCCCCCGCACGCACCATGTAGAAGGGGGGAGGGGATGCGGTGCCCGCGTCCCGCTAGCGTGTTTCGTATTGTATTGCCGCCGTGTAAACAAGACGCGTAACGGGACCCGCGGGACAATGAGGAGGATAGGGGGTGGAGGGGGCAGGAGTGTAGCGAAGCTACGTGTGGCGAGGCGCCAGGCGTCGGTTCGGACGGTAGCCGGCGACGTGTAGGGTTGGCGTCCCAAAACTGCCAGAAACATATCCACAACACACACACACACACACACACGCACACAGCCAGAGGTCTTTAATTCGGCACGGCCATGCCGGATCGGCGATTTTTTTTCCCCCTGATCATCGACCGTCAATATCATTTCGACGTGTGAAACGAAGAAAAATTTACATGCGGTACAATGGTATTTAAAACTAGTTGAAATGAGCTGTCCCGTAGAAAGAAATTTACAGTTCAGAAATGGCCTTCTACAAATGTGAAATATAACCCTACCACTGTACTGAAATGAAAACCGATAGTGGAGATAAACTAAGAACGACCCGAAAAATAAAATATGAATTCGAGCTTCTTGTGAATTGTTATAAAACGTAAGGTTATTCAGGATTGCGAAGCCAAAGCTAGAAAAAATATAATGGAACTAAGAGGTCACAGCATCCCATAATTCGGTGGAGAGTTTGGGATATTAAAACTTTTGGGATAAAGAAATTGTATAGCTCGAAAACTACGAAACTTTGAATATTTTTTTTAATTGTATTAAGAACCGTCATTAATTGGTCTATCAACTGCTCTCATCTTGACGTTGAGTTCTTACACATACCTACTGTATGGAAGTTGATGGAAAATATAGTGCATATCATTGAAAAGAGAAGTTTTTTTAACTTTCATGTAAATTTGCTATATCGACCTAAGCTCTTTGGCTCTAAGTAACAAACATTGCATCTCCAACCCAGCTTATGGTGCTCCGTACACTAACAGTCTGGAAATGTTGAATGTGTTCAGCACAGTGGCTGATACAAGAATTAGTATTTATTTATTTTGTTGGTGGGGGAGACATTAAAAATAAAAATAAAATTCTTAAAAATGAAATATTTTTAAAAAATGGTAGGATTACTTTTGACGCTAGCATACGCGTAGACGTAGGCGACGCGGCTTCTCACATATGTAGTTGATATTGCAGGTGTTGTAACAGCTGACCTTGTATCTCCCAAAATAACGTATTTCCTTCACTAATTATTTGCAAACGTTTTCCCAACTTCTTGGGGGGGGGGGGGGTGTTACCAGTTATTTCCCGGTATCTATTAAACTTGGTTTTTCAAGTTTTTGGGTAATCGTAAATTTTATTGTTTTATGAAATATATTCAAACAATTAAGTCATACACGTGAAAAGTTACACATAAAATATTAATTTAAAACTGTATACAACAAAATTACATGTTCTTAGTTCATGCTAGGGTTACGACAAAATATTGGCCTCTATGTTTCTAAAAACATTTAAATAAGTACTTAATAATACGCTTTATAAAAATTTTACAACAATTTCCGATAGTTATATTAATTACGTATTTGAAATAATGAGCAAAAGAACGAAATTAGGGAAGCAAAATAATTAAGGTTCTACTGCCCCCTAAAAGAAAATCCTCGGGTGCGTCCCAGATGTGCCTGGATCCTGGTGGGGGGAGGGGGAGGCGATAGTTGGCACTGACAGCTGGACATGATCGGCAGGAGTCAAGTACGAGAGAAAATATCTCCGGAGGGAGAGGAAGAGAGAGAGAGAGATACAGACGTAGACAGCCGAAGAGGGTGAGTGAGTGGGTTGTCTGTGCCTGTGGTCACCACGATGGTCCAACGAAACCCCGAAATCTTCTACTCCCCCCCCCCCCCCCGCCTTCTCACTCTCACTGTCTCTCTCTCACTCTATCTGCGCGCACCATGTCTGCGACACAGAACTTGCACGAGTCAAACAAATATGTCCCCCTCCTCCTCCCTCTTTCCCTTTTTTACTTTTTTTTTTTTTGTCGGCAGAAGTTGGTCCTTCTTTCCACGCGAGCGAGACGGGAGACAAGAAAATATACTCTCCGGGGGTGAGGCGGACGGGTTGAGAAGGAAACGTGGTGAGACAGCCCACAGCGATCTAGAGGAGGTTGGAAGGAGGAAAAAATAAATATAGAAAAAAAAATAACTTGGCGCTGGGTCGGAACAAACAACTAACAGATTGAAAGAAATTGGAGAGGAGGACAGGGTAAAAAAAAAATATTATATAAGAGATATCGCCAACAAATCTTTTGTTGTCGCACGTCACTCAGAAGTATCCCCACCGTAGCCCAAGCTGTCTCTTATCTTCTTCTTTCCACCGTGCCTCGAGTCTACTGTTCCCATTTTTTTTCCTTCTTTCTTTCAATAATTTCCCTGGTGTTCTGCTTTCGCTTCCGTCGCTCATCAACCGTTCTCTTAAAATCCACCAGGTCGCACAGTTTTTTTTTTTTTTTGTCTGAGGTGGATGGGGAATTACCTTTTTCTCTCCCCCACTACTACCCCTGCCGGCACCTTTTCACTCCCGGTGACTGAAAAGCTTCGTCAGTTCAACTTCCACTCAAAAAGCCACTTTTCCGAAACTCTCCCCTCTCTTCACCCTTTTTCCAACCAACCCCTCGATCACTCACAAACCAACTCGCTAGCTTCCCCTCCCTTTTTTTTTTCATCCAAATTCTCGCCACCGTGGTACTGCTTCCGCTGCGTAAATAAAGTGCTTTGAGTGTTCGAAGGGGTGAGGTTCGTAACTTTGGATACACCGCCGTTAAAAAAAAAAAAAAACCACCCTGGCGCCACAGACCCCCGGCCGTAGACCTGCACACTTTGGCCGTTGAGGGGAGGGAACAAGCATTATTTTATAACTGTGTTTACCCATATAACTTAGTGGAACAAAAATTACAATTCTGTCACTAATAAAATTCATCGGGAACTTTACAATGTATGAAATTTTTCCAGATCAGGTTTTTTATCTCCAGACCACGGTAACTTTAAGTTTTTAGATTTTATTTTCTAGCTAGCTAATGTCCTGCATGCATTGCAATGTCAGTCTTTTTTTTTTTTTTTTTGTAATTTGTTTGAAGTAGCTACACATATACAAAGCATCTCTCTGTCTCTAATTCTCTATCTCTCTATATATGTAACTCTACAGCAGTGAGAATATTAAAAATCTATGGTTTTACGTATCTATATTTTTATCTAATTTCTTACCTGTCACAGGTGTGGCATAGGTATATAAAAACACGCGCGTATTCGAATGCAACATTGTGTCAAAATTTCGAAACAATCGGTGAAGAATTTTCTGAGGTTTAAGATTTTGAACGACCGAGCATTTACATTTTTATTTATATAGATTGTGGTGTTTAAAAAGTTATACATAAAGAAACTCCACAAAATTATTCGCCCCCGGGCCTATAGTTTCTCTTGGCGGCCATGGCTACAAGTACTTGCCCTTGCAGCCAGAATGCTTATAATGGTTACCTTACTAGCTAAACAAATCAGGCTTTGGTGTTTTGGCGGACTTCAAGTAGTTTCTCTTCAGCAAAATATTTATCGCTATCACATTAATTCTCTAACATAAAATTAATAACGCGAGGGATTTTATTCCTTTGTATCATAAAAATTTCCAATTTTTGGTTCTAATTGATTTGTAAATGACTTTCCGTACCTAAATGATAGAACGACTAATTTAATTAAAATATTTTTTAACAATTTTATCTTTCAGAAGACTTATTTTAAACAAGTTAGCACTAAACTTTACAGTTAAATTAGTAATTATTATTTTTTAATGTCTTAAAAGCTTCAGGATTCTCGTGTTGCTATACTATGTAACCAACATTGCACAGGCATTTATTTTCCAAAACATGATTATTCTATTTGATTTTTATAAAACAAAATATTTTTTTTAAAAAACTCGTAAAAATTATATACAGTTTATATTACAATATTCTATGGCTACCAATGAAAGTCTCATAAGGTCAAAGTAACTACAATTAGTGGTAGGTAATTATTACTTGTTAAAATTTAAAACACAAAAAATCACGGATATCACTCAATATAAGACAGAGAAAGACGATATGTTAGGTAGTATTCTGTATGACATGATAGGCTCTGATTTTAAATATTTTATTTGAGAAATAATTTTATGAAAGGCTACAAAACTATTCAAAACAAGAGACATTTTATCTTCACCTTTTGGAACGAGCGCGCTGTCATAAGAAAAAAAACTTTGCAAAATAATCTAATAGAGAAATTACTTTCCCCCGAGTTACGACGGCGCAAATGAGCCTTAGGAACACAGATAACATTTTTTTTAAGATATGATAGTTGTAAGTCGTGTGTTTTTAAGTTACGATAAATCTAAATTATGACGTTTTTAAAAGTTGCGTGTTTCGACGTTGTGCATTTCTTAGTCACGTGTTTCTAGGTGATGCCATTTCTAAGTTATTGTATCTAAGTAGTAATAGTTCTAAGTTACGATTCTCTAAGGGTTTGTCTAAATTTCTATTTTCTCCTAAGTTACAATTTTCTAAGTTCCTATGTTATACGTTGCGATTATTTAAATTACAATAATTTTAATTTACGACGTTTCGAAATTACGTTGTTTCTAAGTTATAAATTTGTTTTAAAAAAATATAGTTCTACCTTTGATTTTTGAGTTGTTATCGTTTTAGTTGATGACAATTCTAAGATATTATAAAAACATTTCGAGGTTTCTGAGTTGTGAAATTGTAATAATATGTGTGTGTGGACACCGCGAGACAAGTCCCGCTGCAGCCTCGAAAGATAAACACCAGAAGTCTGGGGACGCGAACGTATGCATGGCGGGTAGGAGGGTGTAGTTGCCGGGAGAGTGTTGTAACTGTCAAGGGCGGAGGGGTGCGCAGGGGGGCAGGGTGGATGGGGGAGGGGAAGGTTGTTTTCATGTTCCCGCCGCCAGACACACTCGACTTCCGCGACGGGGCGGCTGGTTGTTGATTCTGCAGCCCCGGGGACAATCTAGCGAGATGGATATTTCGTGTCGGCGATACTCCCATCACCCCGCCCCCCCCCCTCCTTCTTTACCACAATTCCTCCCATCAACCCCTTTTCGCGTCTGGCGCGTTCTGTTGATACAAGCGCGACGCTTTCCAAGCGATACCGTTGATTCGAACGCTTTATGTCACGAGCAGGAATGAAAATAGAGAAAATTATCCTACCCGCGTGGAACCGTGTGAATTGTGCTCGAAAAGACGTTTAACAGTGTTTACCTCACTTCTACCCCCCCCCCCCCCCCAACACACACACACACCTTATACTCAAAAATAATTCTTGAAAGGTTGCTCTCCTGCGTCGTGTTTGCAATGCGGTAGCCATGATATTTGAATATATATATACTGTATAGAAGTCGCCAGCCCAGGTTAAAATTTCTAATACGGTTTGAGGTAGTTGGTTAATTCACCGCCGCAATCGCCACCATCTCTAGGGCATCGACTTGTGGTGGTCCCTAGCGGAGAAGTGTCGAACTCTTCAAACACCCCTTCCCTCCCGCTGAACTACCTTGAGCTGCAGTGAAAGATGGATGGGGGGTGCGGGGAATGACAGCGGGCGACAGTGCTGCGCTCTAACGTGTAAATAACAACTAAGACGATACAGGGCGTTACGGCAGCGCACTGCAGCGGTGAAGTTCCCAAGCTGCTCATCATACGCTCCTGAAAAACGTAGAGTAAATCCTATCCACTCGCGACTTCTATACAGTATATATATTCAAAGCCATGACGGAGACGTATCGCAGTTATCGAAGACGACGCACGAAGCACGCTGTGTTTGTTGTGTGTTGTCTCCTCTTCGTTTTTATTTTGTGCAGCAAAGCTGTTCGAAAGTCGTCAGTAGTAATGGCCTTGTTGTTATGTCCATTTCATTACTCTATTTTCCGCATTGATGTTGATGTTTTTTAACAACCTAATGTTTTCTCTGGAATGTCATCTTTGTTGCGGAATAATGTTTTGCAGAGACGTATTATCATTAGTTTTTCGCCTAATTTCCTACATCCATGGCTACAAACTTTATCACGTGACAATAGAAACCCCGTGCATTGCTAGGTGCTGACGAACCAAAAGACGATTTTGGAAATAACCGCTATTCAAGATTCAAAACTTGTAAAAATGTTGAAACATTTTCAGAATACCAATACACCATATAATACAGTCATCCAATCAATTTGAACCATTTACATCACAGTTATTAGATTAATTAAAAAATAACTTTTTTTATTTTTTTAGTTAACCTTAAATTACAATGGAATGTGATTCTGCAGAAAATTACATTTTCTATAAAATGCACATTCCAAAAATTCTTTTATTTCAGCGACTTTAAATATTAGTAAATCATATAAAACATTTAGGTCATACAAATTATTTTTTTGAACTGTTAAAAATGCGTTTTCATTTCGAAATCAGACGAGTAAGTCGTAATATGGGTGTTGACATAACTAAGAAAAAAATTCACCCCAGTCAAACTAGACGTCTAGGTTTGCCGAAGCGTAAATTTCATTAAAAAAAAAAAAAAAAGATCCGACCACATTAAGTGTGTTTTAAAGATGATAAAATTCCAATTTTCATGGAGTGTTTATTCTTTGCTCCTTCGAAGTCAAATCATTTTTTTTTTTTTTTTTTATTTGAACTCGATTGCCTCCGTTCTTCCTTAGCCGTGGCACATCAAGACATCCATGTGCAAGAGTTTGGAATGCTGGGTAGAAGGGGAATAGAATTCGGGAGAAAATAAACTAAGTTTCAGACGATCAGCGAACTTCTCCCAACATTCTCCGATTCCCTTTTCATCCCCCCCCCCCCCCCCTTCCTCAAGGTATTTGAACTACTGCTCACCCGGGTTCCTTCCTTCTCTTTCTTTTTTTTCTGCCCTCTGTCGCATATCATTGTCTCTCTCTCCCCCCCCCCCTCTCCCACCCTGAGACCAGGGTCCCATCATCACCATTCCCTTCTCGTGCTAAGTCCTCAAATACCGAGTGCCCGCCAATCCACCCTTTTATCCACCGAACAAACCCGCTCGCGAGATCTGTCCGGGTTCTTTTTGTCTTCTTTTCTGCCCCGGGCTATGCGAGGGGGGCAGCAGTGCCCTCTACTTTGCCTCATGCGCCCCCCCCCCCCCCTCCTTTTCACTCACCAACCATCACTGGGGAAGCGAACATCAAAGACCCCCTACGTCGCCTGCCGACCCAATCAATAAAGAGATTCTCTCGTTCGAATTATTCAGAGCCCGCGTCTCCATACCCTTTCTCTCTATCTCTCTCTATCTCTCTCTCTCTCTCTCTCTGCGCGTCACCGCCCCCCCCCCCCCCAGACTGATACCTCCTAATGGAGTGGTTATCACGCCCCCGCTGGCAATTACAATCATCCCCCTGCCGGTCGGGGTTGAAATGAAATTCGGGAACCCCTCCCCGCTTTTTCCCTCCCACGCGTCTGCCTCCCGCGAAGCAGAAACGACTCCGCCGAGCGGCGAGAGAAACTGACTCCCAAGTGTTTCGCCTACAAGGTCAAGGGCGGCTGTCGCACGAAGAAATTAATGTTGCAGTTGCAAAAGCCTCACACAAAATAAGTCAGAGATAGGCTTCGAATATTCACAAATTTATAATCTCAAAAAAACTGAACTTTTGATGAAATAAAAGTATGACACATGAAGTCAAGAATTT
Organism: Bacillus rossius redtenbacheri; assembly: GCF_032445375.1. Taxonomy (NCBI): domain Eukaryota; kingdom Metazoa; phylum Arthropoda; class Insecta; order Phasmatodea; family Bacillidae; genus Bacillus; species Bacillus rossius. The sequence continues at coordinate 16,877,852 of NW_026962013.1, forward strand.
AAGTTAACAAAAATGCACCCTACAAAATAAAATAAAAAAGTAAAATTCGGGACTTGGGAGAGGCTATTGCCCCTAGAACCCCCACCCCCTTCTTTCCCGAAATCGTAAAAAAAATCTGTCATACCACCAACAACAGTGGGCAAAGAGATCTCCCCCCCCCCCCCCCCTTTTCCCTTTGCCATACCTGACGCACTCAGCACAATATCCTCAGTCCTAGCTGAAATCTTCGTGCTGCCGATTCAGAGGGGAAAAAATAAATTAAGTAATGCGAATTTTTTGTAGTCGAATTTCTTAAAAACTCATCCCTTAAAACTAGGGATGGGCCAATAAAAATAAAAATGATCAAATGCCATTAAATCTTTAGTTCTCAAAAGATTGGATATTCGAGGAAAAAGATTTGAAGGAAAATATTCGAGCATGTGAAATTCAGAAATTAAAACTCTAGCGCCTCCATAGTTTGACAAAGGCTACGGTTTTTTTTATTTTTTACTCTACGCAGAAGTTATAAAAAGATGTTTGTAGTTGCCACCAGCTACAGTGAGAGGTTTTTTTATATATAACTCGTGAAACACCTGGCACTCACAAATGTTTTTTTCTGAATTTGTAAATATATATTTCTTAATATTAAAATTTAAATTTTAACATTTTAAAAGGTTATTTTTTCAAAGATGAAGTGTATGATGTTTGCTTATTCATTACAGTCGTAACTATAGAACACTATGTTCGAATTCGAGCCATTCCTTTAAGAATCGAATTAAAGATGAAAATTTTTAAAACAATTCGCCACATCATATCCAAATGTCAGTGAGTTTATTTTTCAATTTTTTCGGAAGAAGGGGTAAGGCTACTTTTCATAATATTATGCCCCCGTAACAGCAAACGGCTCAGAGTCCCACAAAGTCTAAGGCCGCCACATATTTAAGAAGTAACTGGTTCGGTATGCAATCTAGGCGACACTTACGTGGCGACAGAACCGCTGCCGCTTAATCGATACGTTATCCACTTCGTTTCTTGGGGGGAAAAACTGTAGAACTGCAGTATTTTGTGTACTTCCATTCGCATCCATATCCCATGGAAAAACTCACCACTTGTGGTTACATACACGATTTTATTTTTACGTGAAACTTCTTTGTGCGCGATGCGGGTAAAATTTTAATGCCATTTTTTCGTGAAACATTGTTGTGAAACGTTTCTGTCGCGAAAAGGACTGATAATAAGTACTTGGACAAAGAGATACAAAGAGAGCAATATTCTATATACGTTGCTGGGCTCGTTTTCGTTCACCTCTTTGTGCGATGATTCGTCTTGCGTCCAAAACAAAATATAACCCAGAGATATAGATTAACGAATGATTAACACAGAGAGTGTGCGCATGCGCTTGTTTCAGAAAATAGACATAGGTATCCTATACAGTCAGCTGTGAGTGCCTTGAGTTTTATGTTTGTTACCATCGCGCTCGCGTTCCTCCTTGTTCAACCAGCAGCGTAGAGAGCGCTGTTGAGACAGTCCCTGCATTTCCCCGCATATAGATAGTGCCAACTGTTATGAATTTCATATTTCGTTCAGAGATTTGGTGTGTTCCAAATGGCAGAATTGTTTGAAGAAACAGTAACATGCAAAGTATTTCTTTAATTTGTGAAGATTTCAACAGTGAGTAATATTTATTTAGAAAAATTGTCTTTTTTCTCTCTATCTCTCTCTCTCTCTCTCTTGCTCTTTCTCTATATGCCGTTTTACCCCTTATGATATACTTACGAGTCAAGTTTTGAATTGCCAAAGAAGTTTCACTTCTATCACCACGTGTACTGAGTTACGCGCGCTCTTTTTTTAATAGTTAATTTGAAGAAAATGGTTGTCTTTAGCAGTGGCAGCCTTAAATTCTCAATTCGCCGACAATGAGTCACTGCGACTCTTCTGCGAACACAGGGCCCGCGACCTCGTTCTCGCTGGCCTAACTTCCCGGTCCTCTCCTCCATCCACCTTTGTCGGTGCTTCCCCCGACAGGAAATTGTAAGAATCGGCCATGTGTCGACAGCGCTGCCGTATGTGGCGTACAGCAGAGCAAATATGTGCCTTTGCCTGACGTGAACCAATATTCGAGGGCTGTTCGCGGAAGGAGAACGAGAAAGAAGGGGAATGCGAAAGAGACAAGAGTTTCTCTAAAGAGAATTTGCGCTCGCACGTAGGTACACTTTCCGAGTCGAGCTCCGAAAATTCTTTGCCTGTAAACCCCCCTCCGGGACATTCGATGACGTCAATGCGCGACAAACAAGTACAGAATGATATATCCGTTGTGTGCTCAACTACTGCTGACGCATTGTTAGTCTCGTAGCTATTATCGATTCAAATCTGACGGTATTTGGTCACGCAAGAAAGTTCGTCAGACTATCTCTGTGACGAGCGAATATATGTTTTCACGTCAAAACAGTTGAATCGCGAAGGATTTTAAGCAACTCGCATTCTCAAATGTTTTAAATTAAGGCCTTAACTACAATAGCCCTCCAATCAACCGTTGTCCGTCCGTCTATCACATGGCATGCAGCCAATCAGGCGGCCCGAAAAATTTCATCCATCCGTCCGTCCAAAGTTTGGCAAGCTCATACTTTTGGTGGGAAGAACGGATGGATTAAATCTATCGTTAATTTACGTCAGCAACTGTCATAAGAATTCATGCTTGTGGGATTTGTATTTGTTCGTTCAAATGTTTTGCATAATAACATCGTGGTTGATGAAACTCACGTCCAAGCAATTCAATCACTACTCTGAATTTTTCCGAGGACACGATAAAACAGTACGCACAGGGACACGACATAAATAGCAAACAAAATCGATATACATCTGTGAGAGGAAAACATGGATTGACGGTGACATTTTTTTTTTTTAATATTCTGACGGACGTATGGAGTCGTGTTGTAGATCGCGTGGCGGTGACGGATCGAAAGAGTGACGGATGTCAGATGGATGAGACGGGACTATTGTAATTCTGGCTTGAAGTTCCGTCTACAACAAAGCAATTATTGACTGTATCACAAACGACTACATCAAGGATATTGGGGATGAAATTGTTAATAGCCTACATACATGTATAGTAAGATACAATATCCGCATTTTCCTGGAGTTATTTCGGTAATTCACGGAAAACAAATGTGGGCTGGATGGACTACCAGGGTTCGAAGCCGGGTCCAATGGAATGAGAGTCCAGTGCCTCGCCATCACTCACTCATGGACAGAGGCTAAAAATAACATGACTGCCAAGATTGCAGTAAGCTCCGAAACACTTGGTAACCGACATCGATGCGCATTAGTTTCAGCTATATGCTGGGTGCATGGGATCGAACTCATTACCCTTAAGCGTGACTTGAAGTAATCACATCCACCAATTAACCAAAAGGGTTGGAAATGTTGTAGTTTAATACAAGATGAGTCAGAATTCTGCCGAGAAACTTCGGCTGCAGGTTTATCGCGAAACATTTAGTTGAAAACATCCATATGACTTATGGTCTAAAAAATTTCCAAGGTCTAGTATACGCCTTTGAGGTTCCAGATCCTCAGAATTCCACCTTTAATACGTTCTTTTATTTGTAATTAAATGTATTAAAGCACAAAAAAAAGTATGTCAGCCTTAGGAAGCATTTTAGACCATAAGAGTAGTAGGCCTATGTGTGCGTTGGTGTATGTTTTAATCTTATATATAGGTATATGCATATGTATATGTACCTACTAAATATCAAACAGATGAAAAAAAAAACATTTTATAAATCAAAATTTACAATGATGGGCTGCCACAGGCGAGATAGCCTTGAAAGGTTAATGTAAGAAAATTGAAGAAAATACGTATGGAATTTATTTAAAAGGAAGATGTAATAAAAGCGAGACCGTAATAGATGGCGTGAATATCCTTTGAAAAGGGGCAACGAATTTAATTACAAGACACTGCTTTGTAGTGTGAAGGGCTTTGAAATTAAAGTTCATTTTAATGTCTCCACGTCTTATTAAACTTAGTTGTTTAAATATGTAGACACTTTCACGCTGATCATTTAGTATGTTAATATCCGTATTTTTTAATAATTTAAATTTTCTAATCATTGCATTTTAACATATTTACTATGTTTTTTTTTAGATTTTAAACAATATTAAAACTTTTTAATTACTCTTTACTTATTAATACAATTTATCATGTTGCTTTCTATTTTAAAAGGTCATTAAATGTTCAAAAAAACCATCCTTGCGTAATTTCGTCATAGTAGATCTACTATAAGTTGATACTCTGTTGTTTCCAAAGCTAGCTTATTTACTTCTACAAATTCATTTTCGAAACATTTCTTAGTAAGGACCTTGAATCGGCAAAATAATAATACGTCATCGCGGATGCCTAGTCAGGGGTGTACGTGTGTTAGTGCGGTGTGATAAGTGCGACGCTCGCTGGTGATTCTAGCACGGTATCGCCTCTAAGCGCAAGGCTGTGGACTGGCGCGCAGTCTCCTCGTCGTACACACGGCAACTAAAACAATATATGGATACAGGTTTAATGCAAGTCCCTTCAGTAATTTCAAGAATATTTACCGGGTGATTCATGCCTGAAGGTTGTTCTTAAAACACGCGTTTTAGCCATTTTCACTCTCCTAAAAAAATACAGTTTAAAAACAAAATACGGATTCAGAAATGCTCCTCCAAACTCATCAAATTCTTAAATGCCTTTTGTAAATAGACATCGCTCGGATATCTCGAGAATTTTTCAAATCGCGAGTTTTTTTAATCTCTGCACGCCGTATGTTTGCCTAAGTAGGTGAGGCTCCTAAAACTTTTCCCCTCCGCCATGCCAAAGCAAGGTTCGCTGAACGCGCACAAACGCTGACCTAATTTGACGCGTGTCTCGGTGCTCGACATGAGAAATATCAAATAAAGGACCCAGCAGTAATTAAAAGTTTAAAGGGCACAAACACTGGGCCAGATATTTAACATATGTTGTAAAAATATGGGAGCTGCGACTACAAGCGAAAGGTTGAAGAGGAAAGCGGGCAAAAACGAATGGTGAGGGGAAGGGGGAATTGGGAAAGGGTTCCGGGTGAGGTGTTCAACTAGTGTAAACACACGGCGAGCATACATTCCGCCCGTTTAGAAAAAAAAATGTATGTTCGTCGCAGGGGCAGGCGCTCGCTGGTTTTAACGTTCATCCCCGGGAACAAATCCCAACATATCGCCTCCATCCGTGTACGGGAACCTAGCGATATTCTAAAACCAACATGGCCGGCCGGCCGTATCAAATTTCTCCGTATTTTCCACCGTCATATGTTTTTTTATATTTAAATCAAGATCATAATTTCAAAAAAAAAATACTTAGTAAGACCAATAATTGCTTCAGACGTAAACGAATCTTAATAACACACCGTTTTAATACTATTCGTTGGATGTACGCCATTGCAGTTTCACACTATTTGTCATGGAAAAAAAAAATTCAAGAATGTAAGTTAATAAACCCTGGACCCAACAGATGAACCCAACGATAAAACTAAACAGGTATTATGGACGAAAAAATAAAACATTTTATATCAGACAGCACAAGAATTCCGTGGAAGTGATTTAGTCACGAAAAAAAAAACAGCACAGACGAACACAGTGTGCTAACAACGATGGGACAGTTCCAACAATAACAGTCAACGCAGACAGAAAACAAAATCTGGACATCACAGCAAACATACGAACACAACGATGGAAATAAGCACGTATTATGGACAAAACAACGAAGATAGCACTAACAAACAAGGTAGGTATCCTATGAAAAAACAGTTGCGACGTTTCGGGCACTGATTGTTGTTCCCGTCATCAGGCACAAACAGAATGCTATCGGACACTGTTTTCCAGTGTCCGATAAAACGAAATTCACAATTGCATGTATCATTTAAGGATCTAAATACGCCGTTTATCATAACACTTAATGGTCCTAAATTCGGATTAGTGAGTTGAATCATGACCCATAACCGCGTAAAAAAAAAAAATAGCCCTGCAATTATTAAATACTTTGATTATTCGACACCGTAAAACGAGATCACAAGAGCTTTGGAGGTTTATCACACCACTTACACCGAACGGTAGATAATGGGTTGAGCTATAACTGTCTCGTCGACATCAAGATAATCAGAGACGATGAAAGGTGACTGATGTTAGCTTTGACGGAACGAGTGTGCGGGGGGAAAACGAGAGTACCCCGAGGAAACCCAACGGCGCTCGGCAACGTCCGTCACGTTTCCCAATTAAGAAAATTTCTGATTCGAAACCGTGGTGGGAGGCGAATTATCTAAACTATCGACCAACAATAAAAGTTAGCATATTTATGTTTCTTGTACCTTTTTTACCCACTGCTTTGCTTTATTTGAGTAAATAAATAAGAAGAAGCCACTTACAAAAGACCACTTACAAAAGAACGCGTAGCTCGAAATAATTAGGAACAAGAATATTAAGTAAAAAAATTTTAATGCCAAGGTATTACTGAATTCATTGCATTTTATTCCTGCACCTTTTAAAGGAAAATTTCAATCGTTGCATAGTAAAAAAAACTCGTTACTATTGGCTAAGACCAAAAAAGTAACGCTGCTTTCGCCGATGATAGCCAAAAAAGAAAGAATTATCTGCAAACATCATCATAGTGTTTCGCGCGAGATTTCTATCGGATACAGCTGTCTGTATATTGGTGTATAATTATTTTGAGTTTACGTCTCGTTGACAACATATAACATACAATTCAGGGTAATCAGGGAATGAACTGATCACGTTCCATAGTTATCGTATGTTATAGTATCTCCAGTACTCAGTAAATGGCGACCACCTTTGCATGATTGAAAGTACCAGGATTGTTAATATTAAAAATCTTATTTTGTGAACTATCTTTAATTGAATGTTTATAATTTTAAAATTTACTATTTTCTGATTTTATAATACCATACATTAGTGTATATTGACAGTATTACTACAGTAGTAGTCATTCAGCGAAAATAATAATTTAATGCTAAATGTAAATTAATATTTCACAGGCAATCAGTCACTAATAATAACAAGGCATTCTATAAAATGATGTGCTTTGCTCAAGAGAGTCAAATTTTTTAATATTAAATTATTTCAATCAAACTGTTGAGAAAAAAACAGTTAAAACCGTGATGGCGTTTTTCAATTACCACTCCTTAGAAATAAAAAATATATATTATCAGCTAATACTCTTGGTGAAATATATCAGGAAAGGGTATTTCCCGAATCCTCTTTCCAAATGGTCTTGCTTTGTATAATAATGTTTTAGATACATTTGAAGAAAAAAATTAATTACATTAAAAAGTTGTATTTAAAACTTTTGTGCTCTAAAATGTATATCTGGCAACAGAGCACACCGGAACAAAGGACAGAGCTAACGGCAGGAATCAATCGTGCATTGAAAGAGAGATTAAATGCCCATTGAGAGAGTAAATACCCATTGAGAGAGTAAATACCCATTGAGAGAGTAAATACCCATTTAAATGCACACTGCCAAATATAGTATAGTATATCACGCTATAGTAATTAGGGTAAACCGGGATTGAAACCCGAGCCCTCTGGAATGAAAGCCCGCTGTTCTATCGTTACGCCATTTTTTTTAATAGTTTAATTTACAAAACTTTGCATACAATTGTAAACATCTATGTTAATTACATGTTTGACTACACACAAGTTTTCCATCTGTATTTAAAATCAAAATGATTGTTAAAATTTACCAAATACAACAAAAATGGGGAATTACTGGCAAGAAATTTAACATAGAAGCTAAATGAAATTTATGTTATTGCATCTGAGTAAATATAAAGGATAAATTAAATTTAAAAAAAAATAATAAATACACATGAACATCTAAAATAATCTTTTTAAGTTCTTTTCTTTTAGGAAGTTGAATATTAGAGAGCGTGCTGGAAGTATCAATTTCTTGTTTAGTATAGATCATGTGATGTTGATTCCACGGGTTGAAGGTGGAAAGGGACATCATAATCTCCCAGTGCTGAGCCTATGGAGAGGTTTAAACATCCTCGCCCCCAGCCGGGTATCGAACACGGATTCCTTTAAACGTCAGCCCGACACGCTAACCACCGTACCAAGTGGGATCACTCGTTAGTTCGTTACAAATTAATTAACACTATACATTACATTCTGAATAATATGGACACTTGTGAATAATATGCCAACTGTTTTACTAGCGCTAAAACATCAATACTTCTCGTCCTTGTTTATAAACAGGCATTTAAAAATGGAAATTTAAAAAAAAATTGTGATTTTTGTTTCGTCAGCAGGAAAGTCTGTCAAGAGATGATTAAAGAATTTTCGAATTAAGCACGACCTCGCATTTTCTCCATCCCCCTTTCCTATACGGCAATGAGTGCCGAATAGTGGGGCGAGAAATCGCACAGAAATGCGTCCGTGGAGGGCAGTCGACCGGAAACCAAGGCGCTGACAGACATGCTCGAACGATAATGCTCGTCAACCATTCTTTTTTCGCCCGAGTATTAGGATTCGCTGGGATCGCAATAAATATTGGAACGCACCGGAGGGACGAGCAAAAAAAAAATGGCCATCTCCACGAGCTATGTCGCTGCCGGCTCGCCGAAGGTATCTAGTTGCAGTAGGCCTATCGAATAAAAATAAATATCGGCAGGGTGGATTACCACCCCCACCTGCCCTCCAAAGGTTTTTAACCTCCCCAGAGAATTCCCTCTTATCCCTGATGTGGAAAAAAAAAGTACACGGTAATCCGTGTCCTTGGGGAAGTCGCCCTGAGATCCTGTTGGAGAAGCGACATCTTGCCATCTCAGCATCCTTCGCGATATGCCACGCCCGCTAAGTGGACCCAGTAGTTTTCGCTTCATATTGGCTGTAACCTATGTAAGCTATGGGTATCGATGACATCGTTTTGAAAACACTTTTCTTTAGGATTATGGTCTGTATGTTAACAATTTTTGGAAACGCTTGATGAAAAAAATGTTTAGTATATGTGAGCATTGCACTAGTTCGTAGAAATAGGAAAAAAATGTGTTTGTTCAACTTGTAATAATTTAACAGTTAGTAGTAGCTCAGGGTCTTGTGTAACTTCAGGAGAGTGGCTCAGGGTGGTAGGTAAGTTAAGGCAAGTCTGCCTCAGGGTGGTGGGTATGTTTAGGCGAGACAGGCTCAGGGAGGTGGGGTAGTTTAGGCAAGTCTAGCTCAGGGTTGAAGGTAATTTAAAGGCGAGCCTGCCTCAGGGTGGTGGGTGAGTTAAGGGGCCCGCTTCGTCAGGGGTGTATATGTGTTAGTGAGGCGGGATGATAAGCGCGACGCTCGCTGGTATTTCTAGCGCGGTATAGCCTCTAAGCGCAAGGCTCAGAACTGGCACGCAGTCTTCTCGTCGTCACAGGATAACTGTGAATTTGAGCGGTGACCGTAACATTATATGGCAGACAAATTAAGATAAAGGTGTAATTCAAAGTCCCTTAAGTGCTTTTAAAAATCTCTCCGGTTGTTTTACACCTAAAAATTATTCTGAAAACACTTCTTTTTTTCTATATTCACTCTTCTAAACTTAATTCGAAATCTAAAATATACATTTTAGCCCTCAGCGAATTCTTAAATGCTTTTCGTCAAAAGGACCCTCTCGGATATCTTGAGTAGTTTTCAAATCGCGTTGTTTTTCCTGAAGCTCTGCACACCATGTGAGTGTCCGGGTAGGCGGAGCCCTTAAGACATGTCTGTCCCAGGGTGTTGGATGAGTTAAGATGAGTCTGGCCCAGGGTGTTGGGCGGCTCTGGCTCTAGGTGGTGGGTACGTTTAGGCGAGTCTGGCTCACACCATCGTTTTCTATAAATATCAATAATATATTATCAATGAAAAACTGGCAGGTATGTAGCACGCACTATATCAAGTATTTTAGAGCTGCTATGAATAGTTAGTACTGATAGTTAAGTGAACTGCCATAAAAGTATTTAATAATAATAACTTAGTTTTGGTATGCGGATTAGTAATACGTAGAGACCGGAAAAATTCGCGGATTCATTTCGTGATAGGCTAAAATTCAAACATGTGTATAATTCTGCTGGTTCTGCTATTGGCTCGCAGTTTAACTGGAGCTCTCTGGGCCAACGAGAGACTATCGACCAAAGAAACGTTGAATCACAAGCTACCCAGTGGAGACGACTCACAATTTAGTAACCAATGAACACGCGTGTTTACTTGAGAAGTGCAGAGGATAATGGAGGCTATCCTAGAGGTCATTGAATCCGCGAATTTTTCCGATCCCTAGTAATACGTCTTTAAAGCCCACATTTAACTTTCCCGTCACAAATATATTTAAGGTAAATAACTAAATTAGAATAAATAATTTTACGACAGCAACCAGTTTTGCGGTCGTTGTAAGAACTGGTTTTATTTAAAATTTATCTACTTGTTTAGTGTAGCATCTCTAATACGTTCTTCATTATTTACAATAAAAATGTGTTTTCAGCTCCAATTTAAAATACCTATACCAGCCTTGGGAAACACTTTAGACAATGAGTTGTGTGTGTTTTTTTTTTATTTACTTTGTTCTTTCACGAATCTACAGCTGAAGATTGTCGGTCGTATCCATACTCATCTTGTACGAACAAAGATAAGAGTATATTTGCGGCCTTTTTGACGACGAATTTACCTGAAATAAACGGAGGGTTCTTTGTAGACAACCGTGCACTCGTCCGGATCACGACTTCCGAGTTCTCTGTTTCGTTGTGAACAGCGTAAATATGCAAACTGCAGACTAAGAATTGAATTTTTTGTTAACAGACCTCGATAATACTCATGAAAAAATATTTAAAGCGAGTAGACCCAGTGTTCGTAAATTTACGAAGAAATCCGTAAAGTTTACAAAGATCATTAGGTAATTTGTAACTGGAATTCTTCGTAAATTTAAGGTAAATAATTTTATAACTATAAAAAATAATAACAAATAGTGAAGCATTTAAAAGAGAGGCAGAAAATCACGGAATCAACACGTTCCCGTTATGAAGTCCGCACATTCCTGTTTTTCCTAAAAATAGATTCAAAATGAATATCCAATGGATTCTTTGAAATGATATATAAATCATTTCTTCCCTTACGAACGGGAAGGACAAAACTGTGAGAGTTATTAAAAATAATAATTATAAGCTATTGAAATTAATTAAAGAGCCAGACGTGGACTGCCAAAATCCAGCACGTTGTCTTGCTTAAGAGCACAGCTGTAGTACATCAAACTTGACCAAATTTACATGTATCACTTCCGTGCTATCCACAGCCATCCAACCACACACAACGGGATAGGGTGCCGTTACCATTCGAGAAAGGCCATTAAAATTTTTCACAGCCCTTAAGAAGTCTGGAAGCATTCTGCTTAAGTTCAAACAAAAATCGAAGAGGGTTGTGCTGGAGCAATTTTCTAAATCTGTAAGTTGAGGTGGAATGACCCCTCTTTCTTTTTCCGATTTTTTTTTTTTTTTTTTTTTTTCAGGTTCAGGGGATAGGGAGGGGAATTTCACTTCTATGTTCGCGTTCGCCACCCATCCTCCATTTCTCACCAGCACTTCTTCCATCTTGCGCGCAGCGTGTTTAAAAAATATCGCCAGTCGAGTGGAAGTGAAGCGTAATTCCATGTCCGAAGATGGCGAGAGGGAAGGGGGTAATGGAGAGGAAGGGAGAGAGAGAGAGGTGGAAGTTGCCTAACGCGTACACACGCGATAAACACGAGTATTTTTCTCTTTTATATTCGCCGAGTTGGAATCCACACGGCTCGACCCCAGAAAAACACACACCCCTTCCTCTTGCCGCTAGACCTACCCTGTCCCTAGCGACTGATATTTATAGAAGTATTTCCTTCCTCCGGGCGGTAAGTATGATTTCTATCTGCTCCTATTTCTTCTCTTTCTTTCTCTCTCTCTCTCAAGTGCGCGCGGGGGTAGACGATGGCGCCTTGGATATGCGCCGTTCGTAAATTCTCTCCTCGGGTGGATGGCTAAATAAACATCGCGCATATAAAATAACACAGGCCATGTGCGATGGACGGGTTCGAAGTGAGGTCTGAAGGGAGGTTGGTGGTTATGAGAGAAGGATCCTAGCTCGTGAAGAGTTGAAGGTGGTGGGGGGGGGGGGGGGTTGAGGGTTTAAGAAACCGTGGTAGAGAGACAGAGACGGTTGAATGGGGTTAACTCCCTGCTGGGTCTAGCAGAGTCCTACTCGTGGCAAAGTTATGGCTGGAATACAAGCAGAACACGCCAATACCGCACAAGAATTTACACAACTTCCTTCGCACATAATTTCCAGCACTATCTTTTCTCTCGCTCTCTTTCCCTCTCGACTTACGCTTTTTTTCTCTGTTTTTTTTATATCCCCCTCCCTCAATATTTCCAAAGCAGCTTCCCCCGTGTTTACCTCTCGACATCCATCAGCCTGCCAGCCGCACTTGCGAATATTGGCCGGGAAATACAGTCACTAAATCTTCCGGGTATCCCGCTATGGTCGCTCCTCCAAGGTTTCGTGCGAGTCGAGAGTTCGGCGCAGGCTGGCGATCGACTCCTGGCCTTGTGGCTCTGCTGAGACCCTTGCCGAAGTGACATGTGGCAGAAGTCTGGTTTGGATCCCGCCAGGTGCTGCAGTCTGTTCCACGCTTAGATTGCAGCACAGAGTAAATGGCGAACGTTGTTGCCACATTGATACTACCCGGCTTAACATTAGAAGTCTTAAAGTTGTATAACATCGTTAATAAGTGTTAATGTACTTTTTAACTATCTATTTGTTGATTTTTATAAGGCCAAAAACTAGTTTCTACTGACAGTATTACTAAGTTGTAGTGACAGAAAAAAAAATAATTAAATTCCGAACATTAATTATTATTTTATAGGCGAAACTATTTGTAGCAGTCAGCTATTATTATCATCAAGGAATTCCGTTAAGTATGTGCAACGTATACAAGAGACAAACTTCTTAAAATACTTATATAAACAAAATGTTGGCAAAATCAGTTGAAACCAAGATGGCGTCATTAAATTACATCACCTTAGAAATAAAAATTAAAATAAAAATTAGAAGATAATGATGAAATATGCCAGGAATTTTTATTGCCACAATTCGCATTCCAAATTTTACCTTACAAAATACAATTTTCCCGATACATTTAAACGCTTTATCATTACATTACAAAGTTGTGTCTGAACATTTTGCGATGCATGGCGTGCAATGTGACAACAGAGCACACGCAAACCAGAACCGAGCTAATACCATAAATGTGCGTTGGAAAGATAGAGTTAATGTCCCATTGAAATGTAACCTGCAATTTAAGGATGAGACGTGCTGTAAAATAAGTCCCTCGATGATGCAAGCCCAAGTGGCACCTTGGCAGGGAAATGCCACCCGTCATCGCAGAAGAAATCAATCGAATCATTCGATTTGCATAGCGAAATCTAAACTATATAATCAAACGGCTCCGATAAAAGCGAAAAAGACTTGTAAAAATACGAAATCCCTTCATTGCGCCTGATTTTCGATAAGGCATTTTATTTAAATATTGAACATCTTGTTAAAATTAATTAAATAGTTAGTACTGTAAAGTCTCCATGTGTCTTTGTGAACTTTTGTTTCGCACCATCCGCCATATATAGCAGCACCGTCTGTTACACATTTCCGTTCCTTTACTTCCGTCCCGTTCACGAAATTACTTCACACAAATGCCGCAGCTATAACGAGAGCTAGGATTTTACACATAAAAAAAAAACTTTACAAACACTAGCAGACTTCAAAAGCTCATGTTTGGTCATTTTCAAGTTTTTATTTTCTCTTTGCGAGGCATTCAGTGGGCCAGAGCCACCCGGGTCTTTTAAGAACACGGTCGCGAAACACAAACAGCAGTTCCCAGAAAACTTTTTAAACTGAGGCACTTGCCAAAAGGTGTTACTCGGAGGAGGGAGCGAGCCTTGGAGAGGTGGGGGGGGGGGGGTAGTCGGTGCACGTAGTGAAAGGATAGGATGGTTGGGGAAGGGAGGGAGGAAGACTTACCTAGTTACTTTTTTTTCTTTCTTCTTCATCCTTTCACCTTGTTCCCTTTGCTGTGCTTGTGCCTCCAGATGCTTACTTCGCTCGAAACTTTCCCAAACGAGCCGTCTGTCCTTGCCCCCCCCCCCCCCCCCCTCAACCTTTTCACCCGCCAGACACCTTCCAGTAATCTCTACCGTCACAAACATCTTCAATCAATTGACCTTCCCCTCCCTGCGACACAAAGCTGAGTCCCTCGCTTGTAGCATTTTTGCAGCGAGTTCTGGGGAAACTTTGAAGGAGGGTCAGAGAGACGGGGGGAGCTTGAACAGAATACAAAATGGCGCGAGGGAAGCCCCTGGACCCCTGATGACGGTCCCACCTACTCGGGCACACATATAATTGTGTAGAGCTTCAGGAAAAGAAAAACACATGATTTGAAAACTGCTCAAGATTTTCGAGTGGTGTCTGTTTATGAAAAGAATTTAAGAATTCACTGACGGCGGATACGTAGTTTCGTTTACAGATTAAGTTTTTTTAACAGGTATTTTTAGAAGAGTTTAAATGGCTAAAGCCCATGTTCTCAAGAGTGATTTTTTTGGCACGAAACGCCCTATAAAGATTCTTGTAGGCATTTGAATGATTTGCACTCGAAGCACCTGCGAGCGTAGCGTTTATCATCCCGCTTTAACTACTGTGTAATCCATACGTGCTTTTGTAATGAAATTTTGTATATGTATATAAGTTACATATTGTTTTGCGGATCCTTGAGTTCGTACTATGCGCATATGCGTAACAGACAAATGGTTAACGTCTGCCCGGAGCGCTCAAATTTTATTCCATGCATGTATTGCTGACGCAAACGACTTGTACAGTACCTGCCTACTTTGCGAGCTAATACATTTTTTTTTTTGTAATTCACCTTAAATTCGGCGCTGCTCCTTGTTCATTAGCAGCTAAATTCATTCAAAGGATTAAATTTTCTGGTTCGAGTCGATAATAACACAGTGGCGGGTTGAACACCGAAAGTTCGGGAGGGCAGATGACATTTTGGGTGGTGTGGAATAAATAACTCCCTGTTAAAGGAGAGTCCGTAGTATTGAAAAATAACAGCCCCATGAAAAAAAAACTACTTGAAAGAATTTCTGAGGTCTTGATACTTCGTCATACTAAAAAATAATCGCTTTATCTCTTTTTTTACGATTACTAAGGCTCGACAAGTTTACACACAGTTAAGTAGCACCAAAAAAAATCAAATAATTCCTCAACTGTTTTTACAAAAAGAAAGAATGAATTGACATTTCAGGTTAGATGCGGGCTGGTTTTTTTTTTTTATAAGTCTATTCATTACTTGCATGTGTTCGTATTTATTTTAAATAACATTTTATACCATATATTTACACCGACATAAAATTTTAATGTCCTTACATTTAATTGAAAACATTTAGAAGAATTTTAATTAGGAGATCCGATACATTACCACCATTGTGTAACTTACATCAAAAGATGCTCTTCAAGATGGCTGCAACAGGCATGCCGAAACGTCGGACGTGGCCTCAGCTAAAATGCCAAGTTGCAGTTAGTAACTATGATAACGAAAGCCTACAATCTGGACATAACGGACGTAAAAATTTATCCATTTATAAAACTCTGATTGAAAAATCTATTAAACTTATTGTCAAGCCATTTTTTCGTTTACGGATTGCTAATTAATATAGTTCACTAATCAATAAAAAACGTTCGATTATGTCGGACGATCTTACCTATAGTTGGGTAAAGATGTAACATATATAAAAATAATTAATAACGAGCTAATAATTTAAGGGGAAAATTTTGCCCATAAATTTATTTCTGTTTGCCGAGTACAATTTCAGAGTTGAAAAATTTTAAGTTTACGAAGAAATTAATTTAATATTTCTTGAGTAGCGATAAGTCATGGCAAAACACGCGCTTCAAATCAACAAAAAAAAAATTAAGTTAAAAATATTATTCTGCGAAAATTATTTTAATTTCGCCATTTTTATTACCAAATGTGAGAGTTAAACTAGGTTCATCCAATGCGATGACGCTCATAATTTCCCGTGTACTTATAATTCTCTTCGTTAGACAATTTGACTCCATGGGACCAAGCGACCATCGTAATTTATATGTGGAAATCTTGAAAAGTCGTCATAATTTTTGATGACCCGATTGTACATTTGCAGGTAACATTTTAGGCAGCTTAATTCACTATTTTTGAGAAATTTTTATTTATATTTAAAACAATTTTGTTCATGGGTAACCCATACAGTAATTCCGCAAAAAAAATCCGTTCGTTGAAATAGTCTACATATAAAATTTGTACAAATAATCACACATAGGTAGAGACCGGAAAAATTCGCGAGTTCATTTGGCGATAGGCTAAAATACAAATAGTTATACCTCAGAGCCGCCTCTGCTATTGGCTCACAACTCACCTGGATGACTCTGGGCCAATGAGAAACACCTGACCAAAGCTTTATCGAATCACAGGCTGCTACGATGGGACGTCTCACAAGACAGCAGCCAATTAGTGGGTGATATTTGACCGAGTGTACGTAGAACTATGGAGTTCATCCTAGAGGTCATTGAACCCGCGAATTTTTCCGGTCCCTACACATATGTTACTGTTGTAGGTATTTGTTATTTTTTACTGCTTTGAATATGTGCAAAATTTTAAAATAGTTTTATTTTTTAGTGAATAACAAACTCTTTTTTTAAGATGGCTGCCTAAAGCTAATAAAGCAGAACATTTTATGATTATAATTTTTTTTAGCCTCGATACACAGTGAAAGAACTGCTACACTTAAAGTTAACTTAAATTACCAGCTCAGAAGTTTGCTTTTTATCTTACGAAAGATTTCATACCAATTTTTTTAATAAAGGAAACAAAATACTGTTCGAAAGAATACCGAACGTTCAAAGTTTGCTTATGAAAATTTATTAGGGGTTTAAAGCAACGCGCTTCCCGGGATTGTAATAAAAAATCTAACAGCAAAATGGCGTGAGGTAAATAATTTAACATTGTTGGCAAACTTTCCTAGCAGTCCAACATATAAATTGCTTGCAAACTGGGGTACGTAGGTTTTGAAATTTATAATTTCTATCCTCAAAGACAATTTCATAGTTCCACTAAGAGAGGTTTTTTTTAAGTAATTTTTTCAATAAACGATTCCATTTCTGATACTATATCATCAAAGTGAGGATGAACACATTAAATCGGCACTGAAGAAAAGCTATCAAAACTAACTACGTAAAGTTTCTAAGCGCAACGTTATAACAACTATAACGTGTTGACTCTGGTCAGAAGAGGTACGTGCAATTTTTTTTTATTTGTGTTCTTCTACAGCATAGACTTTGCGAATCAAATAAAAAAAATATTTAACTTTAAATTAAATTTTCGCCACCATTCAACACTGAAGTTACCTAAGAGACACGCCTAGTCAGATGTGTATTTGTGTTAGTGAGGCCTTTGAATATATATACTGTATAGAAGTCGCGAGTGGATAGGATTTACTCTACGTTTTTCAGAAGCGTATGATGAGCAGCTTGGGAACTTCACCGCTGCAGTGCGCTGCCGTAACGCCCTGTATTGTCTTAGGTTGTTATTTACACGTTAGAGCGCAGCTCTGTCGCCCGCTTTCATTCCCCGCACCCCCAGCCATCATTCACTGCAGCTCAAGTTCGTTCAACGGGAGGGGGAAGGGGTGTTTGAAGAGTTCGACACTTGTCCGCTAGGGACCACCACAAGTCGATGCCCTAGAGATGGTGGCGATTGCGGCGGTGAATTAACCAACTACCTCAAAACCGTATTAGAAATTTTAACCTGGGCTGGCGACTTCTATACAGTATATATATTCAAAGGTGAGGCGGAGTGTTAAGTGCGACCCTTTCTGGTGCTCTAGTGCGGTATCGCCTCTCAGTGCGAGGCTCTGAACTGGCACGTTGTCTTCTCGTCGTGCACAGCTTGATTATCAGTTTTGAATTATATGATGGAGAAATGAAGTTAAATGTGTAATGCTTGAGTGCTTTCAAGAATCTCCACCGGTATTTCATGTCTAATAATTATCTGAAGGGGGGGGAACACGTTTTAGCCATTTTCACTCTCCTAAAAACACAGTTTAAAAACTAACTCAACCGCCCTCAGCGTATTTTTAAATACCTTTCGTAAACAGACTCCACTCTGATATCTTCAGCAGTTTTAAAATTACGTGGTTTCTTCTGAAACTTTGCACACCGTGCGTGTACTCGGATAACTCACACCGGATTTTTCTAGAGAAATAAAAAAAAAATAGGGAAGCAGCATGAATCGCTACGTAGTTTTTCACGAGAAACTTCAACCCTCCACATCAATCCGCCATCGATCCGTAACCCCCAGCCCTCACATGCCCGTAACAGTTGTCGAAATAAATGTGACTCATCCATAAAATCATTAGTTTCAACGACCGAAATTTCATATATGTCCACTTATCACGGCCAGTGATACCGTTATAGTAAATGTGAATGTGTGCGATGGCACGATATATATATATATATATATAGAGAGAGAGAGAGAGAGAGAGAGAGAGAGAGAGAGTCTCCCAAAATTCACGCAAGGAGTAATTGCGAACTGTAACTGCACAACCTTCATTATTTTTAAAATACTGCTCAACAATGACAACGCGTTGTTCTTTCGTGTAGCTCTCTATTTATACTAACCCTGAACTAACAGCTTTCACGCTTCTTTATACTTCTTTAGGTGCGTTATGAAAAAATAATGAGAGTGAAATTTTAAGATGCGCGCGCATCACTGTAACACAAAATTAACAAGTTGAAGCTGCCCGCTAAAACGCTCATTAAGTCTCGAAAAAAAACTACCAACAAAATAGAAATAGAACCTCTATTAGTCGCGCATGTCGGCACGCTCGTCGCTTCTGATCACTGTTTTCATATTTATAATATTTATCCACATGTTTCTAGTTTATACATTCACAACACGTGTTTTAGTTTCATATAAGTACGAATTATATATGTGCTAATAAATTATATTCAGTAGTGATTTAAATTGAATATTTTGATTAATATTATTTACTATTCGTAAATATTACAAAAAAAATTGTGCCTTTATACTTTTTCAAGTGCTCCAATATAATCCGTTTGTATTATTTAGTGATATAAATTAAAATATTATTATTTAATAGAATTAATACTAAATATTATTAAATTATTAATGTTAAATATTTATGATTGGTTATTTAATATTTACAAAATAAAGAAATAAATTTAATAAAACATTTAATAAAAAAATTTTGATTAAAATATAAATCGAACATCAAATTAAAATAATAATTTTTAATATTTAATTGAATAAATAATAAATATTTATAAAAATAAATGAACAAATTTAATGAAAACTGTTTGATAAAAATGAAAAAGTGAATATTAAATTAAGAAAATAATAAATATTTAAAAAATGAATAAACTTAAATTACATGTTTTAATTTATTATTAAATTTATTTATTTTCTTTTAAAATATTAAATAATCAATAATAAATATTTAAAATTAAGTATATTATATTATTTAGTACAAATTATGTCATATATATTTATTATTCTCTAAATTTTATTTAATTCATTTTTCAAATTTAAACTGAACTTTATTGATTGGGTTGACTTTCTTTTCCCAGCCCTTTTATTATTTTATTGTAATTAATTATTTGCATGCAATTAAAAACTATTTTTAATGATACCAAAGAAGTATAACTTCTCACGCGCTTACATAAGTACACGCACCCATTTTTTTAGTTATGTTTCTTTAGGCGCGTTACAAAAAAAATATGAGAGTGAATTTTTAACATGCAACGGAATTTTCAACGATGAAAAAATGTCTACTTGCAAATAAAAATTACATATGTGCTTTTAAATCTTATAATTTAGAGATTGATATTGAATACTGGAACATATCATTTAAAACATTTATTTATTGAGAGTGTTAGTGATAGAAATTGTGTTTATAAACTTTTTCCAGTGTATTTATATGAGTGAGGTTAGGTTATACATTTTAAAAGCATTTTGAAAATATGATAGAGAGAATTTTTACAATGCGTACGCATCAAGAAAAAAAATACAGGATAAAATAAAAAGGCTACATACAAATAAAAATTATATGCGTACTTCTAAATCTTATGCTTTAGTGATATATAGCGATATTGAATATAAGTGATATAAATTGTGTTTATGAACTTTTTCAACTGTATTTATTCATATAGGTAAGATTATGTTCACGCACGAATAATTTATTTACATTATAAATATTACATATTTGTTAATAAATAATTTATATTAATAAACTAGAATAAATATTCAGCATATTTTTTTTCATTGTCAGTTAGAATTTTCTTGATTATTTTACTGAATTAAATATTTAATCTATAGTCATATTGAGTACTGAGTATTGATTTAAAGTTTTGTTAGAATTTGATTGATTATATACTTTACTAACTGTATTTATAATATCACTTCAGTCCTTTTATTATTTTATTTCTATTAATTATTAGTAGGGACCGGAAAAATTCGCGGGTTCAATGACCTGTAGGATGAACTCCATAGCTATACGTACACTCGGTTAAATGCCACCCACTCATTGGCTGCTGTCTTGTGAGGCGTCCCAACGTAGCAGCTTGTGATTCGATAAAGCTTTGGTCGGGTGTTTCTCATTGGCCCAGAGTCATCCAGGTGAGTTGCGAGCCAATAGCAGAGGCAGCACTTAGGTATAACTATTTGTATTTTAGCCTATCGCGAAATGAATTCCCGAATTTTTCCGGTCTCTAATTATTAGCATGCAAAATTAAAGTTAGTTTTTTCATAACGCCAAATAAGTATAATTTCTAACTTCAATTAATTCTGAACTTAATATATTTTCCATTGTGTACTACGCAGAAGGGTAACATTTCAATCTAATTCTTTGACAAGTTATTGGAATAAATAAAAAAATAAAAAAACAGGTTCACTTACGTGTTCAATGAGGAAAAACATATGGCTGTATGATTCAAATTCCGGCAACCAAAACCCACAGAGAAAGTTAGTTTTTGGTGCAAAGTAAAAGTTCCGGAAATGCACAGAACTGTTATAACTAAAGACCGGAAAAATTCGCGGATTCATTCTGCTGGTTCTGCTATTGGCTCGCGGTTTAACCGGAGCTCTCTGGGCCAACGAGAGACTATCGACCAAAGAAGCGTCGAATCACAAGCTACCCAGTGGAGACGCCTCACAATTTAGTAACCAATGAACACGCGTGTTTACTTGAGAAGTGCAGAGGATAGTGGAGGCTATCCTAGAGGTCATTGAATCCGCGAATTTTTCCGGTCCCTAGTTATAACCGGTTGTGTTGTCTTTTCGCTGCTCTTTTCTTCTTCTTCTCAGGACGGCCTGACTCAACTAATTCCCATCGATTCCTTCTCTCCGACCATGACTCGAAACCCCGCCCACCTGGGCACACGGGAAAAAAAATTTCCGTGCCTTTCAAAAGATTACTTTGGAAACCAAGACACATGGCTATGGTTATTTTTTTCATATATGAAATATATAAGATAATACTGAGTATTTCCTACGAAAATTGGCACATAAATTTTAACTTGAATTAATGTATAACTCAAGCATAATTATTTCAAGCCACGGAAAAGATAATCGAATGTTCAACAATTTTGTATTATTTTGTTGTATCTTGCGTATCGTGTTCACAGCTATTACTGGAAATCTATTCATGGAACGGTTTGAAAAGAACTTTAAATATTGGAGGTACTGGGACCACACAAAGCATAAATTCCCGGGTACTAATTAGAGCCCAGTATCTATAATAATTATGAACACTATTTTGTAGTAATGATACAGTTGTTTTCATGTAAGTGTACAAATTTACAAATATATTTAATTTTACATGAATATTTCTGTTCCACTTACACACACACATATGTGTGCTGAGATTCAGGGGAGGGGGGGGGGCAAAAACGCGTGTTGAAAACTGCTTGAAATAACCGAGTGGTATTTGTTTACGAAAAGCATGTAAGAAAAAACTGAGGTTAAATGATTAGTTCTGATTCCATATTTCGTTTATAAACTGTATTTTTATAAGTGTAACTAGTTCGTACTAATTTTTAAGCATGGAACATCCGGTAGAGATTCTTGAAAGCACTTGCATTGCACCTTTATCTAAATTTATCCACCATATAATGTTATGGTTACCGCTCATATCACATAATATTGCCCTATACACGACGAGAAGACTGCGCTCCAGTCCACAGCCTTTCACTTAGAGGCGATACCGCGCTAGAAGCACCAGCGAGCGTCGCACTTATCACACCGCCTCACTAAGTACAGCCCTTACTAGGCGGGTCCCTTAAGGTCAAGTTTAAACTTAGTGTTAAGAAAATTATTTTACATACGCCACTGCAGTTTTGAACTGTTTGCCATGGGAAAACTTCAAAAATGCAAAAAAAAAAAAAAACATAAACATAAACCCACAGAGAACAAACCTAAATCAGCTGATGTCAAACTTTAAATATCATACAGCACAGAAAACCTCGTGAAAAGAATTTAGTCATTAACAAATAACAGCACAGACGAGCACAGTGGGATAACAACGACGAGACAGTTTCAACAAGAACGGCAAATGCAAACAGGCAACAAACAACCCTGGACACAACAACAAACAGACCAACACAACTATGAAAATAAATCGGTATTATGGACAATATATGTCAGCAAAACCATATGTTTCATGAGAGTAGCTTAATATTTTATAATTTAGTGCTTCACTTATTTACTCAAAAATATATATATTTTTTTTTTTACCTCAAAATATGTTAATTTGAGTCATTTCGTAGATATAGGTGTTGTATGCCAATAGAAATTACGTCAAACAGTGGTCAAGTTCACGGTTGAAAGTGCATTTTGTCCAAAATCTGACATGGTGTGTTATGCCTCCGAGGTGCAGATACACGAACGAATAACCAGGAGCGCACGCAGAATGCTCTGCTGCAAGGAGGACGCCCCGTGCCTACGGATGGATGTCTGGGCTGGTCCCGTGCAGACTGCGGTCACAGGGCGAAACCTTTGCAACTCCAGGAGCACCACTCGAATGAAATTCCATTTCTTGTCCGAGGAGGGGGGGGGGGGATAGGGGGCACTGAAACTCGGCGACAGAGGCGGGGAGGAATCCCAAGAACGCGGGAGCTGTAACCTTCTCGCGATTCGCGCGCGGGGGTCGTCGCCAAAAGGGACTTCCTCGCGACGCTGCCCGTCGGAATGCTTAACCGCGGCATTCGAGCTGCGGGGCTCGTGTATGAGCGACGAACTGACTCGTGGCGCGTACTGCGAGAACTTAACCCGATTCTGGGAAACACGCCCCAGGCAAACGTCACACCGGTAGAGGTGAAACTTCTCAAACAGAGGGTCGGAAAATTTGCTGGATACAAAAATATTTGAAAAACGTGTACGAGTGTGCAAGTTTATAACCGTACAGATAAGTATGAGTGTTTATAAGAATGGTTGCCAAGTATCTGATTGCGCAAGTATGTAATTATGCAAGTACGCCAGTACACAGCTGCAAAAAGTATACAAGTGTGCCAAGTGCGCAAGAAGGCAAGAATGAAATTGTGTGTTATAATTCAAATATGCCGTTGAGCGCTGATGCTACCATCTGTGTTTTCGGCAAATACGAGAAATTTGATAGCTAAAATGTAGCGCATTAATTCGTCTTCAATAAAGTACCTACTCAATGGAGTTCACAATCTTAACAAACATGGTGAAGAAATGCCTGCAATGAGTCTCACAATTGTTCTACTTTATTCGTTATTCCCCTTTCATCCTCTCCCCATCGACCGCCCCAATCGTTAGCGTTGCGATTTTTGTTACTATTTGATCTCGACTTACCCTACCGGTTGTAAACAATTTTGTGGGGACAGAAAAATGAAATGCTTGGTGGTGGTCACATATATTTCCTTTCACCAATTCACTGCCTGCTGACTTGTTGGACGTCTCAACTGTGCTGATTGTGATTCGGTTATTCTTTAACTCAGGGTTCCTTCATTGGTTCAATACCCTCAATTCTGTGCAGCAGTAAAAGCAACACAATAGTGGAGTATTTAAATTCTAGCATACCGAGAAAACAATCCGCGAATTTTCCTGGTCTCTATACAAAGTCATTGTCAAAAGAACTGAGCTGTTGAAATGTCCACTTCGGTGATGTTCGGATCTCCAGGAAGCGAGGGTAGCCTTAGTACTTCTGGTACCCATATGTTTCGCTGTGATTTTTAAGATGTTTCACGTCAAAATGATATGACAATTACCAGTCGGGATTTGAACCTATGTTCTCTGGAATACGAATATAGTGTCTTACGACTCGGTCCATAAACTTCGATAGTGTATCTTATCTCATCTTCAGATTGCCTTGTAGTGATTCCTTATGCTACAGGCGTGAGTGTACGATTATTGCATAACAGTAAAAATACATAGTTTCAGACTATAGTACTCCATGTAGGCTATCATCACATATCTTGAAAAATTATTGACATCTAATTTTATAAGTACAACTATCAAAAATTACTGTCTCCAAAATTGTAATTCACGTCTTTTGAGTATTACATGTACTAGTGCGTGTAACTACGTATGATTTTGTTTACACATTTACCATGAGTGTAGCCAGTATTTGTGAATGGGGAGGGCAGAATCCAGTCCCTCCCCCGGAAACTCTTTTACAAAGATAATACTTTAAAATACATTTTTTAGGCTAGTTGACGATCCCTTAAGTGCTTTTTGAAATTCCTGCCATTGATATTTTGGCAAAATAAAATTCGTTGTTTAAATAAATCTGGCAAACTCCCTTCCCTCTTCATTTACTACACTCTTGGCACTTATTGTTACAGAAACAGGTTCCTCTTTTGAGTAAGCTTCTCCGAAGAAGTGTAAACAAATATGTATATAAATTAAACAAACCAAACACAAATATGTTTAAAGAAAGTCAGTATCTAAGTGAATTTCAAAAACAGTGTAATACATTGAATAATAGGTTTAAATAATATGTAAATTAATTCAAGATGTAGTTTCGGACTTCAATATTACTCATTAAAATGTATGTCATGATAAACCTTATAATTTTTGTGCCTTAAGAAGGGAATAGATCTCTCTCCCGAAACGTCGCAGCTGTTGTCTTGAAAACATATACTGTGTTAGTCTGTGCTATCATCGTTGTGGTTTTCAAAATATCTGTTTTGTCACTCAACTGTAGCTTACGGTGTTCATCTGTGCTGTCGACTCTGTTTTTTCACATCACTATGTCTCTGTATAGTCGTTGTGTTTTCAGTTTTAATCTGTTAAGTTTCATCGATGAGTTATTCTGTTTGCCGTTGTGCACCATAATTTTTCTTTGTAAATGGAACAGAAATATTCATGTACACTTACATATTTGTTAATTTGTACATTTACATGAAAATAACTGTATCACTACAAAATAATTTTACCATTTATGATTTGTGTTGTCCCGGTACCTCTATTTTAAAATTATTTGTAAACTCTTTCATGAATAGCTTTTCAGAATTAACTGCGCATATTAAGCATTTCGCAGCAATTAAAGTATATAATTATTAGCCAATTTTTGTAAAGAATACTCAGTTATACCTCAATAAACCTTATTTCAGATGTGCAAAAATAACCAAAGTTATAATATATTTATTTTAGTATTGCAAACTATTCCTTGCCAACTGTTTTCCAATAGAATATTTTGTAAAAGTACTGAAAATTCAATTCTGTGAATTGTCCAAAGTATTTTTCGTCTTTATTTACTGTTCTCTGTCTGTGTTTTGATGTTCTCTGATTTTAGCTTGTTTTCTGTGTTTTTGCACATTTATCTTTCTTGTCTGTTATTGAAGTTTCTTATGACATATGTACATTGTAATCACCATGTCCTAAATTATATAATCAATCTCCCCAATTGCAAGAACCATTAAAAAAATAAAATTTTTAGTTTTTATTTGGTATTTGAAACCCGTACGTTTGCAAAAAAAAGTATTTAAAATAAAACAATATATTTTTTTTCGTAATGATCTCAAAATATAAAGTTTAGTATTTATGTAGAACTTATTTCATAGCAAAATATTATATCTACTTAAGTTGTTGAACTGAAGGAAAGGTTCGAACATAATAATTTAAAACAACAAAATTATAAGAAAAGTGAAATCTCTTGTTGAAGATTATTTTACTTTGTAAAAAAAATTTTTAGATGGAAATAAACATACACAATCTTTCAATGAACTTTTGATTCTGTAACAGTTAAAATAATACATGTTTGATACTGTTACGACTAGAAATATTACACAAACAAAATATTTAAAACACCGTATTCCAACTTTTGTTACAATTAAAATTACAAATAATTAAAAAGCGATGTCACTGCGTTATTCAAAAATATTTAAAAAACGTTCTGTGGTTGTGTACTCAAAGAAGTTCATGTTTAATAATGCCATGATTTAATTAAGTTTATGAGGGTTTCATTGTATGAAATAAAATATTTATGCTCCAGCTAAACTCTGAAATATGCTTCTGCTTAACCCTGAGGCAAGCTATGAACAAGAGTTCTGTACTCAGGAGTACTGCAAGTTCCAATAAAATATAGTTGTATTCAAATAATGTGAATATTTCTAAATTAGTAAGCAAATCTCACAAAACTAGTGTCATCTAAATTCTTAGTTTTCACAAACTGATCGATTTAAGGTCAGTATTATCATTACCTGAAATTCCGGCAATGAACATTTAAATTTATCTTTTCATTGGACATCTACAACACTATCATAGATTTAATACTTAATTTAAGATTTTGAAAACGTAGATTTACAAACTGTTGTTTGAATAGCTTTCCAGTACTAGCTGCACATATTAAGCACGGTAAAACAAAAGAAAGCCAAAAGTGATAAGTTATAACAAGGTTAATTTTTGTGGCTTTAAAACCAAATAAATAAAATGTTATACAATAACTTCATGATTGTAAGCACACACATATTTTAACTAAACACACTCTTTAAATATCTAACATTTATTTCAAAATAACTTTACCATCAACAGTGCATTTTTTTTACTAGTCTATAGTTCTATATAATTATTATACAGCGGGACTGTAAGTTATTTTGCTGAAAATCAACTAAAAAATTGCCAGACTAGTTATACAAATTATATTTCACTGTTATGAAATTACACAATTCATGCTGAACGAAGAACATAAGAATACATAAATTTGTTCGTTGCCGATGTAAGATGTTACTACACGTAATATACGTGTTATTGACACACGAAACTACAGTAAACTCGTGAAATAACATCATGTCAGTGTTAAGAAGACTGCAAGTATCCGCTCTACCACTCTGGTTTTGGTGGTAGAGCGCCTGCCATGTGACTTGTAGGACCCGGGTTCGCGCCCCGGCACCTCCAAGGCGGATTGCCCAGATAAAATGATGGCATTTTTCTGGTATGAATACAATCCCTTGCAACAAGTCAGGCTACCAAAAGAAACGGTGGTTGGAACAGAAAAAAAACCTTCCAGGTGGCTTCCGTTTCTTTTCTTGAGCTCCCCATGCGGTGACCATTCCGGGGGTTTCTCCGGGGAACGGAGTTTTGCAAATTTTTAGTTTTAGTTTTAAGCGTTTTAGTTTTTAGTAACTGTAGCATTATCGTTCCACCATGTTATAAATAAAGCTCAAACAAACATTTTATTTATTTATTTTTTTGTTTTTGAACATAAAATATTTGAATTAAGTATCAGCCAGTGAGTGTATGTATACTGATGTTGTGTGTTCAAACATTTATCGGTATATATTTTCTTTAATTATTATTGTCACAAACTATTGACAATACCTTTCTTATGTATCATTTTAGAAGTTTTTGACGAAAAAATATTTATAGGCACATGAATTGTATTCCTAAAATTATTGTTTCTGTAAAACCACATAGTTTTGAATCAGGAAGATCGTCTATTTATTTCAACATGAGCAAAGCCTTTGATACTTTCCAATAATCTTATGGTTAAAAAAATTATTAATTTGAGGCCTCGTCAAACAATGTTTTAATTAAGTATCTTACAAATAGACGCTTTGTAGTCAAATTTGCAAATGCAATTTCATGGTATTACAACTGTAATCAGACTTGATGAAAAAAATATAATTGGGAAATATGTGAAACTATTCAGCAAGTTATTTCAGCTGTCCAAATCTGGTTTTCAAGTTAACAAACGTCTCTGAATTACGATAGCATTTACTGTACAACCTTTAGTAAAAAAAACTAATTCAATTAATTAGAATTATTACATAGCAAGTAATAACATTAAGCGCGGTGTCCACTCTTAATACCTTCGAGTTATATTGGATGCCAAGCTTCTTTTTTTTTTTTTCACCAACATGTAGATAATACTATTAGTTGCACTTGAAGATCTTCTTAGGTCTTATTAAATTTATAACGTCCTCTGCATAAATACCTGATTGTATACTTTGTTCATCAAATTGATTAGCTATAAAGTAGAATATTGGGTCGTAATTTGGAATTAAATAACTAATTGTAATAGAATTGAAAGTATGCAGAAAAAAAATTTAATTTAATATTTTAAAATTTTAGGATTTTAAATACCGTTTATAAGTATGCAACATTCCTATAAAAATTTAATTTGAATTTTCTATTTATTATCTATTTATTAGACGTTCGATTACAATTACAGAATTAGTGACACTTTTAAAACCATTAGTAACTATAAAATTTGTAAAAAATTACAATTCATTTTGAATAATCTAGAAACATTCATTGATAAAAAAACTTCAGCAAAAAGGTTATTTAAAATATTTATTTTTACACACCATCTTAGTTTCTGTTTAAGATTTGATATTTTTCTTATTTCGTAACAGAAAAATTACTTAAATTTTAGCAGAGTTTATTTTTGAAAGACTGAAAGCCCGCCAACATTCTATGTATAAATCTATATCTCCCCTAGAGCCCCTGTGCTGCTTGCATGGGCCTCTCTGGTTAGTAAATTTAGGGGGGCACGGGGGGGGGGACGGACATGGGATGTAAATATATTTGGCGAATAGAAGTAAAAATATTAAAATAGAATTTATTGTATGTAATGATAATAATAGTAACATGTAATGATAATAATGTAATGTTGAATGAATAATTGTGTTTTGTGTAGAATGCTTTGGGACGAGTGAATTCACACTTGGGAAAATAGCACACAAAATACACTTAATTCTAAGAGACAGAAACAAAACATTTCTTAAATTAAATATATTTATTCTGAGAATCGTAGAAACTTGAAAATAAGAAAAATGAAAAAAAAAATCACCTTTGAGTGC
This sequence comes from Bacillus rossius redtenbacheri, assembly GCF_032445375.1. Classification (NCBI taxonomy): domain Eukaryota; kingdom Metazoa; phylum Arthropoda; class Insecta; order Phasmatodea; family Bacillidae; genus Bacillus; species Bacillus rossius. Next base: position 16,907,246 of record NW_026962013.1, read on the forward strand.
TATTCTGCTGAATATCACTCTCACTTCTTATGTATACAACAAGGAATTTTTGGAGTGGACATGTCCCCCCCCCCCCCATCACCCCCTCCAGAGAGGTCCATGTATGCTTGTCATGTGCCAAGAAACTACACTACACAAAAATATTTCCCTCGCATTTCAGCATCTTAAAAACACATTTTGTAGGCTTTAAATAATTTAGTATAGACATTAAAAACCTAAATATCTGAGTTTTTTGTTTTTTTTGTTCTGTCATCCTAATAATGAAAACATTACATAAGAAAATCTTTGAATATTTGCATTGGATTTGCACTCATTAAATAATCATCTACAATTACTTCAATTATTCCAGTGTGCAAAAATGTAAATTCTATGAAGCTAGAATGTATAAAAATTTTTGGCAGAATACATTTTTGGAAACATTTCTTTCTTCTCGTCCGCGATCTGGAGGTGATTTGTTATTGCAACTATCACTGTCAGAAGCGCTATCTGTAATCTTTAAAGTTAACCTGAGAAACAGCGCTACCTACCGAGTATTCTATACACTATTCGAGGACAATGCTGCTGTACTCATTCCGTGGAGGGTCCTTTGGACGTCTGGCATATTTCCGTTATGGTACTTTTCCGCCTTTTTCGAAGAGGGCCAGGACAGGGTTACCAACTATTTCACCCTGACCATAAGGGACACTGAACCCCACCCTCCCCCGGAAAATTTTGAATTTCTAGATGCAAATTGGTGCTTTTTTTTAGCAGTTTTTGTATCTGAAAATAAATTATGCACCTGGTTGAAATATTAAAATTTTTTGTATTGGCCTAATAATTTTTTGAGTGATGAATTTAATACATAAAGATATTTTTAGTTAAAGTATAAAAATTCCAGACAACTCATACGTGATTGAACATTGGTAAACTAACTTCAACTCTCTTCAATGCAAAATGTGATCAGGAAAAAAGTGGTGGAAGGGGAGGTCACTAAAGCCACTTAGCCCTCCCCCCCCCCCCACCCTTAGATTAGAACCACCACTAGGGACACCATAACAAGCAACTTAAAAAATATATATTTTAATAAATGTATGCCTAACATATATTTTCTCATTTTTATTTCACCAAAAAAACCCAACTTTAAATTAAATGTCATCTCGGGTATATAGTACACAATAACAATGTTTCACAAAAAAACTTAACAACATACCGTATCAGTTTTGTATTAAAATCAAAACTGTTATAACTTAAACCATGCTTCGTATTGTGATAACATAGAGCTAGTTCAGATGCTACAACAGAATTTTGATCGCTAGTGCCTTGTTTTACGAAATAACTGTTTATCTTAGTTTTTTCACTCGCATTTGCTTGTTTAACCGTGTTTCTATGTAACAATGTTGAAGCATGCTGTTTTACATCGTATTCGCAGCTGTGTGCTATTGAAAACTCTGTTTTGCAAAGTACACATTTGGCTTTGTAACTATTATCACTATATGCTAGCCACTTATAGTTATGTTCCCATTGAACTAAATAAACCCACAGCCGTTTCTTTTTTCGCGGGTGGCGAATCGTACATTTTTTTCAACTCAACTTTACCCGATTTACTTAACTTTATCCGTTTGCAACTCAACACAATATCAACATAAACATAACAGACTAAGCGCGGACGAGTGATGCCACCAGTCGGCGTCAACATGAAATATTTGGTGGCCAGTGAACTGCGAAGTAAACGGAGCCTCGCAATGTCGCAATACATTATAACAGGTGGTGTGGCGCAGGCGGGAAAATACTTTTTCAATTTTATGCAGGTGTGTGAATTTAACTTTAAACAAGATACGGGAAATATCACGTCCCGTCCTGCCTACGTACGGGATAATTCTTTTAGTCACAGAATACGGGAAATCCCGTACAATACGGGACGGTTGGCAACCCTAGGCCAGGTGGAATACTCCCATTTATGGTAGTCTTCCGTCGCCCCGAAACCACGACCCCTCGCAACGTGAGTCATCTTTACCATTGAATATATATAATGTATAGAAGTCGCGAGC